>NW_022983474.1:1072296-1672296 GCF_010015735.1 Aaosphaeria arxii CBS 175.79
ACATTAGAGATAGACTGGGACACATTAGAGATAGACTGGGACACATTAGAGATAGACTGGGACACATTAGAGATAGACTGGGACACATTAGACATAGACTGGAACACATTAGATATAGACCGGGACACATTAGAGGAAACCTTAGAAACATAGATCAGAAATCTTAGAATTAGGATTGGGAAATCTTACAATCACCTAACGTGCGACTCAGAACTTACCATAGAAACGGTGGCCAAATAGCATTTTTGGCATTACATTCTTGGGGAGCGCTCCAGAGCTTTGCGCCGCTCTTAGTTGTTTCCTTGATGGCCTCGTATGTGTGGATCTTGTTCGTGAGATGTGGGCTAGAATGCGATGAATAGCCACGACGTGCACGAGAAGATTCCCAACCCACGCTTGAGTGGTTGAAGCAAGTCACACTTTGAGTTGACATAGTGAGCCAACACTTTGGGTGCTGCGTAAAATTGATACAAGAAAATTCCTTGGCCAAAAGCCCAGCCGAGGGAGTGAGAATTGCACACTTCCAGAGCATAGTGTACGTATTTGAGTCAACTCATGCATGCCTCAACAGCCTCATGTTTTCATATCGCGTCTGGGAGTCCTATCTCAATTTTTTGTACCATTGCAACCACATTGCACAATAGCTGACACTTTATGTTTAATTACACTCCTTCTCTGGCTCTGGATGGTTTTGAAAGTCCAGACGTCAATCGCAGCCTCTTTGCTCTAATTTTGCGTAGATTCGGTGAAGTACTTGCAATTGCCATGTACTGTGTGATAGTAGGACACGCAAAGCAAAAGCTTTCAACGTATTTAGCGACTGGACGAGTATAATAGTGGACTGTTACAGCAAGGGAATTGCTTTGCATCGAGACGGGACATGGCTTGGTGCCGCGATTTCATATCGAATAGCTCATTTCATTGTTCGTTTGTCCCAATTCTTGGTATGCGTAACCCATCGACCTGGTAGGGTTCCAATCTGATGTAATATCTATGCCCAAGCAGTACTTGAAGGATTGTCATTCTCCTCTGACCGCCAAATGGCAATGGGATCAATGGGTGACGACCACACCAGTGGTTTGCCTCAGCTCATGCGCTGAAGATCATATATCGTGATTACAAATTCTACCATATTTCCTTGTACTACATGCCTATAACTGAAAATTTGTGAGGCCTTCAGACTGTCGACTGGCAACTACATACTCTCAAATAGCCACTCGACGTACAGCATGTGGCCAGCCCGACCTGTGTACTCTCTGCAACTGCAACCGCAAGGCAATAAGAATGACATGTGGTCCAACAGTAGAAGATGTCTACCCAAAAGGGAAAGCCGCATCCAGACTTGACCAATGAGCGGTCTAATTATACTCGGAGCGAGATGGGTTAGAACACGTGGAAATCTTGCGACGACGATAACATTCGCATTTACTGTGTAGAGAGCGGTCAGCATTTGCTGTGCGGGGAACAAACTCCCCACCAATTACGAGCATGAAGTTATCGATGTCTCGACGCCTGTGCATAAATTGACGTCTGTCATAAAGATCCGATATTGATTATCGAAGTCTCTGACCACGCATGCCGGTATCGCATTTGTGCATGGTCCGTGTGACCAGAAGGGTACCATTCTCCACGGGGCGCCGCTCTTGAGAACGAGCCATGCGAAGGGGCGTAGAAATGCCGGCGAATCATAGGGAGCGTAGGAGTCTGAAATGCCAAGCGAGCTGACGGCGTGCAGGACCAGCGAGTGGATTTATCAGCCCAGAACGATCTCAGGCTTTGGATGGGGGTGGTCGAACTTCCGATTCCTGCTACCATCCTTGACCTCCAGAATTGCAGCTGACGGTGTTATTCCCATCAATTATTCTATCGCCTCTGTGGGAATAGGTACGTCATGCTTTGGGCGTTGTTACGCTTGATATGATCATAATTGAAGCTGATGGAGAGCAATGGCAAAGGTATATGAACGGTTGATAGGTGATGAGCTGATAGGATTGAACGGGGGGCCGACAATGGACCGATTGTTTCCTTTGCCAGTTCGTCATTATTCTGTCTTTGACCGATAGATACGAGTAGTACGAGACACAGTCTGGAGTACCTAGTCAGGAACTTATTAGGATGCTGATGCTGCTGGGCGTGGTTGGAGAGGAGAGTAGTGGAAGTAGGAGTGGTGGTACTCGTATGTGACGCTACCGGGCGAAGCTAAGCCCATGAGGGAAAGTACAGGATGGATTGATTGATCGATTGAGGGTCGAGTCCGTGCTTTTTCACGCCCTTCAGTTGTCAAAAAGTGACTGGCCAATCAGAGAAAGTCTCCGTTGGGTGACTGTTCTATGGCCTTTTCACACTTCTCTTTCTGTTTTATCTCTCGAGTCCCAACGCCGTGCTTCTTGACATCTCATCAACCCCTCGAAGCGAAAGGGCGCGTTTTCGATCAACAGTCTTGTCTTCTCTTGCCTCTTTCGGCGTTTGACACTTTGGAGTTGTGGTAATGGCCACGCCCAACGTGTCATCGGAGATGGCGCAATTCTTCGATTTCGGAGAAGCTGCCATGCCTGATACAATCCAGGATGTCGTGGATGGGAACTTGGATGCATCGAAAGTAAAGAATTGTTGTCCGGCCCGTGGAGTTGGGTGAGTAATCTACAGTTTTTCGATTTCATTCACACCCTCCAATTGCCGGCTGCCCTGCTAACGGACCTTAGCTGTCTTTGCCATGAATCACAGGATGTTCAAACTTCACAAGATCTTATTGCAGGGACAGCATCCGATGCTGCCGTCCCCTCTGGACCGGAGTGGAACTCAGACTTTTCCAGTTGGATTCCCACATATTCCAAGCCTGCAGACCCATGCGACTATTGCCGCTCTCGATCTCTTGAATGTTTTATCTACAACACAGGAGGAGGCGTTCAGTCTGCTTGTTCCCCGTGCAATGCGTTATTCCGACCATGCAGCTTCAGCGAGCCAGAGAAGATGGTCATGCAGAATAAGAGGACGGCTATCGACACATTAGCCTCACTGCCCGAGGACATTGCGCGTAACTTCGGTACTCTGACTGGCAGGAAGCCATTACGGTCCTTGGGTCACGTGGGCCCTATTGAGGAATTCGTTGATCCTGATAGCGATAAGACCAAGAGGGGGGCTTCTGCTGCACGATTCCCTCGAGGCGCCGTCAAGGTTCTAAAGGAATGGATGAATCAGCATCGCGATCATCCTTATCCTACCGAGGAAGAGAAGGAAACATTGGGGCTCCTTACCGGCCTATCAATGAATCAGATATCGAACTGGATGGCCAACACTCGGCGAAGGCAGAAGAATAGGCCTAAACGAAGTGCTTCCCCAAGCATCAGACCAAACACACAACCGATGAACATTCCTGATGGCCGAACATGGGACGAAATGAGTAAGTATTCACAGGCTTCAACATTCTTTCATCCGCCCACTAGTATTGCTCTGCCGCTGGCTTATAAGACGATGGCCTGCGGCGGTTGGGCACAGGGGCGTGATAATAGACATCGAATTTGGTCATTAGAGGAACAGGACTGATATCCTACAGATCCATTCGAGCGATGGAAGCACTCGCCCCCCGAGAACGAACCGGCCCCCTTGACAGCCATTGCCAAAGCCGTCGAAACGTTCGATCCCCCACAGCCAGATAGTCTCTCCAGCAGCTACAACGGACGCAGTCGTAAAGGCAACTCGAGCGGAAGTACGGGAAGCTTTTCACTCTTCAAAGCGCCTTCCACAACATCACTGGAGACTGGCTTTACAAACATGTCCTCGGGATCACTTCAGTCACACGGGACTGCTTGGTCACACGGGTCACGCAACTCTTTCGGGTCTCTCACCAGTCTCAACTCGCAGAAGGAGAGGCGACGACGACGAAAGATGCCTACACGAACTCCGAAGCTGGATCTGAGCGCCGCACCTCGTCCCTTCCAGTGCACTTTCTGCACCGATACCTTCAAGAACAAGTACGACTGGTCCCGCCACGAAAAGTCCTTGCATTTATCACTCGAGAAATGGATCTGTGCGCCAATCGGAGAGGTCATCATTTGTACAGCTTCCGGTCAACGAAAATGCGTCTATTGCGATGCTATCGAACCCTCAAAAGAGCATCTGGAAACGCACCATTATCACGAATGCGCGGAGAAAGGCCTCGAGGCGCGAACTTTCTATCGAAAGGATCACCTCAGGCAACACTTGAGGCTCATGCACGGTTGTAAGATGACCAGTAGTATGGAATCCTGGAAAGCTGAAGCGCAATATATAAACTCGCGTTGTGGATTTTGTGACAAATCATTTGATAAGTGGCAGGATCGGGTTGATCACTTAGCAAAGGAGTTCAGGAATGGCGCCAACATGAAGAATTGGAAAGGCTGCAGGGGTTTAGATCCCAGCGTTGCTGCACAAGTCACCAATGCTATGCCTCCGTACCTCATCGCGGACGAGTCCAAGTCACCATTCCCCTTCTCTGCGGGTAATACTCAAAGTCTCAAGGTAGGTGTAAGTACTGGCTCATCGTGGTGGTTGTATCGAAACTAACATTTTACTAGCACCACAATACCTGCTTGCAGCAAGACGATTTCCAGTTTCTCCTCCCTTCAGATTCGGCCAGTACCAGGGTCGACAACTTGGGTGACAGGTATACGGATGGCTCCGCCTCTTTGAGCCCGTTGGCCGTTCCTACCAATACGCCTCAGCATCAGCTCTCCTCTTCCAAATCACCCAGCCCCCATCCAAATGCTACGTGCTGGGAGATTCTTACCCTTCGTCTTGGCCAATTTGCCCGGCAGTACCTGGAAACACACGAACCCAGCTCTTTGACTGATGAGATGCTTCAACAACAGGCTCGCTTTATTCTTTACGATAGCGATGATCCGTGGAACCAGACGTCGGCAGACAACGCTGAATGGCTAGCCTTGTTCAAGAAGTCACACGGCATTCCCTCATCGTCTACTTTCACTAATTGGTCAAGTCATGAAGTCTTAGAAGATCTTGGAATTCGGCAAGACACGAAATTGGACACAAGTTTCAACCTTAGTAACTTTACGAATATTGCTCATGACACTTCCCAGGCCGACGAGTCGTTGGTATACGAGTGCTTGTTGGCCGGTACACTGAACAACTCGAAGAATGCCCAGTCGATGTTCCGATCTGGAACGCCTTTGACCTTGCCTGAACTGGCGTCATCGACAACCTCTGGAGCATCCAACTACCCTCTCACCTCTAACTTCGAGCTTCAAGGTCTAGATGCACCTATCTCTGAATTGGGCTGCACAGTTCCTGGTGGACCATGCATTGGCGAGAATGGCGAGATAGGATACGCCGTCAGCAGTGCTTCAAACTCGCGCAGATCCCAAGACCTTTCCCTCGGCAACCCTGGCTTCCTGGCGCCCATCCAGGAGAAGAAGTGCACGAAGAGTGGCGACCCCATCTTCCCGCCAATCCAAGAACGAGCCTGCGCCAAGTCTGGCGACGCCGTGTTTCCCACCCTCCAGGAAATGCCTTGCACCACCACTGGAGAGCCTCTCCCAAGCCACTTCGATATGATCGACTGGGACCAGCAATTCGCGACATCAGCACGCATCTCGACGAGCCCGTCTGCCGGCAAGTCAAGCGGAAGCTCGCCGGATGTGATTGAGGGCACGATGGGACAGCCGCAAGTCCTGCGCTGGGGCGATCACCCACTGGACGCTGGTTTGATGGACATGGACTTGGATCTCGACATCGATCTGAGCTCAGTGACCGTGAACGACAATAACAACGGCCTATACTAATCTCAGTCCGGGTCGCTTTGGATGTTGAGAACTATTGTGGAGGAAGATTGACTGGAAACTAAATATAAAATGTGAATACTCCACCTTCGTTACATATGGTTTGTTACTGGCGCTTGAGGGGTATTTTTCTCATGGAGTCATGATAAAGGTAGCGGCATATTGCGTTCATTATGATGAAAACTTATTTTTATGATATATAAATGAGAATGAAAATAACACAAATATAATCAGTAATCATCATACCTGCTAAGCATCAATCGCATTTCCACCTCCCCAGCTCCTTGATAGCATGTGAGGAGACTGTATTCATGGCCCTCAAGGTAAATTCAAGGCAGGCAGCTTGTTGTGGTTGTCGATCATATAGATGTAGGGATGTGATCCAAGGAGCACATGTAACTATTGCACTTCATGATTCAAGCCCAAGTCCATTAGTATCACCTCGTCATCAATTGCCCCGAGGCTAGTTCCATAATCAGCAACGAACCCACCGTCTATCGATACTCGAACCCTAAATAAGCAGCTCAATATTCAGTGTCATATACACAAGGCTAACTACACTAGGTATTTACCCGCAAACCCGGGCATGCATCGGACCGTCTTCACATGTACTATCGCACCGCAACGCTGAGTGGTGGACTCATCAGGAACATATCCTCGGAGTACTTTCCGCAGTGGAGAATCCGGGGTAACAATATTTACATCACCCGGGGGTTGCAATGTATACAAAACCTGGGGGACGTCCTACCCAAGGAAGCGCTTGCAACCGTGTCACAGAAAAAGACATTCTGTCGCGGAATCGTTGGCCATGACGACAATTCGAGCTTTATTCGTCTTTGCGACGCTTTGTTTTTCTTTCGTACAGGCTATTTCGGTCACGTCGACGAAGTACTGGAATATCACGAATGATGTCGAGGGCTCGGTTCGGCTCAATGGATTGGCGTTTCAGCAGAATGCGCTGGTGACGTTTGAGAACTACCAATATGTCGCTTTCTACAGCACGGCTACTGGATATGGGAAACACTACGTGAATCTCGGACGGAGACGTATCAGTCCTTCGGTGGGCGATTGGCAGTACTTCGCGTTCACAGATTACCTTCAAACTACCTTGGATGAACACAATACTATTAGTATGGGAATCAGTGGTGATGGCAAGATCCACCTTTCCTTTGACCATCATGTAAGTTCAGCATATTCCAATTGTTACATGTAACCAATACTGACCTAACAGGATGTACCACTCAACTACCGTGTATCCACCTCCGGCATCGCCAAAAGCATCCCCTCAGAATGGTCTCAGCAGTCATTCGGAGGAGCAGTCCAACACAGCCTTCCAGGTTCGACAGGACCATGGACACCCCTGACCTACCCGCGTTTCGAGCGCATCGCCAACGGCGATCTCCTGATGGAATTCCGCATCGGACAATCCGGCGCTGGCGATTCCTGGATCCACCGCTACTCATCAACATCCGGCCTATGGAGCAACGTTGGCAAATACCTCCAAGGACAGGACAACAACGCCTACGTCAACGGCTTCACAGCCCAAGACGGCAAACTCCACGTCTCGTGGACGGTCCGCGAGACCCCCGACGCAAGCACAAACCACGACTTCTACTACGCGCTCTCCGAAGACGACGGCCGCACCTGGAAGCAAACCAACGGCCAGGGCGTCGCCAAGCCCATCACGCCCTCAACAGCAGGCATCAAAATCTACACCATCCCGCAGAACAGCGAGATCATCAACCAGGAAGCCCAGTGCGCGGACTCGAAGGGTCGTTTCCACGCCCTGATGCGCGACAAGAGCTCCGGGACCGCGAAGTTCTACCACTACCTCCGCACGCCCACGGGCACGTTTTCCAAGAACCCGATCAATGTTGCCGTTTCGACGCCGCCGTATCTTGCTTACCGGGGCAAGATTGCGGCGTCGGGGGATAACTTGATTGCCATCATCCCGGATGCGCCGAAGAGCACGGTGACGATCTGGGGCGCGACGGCGGGAGGGAACTTTCAGGACTGGAAGAGCCTCGGGACGATTGGGAACATGGCGGGTGAGCCGCTGGTTGATTATGATCGGTTGGCGAGGAATAATGTGCTTAGTTTGTTTGTGAGGCAGGGTGGTCCGTTTGGCACGAGGAAGGTCCAGGTGTGGGACTTTGAACTTGCATTCTGATGCCCTTCTGCTGTGGAGAAGTGTTAATGAGATGTAGAATACATTAGAACTCGATTTCGATGTGCATTTGGTCAGCTAATTTCGGGTTCTCCGATCTATGTGTCAGTGACGCGGCCCGCTCATCCGTACATAATCGAACAGGATCCCTCTCTTCTTGAACAGCAACAAGAATCCGTCCACCTAGACTCTTCAAAGCACCCACCATGGAGACAAGACTTCAGTATCCTAAATGTCCTGGCATTGATATCGAGAATGTGAACGTCCATCCTGGCGCTGCTAACCGAAACCGTCTAACGGAGCGTCGCCCTCCGCCAAGTCGTATCCTTAAAGCCCACGAGCCCTACCCATAATCTGGAGAAAATATCTATGCTTCCTCACGTCCAGTAGGAGTGTTTCTTCGAAATGAAGTCGAGTATCGCAGCGTGGAAACTAGCCGTCCTCGAACCCTGGCTAGCGGATCCAATATGGCATTTAGAAATGATTTTCCGAGACGTTGTTCACGTAGGTCGTGATATCTATTGACGACGTGAAATGCCATAGACATATAAATACACAAGTAAACTTTCCCAATGCTCAAACCAGACCAATATATTAACCAGAAATCAGTGACACCCCACAAACCGCCACCATGTACATCCTCCAAGTCGCCGCCCTCTGCGCCACGTTCTCCAGCCTGGCGTCCGCCCACGGCTACCTGAAATACATCGAGCACGCCGGCAAGCGCTACGAAGCATGGCAAGTCGGCTCCGACGAGTACCTCACCACCGTACCCACACGATACGCACGGAGAATCAAAGACATGGGCCCCGTCGCGGACTTCACCACCAAAGACATCACGTATGCCACCTCCGTCCCTCCACCCCTTACCCACCCTTCCAAACACTGACGAACAACGAACCCCCCAGTTGCAACCAAGGCGGCAATCTCCCCGCCACAGGAATAATCGACGTCAAAGCCGGCGACAAAGTGTCCGTCTCCCCCTCCCTCCCTTTCCTATCATCTCCCTAACCCCCCAACAGCACACTCATCTGGGACCAATGGGGCTCCTCCCACTCCGGACCCGTGATGAACTACCTCGCGAAATGCAGCCCCGACTGCAGCACCTTCAAAGGCGACACGGGGAACGTCTGGGTCAAGATCGACCAGGTGTCGTACGACAAGAGCAAAGCGACGCCCTGGGGCTCCGACTGCCTCGCCAAGAACGGCGCAAAGTGGACGGTCACGATCCCCCCGACCATCGCGAACGGGGAGTACTTGCTACGGCATGAGATTCTGGGTCTGCATGTTGCGGGAACGAGGATGGGGGCGCAATTCTGTGAGTACTAAACGTAATGCGTATATGATGTGTCGTTTGGTTACTGATGATGCGGTTTTATAGATCCGAGTTGCACGCAGATCAGAGTCACGGGCGGAGGCAGCGAGAATCCGACTGGCATTGCGCTTCCGGGGTCGTATAATCCAGATGATAAGGAGGGTATCTTGACGGAGCTGTGGCGGATCCAACAGGGTCAGATTAATTATACGGCGCCTGGTGGGCCTGTTTGGAAGGGTTCGGTACCGAATACTATGCAATGCTAAGGAAGCATCTGACTATATGAGATTGATATGGGCGCAGAAGAGTGTAAATAAGTTCCAATCTGCTTTAGGGTTAACGAACAAGTATGGGAGATATGAATGAAGATGTAGTTAGTGGACAACTTATAGGGGCTCGTAACGTTCTGAGTAGCGATATACTTATTCGAGACAGCAACCAACAAATTTCCATGACCAACCCATTCTCCAAGTTCTTCACTTGACACAAAAGAGTTATATCCAAATCTCACACACTCAGCGTCGTCCGTCAAAATCACCCCCTTGCATACCTCCATGCAGCCACCCGCACCACCCACCACCCGTACCACAATCCGGCTCTCCACATCATCCCCGTAACATCAACACCACGCCCCATCCACCCACCACCCACAACCCTCCCATAAACCCCCTCAAACCCTCAAACCATGAAATCCCCCCTCCTCCCCATCCTCCTTCTCACACTCCCCCTAACAACCACAACCACAATGTCCACCCCCTCCCCTCCCGCCAGCGCAAACTCAACCCAACCAACACGCATCGCCCTCTTCAAATTCCTCCCCTCCACCACCTCCTCACAAAAGCACGACCGAGCCACCGCGTTCCTAGCCCTCTACTCCCAGCACGAAGACCTCATCGTGTCCCCGCCGCGTGGCGGCAAGCCTCTGAACACGCCGTTGGAGCTCACGAACGTGAGCAGGGTGGATGGCTGGGATTTCGGGTTTGTTGTTAGGTTTAGGGTAGGTCTTACGTCTTCTCTGGTCTTTGATGGAGTATGGAGGGGGGTAGGGGTAAGGGAAAAGGCTGACTATGTGTGAAACAGAGTGAGGCGGCGAGGAAGGAGTTTGATAGTGATCCTGGGCATGATGAGTTGAAGGTATGTTTGGACTTTTTGATATATCTCTTTTTAACGTTATCCCTTTTCCCTTTCTGAGGAAGAACTATGAGGAAATGGTCGTTTTGATTATGGGGGTGTTTGCTGATGAGTGTTGAAAAAAACCAGAAAGAAACAGACGTCCTGCTGGAGAAAGTAATGGTCTACGACTTCCTCGACGAGGAGAACCTCGGATGGTGACCAGCATGACTTTAAAACCCCGCCTTAACCAACCACCCCTCAACCTGCCTCGCCCTCCCCGCCGCCTCCTCAATCCCCACCCACCCGTCCCCCTCCTTCTCTCCCCTCGCAAACGCCCTCAAACTCCTCCCCACAGACCTCGCCCTAACCCCGACCTCCTTCTCCTCCGCGCTCCACTCCCACGGAACCTTCCCGACCTCCCCGGTCTCAAAGTCATGCGTCTGAATCGTCGGCTGCGTCGCGCCCTCCACGTACGGCGTCCCGGTGCCGAGGGCAAGGCTGTCCTGCGACACGAGCCGCACCTCTCCGCGCTCGAAGGAAATCACCCATTCGAGCTTTGGGGTTCCGGGGAAAGGGGAGGGCTGGAGGAGCTGGAATGTGGAGATGGCGTTGGGGGCGGCGTGCGGGGCGTTGGAGACGTGGCCTTGCACGACGAAGATGTCCGGGACGTCTTTTTGGATGGTTGAGGTGCTGCCGTCGTTGTTTCGGACGGTGACGGTTGGGTAGAGGTTGGAGAGGTGGGCGTCTGCGTCCGGGGCGAAGTCTCCTATTACGGATTGTACCATATCCACCGCTAGATACACACACGTTAGTTCAGTTCGATCAAGTCAATTCAATTCAAATCAAGTTTTCTTCAAACTCAAAAACGGCTTGAAAGGATGGGAAAGGGAAAGACAAAGAGAAAAAGAAAAAGGAGAGGAGACAAACTCACAGTGCCCCCCCAAAATCGTGACAAAGTTCCCACCGACCTTCCTCTCCGTAAAGTACTTCAACCCCTCCGACACCTCCGTGCCATTACTATACGCCACGAACCGGCTGCTCGTCCACTTGCCGAACCTCTCGGACTCCACGACGTCCCGCAGCGCGCGCACGGGAGGCGCCCACCGCGCTTGCAGCCCTATTGCGACGCGGGCACCGGACTCGCGGGCCGCGCGGACGAGGTCGTCGATGTGGTCGGGCGTGGACGCGATGGGCCATTCGATGTAGGCGTCCTTGCCTGCGCGGATGCTGGCGAGGGTCGTGGCGTGGTGGTTGTCGACGCGGGTGTTGGTTATGACGAGGGAGATTGTGGGGTCGGCGGCGAGGTGGGCGGGCGAGGAGATGGGGTGCGTTGTGTCTTGGGGGAGGGAGAATTTCTGGATGGCGGCTTTGCTGGCGGTGGGGGAGGAGTTGAGGAGCGCGGTTAGGGTGAAGAGGGTTTGGCCGGTCGGACTGAGGATGTTGGGGAGGTGCGCGACGGCGGCCCAGGAGGAGGAGGCGCTGGCCGAGAGGCCGATTATTGCGGTGCGGAGGGGCTTCTGGGGGGCCATTGTGGAGGGGGTTGTTCTGTTTTCTTTGGGTTCTGTTGTTTTGGTTGACTATGGATTTGGGTGCTTAAAGGGGTTGAGATTCTGGGTGATACGTTAGTCTGATATTGATATATGAGGTTGAGGTTGATGGTGGTTTATATTGACCATAGTTAATCGATCACCACCTCGATCGTATTTGTAATCAATCCAAGCATTCGCAATTCCATGTGAGAATGATTCGATGAGCCTGGGAAACAACAGTATTAGGGTTGGTTCATCAGCATTTACTCCTCCTAGGTGAGGAGGTGCATTGGTAATCCACGTTCCGAAAGGAATCGGAACCAGATATCGGATTAGTGTGGTGGTAGGTAGGGGTGGTTGCTGATCTGATATGCGGAGTTCCACCTCCCCTTTGTTTTGACATAAGCAGACGTAAGTGCGTGGAAGGGAGAGAAAACTACTTGACCTCAATCATAATCAACGAACAAACGAATAAGAATCCTGAAATCACATTATGTGAAAAACGACAAAGGCAGAACGAGCAGTAATCAACAAGATTGGCTAGATGCAGCTTATTGTATTTCGGTGTATAAGGGGTATCGTGCTGGACATTCTTATAACTAACTGTAAATCGCATCCACCCATTCTTTTGCTGAACGTCTATCGACTTCCAACTTGAGAAGAAGGCTTCTGCAACGAAAGTTGATTCGAACACTTTTGGCCCGGGAGCAATTGAAAAGCACTAAGAAACGCCTAGAATGCGCAATAAGATGCTCGTGCCATGCAAGGGGAGAGGAATCGCGAATCATTCCTTAAAATTATGATGCTATTGTTGCAATTAGTCCGTCGTTAATCTCGTCCAGACATAGTCCATCGCCTTTTCGGGCCTTTGGCGTGCTCGCTGATTTCTTCGAGTCGTGGTGGTCCCCAGAGCCCGTTCGTCGTCTTCGACGCCTTGGGAATCCAAAGGCCTTGCTGGCTCTGGCTCTGGCTCCTAGATAAGACCTTGGGCAAAGGTGGAACATGGTCGTTTTCCGCATGATGCTCTTGCTCAGTTTTCACTGTGGTAGCATCTTTGGTGTTTGTGTCTGCTCCGGTGTGTCCATTCTGCTGCCTTATGCTGGCAGCTGGTTTATGCTCCTGGAAGTTAGCAACCATCTCGGAACCAGGGCTTACTCTGCCATCTGCCGGTTCCGAGGGGGTCGGCGGTTTGAGGCTTGACCAAAGACCCAGGGACGGCGAGGCGGACCCCTGCGAAGCTCCAGAGTAGAATTGGGAAGACCCTGATGTGGAACTACGTCTGATGCTTCCCAGTGAGCTGTTAACTGCCCTCCATGGCTGCCCCAGAGATACTGGAGAATCAATTGGACTGTTGGTGGTGCTCGTGCCAGTAAAACGGCGTCGATACTCCAGTGACGGGCTCGCCACAGTGACTGCTGGTGATTGTGGTTGAGGGAGCTTCGCAGGATCAACACCAGGACGCAAGTGGTCTACCGAAGCGATCATCTTCATCTCGTACTCGTGTGCCATCCCTACGTCCACAACTGAACGCCTACGTGGCAGAGGTGGAGCAGACAGAGATGGCCTTCGTGGTTCAGTCCTCTTCACAGCCATCGACAAAGACGCTGTGGCCACGTCAATGAGGACAGGCTGATTGGTTATCGCACCCACCAATGCATTACATCCAGCACCATGGGTAACGAGGATCAACACAAGCTCTTCATCTTCATCCTCCTCTTCCGGTGGAGGTGGTGGTGCTGGTTCGCGTTTCGCGGAGGGACGCTGGAGCAAGGGCAGCGGAGAGCAGCGAGCGAAGGGATGCGCACGGTATGTGAACCCCTGGAAGTGATCCTGCACTCGTTCACTTCCATACTCCTTGTACCAAGTCATCATCCCGGCTAGTCCCCGACGAAACCGTTTGTGCATGGTACTCCATTCATCCCCAAATTCGCCGCCGTCTCCCCATTCCTGAGGGGGCCGCATACTGTTCCACTGGAAATCGATGTCCAGGCAGGCGTCCCGAGCATGGGCGACGTATCCCCTAGGTATAGGATCCGCGGGTGACACTGCGTATGATGGTACCGGCGGGTCATAGATATGGTCGGGAGCTTTGTGCGTTGTGACAAGAGACGAAAGGCCCCTTTCCCTCGACCCAGAGTTGCGTCTGATGAGACAATTTTGGCTATTAGACCGCTCGCGATTTCGTGGTAGCGCTTGAGCTAAGCTCCCCATCGATGGAAACCCTCCATCCTGCGTAGCTCTCCGGCTACCAGGCGAAGCTGGTCCGGGGCTCCTCACCCACCCTCCAGGGAAATGACCATGGTGGTGGACGACCTTTCGCTGGACCTCGATGTAATCTGCCCTCCGAAGCAAGTCTGCTTTCGCTGTAGCCACCATCAAAGTCGAACCCGGTGGGGGAGTGATGTCGGTGTAATAATCCGGGGAGAGCCACTCCCCAAGGAATGCGTCCACGCGAAGTAATATTTTGTCAGGTCCAATGTGTGTCTTGGGAAAGACTTCGAGGTTCGCGTCTGCGGTATTCTTGGGAGATGGCGGCTGCACGGCAGGTGCCGATGTGGTATTGAGGGTCAATGGAGATTGGCTCTCCACACTGCCGCGAGGCTTTGGTTCTGGCGTCTTCACAGTTGTGACGGGTGGGGCCTGGAACTGCGATATGCCCGCTGCAATGGCCGTACTCGTCTGAACGCACCTCAGAAACGGACTGGAATGTATGATAATCTTTTGCCGTCGCTTGGGGCGTTGCGATCCATCTGCAATGCTGGCTCTGTGTTCTCCTACGGCATCCAATGGACTGAAGTTGAGATGTGCGAGATCGGCATTGGCATTGCTGGCCTTTTCGTCGGCCTCTGCCTTTTGTACTCGGTCATGCAGGAGCGAGGCTATGCGCAATCCCAATGCTTTTGACTGTGTCCAGCCGCCGTATGTCAAGGGAGGGTCGTATGGGGCGGGCGAGGTGAGGTGCCATGCTTGGTCCGCGGCATCTAGTCTGGCTCCGTGCCTGGATTGTGATTGATTAGCCAAAAGGTCGGGATGATTGCTTGCGTGGAACACATAGAAAAGTAATGACCTTGGGAAATCCTACCTTGCGACAATGACGACAGCAGGTTCCTTCCCCATTGCGGAGGTCTGGTCTGTCGCTCTTCAAATTTCCCGGCGCACCTATCGAGGTGAAGGGTACAGGTGGGATCCTCGCATACAGCGGCGGCGTAGTCGGATATCTGCAGCGTCCAGGAAGAGGGTGGTGGAAGTGCCAGTAAATGTGAGGGTCCGGATAATTGTCTTTGACAGGTATATAGTAGGGTAGACAGTGTTGTGTGAGGTAGGTGAATTGATTGTAGGTGTGAGGGAAGGCGTAGGGTAGCGTCGGTGGTGGTAGTTAATGGAATCGATAAAGTGAGGGATGGAACATGGAAGGGAAGGAGGGACTGAGCTATGACCTACAGTATGGCCGTACCTCGTAGTGACATGGACCCGTATAAACCCCCCGCTAAACTTAAAAACTTTAACTCGACTTAATTCGACGACTCGTCAGTTGGTACCTGTAGTAGTACCTGTAGTACCTGTAATACCTGTCACCTGTCCTGTCTCATTGTACTTCTGTGCCTCCGCTTACCTGTCTCGGAATCTTTGTATCTCTCTTGTTAACAGACTCCGACTCGGAAGTCCCCTCCTCTCGTATCTAACAAGTCACAACTCCACAGGTTCATCCTTTTCTTCTATTTCTATAACAGCTGATATCTGATGACTTGACAAACGGAACAATTCCCTGCAATCCCTACCCTCTCCTTTTCCTTCCTTCCATTCTTCCTCCGTTTTTCTCATCCCTCCGCCTCCGTAATTACCTCCGCCGTTTCCAACAACATTACCAATCCACCCTCCCCCCTGCTCCACAAAAAGGGCAAAAAAAGCAAAGAAATATTACTATTCACCCATTCTCCTCCGACGAATCCGGACCTCACGCGTACAATAATAATATACAGTAACCATCACTGTGCTTGCAGTGTGCAGTGTGCACCTACATAAGTCGTACCTATATCCAACTACATGCATCTCTCCCCCCCATTATGTACTCTTTAAGACATAAGAAACGTCTAGGCCCCAACCACCACAGTATTGCATCTACCGTTTCGCGTCTGTCTCCCCACGGAAACAAAGGTCATAGCTCCTGATCTTACGTTTCGAAACGGAACGAACGAACGACGCACTGATCACGCTCACACTCCCCTTCCCCGCATCTTCCCAGCCTCGCCTCGCCTCGCCAACCCATTGAATGGTAGGTGATGGGGTTGAAGTGGTGGCGTTATCTGCGTCGCGAGACCCTCTCTGTGCTTCCCCGCTCGCTTTATGAGAACAGTTGCTTTGTGTATTGACGTTGTCTGTCATGCCACGGGGAAATTTGAGAAATGCGGAGCGTAAGTTCGGCTTTTGTGTTTCTGGAGGAATGGTTGCCTGATGCGGACTAGCGTGTGGAGTGTATGTTTCTCGGGACATTGGAGACCGGGACTGTCAGTGTACAAACGCTGGAGAGCGGGGTCTTGATTGTATGCGATTTCATTTCAGGTCATGATGTATAGGTGTAGAGATGGATTTTGTGTAGGTTGTTAACCCGTGCTGCTCAACTGAGTAAAGTATAGGTAGGTAAACGATGCAAATGAATGACCCCAAACGCCTACAATGACCACACAACCATATTGATATGATTACTCCAAGTAATCACCCCCCGTCTCCTTATGAATGACATCAAACAGCGGCTTCGCAGAAAAGTACCCAGCAACCTTCGACCCAACAGCCTTATACGTATACGCCGCATCCTCCTCATGAATCTTGACCGTCTCTCCGCCCCTGCCCGCCGCCGCCGCATCCGCCATCAGCTGCGCATGACAGCACTTCTCAAGACTCACGAACCAAAACACCGTCTCCTCGATCGTCTCCCCCACCGTCAACAACCCATGGTTCTGCAGCAGCGCGGCCTTGTTGTTTCCGAGCGCGCGGGCAATGTTCTTTCCCTCCTCCTCCGCGAACACGATGCCGTTGAAGGATTCGTACAGCACGTGGTCGTTGTGGAAGGCGCAGGAGTCCTGGGTGATGATGTCGAGTTTGCGGCCGAGGGCGCAGAAGCTGCGGCCGTGGATGCTGTGCGAGTGCGCGGCGGCGTTGACGTCTGGGCGCGCTTGGTGGATGGCGGAGTGGATCATGTAGGCGGCGGTGTTGAGGAGGCGGCAGGGCCCGCCGTCGATTACCTCGCCGGCTTCGTTCACCAGGATCAGGTCCGAGGCTTTGATGAGGGAGAAGGCGACGCCGAAGGGGTTGACCCAGAAGGTGTCGGGGTTGACGGGGTCCTGGGGGGATGGTGTGAGTATGGTTGATGTTCATGATGCTTGTGTGTGATAGGAAGACTTACTCGGAGAGTGATGTGTCCAGCAACACCTTCGTCGAATCCATACTTGCCGAAGATGCGGAACGCGGCTGCTAACCGTCCCTTGAGGTACGCACGCTCTTTGTACGGGTCGTCGAACTTGGGCGGCTTGGGGAGCTGCATCTTCTTCATCTTGACTTCTACCGTCTCTTCAGCGATGGCCGGCTCGTGGGGTGCAATGTTGGCGTCGGTTGGGGCATCCGAGGACCCTCCATTGAGGGACTCGACGGCGGACGGTGGTGCCATATTGATGGTGTTTGACGAATTGGTTGGAGCCCGAGGTGTTGCAGTGTAATGGTATGGTATATATAAAGGTGCCAGCGAGAAGCAAAAGCAACAACTAGTTATAAAGCAACTTTCCCCTCAAGCCGATAAGCCCAAAGTCCGAATTCGCACTCAAAGCCCTCAGTTAACGAACAGATAGCAAAGTAAGACACCGAATCTTATCAATGCCAGCGGGGCCCTTGCGTCGTCTCGGGCGTCTCTTTGTTCTTATACCTTCGTATCCCCCTGGTACATACCCACTCACCCAATTGTCGATAAGATGCCGCACACTATGCCTCGGAACATACATAGTGTTTAACGGGTATTGTCCGTAGGGCGTGTGCTTTAATGCACGCCTTTCCCCACACTTCGTGTCCTGCACGCTGACGTTTTGCCGGTTTGGGGCAAGATCGGTGGTGGGAGGTTGTCGTGCGTGAATGACTAGAATGGTAATTCGAGGGTTGTGGTTGGGTCGGGAGGGGAGGAGACGAAAGCGGGGGTGCGCTGGATGGAGGGCTAAGAGGGTAGTGGAGGTAAACAGGACGGCGGAATCTTTTCCGAGGGGTGCTATCGGATACGAGTGACTTACGATGAGTGTTGTCTGTTAGTAAACATTCGTCGACGAATATAGTGTCAGCTTAGGTGATGTGAAATTGGTTGATGTGAGCATATTAAGAGATCATTGAGTGAACAGGGGGTCTATGTATGTTCACAGCCAATGACGTCGTATTGGAAAGAGACCGAGTCAACATCTTGAAATCCCAAGGTATCATCTTATCGCCAAATTGACGAGAAGTCCATTCTCTTTGTTTATGCCAATATGTATCATTCGATCATAATTCCTTTTCCTATCTTCTAGATATGTTCCCAAGCCGTATATGATTTTTTGTTCTCTTAGTCGCTCGTAAAATCGTAAGCCAAACACCAAACCAGGACCCATATCAAAGTGTCCTGACCAATCCCACTGACTACTCTGACGAAGAATCGACATTATTCACGTCTTTGATTCTTCCCTCCAACCTGGGCGCAATCGCCTTGGTCCAATTGACCTCAAACTCCCCAACCTCAAGCTCGTCACACGCCTTGGGCGCATACTTCAAACCCGCCAACCTCCACCACTTCCTCATAACCCCTCTCGCAACCTTCAACTCCCTCTCCGTAAACATGATCGGCTTTGTATCATCATACACCGGCCCATCATCATGGTCGCTATCATTCTCCGCCTCGCTGTCACTCGGCGTCGGCGCATCGTCCCTCCTCAACGACATCATTCTCGGATGCTTTGGCGCAGCAATAGGGCTCCGAGGCGACGGATCGTGAAAGCTATGATTCCTCTGCAATGACATTTGCACGCGATCGAACTTGCGATCCATGCTCTTCCCCCAGCGCTTCCACTTCCCGAGCACCTTGAGCGACATGAAGTACTGGCGAAGGATGGTCGAGATCAGCACGCCTGTCTCCTCAGTGATGATCTCCTTCGCCGTCCCGCCCTCCTCTTCGATTAACAAAGATGTGTAGCCGTCTTTCCCTCGCCCCATGTACCCGCGCGTCGCGAGCACGTATTCCCGCTCGAAGTCGATGGGGGCGTCGGCGATCTGCGCGCTCACGACGCGGGAGTTCGGCGGCTTGGTGTAGTCGACCTCAAAATTGATATTGGAGACCTGGGGGAAGCGGCCTTCGAGGGCAGGGTAGTTGGATACGCCGTTCTCGAGGGCGTCCCAGATTTGTTTGCCGGTGACTTTGAGGACGACGACGGGGTCTTCGAACGGGAAGCAGTTGACGATATCTTTGAGGCGGAGGACGCCTGGCGGGTAGATCTGGTCGCCGCGGATGGTGCCGGAGGCCATGATGCAGCAGTCGGCGTCGTAGTAGTATCGCATGAGGTCGCAGACGAAGTTGCCGATGTTGGACTCTTTCGTTCGGACGGTCGTGAAGCGGGCGTCCAGAGGGGCGGCAGTGTATCCTGCAATTCAACGTCAGTCAAATCAATGCTATCAGAAACGCAAAGTGGAAACAAACCAATGGGCCTGTCGAGCTTCTCTCTCAACCTCCTCGTCAACTTCTCGACCAACGCTTTCGCCTCCTCATTCTTGGGTATACTCCGCACGACATCCCTCCTCACAATCTTGAAGTCCCAGCCCCCACCCTCCCTCCTCCACGCCTCAATATGGCTCAACTGCTTGAAATCCGTCCCGGACCTCAGCACATGCGTGCCATTGATGAAGCTATGCGAGTAATAATGATCATGACCACCCAGCACGATATCAATCAACCCGCCACCCGTCAACTCCGCCAACTTATTATCATTCGGCTCCCTTTGATGCGTGACCGCGACTATGATCTCCGCGCCCTGCGCCTTCAGCCTGGGGATGAGTTCCTTCGCCGTTGCGGACGCGGACTTGTAGATGATGTCCGGCGGCAGCGAATTGATCGTATCGAGCCACTCGCGCTCGGCAAGCCCGATCACGCCGACCTTGATGCCGTTGGATGACTCGAGCATGTGTGTCTTGCCTGCGTTGCCGAGCGGGACGCCGTCGCCGAGGGCCGGGTCGAGGACGTTGGCGAGGAGCCAGGGGAACTTGCATTGTGTGGATAGATGGCGGAATTGCTTGACGCCGAAGTCGAGGTCGTGGTTCTGTGGGGGTTTTACCCTCTTGTTAGTGTCGTGTGCGTGGTAGGTGGTGATTGAGACATAGTAAAATGGGGAAAGGTAGACTTACGCCGACACAAGCTACGTCAGTGCCTATGGCATTGAGTACGGGTATCATATGGCTACCTATATCCAAGTTAGCAAATCCCATAATCCATGTCTTCACCTTGTCCCTGAAGCAAGTACATCTAGGAATACATACCCTTCGTCACACTGCTCTCCAAACTAGGATTGAAAGCATCTCCCGAGAAGAACGTCAGCAGCTCCGACTGCCCCGCAAACCTCTCATCATTCCTGTAGTAATTCACGAGCGTCTGGAACCTCGCCACGCCGCCGACGGGCTCCGCCGACGAGGAATCGACGTGGTAAACATCGTTGTAGTGCAGCAGTCGCAGGTCGGGCGGGGTACCCGAGGGGTAGCTTTCGGGGGTAAAGATGGGCTGTTCTTCTGAGGTTATGGAGGCGTTTTCGGGCATTGTGGATGGTGCATGAATTTGGGTTTTTTCTTCCAAAAAGAGAGCGAGAGATGGAGAGGGAAATAAGGAACTATGTATTATCTATCACTTTTGACACTTTTGGGACAGCGAACTGGAAATCCAGCCGCATACTAGCGGTCTGACAATCCCCGTTGTCCCCCAGCCCAGCTCTCCAGCCAGTTGTAGGCGCTGAGTAGTAAGGGTTTCGCTTAGTTTGTAGGACGAAGATCCACTGCGCGGTCTATGACCCTTGTCAGCACCCGTCAGCTACCGTCATCCTTCCACTTCCATGCCTTGCGGGGTTAGTCCAGGTCCTAGTTGACTGTTAATGGGTGAGTAGTGGTGGTGGTGATCGATCGGCTTTACCAGCAGACAAAGCCAGTAACTCGTGACGAGACGAGAAATTGCAATGAACTATGGTTAGTGGATTGCAATCAATCTAGTAAATTCCTGAAATTTGAAGATATTGCAGGCTTGATCACATTGATGTACACAGATGGACAGGGTGGAAAACATTGGAAGTCACTTTCGTCTACATATGAATATTATTGGCAGCCCGTGATGGTCGCTGGTAAACCCAAACATCTTGGTAAACCGCTGACAACAGTTCAGATACAGCTATAACTGTATTATCAGATAACCTTAACTCCTGGTGTATGACCACATCTTGAGCCAAATCTAGGCACTGAAGATGGGTAACGCTGAAATAGCGGTGGTGGAAGGAAAGAAAGGAAAGTACATGATGATGATGAGGGAAAACAAAAACGTAGAGGTATCCCATTCCGCGCCGAAGGCAGAAGCACAAGTTGCAAGACCAAGGTTCCAGTGTTTCGTTCCAGACCTTCAACGTCGTGGCATCTATGAGCAGAGAGCCACCAAATCCCGTGTACGCCGATTGTCCAGATACCCGATAAATCAAACCCATTTAGAGAGCATCCCAGCCATCCCAAAGGCCAAGCTTTCCTCTAGCTCTACCTTTACCTTTAGAACCTTGACCAGAACCCGAACTCCTTGAACTCCGACATAATTCCTATTGTCTACTGCTTCCCGGACGACCGCCCTTTCCCTTGCCAGTGGTCCGGTTGTAGGCCTCCTTGCACTGGTCGCTGCAGAACCACTTGGTGCGCGATGGCGGTGGCTTGTCCAAGTTGACGCAGGCCAGATGGAACCATTCTCGCGGGCATGACTCGTTGTCACAGCCCACCATGGCTCCGTAGGAGACTTCGTTACAGAAGCAGAATCGGGGTTCATCACCATCTTCATCGGCCCCGTCGCTGTACTCGGGATCGGGCGCCACGGACGACGCAGAAGATGGTGGATCGGGCTTCGTAACCTCTTTGGTAGCCTTGAGAGCGGGAGAGGCTGCACTGTTTGTCGTTTGTGCACTCTTCTTGGGACCACGCTTCGAGACTGTTCCAGTGGAAGTGCTGTTGTTCTCGGATGATGTCTGGGAAGTGCCGTTGCCATTGCCGTTGTTGGCGTTGCGTGTGCTTCGACTTCGCGCCATAGGTATTTCGGGGAATGTGCTGACGACAGGCGTAGCTGTTTTGGATGATTTGCTGGCCTTGGTTGTGTTGACTGGGGCTGGTGTAGGGACGTCGATTTCCATCTTTTCAGGTTCTTCAACCTCAGGTTCTTCGTGTTTGAGAGTGGAAGGTTTGGGAGGTTGAGGAGGCTCGGGGACTTCCTTAGGTGTAGGGACTTTTGTCGACGTGGTTTCCCGGGTAGTTGCTACCGGTTGCTCGGGCTCTTCCACAGCAGTGGTTGTCGGAGGAGGGCGTATGGAGTGTGAGGAGGATGGGCGACGACCGTTTGGTGCCTCTTGAGCGACTGAGGCCACCGAGTTTGCGGTCGAATTCTTTCTAGCACGAGCAGATGCTGGCCGATCAGCAGCTCCGCCTGTCGCCTTGGAAATGGCGAAGCTTGAAGCAAGTGGTGATGAAGCAAGAGGGGGAGAATGGGTAGGCAACTGATTCTTCCGCTGAGCTTGTTCCAGGCCAGTACGAGGCTTTCGCTTTGGACCACCCTCTGTTGCAGGTGTAGCTCTTGGGCTGCCGCCACCCCTCCCACTTCCTCCAGCAGCTTTGAGCGCACCGCTGAGCGATCTCTCCATTGCTGGAGCGGCTGCTGTGGCCGCAGCGGCCGCAGCCAATGCTTTCTCGGTCTTCTTCCGCTTGCCTCCTGGTTGTGCCACTCCGTTACTCATGATACCCAACCCAACTGCGGCACCCGCATCTGCTGCGACCGCCTTACGTTTATGGGTTTTCTTGACGGGGCGATCTTCGAATTCGGAGTCGACGTGGTTGTGTCGGTTTCGTTTGTTGGCCAACATGGCCTCGCGTCTAGCTTCGCTCTTAGCAGCAATTGAGTCAACATCGTGAACATGCTGCGCGGCAGCAGCGAGATTGTTCGCTGCGACCACCTCTCTTCGTTGTCGCTCGTGTGATGCTCCGCCTTTCTTCTTCTCTTCCTTGTCGGCATAGGCCCAGTGTGTGAGGCTTCCATAGCGAGCCTCCTCGCTGATCTCTTCATCGAGGTGGGCGTAGGAATTGAGCATGCGCGCAAGACCTCTGTCCTTAGTTCCTTTGGCTGAGTTCAGTACAACCATCTTCTCGTCCAGCGTCGCAAGCATTGATGCCAGAACGACACGCAGACGGAGGAACAGCTCGCGGCGCTCAAGCTGAGCCTGCTCGGACTGAGGGAGGCCGCTGCGGTCGGTAGGAAGCTGATCGACCGAGTTCGACAGTGGCTGAACAGAACCATCCTGCGTCATAGAGCCGTTGACGCTGTTATTTGCGCTGTTGTCACCCGCTGCGAGGGTCTGGGTGGCTGAGTGTCGCTCGCGGACGGTTGGGACGGGTTGGCGCGCGATCTCTCGGAAGAGCTGCTCGAGCATCTGCTCGGAATCGTGCATTTTCGCCTCCACTTCCTTGAACATAGAAAAGTGTTTAATGAGTTCTTTTGGAAACGCATCTACGGCCTGTGTGAAGTGTGTGAGGGCTGGGAGGAATCCCGGGTTCGAATTCACCGCAGGCGGTGTCTGTTCCAGCCCGCCCATGGCAGAGAGTCTGCCCGCGAAGGTGCGCGCATAGTAATTGGTAGGTCTCGTAACGCTCGTACGGCCTTGTCGCGTTGATTGACGGCGGTCTGAAGCTGTGGTGGCCACCGCAGTGCGCGAGCTGCCCGCGGGTGGCATCGTGGGCGAGCGCTTGGGGAAGGGGAGGGAAGAGCTGTGTTCGGTGTAGCTGTTGGGGAGGTTGTAGAGCTTTCAGTACGAAGGTAGGAATAAAGCGCGATGTAGTGACGTAGTATCACATCTCAAGCGATATCGAGGGCGTTGTGGGCAAAGTGTGCCCCAAAGTGGTGGTGGAGGAGGCGTACGGAGCAGAATGACAAGAGAGTTGAGGAGTTCCCTGTGCCCTGGCAGCATCGTGACGGAACAAATCGTGCGGAAATCGGCGGTGCTTGGTGCCGACGCCCACGTGACCGCGATCTCCCGACCTTGATCAGCCTGAGATTAGATGAGACCACTCCATCTCCATCACGTCCGAGGAACAACATGTAAAAGTAACAATTGGGTGAAGGTACCATTTGTCTGAAAGGTGTTGAACATGAAATACGGCTATATTTGGTTCCACGTCGCACCAAAAATGCGGAAAGATACATTGAGACAGTAGGTGGGTCGAGTCATGGGCACACAAGAGCTCAAAAACAGTAAACAAACGGAACAAATTAACTTGGACATTCGGTATTGACATCGGCAATGCATGTGGACATTGTTATTCGCATTTGAGACATCCAAAACATACGTTGAACAAATCATAAACTTACGTCATGGTTCCCATTTCTGGTAGAACTCACTGAAGAGCAGCTATCTAATGTTCATGCTCGTGCAACATACAGCATTAGACTGATGATACAATGCTCCCGGCAATCATGGATCAGTTGATAGCTATCCGGCCATTATTGTCATGCTTGCTTCAAAAGGAAATAACGCCTAGCGCACCGTATAGAGGGAACAATCCAACAGGCTCCTCGATGCAAAATGGTAAGAAATATAAAACTACACACAGCTTAAAGGGTATGATAAATAGGGTCTCGAAGGGACCAGGCTATGCATTCAACGGATTATAAGTAAGATGCGGAGGATATGCAATGCGAAGCCGAGTCTAAACAGCGAAAATATTTCTGTCGTGATTTCATGCAGGTGTCAGCGATTTGCTGAGACTGGATTTCTGAGGCGCCGACTCCTTTCGCAGAGTGCGAATCAATGCTTCTAATTTGCGTCGTTCTTCTTGTTCGTTCTACGATTACTTAGTCAACGTTGGCTTTATCGTGTTGTACGTGGTATGACTTACCCTGAGTGCTTTTAGACCTTCAGCGGTCCTATCCCGCATCATCTTGCGGAAATCTTCTCTCAGCATGCGGATGGAAGTAGCTTCTATTGTTGCAGCGCCATTCGCTACACTGGGACTCCTTACGCCGAGCCACTTGACGCGTTCATCCGAGATCTCCATCTCGAGAGCCTCCTTATCGTCACGGAGTTTGTCGATGCTTGCTTCAAGGCTTTCGCGATCCTTTTCATTCTGAATTGAATCGCGAGTCAACTGCTCATACTCTGATGCCATCCCGGACAACTCTTGCTTGAGATTCCTCTCTGAATCCCTTGCTTCGGCCTCACTCTGTGATGCTGCTTCTGCCATCTTACGAAGACTTTGGATTTCAGTAGCCATCGATGCATTCTTTGCAACAAGGTCCTCGAGTTCTTTCTTCAGCTCTGGGCTGGCAGCGCTTTCAGCAGCTCGTTCGGCTCGTGTACCATACGCGCCATCAAGTTCAGCTTTGGCGAAGGTAAGTTCAGTGGTAAGGCGAACGACTTCACTTTCGAGGCTTGAAAGTTCGTCCTCCTTGGCCTTGAGGTTTTTGGTGGCCTCTGTGCTACGAGCTTCGGCGGCTTCCCGTTCGGATGACGCAGTCCGAAGAGCCACCAAAACTTCATCCAGACGCCCGGCAGCTTGATCAAGCTCTGAACTGATTGCCTCCTTTTCTGCGACCGCAGCTCGGCGCGCATTGTCTGACTCGTTTGCCCTGGCAGACACTTGCGATAGTTCAGCTTGGATAGCCTCCTTATCCGCAATAGCGGCCTTAAGTGCTGCCTTGGCCTCGTTGACATTATTTGAGTCTTGCGAACGTTCCGTTTGTATGGCTGCTGCTTCGACCAGGGCTTCTTCCTGGGCTGCTTTGAGTTGCTTCTCAAGAATTCCTATACGCTTCTCTGCCTCGTCGAGCGCCCGCGATTCAGCTTCTATCTTCTCTCGATCGAATTCCTTGAGCTGCATTTCAAGCGACTCTATTTGCTGCTCTGCCTCGCGGAGGGCTTTAGAGTCCGATTCGACCTTCTGCTGGTCAAACTCTTTAAGATGGCCCATCGCACGTTCGAGCTCCTTCTCCATCGAAGCCTTCTCTGAGCGGGCACTGAGCACTTGTTCCTTGAGTTGATCAAATTGCTCTTCCTTTTGGGCATCGGAGCGGCTGTTCAACTCGCGTTGTTGCTTGATTTGACGGACCAGGATACTTTGCTTATCCTTGAGCGAAGACGCGCGACTGTAAAGCATCTGCACCTTTGCCGAGAATGCCATGAGCGAGAACTGCTCCGGGCCTGGATCCTCGTCTGGAGATAATTCCTCGTCGGCATCGGGATCAGCAGCAAGCATTTCACGTCGCTGTTGTTTCCTCTTGCGTGCCTCTTCTTCGCCAGCTCTAATGATGTCCCAAAGTCCGATGAGCGTGGTTTCGTATTGATCTACGTCTTTGTTGTTGTTGGCGTTCGTTCGAAGATCCTCGATTTGTTCAGTGAGAATGTATTGAGCTTGTTCAACGGTGTAAAACGAGTCTTCCATGTAGTTGAGTTGCTCCTGCGCACCTCCCCCGGAGATCGCAGGAGGAGGTTTCGCCTTTTCATCGTTCCTGCTGACCAGAGCGTAAAGCTGGTTGTTGATGCCTTCGAGGCGGCCCTCGACGGCGTTCAAGGCGTGCTTGGAGCCATTTTTGATGTTTGCATGCTCCGCTCGCATGTCCCGGAGACCTTGGTCGAGGAAATCAAGTTGCTGATCCATTGAAGATGCATCAGGTGCTCCGTTACTCTGAGGAGGCAATGCGTATTCCTGATTCTTCTCTGGATTCGCCTGGACAATAAGTTCTCGTAACCGCTCATTCAGGTCTTCTAGGCGCTTTGCGGTGGCATCCAAAGATTGACTTTGTTGTCCCACAGTCTCGGAGTGGAGGTGTGTTCCATTCTGGAGGGCATTCATAAGAACGTCGAGGTTCTCTGGTGATCGGTATAAGCTCCTGTCGTCGAAATGGTCCTCACCATCGGGACCAAGGCTACGGTTGCTTTCATAGTTGTAAATGCTTGCGGGACTATCAGGTCTCTGGACTCCACCATTCGCTTCCTGTGATCTTTGAACCTTTTTAGTCGGGCCGCTATGTGTCAGTTGTAGCACTCCGGCCGTGTGCATAAGCAGCTGAGCATCGATCAATCGCATGCGCGATTCGATCTCAAGATATTCGCGCGATAAGTCGTCGACTTTCTTATTGATCGTGTCCAATCCTTCGTCCGAAACTACAATGTCTTCCTTGCTTGGATTGCTTCCACGGCTGCTGAAGCCTCTGCGGTGTCCATTCTTCTTGGTGGTCAGCCGCGTTAACGACTTTGTAGCGTCACGAATCTTCGTCTCTGACTCCAACCTCTTCCTCACAGTATTCAGCTTCCCGTCCAATACCTTCTGCTCCTGCTTCAGAGCCTCCACCTCTTCCACGGATAGGATATCAAAGTTCTGGCTGTCCCCCATGGCTGTCTCCACCAACAAGTGCATAGCGACTGGATCGCTGTTCAGCATGGCTGAGCGCCTTGCGCGGAAGTCACGCACAGCGTCCACGCCTCCGAATTGGTCTGCATCTTTGCGCCCGTCCAAGAAGACATCTGGAGGAGGTATGAATACGCTGCTGCCGAACCTTGGGGAACCCTGGAAAGCTGAGGACGGTACAAAGCCCGGCGATGCGCCGAATCCGGAGGGATAATTCGAGGTGGGAGACGGGAAATCGTACAGCGGTCGAGGACTAAGAGCTTCCATGCCGTAAGGATACTGCGTGCGCAGTCCGTTGGTGTTGTTGTTCATGGTAGAAGTGAGATCTCGCAAACGGCGAGGGTATACGAGGCGGCGGCCAGATTCGAGACCCTGTCCGGACTTCCAGGGCGATATGTTTTGTTGGCTGACAATATAGACGCCGGCGGTCAAGGACAAGCGGACAGGTCGTTGCAATAATCAGGGCGAGTAAGACATGATTGTTGGATGGAGCTGCACGGAGCTGAAGGAAATTCAGGAACCCAAGTTAAGGGGAACAATTGTGAAGGGATATTTGATTCTTTGACGGCGCGCGCTCCCTCTCTTTGGGGGGGGAAATTTGGGGGAATGCAGAGAGGCTGACCCCTGACGATTGGACGCGGCGCGAATCCGTAAAGGGACACGGGCCAGAACAGCCGAAAGAGGTAAGTGCGAGTGGTTAGCGGCCAGGAACAACGACAAGGATAATCTTTAAAGAGACAGCACCCGCCATTATCAATCACATCTACCTACGAGTACTCTACGAGGCTACTTTCCCAACTAACTCACTAAGACATAGTACGAAGTAGATACTTGTTGTAACCAGTGATCAGTGACAAGTGACCGCACACAGTGCCAACCAGCCCCGCGTCCGCCTTACGAGTTACACTCCACTAAATTCGGCATCGCGACAGCCTCTTACCGAGCGTGGCCCAAAACGCCACTGATGCCAGGAGCGGAGCTACGCATACCTTACTAATGACGTTGTTCTCGATGCAAGATACTCATCTTTCCATTACTCAATGCTGTTCTCTCCAGTAGACGATACTTTGTAAATAAGAATATTTTAGCCCAGGTCCTCTCTGTCTTTTGTCTTCTTGACGATCTTGCCGATCATATCAAAAGGAAATTGTGACCGCCATACCCATCTTCCCGCATCCTCATTTCATCACAGAGACTACCCGATTGAGTCTGAACGAACCATAATTGCATAGTACAATATGGCCAATATTCAAACACAGCCAACTTACACAAATGAACAGGTAGAAGCTTACTTCAACCGACTTCAGGTGCCTAGGAATCGTCGTCAATACGATGCTGCATCTTTGACGCCTGAGGAGCAGTTGGAGTATCTCACAGTTCTACTGAAACACCATTTTGTTCGTATTCCATTCGAAAATCTATCTCTGCACTACTCTCAGCATCGACAAATATCGACGCACCCAGAGGAATTATTCAACAAGATCATCGGTGACAATAATGGGCGTGGTGGTTATTGTATGGAGAACAATTGCCTCTTTGCCACTTTACTCCGTTCTTTGGGCTTCAAATTATTTTCCGCCGGTGCAAGAGTCTTCGACGGCGGGAAATGGAGTGGATGGTAAGTTCGATTAAGCTTCGAGAAATAGCAAGTGCAATTTTGAGAAGATGCTTGTAATTACGTCTGCCATAGCATGCTGACCGCCCTGTTAGGAGCCACATGGTGAACATCGTCACGATTGGAAACAAAAGATACCATACCGATGTTGGCTTTGGAGCAAACGGTCCAATTGTGCCCATGGAACTCGATAAATCGGGACCTACACAACTACACATATACCCAGCAACTGCTCGCCTTCAATGGGATAATATCCCTGGAAATACCGATGAGCACCAACGGCTCTGGATCTATCAACACAGAATCAACAATGAATCGGATTTTCAGACTACCTACTGCTTCACCGAACTGGAGTTCCTACCTATTGACTATTCTATTATGAACTATTACACGAGTACCTGTCAAAGATCTTTCTTCACGAGGACGATCATCGGAGAGAAGAAGTTGGTCAGCGAGGACGGCGAGACGCTTATTGGAAATTTGATCTTGGGCAACGGTGACATCAAATGGAGAGTCAACGGGGTCAAGGAGAAAGAGATTGCATTTGCATCTGAAGAAGATAGATTGAAAGCGTTGGAGGAACATTTCGGGATCCACTTTAGCCAATCAGAAAGGGATGGTATCCGTGGCCTTGCATCAGAGCTAAAATGATTGGTCTCTTGATAATATTGTGGTTCTTCATGGAAACACGATGTATAACGAATATGAAACTATCGGATGTGGAATTTGCGGATCTGGTCGATGGATTGATTGCATATTCGCATAGTTCAGAATCTCATGAGATTGTCACTTTCACTTTTGAGGTTGCCAAACACACCGTCCATGAATTGTTTGATGTCTCGATTTGAGGACAACTAGGGAATAAGCCTGTGAAGATTGAACATGAATTTTGGAATTTTCCCAGTAAGCAAAAGTTCTAGTAGAACCGCGATTCGACCTGGAGAAGTCAGTCCTATGTCCGGTGCACATATAGTAATCTCCCATACCTTCCAAGGGTTGTTTAATTCGAATCCCTCTGGTGCCTCGGCCTTGTCTGTCTGTCCTCGCGCAAATCCAGTCAATCTTCGGTCGCGTTCGAGCACTGTGGGGCTGTAAGTATGATCGCATATCGAATGAGGTCATCGTGGGTTTATCGTACTTTGCTGTGATTTGGTTAGTGTTGCTCATAGTAGTAATTTTCTGGGGGTAAATACCCTGTCCCAAGCGTCAAGACCCCGTCTGAACTGCTTTCCTCCATTTTGCATCTGCCTGAGCGACGATACGGCGGCGGCACTGAAGCCGAACATCTGCACTTCAATGTTAGTCGAAGATCCGGAAGAGCGATTGAGGGGCGGGCAGGGGCATTCGTACGCCAATCATGATCCCATAGGGGAGGAGAGCTTCGAAAGGTACACCCATGACTGCGGCAGGGTCGAATAAGTTGCGCAACGGTCGGTGGGTGAGGGTGGTGATGAACTTGCGAGCTTGAGGTGAGGTCGGGTCGGAGCTAACTTTGAGAGGAGGCGTATGTCTTGGCAGGCCGACACCTGCGTTTCTGTAGGGGGTTCATTACAAGCCAAATCGCATCAACCACGCGCCTCCTTCACACGAAACGAATTTTCTCGGTGTCGCACGACCGCCTACCATCATACGAATCGCGAAATACGCAGATCTAGGGCCCTGGTCCGACGTAAAAGTCGCGACGTGGCGAAGAAACTGACCGTACTCGACCACGAACCCCAACAGGCACGAATCGACGCGATTTGGGCATCTCCACATCACCTATTGCCGTTTACAGGACGTTAGAAAGGTCTTTGAACATTGCTGCCTACGAAATCACTTTGTGGTGAGCGGCGAATCCATCATCAACAACACTACACGTCCCCCAGACGCGCCGGGAGCCTCACTTCATGCCCACATCAACAACTCACACATCGAGTGGATGCCTGGTGTAAAACGAACCAGCTGCGAGTCATCAAACACATAAACACTGGCGTATTTTGTCTCCAAACTGGCGTCTGTCGTCACACTCGCCATGGCAGAGCCGGCCAGGCTCATGGGCCACTCAGCGAGCAACAACGACTCGGAGGACAACGATATTGATGGAGAGTACGAAGTAGACGAGGATGTCGACTTCGATCAGATTTCTGGAATGAAAGGTGTGGAGGGAAACACTACAGATGCAGAAGGATCAGATGTGGACGCGGAAGGCGAAGAGGTGGACGACGATGATGACGAGCCTGTGGGCGCTGTCAAGTTAGCTGTACCTGAAGATTCAGCATCAGAGGATAATGAAGATAATCTCGAGGATGGTGATGCTGCGGTGGAATCCTTCTCCGATGCCAAGAGTTCCGTGAGCGATGATTCAGCCTCGAACAGCTCAGAATCCGAGAATGAGAACGAATGGCAAGGCGAAAATGAAGAAGACGAAGAACGCGAATCGGGGCGGGTGGACTCAAGCGAGTGCATGTACGTGTTGAATAACCGCAAGTGGCGTCACCCGAGAAAGCTAACACTCAGTGTAGATTTTGTGGTGAGGATGAGGACCATGATCCAAGTCCAGATTTTGAAGAGTATCTCACCTGCATATCGTGTCGAGATAACGGTAAGTAAACCCTGAGATGATACAATCAGATATGCTATTTGCGGGTAGCTGACATGTTCCTGCAGCACATCCGCAATGCGCCCGCGACGCTAATACGCTTAGCTCCGATGATGGTACGTTATGAATTAACGCCAACTTCTGAATTATCCCATCCATTGTTACTAACAAACTATTAGACCCGAAGAAATGGCGATGCACCGCTTGCCTCCAAGATGCTCAACACCAGGACGACGCTGCATCGGTGTCCGAATCCATCACCCGCCGTAGGTTATCGTCTGTCCCTAAAGTCGCAAGGGATCTGTTACCCTCTCATCGCGGTGCCGACCCTGGTGGACATTCCGTATTTAACGAGTTGATTCTTTCAGATGATCCCATGGACGGTTCGCGGTCTCTTAGGAAGAGGAGGAAGTCGTCGCTCGACCAAGAATCAGCGATAGTGAGACAGATGCGAAAGAAACGACGGTCATCCGAACTATCGAAATCCGAGGTTGAATCTACTCGCTTGACCACAAAAGATGCGGTTAGCGATGCTGGGACCGATGCAGATGATGCCCAAGATCCAACAGGGGAACACGAGAGCTCTCGACTACGTTCAGCCCGAGCGCGCCGCGGAAGTCGATCACGGAACAAGAGAAACGATAAACGACCTCTTGTTTGGATAGAAGACGATGCTAGATTCGGGCCTCTGAGTTTAGTGGTTGTTTTCCATCTCAACAATGAGAAAGTCCAAAAGATTGTCACGGCCAAACCGAAGAAGAAAGGTCTCGATCCTCGACTTGAAGTTCGCCGTGAGAAAGATCGGGAACGACGCGAGCGCAATCGTAGAGCAGCATTGCAAACTCGAGCAGAGTCACCAGAGGTCTCACATTACCCTGCCATTCAACCAAATTACGGCGCATTATTCTACGGATTTGCTGATAAAGAGGTGGATGAATCGAAGAGTAAACCATATGGTGGCATTCTGTCAGAAGCAGACGCAGATACTTCCAAGACATACCCTGCCCAGATTGACAGGAAGAAGTTCGAGGATGCGCGTCTCAAAGCAGAGGACGACTGGAAGAAGAAACAGGCCGCTCTATATGGCTCGCAGGAGGTTATCAAGTCGAACAAGCATCCTGCCCCTGCCAGCAAGATAAAATGCGTCAACTTTGGTGGCTGGGAGATCGACACCTGGCACGCCGCCCCGTACCCAGAGGAGTATAGCAAGAACAAGGTGCTGTACATTTGCGAGTTCTGTCTAAAGTACATGAATTCTGATTATGTCGCATGGCGGCATAAGGTAGGCTATTCTCGCACAGCTTCAATCCACAGCTACTGACAAAGTAACAGCTCAAATGTCCAGCGAAGCACCCTCCTGGAGACGAGATCTATCGTGATGGAAAGTATTCCTTCTTCGAAGTAGACGGTCGCAAAAACCCGGTCTATTGCCAAAATCTGTGTTTGCTTGCAAAGCTGTTCCTCGGATCGAAAACCCTCTACTACGATGTGGAGCCGTTTCTCTTCTATGTCATGACGGAAAACGACCAATTCGGATGTCACTTTGTCGGTTACTTTTCAAAAGAGAAACGACCGAGTTCTCTAAACAACGTCTCATGTATCCTGGTATTACCTATACACATGCGCAAAGGATATGGCCAGTACCTGATCGAGTTTTCTTATCTTCTCACGCGTGTGGAGAGGAAGACAGGCAGTCCAGAAAAGCCGCTTAGTGACATGGGATTGGTGAGCTACAGGAAGTACTGGCGTTTGGTCTTATGTGAAGAGCTCCTGGATCGAAAGGCGCCTCTCAGCATCTCGACCATCTCTGAGCGCACCGGTATGACACCTGACGACATCGTTTCGGCTCTCGAAGGACTGCGTGCTTTGGTTCGAGACCCCGTAACGAAGACGTATGCGCTACGAGTCGACCGCAATTACTTGAAACAGTACATTGAAAAGTGCAACGCAAGTAACAGCCCCAAGATAAATCCGGAATCGCTAGTATGGACTCCATATGTCATGGGTCGCTTGGGACAATACGAAGATGGTCCAGCACTGCACACGGTGCAACCACGCGAAGAGTTGGAGGACGAAGAAGACAAACCGGCACCAGAAGAAGGCGTTCAAATGGATTTGTCTACGAAAGAGAACGGAGTTTCTCAGGATGACGCTGGGTCAGTGCCTACGGACGCCGAACCAAACACTCCCGCACTCCCAGCGGATGATTCAAGGAATGGATCACCTGGACCGGGAACGCCTCTCGCCATGTCAACAGTAGCCTTGGCCGGATCTCAACCCTCAACTACACAGCCTCCCATACCTCCCAGCCGATTCGAGGTGTTCCCTCCCATTCCAGGCATGCCGGCCGCGAAACGCAGGCCAGGCCGTCCCTTCGGCTCACGACGTCGTACCACGAGCACTCCTCAGAGAATTCGAGGCACTCCACTCAGCATAGCCACTGCTCCTGTTTCGAAGATTCAACTCCCGTCTCCAAGTCGGAATGGAAATGGGAAGCAATCGCCATCAGCCAATGGCTCATTCACACCGAGTCTCAACATAAGGCGCACAAGGAGCAGGCTTGGTGAAAGTGTAGTCAATGGCATCGACACCGAGGATGCCGAGGATGGTGGAGCTGTCAGAGCTGTTAATGGTAGAAGCACGAGAAGCTCAACAGGAAGCCCCCATCATACAAAGATCCAAAAGGGTAAAGATAAGGCCCCAGAACTAGACGGGCCAGGAAGCGACGTCGATGCTGAAGGTGAAGATGAAGACATCGACGCCGAGGGAGAAATGGACATCGATGCTGAAGGAGAGTACGATGATGAAATGGATTTGGTCATGGCCAATGCTTAGGCATAGGTCGATTTTGTAAGCTGTGTTTGCATCACTTATATGGAGAGAAGTCTTTCTCCGTTGCATTTTAGGAGAACAGAAGGTGTTCAGGCGCTCTTCCTTTGAGGCGCCATTGGTAACCTGTCGAGCGAGCTACACACTGACATTGTAGCATTATGTTTTGACATCGTAGAATCAAGATACCTTGGGAAGGAGTTTAATGCATTTAATATCGAGATAACTACTCTTCTGCACACTTTCCACATTTGTCTTCTGAGCTTGAGATGTGCACGCCTCGGTGATTCGGTACCAACATGTACCGGATGCAACGTCGATCTCCGCATCCAAAGCTTTTTGTTTACAACGTACTAACCCTCCACCAGCAAGCTCTAGGCTGTTTACCCGGTGGATTGACATTACACGGCATAGTAATCATGACCAGATTGATGTACCCCACACTCGTTTGCAATATGTTTCTTCTCCACTTGCCCAGCTGCGCTCCACACTTCGAATGGTATCTCCACGCGCTTCGTTTCCGTCTTGGCGCTAGGGAACGAGGCTAATTACCCGGTTACTTCTGGAAATCATTGAAGAAAATCTGGAAAAGTTCGGCAATGCGGTCAGTGGTGACGGTATGCCACAAGAGCAATAGCTGATCTCTAGCAAGGGTGGGCCGTCCAATCTATAAGCTGTGTGGGGAGCAGCAACATCTCGCTATGGGACGTACGGGTTCCCTCTCCAATCTGTCACGACCACTAAACACCTGTCGATAATCAGAGCAATCGGTGGCTCTGTCCTTTCGGCAATCATGATTCTGATGTATTTTCTTCAATTGGGGTTCGCGTTTGTTGCCCTCCCAGGACCGGTCGCCAGCCAGTTCTTGACTGCCTTCTACAACCCAATCATTCCTGGCTTCCACCCCGACCCAAGTTGCATCCATGTCCCGGAAGAAGATACTTTCTATTGTGCATCTTCGACTTTCAATGTGTTCCCTGGCATTCCTATCTATGCTAGCCAGGATTTGACATCTTGGAGACTAGTGGGTAAGTCGAGCTTTTCCATCGAAACGACAAGGCCATTATTCTAGAGACATCGGCACTTCAACCACCCCTCAATTGTTCTCAAGGCATGATGAGAGCAACCCATCATTCAGTCTGCTAGTCGGCTTCAGAAACCGGGAAGTATACATTCGGGCGTTGCTCGGTGCTATAACGGAGTTTAACCTTGAAGCAAAATGAATTGCCAATATCACATGCACTGAAAGGACTATATCGATGTTGATATTGCCTCTTCTGTCCGGCATCCATCCTCCCTGCCAGGTCCGATCCACCACACTGGCACCCAGGCATTCCCCTTGTTCGGAACACTCGCTGGGGAGATCGGCAGGAGAATTTCGCACTCGTCTCCCAATCTGCATGGGAACCGTAGTCATTGCTGCTGCCTTCGTCAAACGATTATAATCTCGCCAATATTCGGCTAATTTGTATACTACCCCAGGTCATGTCTTGAATCGCGCCAGCCAACTTCCAGATCTGGCGATATCGAACGGGTCGACGAGCGGCATATGGGCTCCGACACTGCGACGACACAACGGCACTTTCTATCTCGTGACCACTTTGGTGCATGATAAGCGTCCAGAACAAGATCCTAGTCGATGGGATAACGTAGGTGTTCCCTCTCAATCGATTATTGGTTGGCCGCGTTGTATTGGTTTGGCTATGACTGATGGACGGCACTTGCACAGATTGTATTCGAAACGAAGGACTTGTGGAATGAGAGCTCCTGGTCAGATGCGGTGCATTTCAAGTTTCAAGGCTATGATCCGAGCCCTGTGTGGGATAAGGATGGCGAGTCTTACGTTGTTGGGGCACATGCTTATCGCGTTGAGTATGGTTGTCGCAGAGCTTGCTGATACAACAGTCGACTGACTATGCCAGACCTGGTATTCATCTCGCCAAGGTAGATCTTAAAACTGGTGAAGTCAAATCTGATTGGACAAATGTGTGGAATGGTACGGGAGGACTTGTAAGTATGTCGGCGGTCTTGATTGTGCACTACTGATCTAGTCGAAGGCGCCGGAAGGACCACATATTTATCAGAAGGATGGATACTACTATCTATTGGCCGCTGAAGGTATATGAAGAATGTGTTCAAGCTACCTTTTAGTGGTCATTTGCTAAGTAATGAAGGTGGAACAAGCGAAGACCATATGGTCACAATTGCTCGGTCGAAGAATCTGTATGGTCCATACGACAACGATCCATCAAACCCGGTCCTGACCAACGCAAACTCTACCAACTACTGTACGTACTATCTGCTCAGAATATTGATAGAAATGTTTAACATTCATTCTTCCAGTCCAAGCTGTCGGACATGCCGATCTTTTCCAAGATGGCAGGGGAAATTGGTAAGTCGTGACATAATGGTCCTAGGTGAGCACATATGCTGACTGAACCAGGTGGGGAGTCGCGTTATCCGTTCGCTCTGGGCCTGAATATAAGACGTTTCCAATGGGACGAGAGACGGTATTGACGAATGTGACATGGTCGAATGGATCCTGGCCGGTGTTCAATGGCCCTATCAAGGGCGCGATGCGTGGGTGGCAGCTTCCGCGCATCATCCAAGATCTCCCTGGTGACGGGTGAGTAGCCTGATCTTATCTGGCAAGAACAACATCATTGACGTACTAGAAGACCGTTCGCCCACGAAGGAGATGAGGATTTGGAATTCAGCCCGGGGTCGAAGATACCTCCACACTTCATCTACTGGAGACCTCCTATCAAGGAAAACTACGTCGTCTCACCCAAAGGACATCCCAACACGCTCCAGCTGAAACCGTCCAAGCTCAACCTGACTGGTCTGGATGGTAACACTGGAGGACCAGGCGGTCAGACATTCGTAGGGAGAAGACAATCCGACACGCTGTTCGACTACAACGTGGACATTGACTTCCAACCAACTGTTCCAGGAGAAGAGGTCGGTATCACATTATTCCTCAGCCAGGTAAGCCCTCACATAACAAACCCCTTCCACCGAACAAACGCACACTAACGCCACCAGAACCACCACGCACGCATGGGAATCGCCCTCCTCCCCTCAACTAACAACACCAAACCCTCACTCCAATTCAGCTTCCACGCCATATCCTACATCCCCGTGCCGTCCTCCCTCACCGTCCCCGTGCCCGACGGCTGGCACAACAGAACCCTAACCCTCTCCCTCGAAACGCTGAACACGACGCACTACTCCTTCAACGCCAACATCGCAGTGGCGCCAGGGGGCAACGGTGGAAAGCCGCCAAAGCCCATTCGCATCGCCACCGTGCCAGGCGAGATCATCAGTTGGGGTTTCACGGGGGCGATCGTGGGCGTGTACGCGACGGCGAACGGCGGGGACGGGACGACGCCGGCGTACGTTTCGAGATGGAATTACAGGGGTTGGGGACAGGTGAGGGATAACTGGGACGGACTGCTGGCCTAGATAGATAGGTAGACATCTGATCGTTGTTGGCTGGGGAAAGGGGGCGTATATACGGTGTAGGTTTTGGGTCACTTACCATGTGTCCGGTTGTATGTCGCGGCATTGAGAACATGCAGAATAAGAAAAGAAATATGATCACCGGCTACGGGGCGATCATAAAGCACGTCTGATATAGCAAAAGCGGTCGGATTCCCATGACTACGAAACATATGCCATCATGTTTGAATGTGGTCGACAGGCTCCGATCGATCGATCCGGCTTTCTTTCCATCATCTTGTACTCTGTACTCACTCTGCCGCTCTGCAATCAAACATCGATCTATCAACCCAGTCCTTTCAGCTGCTCTCTCCTGCGGTGCCTAGGGGCAAATCACGGTAACGGAACCCCACACATGCATCTCATCCATCGTAGCACAACAACTCCACACCCCAACCCCCTTTCGCTTTCCATCCAGCCACCGTTACCACGAACCGCAATGGATCCCACAATGACGAAACCACTCTTCCCCATCCCACCCCCATCCCTGCTACCCTATCTGATCTGACCTAGTACTTAGCACGTCTCGCCGCATACCAAAACCCACAAATATGAATAGCGCCATGCTCGCGTCCGCCCCGGTTTCCCCGTCCGTGTATCAATCGTACATAATGCACATTACCCACGTAAGTCCTCCTGCCAGTGCACAAAAGGTATCGGCACCGCACTCATGCTGCACCGTCACATCATCACCGTCCCACGAAAGAGAGAAAATGATGCCCCTAGTCCCCAAGCAGAAGGGGGAAACAACGCAAGATTGAACGAAATCCTGGCGGTCATGATGTAATGAATCATACCGTACAGCATCGGTGGTGCTACCTTTGTATGTATGCACATTAGACTTTCAAACCCCCGACGCGGGACGCTGGGTCCAGGGGGCAAACCAAATGGCACTAGAGACGCATTCGAACGGGAGTGCAGGTTCGCGGTGTGCGATGGTGACATTGGGACGGGAAGTTACTCCGTAGAGTGGATCTGTAAACAAGAAATGAGTGAGGGACGGGAGGACGGGATGATGCGGTGGGATGATGATGTAGTGTCGTGAAGCGTGAGATCGACTTGTTTTGCGACGTGCATTTGGCGCGTTTTAAGCGACGGGAAGGGGGGTTTTGCTTGTATTGTAGCAGACTGGCTTGAGTTGTAATGAAGGAAGTATCAAAATTCCGTACGGAGTGAATACAACATATGGATGAAGATGACTTCATTGCTACCAAGATTGAGAATTCGATGTCGGCACGCAATACCCCGTACGAAGTTCGAACTCATACAAGGGTGTGACAGAACACAGTTCCCAGCACAAGACTAGTCTCCTCAATTTCAAAAAAAGGGATAAGACAATGGGAAATTGTGAACGACGAGGATTGTCGGGTTGCGCGAACCGACTCGTAGCGTCAACGAGATAGATGGGAGAGGCCAAGAAAAGGAGGATTAGGCAATCCAAGCACAACTCTTGCGGGACGTTGTTTATGGATACTGTAGTGTTTCGTGTCTCTATGAGTAGATGAAACGAGGGCTGAAGATGTGACAGGTCGACTATCTGGATTTCTATGATAGTTGATAGTTTGGTGTTGTCGTACAGTCACGTACATGGTCCTGTTATGTGCTTATACTAAAACAGCCAACCAGGATGGAATAGGATTAGCCTCGCATTACCCACGAATAATGTCCGCCGCGTCTAGCGCGTTCATCTTCAGACGACGAGATACCTACCTAGGTACCCTGTACAGAGTACGAAGTACCGAATAGACACCTACAGGATTCTATGAACATCAAGATTTGTTCTGGGTGTCATGATGAATCGGATTTCTTGTCGATACATTAAAGGATACATGAGTACGTACGTATACGCATACCTCGGCCAGTCAAGCCATGTTCCCCACCGGCCCAACAATGTGAGCCAGTAATATATTTCCCGATTTGGTAGCGTTTAAGTCTGAGGTTATCGATAAGCCCTGTTATCAGACGATCCAGTCATAGCAAGCACGCGGGGTAGATAGTTATTCCTCAACTCCTCATACGGAGTACGGGGTATTCTGTTCCCCAATTCCTCTCATATCAACTGATCATTACCATTAATCCTTAATCGCTATAAAGAGAAATAGACGTAAAGTCGTTGAATATCATCTCCAGCATTGTCCGGATCCCCATCAATTGACCCAGTTCAACATTTCTTACCTTGAATCTCTAGCATACTTCCTTTTCTTTTCCCTCCGATATCTTCCTCCATTCTTCGTGTAGCCATCGAAACTCCTTCCCGCCTTGGGACACCAAAAGAGGATACGCCGAAAGAAGGAACCGATTCCAAGCCAATTACATCTCTCCAACCCGGGGGACGACCTGACACGCGCACCCAAGCAGATCCACGTCGCCAGGAAACAACAACATGACGTCCCCTTTACATCTCGTGCTCCTCTTCCCAGTTCTCCTATTAATTCACACACTGACTACCTACCTGCTAAACCCCCTCCGCCGTGTTCCGCCAGCGCACCCCCTCGCCCCCTTCACTCGCCTCTGGATTCTGTCTGTCCGCTGGCGAGGCATCGAGAATGCGACGCTGAAGGCCGCACATGCGCGGCTCGGGCCCGTGGTATGTCTTTCTCCGGCGGAGGTCAGCGTCAACTGCGTGGTCGGCGGTATCAGGGAGGTGTATGGGGGTGGGATGGAGAAGGGGAATGGTAGTGGGTATTGTTGGTATGGGTTCTTTGCAAACTATGGTGGGTAAGTGAGCAATGTCTTTTAGTTTTCCTTGTTCCTTTCCCTGTTGTCCTTTTGTTTGTTTGTTTGTTTGTTTTGGGGGGTTGGAAGGGTGGCAGTGGGGTGTGTGTTGGAAGGGGGAAGGAAGATGTTGTATGATTGAAGTATCCCATAGCAGTGCCCCAATGCGTTGCATCTTGCCCAATTTGTGATAAACGAGAGATGTTCCTTCGGCTGACGATATACTCCTTCCCTTTCTCGCGGATTTATAGCATCGATAACATGTTCACGATCGGAGGCAACAAGGCCCATTCTACCCGAAAGCGTATCATCAGCAACATCTACAGCAAATCCGTCGTCACCACCTCGCCTGTCCTGTTCGCACAGGTATCTGCGATTATCTACGAGCGCTTCCTGCCCCGACTTCAATCCGTCGTCTCGACCGGCGATGGGGTGTTCAACATCTACGACATCCTGCACGGCATGACCATGGACATCGTCACCGGATATATCTTCGGGCTGCAGTCGAGCTCGAATCTCGTGTCGAACCCCGAGGAGTTGACGTGGTTCCTGGGTCTGTACAACTCGCGACGGTCGTACAATTTCTGGCCACAGGAGCTCCCTCAGTGGACAGATGCGGTTCAGAAGTGGTTGGGCTACCACCTGTCGCCGCAATGGGTGGACGAGGCCAACGGCAACATCGAGAAGTGGACAATGGCTATGTGCAAGCGCGCGGCGGCCGCGATGCAGAAGTCCGACCTTAAACCTCAAGACACACCGGTGGTCTACCAGCAACTGAGGGCGGCAGTGGCCAAGGAGGCAGCGAAGATGGACAATGGTAACAACAAGATCGACGTGGACCTGACAGTCGCGTCCGAGGTGCTCGATCACCTAGCAGCAGGCTTCGACACCTCTGGCATCACTCTCACATACATCGTCCACGAGCTCTCTCGTCACCCGGAGATCCAGTCTCGGCTGCAGGAGGAGCTTCAAACCTTGTCACCACCCATCGCACTCTCCTCTGCGCCGAAGCTGCCTGACCCAAAGGTCCTGGACGCGCTTCCACTGCTCCATGCGGTGACATGGGAGACGCTGCGTCTGCACTCCGCAATTCCAGGGCCGCAACCAAGATTCACGCCGCCGCAGGGCGCCCGTCTCGGTCCGGCTGAACTGAACTACTATGTCCCCGGCAACGTGAGGGTGAGCGCGAGTGCAGGCCTCCTTCATCTGAACGAGGATGTATATGATCACGCGGAGGAATGGAGGCCGCAGAGGTGGCTGGAGGAAGTGAGCGAGGAGAAGAGGAAGGACATGGAGAGCCGTTGGTTCTGGGCCTTTGGAAGGTTAGTCGAATATCATTATTACTATAGCAGCCTGGACACCCCCTTCCCCACTCCCCTGGCTGTGAGAGACACAATGAACGGCGGAAGTTATAGAAGCTAACATATACAATTCGCAGCGGTGGTCGAATGTGCGTGGGTAGCCATTTGGCTGTTTACCGTAAGTTTCAAAAAGTCTCATATGTTGTTCCCGTCTTGAGCCGACATTTGATTCTCTTTCAGCCTGTTGTGCAGGATAAGAAAGCAGCATCAACATCACCAGCTCGATCACCTCATCCCTTTCATCTGTGATTGCTAATGCGATGCGATGCGGATGATATTGCCGTAAGCCAGTCACTAACGTGTTAGCGCGCGAACAGAAATGAAGTACATCATAGCCGCACTGTACAGCAACTATACCACCATCATTGTCGACGACACAGGCATCGAGCAGAGTGATTCGTACACTGCTCCACCCAAGAGTGACAAGTTCCTGGTAAAGTTAGTAGAACATGTGAAGACCGGGTAAACCATCCCCTCCTTCTCTAGAGCAACATCCCTCCCCCCCTCCCCGAGCAACTACTACAACCATGCCGCATCAAGGCTTGATAGCCCGTAAGCTCGCCTTGTCTAAAAGATCCGGGGGAAGGGGAGATGCCTAACCGGAGAGGGCCAAATTGAAATGTGGACCGGGAAAGCCGGTGTCGGCGGAGGCATGGTGTGCAAGGAAGTTCAGTCACGGTGCTGTTTTGTCTATTGCCAGACTGTGCCTCTTCCGTTGCCACCCCATCGAGACCTGTGATATTGAACCACGGTTGTGCTCGGTGCTTAGCGGCACGAACGGGAACAAACCGTGGGGGAGAGGCGTGGATCTAAAGCAGGTCGAGAACACAAGAACAAGAACACACGCGCACACACAGGGAGAGAAAGTGTAACGATGTGTGTGCTACCAGGCCCCGCTAGTTTTTTTGATTCGAAAATGCAAAAAGAAAAAAGATATTGTAGCGTAGCCCATTGGTTGGCTGGCAGTGTGTGAGAGCGAATAATCGCTGCTTTTGACGTAAAGAATTCCCCAATCGACAGTCTGTGATTGATTCGAAAATGTGAAAGGGAAGACCTATGCAACATCACCTGCAACGAGGGAAGTTTGTGGTCTAACTCTCTTTGCACACCATATCCTCCCTCCCTCCCTTGTGAAAAGTCTGTCAAGTCACATCTCTTTGATGCGGTCTCCGAGGAAGGAGACGGAGAGAGAGAGAGTCTGAGAGCAGCAAGTAAACTTGGCACTTTTACCCGCTTTTGATACCTACCTCACGTCGAAGGAGGGGTGGTATCATTCATTCATTCAAGGGCAAATCACGAAATGGTCCTCAAAGCAATTGCCAGCCAGCAAGGCAAACCTCGACTCGAGATGCCCTCCCTACCTAGATATTTGCATGCAGGTTTCTCAGCCCCGTGTGTCCGTAACTACGTGTAGCATTCAAAGCAGTAAAAGCAGGCAAGCAGGCAGGCGGACAGACAGGCGCTGTTGTGGTCCCACCACGCATGCGCATAACGAAATGGCCCACATAAACCCGTCGTTCCCTAACATGCACCACAGCACAGCACAGTCCAGTCCTTTCTTTGCACCACACCACTACCCACACCCACCCACCCATACACAAGCACAGCATGATCAAGAACGACCCTTCCGCATGCTGTGATCGCCGTTTCTGGGTTTCGTTGCAGGGCTACGCATGGAGAGCATTTGAGCACTGTCTTCTGTGCGGTGCGGCGCACCGAAAGGCAAGGGCTGGCTGGCTGGAATGTATGTACGTGTGTGTGTTTTGTTTCGTGGGACCACCCAGGAAGAACGACTCGAAAGATGCACGTCCGCTCTACACACACACCCGTTTAGGTGTGTCTTCTTCGAATTGAATCTGGGTTAATCCACGCTGTGGAGACATGCAATGGGACCGCGTCTAGCACTTGCATACGCTTAATGGTGCTTTAGATAGTCGAGCATCGCAACGCTCGTAGTAGAACGATTGTCGCGGCTCTACGACTCCTCCCCTTGACTTAGATAGTTACTCGTAGCGAGAGAGAGTAAGCTTAAAGCCAGGGCGGCAGATGCGTTGGCTGAGAAGATCAAAACGATGTCGGGGTCTTGGGGGCCGGCCACACACAGGAATGAGGGGCCCGGCAAGATAAAGGCAACTTTAGGGTGCGTGAAGACATTGGCTGAGGGCCGAGACGAGCCATATTGTTCGGAAGCTCCCATTCGTTCGTCGCTGATGCCGTCCTTGAGCTAGGCATATCGTCACTGAGGTGACTGATAGCGAAGATGTGTGTGAGATGCGGGCGCTGCTCCATGCTCCATGCCTAGTAGGGTTATGGATAGCTGGGAGAGGTGATATGTCGGTTCAAGACACGTCTTCTAGACAACCTTGATAGTGATCGCATGTTTGCCTGTTCGGCAAATTCTCCGACAGCATCGTTAATGAAATACATCCAGGTGTCGAAGAGTATGATCAGCTAACAAGCTTTACGCTCTATGGTTTCGTTTGTCTCTCACAGATACTTGCAAGAATGTGCACCCAAAAGCAGCACTAGCCTGCTCACCAACTAGACATACTCCTCTCAAGCATGCCCCAAACTGGACGTTGCGACAGAGCTACTCACAAGCCAGCCATTATCTGCGACCAGAGCTACACCAAGTGGAATGGCGGAGCCAGAGAACCATGTACAGACAAGGGAGCTAATGTGCGCTTGTTCAAGGCACTCAGTGACCCACCACTGGCTGGCTTCGACCTTGCAAAGCAGACCACGACCGCCAGCCATGTAAGAAAGCCTCTCAGACTGCACTCAGTAGTACAGAGTACTTAGGACAGCATATCAAAGCGACTTCTAAGAGAGAGACCGCTATATTGCAAGTCAAACGTGCAGAGCCGAAGAATCAGTAGATTGATTGACAGCGATATTAATTGAGAACCTTCGTCGTCAGCCAAGCACATTGCAAGTAGCGACTACATGTGCCGTGCTGCGAAGATGGACTATGGCGCCATGCAAGATTGGGCATGCGGGCAATCGAATGTGAGAGTACTCCGCCTTGCACTGACGTTCTGTCGAAGCGGATTAGGTGTCGTCTCGCCTCTTCTCCACAACCGCAACACAGCCAGGTTCCTCTCTAGCACCGCGCACCAGTTACCTCGGGAGCTTGGCAAATTCGAGAGCAATTGAGGGAATAGAAGCTACCATGGCGGCAGGGAGGGACGCATGTCGAAGCTCGGCCGGGTGGGGGGTTTGTCGATTTGGAGGGAGGGTGGAAAGTTGGGTCGCTTGGGCCTGCACCTGCTGGATTGGTTGACGGCAATCTACGTTGTCTCAGGTCCACATATGTAGTGGAGCAAGTAAATGCGTAAGAGGGTTCAAAGATGTTGGGTCTTTGATTAAGCCATATAACGGAATGTTGGAGGATGAATTGCGGCGTGCGGAGCAGCTTAGCAGGGAATATGCAGTAACTTCTGCAGGTACAGCAGCTGGGGCCTGGGAACAGTCGGTGGGGTGGAGAGTGCGCGAGGGATGGGGACTGTCTAAGGGTTCTTCACGGGCCCGTAAACCGAGGAAGCATTGGGCTGCAGAATGTTGTAACAGGAAGATTGCTGTGACGCGATAGAATGGGAGTGACGAAGAGGAAGGAGAAGGAGAAAGAAGCGTCGATGGCTGGAAAGTTGATTGCTGACCCGGTCTGAGAGTGCTATTAATGCCAGGGCCGGGTATATTGCCAATGGGTGGACGGGCAGGGTCAGTCACGATCGCTGACAGGCAGTCAAAACCTGGCTACGAGTACCTTCTCTGTGAGGTTCAGGCACCAGGGCAACAGCTCCAGAATACGAAGTCTCTATATACCGTGATGGTCGAGAGGGTTCCTCCAAATGGCGTCGAACATTTGACGAGGCAGACGGGTAGGGCCAGAAAATGGACCAACCCTGTCTGTTCGAACAACGAACGATGGAACGACCACGTCCAGTCTTTCAGACGCAGCCAAACCTCTTCTGTACGGAGTACGATTTATGTAAATACAGTGCGGAGTGGTAGTGTATGTGCATACATGTAGAATGCCTGCAGGATCAGAAAGCCACCAAGCTAGGGTCCAGCGTGTCGTCGAGACAGTGCCGTCTGAAAGCGCTCGCTCGAAAGAAGAAAGGTCTGTGTACTGTACGAGATAGAGATTGAAACTTGTCGGAAGCCAGGCAAATGGCTAAACGCGTAGCAAATCAGCGAGCAACGGGGATCCCGCATGGGCGTGTTTGGTTAAGTCGTCAGTCGTGACTTAGTAAGGCGGTGGGTGTCTTTTGCTGTGTAACATCGTAGAATTCTTCACGCTGTCAGCGCGCGGCCAGAAGTGGAACGTCTCAGCCTCTCTACACAGTACACAGTAACAGCATGACAGTAGACGGGCACCATCTCAAGCGGGGATCAGCATGCGTCCCAAGCGGGCTACCGGGCCATCGTGTACAAACAGCGCCTGCACAGTATTGTGAACAGCTCCTGACCAGTGGGAGCTGCTTGAAGTTGCCAGCCAACGCCACTGTGAGATTCAACGGGCGATCATGGACATGGACATGGACCTGGACAAGGACCTGGGTATGGACTTTGTTCGATGTCCCCACTATCGTTGTCACCATTTCACCATCAATCTCAATCATACGTCGTCGTCCTCCACCACATCAATACCACCACATCCACTACTACCTCTTATTAGTCTAGACTTGACTACTCCGTGCACAGTACGGAGTACGTTATATTATGCGCCTGTTTGCTTTCTCACCGCATTCAGCAACAATATATCCCACTAGACCTGATTATACTTACCTGTATTCTATTGCGCACCCTGTGGAGATCCCACAACATCATCTCTTGCTGTCTCCGTTTTCGGAACTTGCATTCTGCCGTGTGCTCCCTTGCGCTGCTCTTGGGAACTTGCCTTTGATTTTGACTCCGCCTGGCCCGCCCTGCCTTGCCTGCCTTCTTAGTCCGCCGGGTACGCAGGCGGGGATCGTTGCTGGCGACGGTTTTCGACATCACACAGTTTGTCCTTCTAATACGCCATTCATGTCCATAGAAGAAAGACCGCATGCGGAACGTCCGCACGATAGCTCAAGGTCAAGACAAAAGCACCCCATTTCTCGACTCCCCGATAGCGAACGTCTGAACAATAGACTGCTGTGTGACGTAGGAAAGCTAGCTTCTTCATGGGCGTTTTGTAAGTCGTACTTGATGCTGTCGGACGATAGCAGGTCTTCATGTACGGAGTAATAGTAGTAGAAAGTGCTCCAGCCCTTTAAAAAGCCCCGAGCACTTCGTAAGCAATGCTACATACAACTGGGTGTGAGTCTATGTGTCCACCGCCATGTGCGCAGATGTGCCATGCGTACCACCCCCGTGGCCAGCATCGTGCGGCCGGAATGGAGTGAAGTAGGTCATGACCCCATCGTTTTATAATTTTTATCGTGAATAAGAGTGTTACGGCCCAGAGGAACATGCCTCAAAGTGGGAGGCGGCGTGGATGTTGCTCAGATATTGGGCGCCAATCGCGAGTTATATACGATGGTCTTTCGAGTAAAGTGGTTGCAATGGCTAAATTCCGATTGCTGTTTGGATGTTTCGCCAGCCTGTGCCTCTACCCTTTTCATCCACCCTGTGTGTCTCCGCAACCTATTGCTTGGAAACCCATGTCCCTTGTAACCAGCGCAGCCCTGGGAAAGCCCTGGAGGCCCTGGACAGCGCCCATACCATCCCCCCGACCCTGGGATTGCCGTTCAATGGGACGCACGACCGAAAGGCTCTATAGCATCCATGCGCTGCCGCAAACCGATTCCGCTTGTGCATCAGAAGACGCTTCTCTCTGCATGGGGCCCCTCGCCGTAGTATAATGTGACAGGCGGTTGATTGACTCCGTTCTACTTCAAAACAGGCCTTGGCTGGAAGCTCTACCTCCGCCGGGCAAGTGCTTGACATATAGAAGCCTCAATCTGCACTTTGTTTCGGACCCTTCTGGCGTTTCCTATCTTCCCTGTCCCCGCCCCGCCGTGTAGCTCTCTCCGATTCCAGATGTACGTCAGCGGGCTGGATGAGCTTCCTTACTTGACCGCGTTCCCGGCATTGCGTTGACCACACACCATTCTGTCGTTCCCGTCCCATCTCGGCGTAATACCGCTATCACGGCCACTGCCCAGACAGTTGAAGGAAAGAAAGAAGTGGATTACACTTGAGCAGGAAGAGGAGCCGAGCGGAGACCGTCACGTCCAAAGGAGAACGAAGATCAAGAGGAACACTACGGACCGAAGGAGAGAGCTAGGCTCAGATTACTTGTTGTGTTGAGAAGAGGAAGGTTGAAGAGTAGGCGAATTCTCACTGGTTGGAATAAACTTGCACTACTGGCCGCAAACGACCACGACGATTACCGGTGCTCGTGCACTTAGCTCCTGAAAGTCGGTAACGACGACGTTCTGGGCGGAGATTACTAGAGCTCGCAGCCGTTGAGCACCTGCTTAGACGCGATCGTGGCGAACCTGGCGTCGGAGGCTTCCAGTAGCGGCGACAGGCCATAGGACGACTGCGGAGAGGCCGGCGAGCTGTAGCGCTCCTGAAGCAGATCATCCGGTACGCCCACTAAGCTTAATACCCTCTGCGCCTGGAGCAGAGCTACTGTCGCTTTCGTCTCTCTATTGTTCACTCTCGATTCTTGCGAAGCAAATTGCTCTGTTCACCCTCATATTTTCCTTCGACCCGGCAGTCACGCGCCCGGTGCTGCGATTTTTCCAAATTTATTTCTATCCACCTGTTTTCTGTTGGGCCTCACACCACTGCTGGACATCGTGGAGCGTGGAACCCGAGTTCTGCTTGTGCAATTCTACCATTTCCCGTCGATCAGTGACAAAACCTTGGTTCATCCTGTGGATTGCTTCGGCCAGCGGCGGGACACAGACATAATTGGAAGATTTGCTATGCAAAGTGGCTGAGAGTGAGTCTGAGGCATCCCGCGTGACAACTGGAACGTCTGGAAAGTCCGGGCAGCCTAGCTGGTCTTGATTGGAAGCACGATTAGATTCGAACCTGATCATTGTTCGGGAAGTAGAAAGAAAGTGCGTGTGTCGCTGACACTGCGCCCGGATAGGACGACATACTTTGTCGAGGACAGTGACTTGACTGTAAGAGGAATTAAGTGCACATTGATTCCTGGTACGGGTAACGGAGGGGACTAAGGCAATCCCCGCTGACGATCCAAGGTTGGGCAGGTTTCAATCAGAGGCAGGCGGGAATTGAGGTGGGAAGTTCCTGATTAGGGAGAAAAGAGAGAGGGAAATTGCAGAGGGAGTGTGTGAGTGTGAAAGTGAGAGAGAGAGAGAGAGAGAGAGAGAGAGAGAGAGAGAGGAAGGTGTGTGAGAGAGTGCGAGAGAGAGAGAGGTGGGTGAGTGTGTGTAGCTACAAAGCTTTGTTTCTTGAAGGGACGTTGTGGAGGGTGCAGGTATTGAAGGAGAGGAGCAAAGAGTGAACGTCCGACTTCGTGCTTAGTCAGTCAATCATTCACTCTCTCTCACTCACTCCATTCATTCACTCACTCTCACTCGCCCAATCATTCATTCACTCGCTCAATCACCGCCAAGGTAAGAAAGAGTCTCTCTGTGTGTGTGTACTTCTTTCCTTTTCATCTGGAAAATTACACCACCAAACACGACACGAAGACACGACGACACGACATCACGGCGACACGGCGACACGACGTCACGGGGCTCGATAGCAACTTCAACTTCGTTCCAAAAGTCCCAGAGTATCCACGTCCGAGGTATCCAATTGTCTAAGGCTCAGGTACCAGAACTTATTCTTCAGTTCACAGCACTCCAGTCCCGGATCGGCGGAATATTTTATCCCAACATACTTTCAGCACACAATTACCATTACGCTCGCCACACAATTCACCTTGCCACTTCACCGAAAGGTTTCTGCAATCTCGTAGCCGCTGGAGAGAATCATCGACAGCCTAAAACGTCCACAGCACCGGAACTCAATCCTATATATTGACGAACAGAAAAAGAATATCTTCATCAAGGGGAAAATGTTGAGCTTATAGGTCAAGGCGTCCACAACCGATACGGAAAGACAATCCCCATCTCCGAAAGATTGATCCAGAAGGGGAATAATCAATTGACACTTTTCACTGATTGATCGCTGTGCTGGGTAAGGCCAGGAACCGAACCATACTTTCAACGACGAAACTCAACGTACGCATGACACTTTTCAAGATCTCTCATCATTGGCTAATCAACGCTGGCAGTGACTCTTCGCGCCCGAGGTTTTTCGAACCGCTGGATTTCAGATATATTAGACCGACCACCCTGCCCCATATTCACAAAAATAACCCCTTCCCCCCTCCTAGCATCGCAACTTCTCAATCTCCAACATCAACCTGTGGTTTGAACCACTACCCTACGTTCCATCTGATCGGCCTTTTGCCTATAGAGCGTCCAGATCGAATCCAGATCGAACCATCGGTACCATATCATAGTACCTTTCCAACCAGTACCATCCCAACAACATCCAGCCCCATCTATCAACATCCAATCAATATCATCAACATCATATCAACATCATCAACATCATCGATATGTTCTCTCAGCAAGCAACCTACTACCAGCAGGCTGCAGCCGCAATGCCAATGGCAACATCTGCAGCCGGATCGGCAACCGTTGCTATGCCTCATCACTTCCGCAAGGAAGATGTCTTCCTGAACATTCGCCAAGAACCCAGGGAGGCATTGATGACCACTGCTGGAAAGGAGAAGGCACGAAAGCCAGTGGATCCACCGCCCATCATACAACTCACCATCAAAGAACAGACAGATCCACCCCGCCACTACCTTCAAAGCCCATATCTGTTCATGTGCGCAAGCTTATGGGAAGCAGAAAGGGATCAAGCATACGACACCGCGACCAGCTCGCTATCAGGCTCACTGGTCTCTTCATTGCATCGTCTCAAGGATACGGACAATAAGGACGGTGCATTCTTCGTGTTTGGTGACATCTCCGTCAAGGTCCAAGGCAATTTTCGCTTGCATTTCAGTCTCTTCGATTTGCATAAAGAGACCCACGAGGTGCAATACCTTGGCTCAATCACTTCCGAACCGTTCAAGGTACTGCTTCAGAAGGACTTCAAAGGCATGGACGAGTCAACCTATCTGTCTCGTGCGTTCTCTGATCAGGGTGTACGGTTAAGGCTTCGGAAAGAGCCCAGAGCTACCATGGGCAATAAGCGAAGCTTTGCATATGCTATGGGCACGCCACCCTCAAATCCTCCCATTCAACCTAATCACTATGGTGGTTACGACGACCATGTGAGCAAAAGGCATCGCATCGGGGATCAGAACGACTACGCCAATGCATTTCCAACAAGCAATGGATTCCCCACAAGCAATACATTTGCTACAACCAGTGGATTTCCCACGACCAATGCATATGCCACAACCAGTGGATTTCCCACGGCCAATGCATATGCTACAACCAGTGGATTTCCCACTACCAATGCATATGTAACAACCGGTGCATTTCCCACGACCAATGCATATGCTACAAGCTACCCGGCACAGACTCCAAGCCTGCCTGCGCCTTACAACATGCGTCAATCCTATCCAAACTATGTCGCTATGGCTGGATCACCATATCAGTTCCGCCAGAACATAAGCTCAAACGATGCGCTTCTTCAGGCTTCTGCCAGTATGAGTCTTTCTAGTGCGCTGACTAGTGCGCTCACTGAGTCCATCATCCCAGACCCATTGCAAACACCACCGCAGCAATCACAGCAACAACACCAGCAACACCCACAGCAAGGGTTTTCGAACATGTACACAGCATACAATTACTCATGACGTGGCGCAACGTCATCCACTGAGGCTGAGAATGAACAGTCTCAGGTCGCGTCTTTCGAGGAAACCAGACCTTTCGCAGCGTCTAGTCCTTGACCTCTGATCAGCTGCAGGGCTTTTGCGGTGGTCTCTGCAGTATGTTTGCATTATATCCACGAGCTACTTTGTTGTCCACTCCTCTGCGGCTCAAGCTCGATCTCTTCTTTCGAGACATTGGTTGCCCCTGGCGGCACCAAGCCTCTGTGTGAGGTCAAAGGCGTACCTGCAAGCTCTTTTGGCATTTTGTGTTGTTACTGTTGATTCTCAAGGAAGCTGCATCTGTGCGCTCTTTGAAGAGTTTTAGATCTTGCTTGAAGGCGCAACACACGCTCCTCTGCTTGCGCTTCCGCGCAGAGGTAACATCGTGCCTGTGTCCGTACCCGTGTGCTCCCATACCCCGGTTCTCCATTGTTGCCCGTAGTTATTCTTTTGTAATATTAGTCATCTAATAAATCGGAGTTTTTACATTTTCTCCCAAAAAAAACCTTTCTTATTCTGACATGTGATGTGTCCTGTGATGATCTTGGAAGTGTCGAGGTCGAACTGATCGCTCCGATTTTGTCGAACATGCAAGGTGCTTCCACTATCGTCTTCAAGATGTACGTCCAGCGGTAGGTATGAGATGCCCCCTTAGTGATACGCAAGATATACGTTTAACGATAGGAAGGCGATGTCGTACGCCCGACAGAATAGAATGAAGGAGAATGGGAAAAAAGTTGTATTCGACAAGACCTCTCCCCTGTCCACAAAGGAAGGGAAGAAGATAGGTTTCTTGGGTTCTCCCAAGAAAAGAGATCATAAGAATAGTCGACTCTACTCTCTGAAGGCATGATACAATTCACAAGCAGGCAGACTGCCACCCTTATATAACCTTCAAGAGAGAAAAATAACGGATCCCCGTCTACATTCCCAACTGGTTCGAACCTCTCAACCTTTCCTCCCATTACCACAAACTTCATAACCACATGATAAATCTATGAAGCCCTTCAACTTTGTCACTCAATATAACTTAGTACCAGAGGTGAATGCCCGAGTCGAACCAGAGGTGAAGAGGCCCCGACGGCCATTGAGGTAGATAAAGAGCATCTCCTGGGAACACGCATGGCAAAGAGAGGTAGATGGGATTCCCAAGTGACTCGATATGACGAGAAGTGTACCCGCCGATGTCGTTCAACGTAAAACCTGGCCGAGTGGGCTGACAAATGGATTACATTGCAGTGAAGTGAGTGTCTCTGAGGATGTTAGCAATTGGATCCCGCAGGTAAGTCAAGAAGAGAGAATATCCAGAGTTTCCTATCCCAGAGTGTAGATCAAGAGAACGAGAATGGGGAATCCAATCCATCAGTGCATCACTCCCCATATACCATGAGACGTCTCGTCCAGTATCTCACTAGCAGCTACCGTTCCATGTCCAGCTAGTCGATCAAATGATTCGTCCGGACGTCTTTCCGTACTAACCAAAAAGCTTCCAGACGACGACGATTCCTTGACCGCCGCGCAATCTTCACCTTTTAAAAGATTAGAGCCTCTCTAAAGCGTGTTACCAGCACCTTGTTGTCCTGTATCCAGCTCCCTGTCTACCTACACATATTCCCCAGATGTCCAGCGGAGGGCGGAAGCTAGGCGGAGAGGAGTGGCTCATTGTGCGACCATTCGAGCTCAACGAACCGGAAATTGACACAGGAAGCGGCGGAACGTCCGAACTAAGAAGAGGTGAGGCCAATCGCAAAGCTGAAACGCAGGCTGAAGTACGACTGCTCCGGAAGGGGGCGGATAGCAGGCTCAGGAGGATCCATATACGCTGGAGGAGCTTCGATCTAGTTGAAGCAGGTGGTGTGAGTGAGTCGAACTGAACTTTTGTTCATCCTGCTGAGCTGTGAGAACGGTGGCTGTGGTGCTCTGGGAGGGGGTGAGGTCAACCATAGGGCGGAATGGGTCGAACATACACTGTAGACGACCCGATCTGGTTGGACCATGTGGAGAAGGTGAGCCGATCTGGACTCTTGTTCATCCTGCCAAGCTGTGAGAAAGTTGGTAGTGGAACTTGTAGAGACAAGCTCAACTACAGGGCTGAAGAGATTGTATGAGCACGATTGCTTTCGCTTGAGACGACTTTGGGTATTGAGATGGTGCAGGAGGCACCTCACTCCTGTTGAGACAGGTCGGGAAGAGAGGAATACTTGCTCGTCTTACTGACCGTGGGAGCATCAAGACTCCATCTGCATGGGGCGAACTGGAGATCTGAGAATATAGGTACGTGGGAGGATCGGTCGAAAGCAGAATGTTCGTCCGTCGTGCTGAACTGGAGCAAAACGATCGCGGCGATAAGAGGGAGTAGGCTGAAACGTTAGAGCCTGCGGAGTTTCCTTGGTAGAGATAGTGCTATTGCCGCACTCTGACCGACAGATTAGGAGAAAATTGAATGCTTTGCGTTGGAACGGTAGGGTCTAGCATCTTCATAGGCAATTGGAAGTTTCGGAGGCTACATTGCTTGGAGAGACAAGAATAGGGTATGGGATCTTACAGAGGTTTCATGGTAGAGACAGTTCTGCTATGCCAACTTGAGGCAAGTTGATTCGGAGATTGGAGAGCAGGAGACCATGGAAGTATTCTAGAAATTGTGAAAACAATATCTGCATGGGGAACCAGAGATTTAAGAGCCACAACGCTTAAAGAATAAGAAGGGGCGGAAGAGCTTGCAGAGATCTCGTGGTAGAGACAGTAATGCTGTGCAAAGTTGGTTTGAAAGATCAGAATATCGTTGAATAGTCTTGGCATGGTAGTAGCCAGAACTTTGATTGGGCAGTAAAGGCTCTGGATTCTACATTGCTTGAAGAGAGAAAGGACGTGAGGGGAGTACTTCTCGGTCGATTGGAAGACTGGAAGATTAGGTGACGGTTACAGCCATCAACATCATCACATGAACAGCCTTTCCTGAACTTGAAAGACATCCAACGAATTATCCTGACCTTGAATGGCGAATGTTCAATATCAAAATATCTAATCTTCGTTGGAAAGCTTTCTAGGTCATGGAGTAAAGAAATAGCATAGCAAGAGAGAGCAACCCTATCCACCTCCCAGTTTCCCAATCGACCAATAGTACATAATTACAGAGTCCAAAGGTCAGATACATTGCTGTGGCGGTACATGGAATCAGTCGATTAGGGCATGGATTAAATGGGTGGCATCCATGACTCGGGCATTTTCACGTCGCCTTTCCAGATCCATCTAGATGGACAAGGAACCCATCCCAAGCCAGATGTCTCACGGACATTGGCAAAATCCATTCTCGAAGTACCCATATGCTGCAAACACCGTGCACAACACCGTGCTATCAGGTGCAAACCCTAGAAGATGAAGTACAATATTCGCCTGAATAAGTCACAGATCATTGAAACCAAAGCAAAACATACTCAATTGCGCCATACCTGCTGCCTTGGACTTGACGGATCCCCCACCCGTCGGACCCAAGGGGGCGGGTCTTGAAGAAATTCTCCTTCCAACTGCTGACCAGGGACCGGTCGACCTTCGGTGCAGAGGCAACGAATGCTCGGACAGATCGTCAGCAATTTATGCGATGAAACGCCAGTCAGAATACATTTGGATGCCTACATTGAGTCAATACATCCCTTTTTTCCCTTTTTTAAATTTTTTTTTTTTGAATAGGGCATAAATTAGTCTACCACAATTACTTCTGTCCAGCACTCGCGCTTCCGGACTGATTAGCTTGCAAGAGGATATTGCAACATTTACTTGGATATGTCACCTTGAAAAACTACGCAGGAATCTACAACTCATTTAGTAGAATACAAATCAAATACAAAATTAAGCCGAGCATACGATTTTTTAATTGCACGTCCCACCAGAAACTATAAATAATTACTCTGCAATTTCACACTGAAATGCCCTACAGGTAGAAGCATTCCCGATGAATCCACCACCGCCGAAAATGGCAGTCCATCAGCCGGCTTGTATCTGTTAGTTCCACCAAATGTGGCCGCTACATTTTAGATACTCGTTTGATACCGTGGCCATTTGAACAAGGTGGCTCCAATCGATATGCCTATCGAATCTGCTGTCAATGATCTGGCCAACGATACTGGAACCGCTGACATCAACATCGATCGTTCTTTGGACGCAGCTGCAGCTACAATTTAACTACTTCGGCTCAGCCATAACCCGAGAAAAAGATTTCATCCCCAATGTGTAAACTCGCATCCATTACCTACCAGAAGTAGTTCACGTACTCTAAATGCGGGCACCGTGCTGTAAGCCACAGGCCAAAACTGATCCAGATCTTGCGCGCGCCCTTAGCCCATCACATATTCAATGGCTCAGTAACGCCACTTTTCATTTCGTCCAATCGCAAAAACCGCGCCACAAGCAGATTATCTGGAATGGCCAAAGTACACAGGCGCAACGTACAGCTTCTGTCGAATCGCAGTGTCCTTGCATACGTACCTCGTATGGTGTCTTCAAGTCGAATACATCACCAATGCCTGCAAGCCACTCAGAACGTCGCTATTTGGCATCATGTCAGGCTAGCGAGCCTGGCTCCCTCGATGGACTGTGACGTACAAGAACCCGCAAAGCCACGCGTCGTGGCGCTACAAAATACATCTGTAAAATGGAGTAAAAATATAACTATATATTCAATTGACTGATTTCTTCTGGCTTGCTTGTCTCGAGAACCAGACCTTCTGCTGTAAAACGACATTATTGTACGTATGCGTATATGCGTGAGAGAGTAATCCCACCCTCCTTCGTCAATTCACCACAAGCCCGTCGATCATGCAGGGACTAAAGATGCTTAGCATCGGTAAGCAAAAGCTTGTTTCCCCGCACCCCAGTATTATTCGCAGCACCAACTTAACGATGCCTCGTAGTGTTCGCAGCTCTTGCGACGATATTATCAATTGCGCGGGCAGAGAGTTCTATCAACTCGTCATTCGTGTACAACACCGGCCGCACCGGGTCTCTAGCCTTCGCCGTAGTTCCTGTACAATATGATGGATCGTTATATTTCCACCTCGAGGTTCCGGCTGAGTATAGCTGGGTCGCTATCGGGACGGGAGATCAGATGGCTGGAAGTCTGATGTGGGTTGCGTATCGAAGTAGGAATGGGACCGGTACGACTTCGCCGTAGTAGCAGCAACCTCGGTGGTTTTTGGTCTTTTAGTTTTGGGCGTCCATCACGGCTATGCTAGATGCTGATCCATTGCTTCTAGGTGTAACACTATCCCCACGCACCGTAAACGGGCACGTCGAGCCCTCATACTCCTCCTCAATCAACTGCCACATCCTCACCAGCAACACCGCTCCCAACGGCATCGTCAAAGCCAACAATGGCCACGATATCCTCGCCGTAAACGCCATCTGCCACAACATCACCACCTCCCATTCCCCCACAGCCGACGAAGGCGAAGCCAGCGTGAACCTCACCAGCACAACCCAACCCTTCATCTTCGCCCTCGGACCCACAGACAGGAAAATACAATCAGACAGCAAAACGGCTGGGATACGCCGCCACGTGCTGTACGGCCAATTCGCCATGGACCTCTCGAAAACGGCACTTGCAGACTCCAATCCAATAGATGAAGTAACAACACAGTTAAGCAGTGTAGGTAATTGGCAGAATTCAAACGCACAGCTGGTAGGCGACGTCACACGCGACCACGACTGGGCGCCAGCCACACACGGGGCATTCATGTGCGTGACGTTCGTGCTCGTGTTTCCTCTCGGGGTTGTCTTACTGCGTCTGCTTGAGCGCGTGAAGTGGCATGCGTGGGTGCAGACTTTTGGTGTGGTGCTTGTTGTTGTGGGGTTGGGTGTGGGTGTGTACTTGGGGATGCAGTATAACCATGTAAGTATTTTCACTGTCTCGGTTTTAGTATGCTCGGTTTTTGATGAGATGATATAGTCCAAGAACTTCAATTCCGCGCACCAAGTCATCGGGATCATCGTTGTGGTGTTTACGTTCGTGCAGCTTAGCATCGGTGTCGTGCACCATAGGCTGTATGGACGCCATGGCCAATCTACAGCGCTTGGACGAATTCATCGTTACGTGGGACCGCTTGTACTGATACTAGGTGCTGTGAATGGGTTTCTTGGATTCGATTTTGCGGACGACGGCGGGCATAATGTTTGGTATGGCGTTATCGTGGGTGTTGTGTTTGTGGCGTTGGTTGCGGCGCTGCTTTGGGCCAGGCGACGGAGGAAGGTCAAGGATGCGGTGATGGAGAGGGGGGACAGTGAGGGGGAGGGAGCGTGTGTGCATGGTGAATCCGGGAGAGGAGTGGGAAGAGGTATTCCGTTGAAGATTTTTGGGAGGAATTAGGAATATCTTGAAAGGGGTGGGAATAAGTGACTGTACTTGTACTTCTATAAACTGTTGGAAAATTTGAAAGCAATCTTTACACTGTTTATAGAAATAACAGGTATTCATCAACTGTAAGACTTCATTCATGACATATACACATCCTACACACCCAAACCCTCATTTCATGCAATCCTAGCTACGTACACCATATACGAAATTTCAGGCTTCAATATCCTTTTTCTTCAAATAGCTACTGTTTTGGCATCCAAATCCATGGCGGTCGATAATGACGATGTACAGGAGACCCAATGAAAAATAATGATGTTCAGTGTAAATTTTAAGTTTTGATAAATTTAGTTTTGGCTTCGACTACGACTCGAAAAAAATGTAACTCTTTGGTATCATTTGTAGAAAGAAAGGAAGAAGAAGAAAACCAGAACAGAAGGATGAACAGACAACGAAACGGTAGGAGGTGAGGAGATACACCACACATCCACGCTTCCTATACTCGACTGACTGATATGACAACAGCACCCAAAGGCAAACAAAAAACTAAAAATAAAATCCAAACAGCGTAGATTTCCCTCAGGCACTCGCTTATCCTATCTATTTATTTTTCTTCGTCATGGTGAGACCCTCTGGGAAATCATGGTCCTCGCTACCCGTAGTCGGCGTCGTAGCACCACTGCTCGCACCGTCCCAGCCGTCGGCCCCGCCGCTGCTCCTTCTCCTTCCGCGCTCCCTCATCGCGCCGCGGATCTTCTTCGACACCTCGTCAAGGCTGTCCTTGCCGTCCAGCGTGCTGAACGCCTTGAGCTGGAAGCCACCGAGCGATCCGTTGCGGCTGCGGCTTTTCTTGGGCGTGGACGGGCGGGTGGAGAAGAGGTCTTGGTTGGCGATGTCGTGGAAGGATTCGTTGCGGGGGAGGTGGCTGGAGGGGGGACGCTCGCTCGAGGGGGACACGGCAGAGTCGTCGAGGCTCTTTCGGCGCGTGCCGCCGGGGGTTTGGGGAGGCGAGTGCGTGAAGGGGTCGTGGACGATGCGCTTGGAGTCGAAGTCGTCGAACATTTCGGGTCCGAGTGTGTTGATGATTTCGTTTACGGCTTTCGAGAGTTCTTCGCGGCGTTCTTGTAGTCTGACCATTTCGTTGCTTGAGGACGGGTCCATCATCTTGATAAGTGGCCCGAGTGACTTGACGATGTCCATGCCGACCTCGCCGAAGCGGAGTGCAGCGTATGTCACGGTCGGGTAGATGATCATTTGCGCCAGGATGAGCCATTTCAGGGGAATTCCGGGTCGGACCGCCCACTCGAACCAGCCGTAACGGTAAAAGATTGTGACCCAGACGATGTGGAATGTGTATGACAAAGGCGCTACCACGAGAGCAACGAGCAATTTCCATGTGGCCATGACATCACGAGCCTGAACCTTAACGTTGGACGCCGCGAGCGCTTCCTTGGCCTTCTTGATGGAGATCAACTTCGTGAAGATGAAAACTAGGGAGAAGAGTAGTGTTCCAGGAATCACAAAGATCGACAGAGTAACAATCTTGATCACTCTCCACCAGAAGAGGAAGAAGATATAGTGAAGAGGATATTTCCCATATTGGACTTGGTGGTCCCGGATACCAACGGCGTAGAGGCGCTTGTTGTAGGCTACGACAGCATCTTTGAGGGAGACAATGCGTGGGTCATCCTTATATCGTTCATAACCTTTCACAAGTCGGCGGTTCAATTCAACAATCCTGGGTAACGGCAATTTGGTGCCTTTGGGGTTGTAAAGTCTGCGGACGGTTTGGATCAACTGTTTGAGGATTCGTTAGCAAATAGAAAGGTGCAAAAAGATAGGACACAATCATTACCAAAAGGGTTTCATAGTCAGGCGCGGTCACGGTCACGGTCTCGAGAGATTCGCGGACCATTTCAAGCATGGTCCCGATAGCCTCCCTTCGGCCATCTCCAGTGTACTTGTCCACGAGGTCCAACGGAACATCCAGTGCTGTACCGAATTCAATAACCGCCCGTGAGCGGAATTTATGTGCATGGAAATAGTTCATGCCCACTGGAATGATCTTGAGATTGCAGTCACGCTTCTCCGCAACGGTACCAAGCGCCATGATGGCAACACCAGCTGTACCAAGTTAGCGAAAGCACTCACACACACCATGAAGATATGTCTATACCTTTCAGAGGCAACAAAGTTGTCCGATCGTGACTACCACCCTCGGGGAAGATTCCAATGCTGCCGCCGGCATGTAGCACAGCGTGTACCTTGTCATAAACCTCTTTCTGATTGAGTTTGGGCGCGACTTGGAAATCACTTCCTTCGAAATCAGGGGCCGTCCCGCTCTTCTCCCTAGCTCCAGCTACAAACGATCCAGCCTCAGTCATGTCGTTCCTCCCAGTCAACTGCTGCATCGCGACACCTCCCTTGAAGGGTCGCTTGAGCCGAATCTCTTCATTGTTGATAATCTCCTGAATCTCTGCATTCGCCGAAGCTTCGTTGACCTTAGGGAGATATAGAGTGCCGCCGACCTGGAATGGGGGCTCCTGGAAAGTAGTGCCTACACCGCGGAGCAGGCATGGATCGTTGACCGGGTCGGGGAGGTATATCTTGCCCTTCGCGGGTTTCGTCGAGTCCATGGCTCGTCCCACAGAGACGGCGCCCGTCAAGCCAGCCATTGCGCCTATGAAGCGTCTCTTCATCGATTTTTCGGCGATCAGGAAATGGATTCGGCGGTCGGTTTCTTTCTTTACGCACCGCATCAAAATCAGGGGGTCCACGAACTGCAGTCGACTAGTTAGCTGTGATCCTCGGGTCGTGGGAGCTCATATTGCTTACCTGGTTCGCGTGCGGAGCGCACACGAACAGAACCGGGCCTTCCTTAGGCACCTTCCATGAGCTGCGGGGGTGCACCTCGCGGAAGAAGAGCTCCACCAGGATAGAAAACGTCCATAAAAAGGCATCATAAACATATTTGTTCATGAGCCCAGTATCCTTTCTCCCCATGTTGTTGTGGTGGCCACGCAGGCTGGCCAGGAGTCGAGGGTGTTGTCGTGTACGATATTATTTATGAGGCAATTCGGGGGTGACGGCGGGGGTCTCGCGACGTGATGTGATGTTGCTGGGATTCGCGACGCTAGAAAGATCCAGAAGCGAGAGATCGATCTTGAGACGTGTCATTTGAATGCCGCGATAGATTTCGAGGGTGTGTTTCTACGAGAAAGGACTCACATTTTAAAAAGAAGTAGGATAGGAATAAAGTTTGAGTGAAGATGGAGCTGACCGACCAGCGTGGGAGAGCTAGACCATGATATGGGGAATATTAATGGCGCGCGCACGCGGAGACAAGGCCTGGGCGCAAGGATAGCCGGAACCCGGCGGCGGAGAAGGGTGATAAGAGCGTTAGATGGGCTTGCAGTTAGTAAGTCGAGAGTTCGATGTGAGACGCTATAGCTGTTGTTGAGGCAAACGTTGAGGAGGCGGGCCGGAGGAGATGCAGGAATACTCGGCGGAGAGGAGCTCGAACGGGATGGGTTAAACGACGACTACCCACTATTCCTCCTCCTACGAGTAGGTACTGTACTGTACAGTGCTGTGTGATGTGACTGCAACTTTCGACTGCGACTTCAAACTAATGCGAACGGTCACTTGTGAATACGCTATGACGTGACGTGAGTTGACAGATTGACAGGCCCAGAGAGATATTAGAACAAACTGATCGGTACAAGTACTGTAACTGCTAATGGGCCCCTGGGGTTTGCGTGGGTGGCGTATGTTCTAGCGGGACACTCTGCAGATGATCACGCTTCCTCCTGCCTCGATTGGTAAGTCCAGGTCTTGAGTATAAAATTGTATTGTAACTGTAAAAGTGCAAGCAGACGAGTATTTATGTAGTGATCTTCAAAGATTCGATAATTACTGACTTGTTTACCCAACACGGACATAAGTACTTGTGACACCTCTCTTCACATGCCAAACCACCCTTCGGAGTGCGAACACCCGTCCCGTGCACTCCCTGGCTTCCAAAACATCAGCGGACTTGGTCATCAATCATGTCGACTGTATATGTGTATAGGTATTTATGTATAGGTGACCACTCCAACTCCGCGACATCACGAAACGCCTCAGACAGTACAAAAGCCAGCAAGTGCAGAGTTCATGCTATTCTCTCATTCCTTTTCTATTCGCTCGGTCTCGGCATTACATCTAAAGGGAGTGTCGCCCTCGATTGCTGCCATCATGGTATTTTATAAATTTGCATGCACCGTACATCGAGTACGGCTGCTTGGTGTTCTAGCACCTTGAATGGGGTAAAAATAATATATATACAGGTAAAATGTTTGAAACGAACAACCGTGGATATGGCGGTTCTAGGAAGAAGTACAAGAAGTTTGTAGGAAACGACGGCTCGATTTACAGCAGTCCGCCAATGACGGCAAGAGTGACCGCGGCGATGACGGCATAGCTCGTGGTCTGCAGACTTGAAGCTGCGCCTGTAAACTCGATCGGACCGGTCGAATTTGCGGGTGGAGGGACAGGTACTGTTCCATTAGGAGGAAGAATAGGAATTGTGGTCTCGATGGATGGAGGAGCCGGCACAACAGGCGACGCTGTCGTGGGAACGGCAGGTGGTACCCATACAGTAACAGTAGAGGTAGGTGTACATGTGCATACACCAGGCGTTACTGGAGTATTCACCGGAAGCTTGCTAGTGATTGGCTCGCTGGGTGCGGGCTGACTTGATGCGGGTTCGCTGGGTATAGGTGCACTTGGAACGATCGCGCTGGGAGTGGGAATTGATGTAGTGCAAGGCTTCTTGTCGTCAGTGACAGCAGGACTGGGAAGAGGCTCGGGAGTAGGCTCGGGAGTAGGCTCGGGAGTAGGCTCTGGCGTTTGAGCTGCTGATGTGGCGAGGGTCGTAGCAGGTGGGGTTGCAGGTGCTGAGGGTACTTCCTTGCTAACAGAAGTGGACCTCGCCTCAGGTGCAGCGGACGATGAGGGAACAGGTACGGGCTGAGGTTGGGGCTCAGGCTTGTTCTCGCCCTGAACAGACGGAACAATCCCTTCTTCCAACATAAGGAGCGCTTGTGTCACCTCCAGAGCCGCGAGTTGCTGACCGGTGCCGGTTGTGCCATCCCAGTTGCCAGTATACCATTTGCTACCACATTCCTTGCCAGTTGCACCGCCAGTGCAAGATTTTGCAGCCGACACGGCGGACTTCTTCAACCACTTGGTGATTCTCTCCCTCGTAAATGGGGCCATTAAAGCGGTCTTTCCCATGGATCGAGAGAGGTACGCTTTGAAGCTTTGCTGGTCCAGGTTGCAGTGTCGACCAGTCTCGCCGGTTTCACAAGCCACCTCGTACATGATATCGGTTGCGTTCTCGTAGGGTCCAAAGAAAGCGGCGGATTGCTCTACGAAACCATTGGTATGCTTCTTCCATGCAGCATCTCCGTCGGTGAAGTTGTACATCACACTAGAGCCGTGCAGGTACATTCCAATGTTGTAGGTCCATTGTGTATGGTCCATCTCTTTGCAAGCCTTCAACTCATCCGCTCCATCATACACCTCGTACTTGTCACTGATCAAGCCCACCTCCTTTGTCCAGTCGAAGATTTTCGTGGCCCAGTCGGCGTAGGTCTGGTTTCCTGTGTAGCGAGCAAGGCGGGCACCGAGAGCAAATGTCGCTCCATTGGAGATGGAGTTCTTGTAAGTATAACCGTAGTCGTTTTCAGGGTAGATCTGCCATTTCAAACCTCCACCACAGGTATCGGCAGCCCATCGAGAGACGATGTTGTTGAAGCAGTTCTCCACAACTTGTAGATAAGTTGCTGGCGCCTTCTGTGCGGGATCGGGGAATTGATATTCGACGGCTGACATGACGGCCAAACCCCAGAATGCTTGATCATCGTTGCCCTCTTGATCCTTTCGCCAAGGAAGGATGATGTCGTTGTTTGGACCATAGTTGGAGACCAAAGCCTGGGTGAGTGTCGACACGTAAGAGGCATCACCAGTGAACTGGGAATATTCGATCATGCCACCCCATGCAGCGCCTGCTGCCCACCAGTAATGAGGTTTGGGGAAGATTCCGATCTCTTCAGCGGGCAAGCCAGAGGCATTGTTGACATAGTGGGACATCAAGCCAAATGCGTACTCCTTAGTTACATCCCGGATGGAAGCTTGGTGACAGACTTAGCATTTTGGTCGAATGAATTTTAGACTTTCGCTCACTTACATGCATCATCAGGGTTAAACTGAATGGCACTGACCAAGGAAGCAGTGCAGGGAAGGAGCACAGCTCCTAGGGAAGAAGTGAAACGCATGGTGGAAAGGAAGGGAAAGAGAGTAAGAGAAGGGAATTGAAGAAAGTAGGGAAAGAATGTGGTGCGTGTAAGAACGCAGGAAGAAAAGAAAAGAAAGACTGTCCCTAGTGATGGTGATGAAAAAAAGAAGAAGAGAAAGCATTGTGAATGTTGCAGGAGGCTGACAATAAAAGGGACTCATTCAACTGTGAGAAGGACTGGGGGTGGGACTGGCCTGGACCGTGTGTTTGCCATTGCGGCTACTATTGTGGTCACAGCTCTGTCGAAACAAACAGGCAAACGGGCAATGATTAGATTAACTATTGAAGATCTACCTAGGTGAATGAATTGCGAGTCCATGCTATTGTACGGAGATGGCGTTGAATGGTGATTGCGGGGGTTTAGGAGGGAGGCAAGTCGGAAGAGTCGCGCGCGGCTACCCTAGTCATGGACTTCCCCTTTTGGATAGGCGCCGTTTCAGAGACTAAGAAACACTGGAACAGGACGGCTCGACGACATGTTTGAAACGAAATAATGAGCTGGTTGGCTGATGGACGATACTTCACCTTGGTCTGTGTTTTTCTTGTCCTGTCTCATCTGGTCTGTTTAGGTTAAATCCAAATCAATGCTCCATTGTCTCCTGTCCTGTCACCTACAAACTCCAAGCATCGCAATTCCAAACGAATCCACTTTCCATAAGCCATGCCAAGACACCAATCACTAGCATTCACAGCATAACAACAGTACATATCTAGGTACATTACTTGCCGCTGAGCCTCTTTCAAGCCATCGTTACCTTGACAATCAACGCCTTACACCCTCACTATGCTTCCGTCTGCTTGTATGCACAAATGTAGCTGAAAGGGGCCTCGCACGGATTGCATGCCTAACCGATCGGTTGAATGGCTGTCCAGATTCGTCACCTACCATTAGGCTCTCTCCCCTTCGTGCATAAATGCACAGCTCAGATTCAATATTCGGAGCTCAGCAAACATTATTACAAGGAGGACGGTGTCGTCCGCTTTGGGTCGTGAATGGTGCCCGCCGGACCTAATCTCCGTCGCACATCATCACCGCCCCACGCCCTCTCATCTTCGCCGGCTTCATGTCATGAGCCATGCATGGACGAATAGCACATTCACTTTGAAGCGCCTCCCTTGATATTGACTATCGTGCGTGTAGGGTTTCGCAAACTATTACAAACACCAGATCTCATATATTCAGACACAATCATCTCAAGTAAAGGTTATATGCAGCTGTCAAAAACATCGTCCGATACTTGGCTAGATTTCGGAGGAGGACGACTCGAACGTCAGCCTCGGCGCCTGACGGACTTTTGCCTTCCTTATGACCCCCCAACTTATGTCTCGATCGGCTCTACTTCTACAGCTTCATGGACCATACACTTTGAAAACAGATAATGCCCATCTCAAAGTCTTGGTATCCAATCAGGTTTCTCTAGGATGAAGCGGGCTGATAACTCGCTTGCGAATTACCTAGGGAACAAATCTATGTTTTATGATCCCCCGGAGTGCCCAAATTTTGTGCTAGGGGTCACCGTCCCAATCGAATATCCAGAACACCAAATTATGCTTCTTCAGAACTAACAGGAACGGAACGCTTCCAACAATCGATAGCTCTTTCAAGACGATGGACCACCCAACCGCTTCTCCTTCTTCTGTCGCTCTGATTCCTTAGTGTTCGCAACATCGTCCTTGGTGGCATTGTATGAGACAGACACCTGGTTGAAAGGGTTGTCTGGATGCTTCTCGAACTCCTTTCGGATAATATCGATCTTCTGCTGTCGGCGAAGGCCTTTCTCGTCCTTCATCTCCTCCAATCTGCGCTCCTCATATTGTGTGTATGCTGCCTTGAACCGACGTTCGGGATGGCGCTCGACTTTGTCGGCGTTGTTGTTTCCTGTCAGATCGAGAGCGTCGAGGGCGTTGTCGATACCTGTGGCGTTGAGCGCAGATGGTTGGTCAAAGGAAGCGAAGGCAGAGTCGATGCCGCGGCTGTTGTTCGTCTTCTTCTGGGCGGACTTGCTTCCGGCGCCCTTTGGCTTGGAAGGCTGGTTGGCCTCCTCTTCAGCTAGAAGCGCTGCCTTCTCGGCCTTCTTGCGTGCGGCATCGGCAGCCTTTGCAGCAGCGGCATCACTATACGGAAAACTTGTAAGATGAAATGCTTCAAACTACATCAAGATCTATACGTACGCTTTGGAAGTGGATTTGGCTCCCTTTCCCCACTTCTCTGCCTCTGCCTCCTCGGCTTGCCTATCCTTCACGGCCTGTTTCGAGGCAGCCTGCTCGGCCTTGCGGGCCTGGCCCTGTGCCTTCTTTGAGCCCTCAGCACCTCCTCTCTTAGGACCCATGTTGTCGTATAAAAATACTCTCTTCTTTAATTAGAAGTAAGAGGTGGGGACTTGTTGCTCAGGTTGAGGTAGGTTGTGTGATGATTTTGAGTCACTGGCAAGAATGGATGCGGAGTTTGACTCGGAAGTGGTGGGTGTGCATCATAGTGGGGCATATGTGTGGCTTGAGCACCTACACGTGCCTAACGCTAACTCAATGACGCCACAACCTTAACTATGGTCTATCCATATTCAGACGACAAGACTACATCGTTGATGCTTCATCGATCAGAACTCTTCAGACATAAGTTCCTCGACCATAATTGGAGTGATTTGTCTTACAAATTGAATCGATGTACGATGATGACTCTATGGAGTAATAACCGCCAATTGCTCCTATCCAACAGTGGTAGATCATTGCTAACATCCCACTGTTCGACATGTCACGATCTTTCACCGGATACGCCATTTTCAAGAGCTCAAGCAAGGTGCTTTTTAGAGAATGATTGCAGATAGGTTAAAGTGAGATTAAATGAGCTTCATCGAATTTACAACCCGTCTACGGTGGCATTGCTGTGTCGCACATTTTCCCATCTCCATGCTGCCAAGTTCATTGACTGAAACCTTGGGTAACTTCACCTCCGAAGGTGCAAATATACTTATCATATTGTATGTCCAGACATGGTATGAGAACTAATACGTCAATGGAGACGACGCGGAAGACACACGTATGCACATGGCTACCCAATATATTAAACCTGGGCCATGACCCTGCATGCATATGCACGATACTGGTCGTCTCCATATTGTATGGTTACAGTCGACTGCATTTCACGATGCTCCATTGCAACCTTTCAGAGATCGTATTCGGGAACCCTAGTTACGCAGAACGATGATGTAGCCTAGATCTTCCCGGTTAATTTGATCGTCTGTGATATTACCTTTTCAGCACAATCGATGCAATGTTGCATACATACCATAGCGGGGTTGGCTATTTAGATCGCAATATTTTTCCACTTGCTACAGCTCCTTATCATTTGACGAGCGATACATTTTTTTTCCTGCTTTGTCGTCCTGGCTCTCCTGAGAAAACAGTTTCTCAACAATAGTTATCCAATTGCCAGGCTACCTTCGCTCTCCTGGAGCAGAAGTTCCATCAATTGAGCCCGAACCTCTTCAGAAATTTCAGAATGTCGTTCCTAAATCCTGTAACACTTTTCTTCCTCGCTGCAGGGGCATTGGCCACGGTGCAGGACCCAAAAGTGGCACCCAGGCCACCCATGGGCTTCAACAATTGGGCGCGCTTCATGTGCAACTTGAATGAGACACTCTTCACCACCACCGCCGACGCAATGGTTGAAAAGGGCCTCTTAGCCGCTGGCTACAATAACATCAACCTCGATGACTGTTGGCCCCTCAAAGAACGTACCGCAAAGAAAGAGCTCCAATGGGATCCCAAGATCTTCCCACACGGCATGCCATGGCTCGCAGACTACCTCCATAAGCGCGGTTTCAATTTCGGCATCTACACAAACGCAGGAAACATGACCTGCGGATTATACCCCGGATCGCAAGACCACGAAGAAATCGACGCCAAAACGTTCGAGAAATGGGGTGTGGACTATCTTAAAGTAGACGGGTGCCACATGGATCTACAAAAGAACCGGACATACTACGAAGAATTTGAGTACCGCTACAAGCTCTGGCACCAAGTGATGGGCAAGCTGAAGAAACCCTTCATCTTCTCACAATCCGCACCCGCCTACTTCAGCCCCAACTTCCACCTCGACCTAAACAACACAGACTGGTACCGCACGATGGAGTACGTCCGGGAGAACGGAGAACTAGCACGACATTCCGACGACATAAAAGTGTACGGCAACAACCCAGAGAACATCTTCGAGCCGGGCGGCCACTGGGAGAGCATGATGAACAATTACGACAAGGAAGTCCGCCTCGCGCGATACCAGTCCTGCGGCTACTACAACGACCCCGACTTCCTCATCGTCGACTGGCCCGATCTCTCCCTCGACGAGAAGAAAACCCACTTCGCGCTCTGGAGCTCCTTCTCTGCGCCTCTCATCCTCAGCGCGTGGATCCCCGACCTCATGGACGACGATGTCGCGTACCTCACGAATAAAGACATCATTGCCGTGGACCAGGACGCCCTCTGCGAGCAGGCGACCCTCGTCTCGCAGACCGAAGCCATCGACGTCTTGAGCAAGAACCTCGCGAACGGCGACCGCTTGCTCACCGTCCTGAACAAAGGCAATGCCACGAAGACCGCCACCGTCCCCCTCGAGCGCCTCGGAATCGACCCGGATGTCCGCTACAAGGCGAAGGATTTGTGGACGGGGAAGACGCAGAGCGTGGGGAGTTCTATCACGATTAAGCTGCATAAGCGGCAGACGGCGATATACCGCGTCTCCGCGGCGTCGGGGGCGAAGAAGTTGGATGTCACGCCGACGGGGCAGATCTTCAATACATTCACTATGAACTGTCTCACTGCTTCGTCGCGATCTAGGGTCAGATTCACGGTGTGCGATGGCTCGGACGAGCAGGTGTGGAGGGTATCGTCGGCGGGGAGAATCAGTCCGTTGTCTACGGATGACCGGTATCTGACTGCTGATGGGCGGGATGTTGGACTGGAGAAATTGGATAAGGATGATAAGGGTCAGCTGTGGAGCTACGGTGTGAGTGGTAATGTGGCTACTAAAGGTGGATTTGTACTAGAAGAGAGAACCAAAGGCGAGGTTGTCGTTGGAAAGCGTGGTTATGCGCTGGATAGCCAGGTCTTTGCGCTACCTGGCGGAGTCAAGTTGGACAAGTAATGGAATCAAAAGTACGGTTGTCAGATGTATTGGAGGAAGATTTTGATTTCGATATGAATCAGAGAAGAATACTAACTACTTGCTTGCTATGAGAATGCCTAGTTTGCAATATGTTGTCATGTCATCAACCCGCTTTGGGTAACACAGTCCCCTACGTACTTTACATAAGAAAAACCCCTGAAAATGAACGGATTGTTAAGGACGCCCCAGCAATGCTTTAAACCAGAAATGAGATCAAAGAGCCCTTCCCTTTAGCCCTTGCCATGCCATGCCTTGCTCGCTCGCACGCAGTAACGATACTTAAATATGCCAACTCGTTTAGTTCTCCATTACCCCACAACAGCCTTCATACTCAATCGTTCCAAAAACCCGCTGAGATCCTCCTTCCTGATCTCAATAACACACGCCTCGAAGCTGTCCATCCGCACACGCGCACCAGTCTCGCGAACAACCTCGTGAAACGCATTGCCGAATCTGTTACGTCCGAAGCCGCGCTCCTGCTCGTCTTCGTTGTCGCTGTCGCTGTCGTCATCCTCTTCCTCCGTTTCGTCTTCATCGTCGTCTTCTACTTCATCTTCTTCCAGGCCGGCCGCGAGGTTGCGCTGGATGCGTTGCTGTTTCTTTTTCTCTCGCTCCTCGGCTTTGGCAGCCTTTTTCTTTTCCTTCTCGCGGAGACGCGCCTCGCGCTTTGCTATGCGTTCCTTTGCGGAGGTGGTCGCGCCGCCGCCGCCGAGACCGACGACGACGTAGAGGCCTCGGGAGTCGTCGAGGCCGGCCATGACGAGTTCGGAGCCCTTGTGTTTGCCTTTCGTGCCGTTGAGTTCGACGATTGCTTCGGCGATCCAGAGCGCGAGTTTTGTCAGAGCGCCCGGGTGTGTGAACAATTGGACGTCGGGGCCTTCTTTGACGACCGCCATGCGGAATGCGCGGAGATGACGGATCTGCTTCTTCTCGATTAGTTGGGTTCCGGTTCGGAGGATGGCTTTGTGGAGGTGTTGGGCGGTGTGAATGTGTTCGACGAGGAGATCGATAGAATTCAGTGCATCATAGGCGGTCCAGAAACGAGCGGTGATGTGTTCCTGTGCTTCGTGAGATAATTCGCCACTCTGGGCGCCGTTGGCCATGTCAGAGTGTTCTTGTGTGCCGACAAAATTGGCGCTGTCGAAACTGGAGGTATTCAGTGACTTTGCGTCGCCAACTTCGAGAATAGCTCCAAGAATGACGGCGGCATCGATGGCGCTGAGACAGGCTTTCCATCCCCAACAGCGGACGAAGCCCCATCCGTCCTTCATATCTCCATTCCTTGGGGGTGGTGGAACCAATCCATCCAAGCCATAGACCGGAGCGAACTTGAGAAGACGCTCTCGTAGCCCTCTCTTCAGCTCCATGTCCATATGTGTGTAGTTTTGCTTGCATTGCGTTAAACTCACGCCCATTTTCGCCAGTAGTTTATCCAGTCTTCTTCGTCCTTGGTCGTTCCAGATGTGTAATCGTGCGGAGAGATATGGTGAATGTAACATGCTCTCATACAAACTCCAATGTCTGAGTAATAGGAAACGTGGCTCCGGTGATAGTCGGATTGATTTGTCGGTCGCTGATCGAGCGCTCGTTGGTATCACGCCGCTGGCGTCCCCGACACTAGTTTCACGAGCAATGTTGTTCAGATCAACGGGGTTCAGTCGACGGACTTCATCCCTCAATAATGAGCGAATACGCTCTCCTCGGTCACCATTCCATCCGGCAGAGCCTCCAGCGGCGGACAGTGGGTTAAGTCCCACCCCACTTCCTGTTCGGCCGTAAAGCTCCAAACTGCTCACTCCCACAATAGCATTCCAAAGGAGATCGTTGTCTTCTCGACCGAGTTCTGAAGCCAGAGAATAGACCATAGAGGATACTGGCTCGGCGTATGATGCCCCGAGTTGGTAGTACTTGTCTAAGACACCCGTGTACTTGTTTCGCATTGCCATGAGTTGTCTTCGTAGGCCTTTTACTGACTTTTCTTTTGGTTGGGCTACTGATGGCGAAGCAGATCTACTTCGTGGTGAATCGGAGCGTGAGAAGTCGGAGGAACCTCCAAGGGCATTTGAAGTACTTATTAATCCATGTCGCGCAGGCCGTCGTTCGGGAGAAACTGGTACTGAGCTCCCCTTTTTTTCCATTAGTGACCCTGTGGCAGAGGAGTTCATGGTGCACTCACAGAATTGCTTCGTAACCGTCGGCTAGGCCTTTCATCATCTGACATCTCCTCATCAGACTCGTCGTCCTCTCCCCACGATTTCCGTTTCTTGGGAGCTTGTCCCGAAGGCGGGGCATCATCGTCATCAGAATCATCATCTAGGTCTTCTTCTTCCCCAACCTCAGGCATTTCTTCTAACGCACAGTATGCTTCTCTTTCTGCACCAAGCTCTTCCTCAATATCACCATCATCAAAAACAATAATTCCACCTCTTCCCGGTTTGTAAGACTTGGATAATTGTCCCTTGTCGACCCCTGTCTGCTTGCGCACCACCTCCCCCGTCGAGGGGTCGGTCCCAAGCGGCGATCCAAAGACATTGGACAAATTCCACGGTCTTCTTGCATCCATAATCCAAACTTCGACGTCACCTGGTCCACCTTGCCCGTCAGCATCTCCGTCCAGCCCCAACGTCTCTTCCATGTCCACCATGCCGCCAACACCTAGACAAATGACAACACCACCACTTCCACCTTCCGAAGTCCGCATGGGCCGGACAAGATCTTCCGCTGCTCGCGTGAGGTCACCATAACCGGCAATTGGCTGGATCTTGTGGGGTATATAGTCGCGCTTCAACAGCGCGGTGAGGATGCGGCATGCACACAGCGCGTCGGGTTCAAGCGCAACGAGGAGTAAAACTGGTGGAGCAGCGGCATGGTTGCACTTCAGAAGATTCTGGTAGAGTTGCGCAACGAGTCCTCGCGGTAGGTACATGGTGTGCGATTGCGTATGAAATATGCGTGGGGATGTACTCGAAGACACGCGGTGGAACGCGTTCGGCACAATCTAATGTATGGGAGGGTGTCGAGAATGATTCAGTTCATGGTTCGGTGGTAGGTGGATTAAAAGAATAATTAAACGTTTCTCTCGATAGAATAGAGTGCAAGGAGAATCAATTGTTCGGCGTGTCTTGCGGGAACTGTTCGGGTTCGTGACGAATTGGCGGGAGAACGCGTAGAGAGGAACATGGACGTGCACGTAGAAAATTAGCGCGTCTTCCTCAGCCATTCCGATTCCGATCTCCATGGCTGACCTCGACATCATCAACACCGTCATCAAAACCATCATCGTGACACTTGAAAAAAGCACTTCGCAAACATAAACCTCAATTATGAAGTGCTTAGTATTTCATTGGCACCATTATATTGAAAAATTATATCGATCGACTACTAGCACGTGCTCTCCCTTTCCCAACTAGACAGCTCACACAATGTCATTCTCCTTATTCCTCCTACGATGCTCCAGTATGACCTCTTTGGTGTATTGAGGACGGACAATCTGCTTGAACCCTAACCACGGTGTATTGATCGGACTCGGACCAGTGTAGATGAAGACATCATACAAAAACCCTCCAAAGGCACATCCCAGAAATGGTGCCACCATTGGAATCTAAATGAATTGTATCAGCAACAACACACTGACAGCAGAATAATATAACTCACCCAAAAGTAGTAGTCGCCTGCTGACCATACTTCTGGACCATATCCTACTGTGTAGGACATCAGTCTTGGGCCAAAATCCCTGGCAAGATTGATCGCGTATCCTGTTTCCCAGCCAAAGCAAGCTCCCAGGCCGAAGATCAAAAAGAATAGACATAATGGAAACCACTTGTCGCTCTAGGTACAGTTAGCGGCCAGCATTCATAGCAGTACGATAATACATACCCTTGGAACCCCATTGTTACCTCGATCTTTGAGTGCAAAGATGACGAACATGAGCAGGGCGCTAGCAATGAACTCTGAAAAGAATTGGCTTGCTTTGGTGACGAAAGCCTGCGGGTAAGTACAGAATATGCCTGCCGTTGCCTTTGGGGCAGGCGGAACAGTTCTAATGCCATGGCCTTCGTACCAATCAATGGCACTGATGTAATTGGCATACACAATTCCAGATCCGACATACCCACCTAAGACTTGAGCAATGAAATACACTGGGAAGCGCCGCCACGGTAGTTGACGATACAGACAATTGCAGAAGGTAACGGCAGGATTGAGGTATGCACCAGAGTCGCCAGCAACGTAGATACCGAGCATGACTCCGAGGCCCCATCTGTTTATTGTCAGCGTCTATCTCATGATCAGGCGAGCTGTGTCTTACCCCCAGGATATACTTTGGTACGCTCCGAAACCGTTTCCGCCAGGTGCAGTGGTCTGACCTGTGGACAACAGCACTTGTGCTACGCTACCATCTCCAAACATGATCATTATAACCACTCCCCAAAATTCGGCGAAAGGCTCCCTTAGTGTGGATCTGATCCGTGACCACAAAAACTTCGAACGCTCATTAAGATCGTCTTCCTCGAGAATAGGAACATCTGGACGAAGGCCGAGCAAAGATCGTTTCCTACGAAGACTTGTGGAAGTTCTCTCTTCGGTCAGCCCAGTCGAGGAGGTGGTTGATTGTGTAGGAATAGTGGAGAGATCATTGCTCGGACTGCTCAGTCGGGGTGCATATTCATGATGTTGTCTTTCGGGGCTGCCCTTCTCGGCCCAGTCATGTATCTTTGGTGGTTCCAAAGGTGGAGAGTGATCTGGCGGGGGCGTACGCGGCTGGGTGCTTGGTTGCGACGAAGACATAATAGGACACTTGGAACAAAAAGCAAGTAACAATACTATAGCAGCAACCTTCTACAAAACAGCCACAAAGTTGATTAACTTCTCGCTTGTTTGAATAGATAGTAATCTCGAAAGAATTAGAACGACCATAACCTTCACATCACTTGGGCATCTTAATGTAATGCAGTGATGAGGCCCAGAACTACGTCACCAAAGCCTCTCCCGAGGCAAGGGGCAGGTGTATTAGATGAGTCTCGATTGGTAGGGTGCTGCTTCATCGTATGCTTTCCCCGCGTCAGCTGGGGTCAAATGGGATGGAGGACAAGAAAATGACGTCTGGTAATTATCTGAATGTAGTATCCACGCCGCGAATGTGGCCATTCAGATTCCCTGTCCTCAGTTAAGCTTTCGATTGAAGTCTAACATCGCGGAAATAGATATTGAATCGGGAGCACTTCATATGCGTATGTCCAAGTGCAGTATGATGATGTGCCGTCCTTCACACGACCGTTATATGTTCTCCATTGTTTTGTAGTGGAGCAAGCTCCCAGAGTGTGGGGAAATGCACGATTGACATGGGTGCATAATAAGGTGGAGCAGGCAGGGAGGACGGGCCTACGCTTGCCCCTTTTCCGTTTGACCAACCCCACAGATGGGCGATCGCTAGGCGCAGAAATCATTTTCCGTCAGACGTCAGGTCATCCTCTTCAACACCCTCTTAAGACAATATCATACCCAAGTTCATACGAAACTGTTGTTACATATCCTTATCGCAGCTCGTAAGGCCCTGTCCCTGACTTATGTCCACGATGTTGGCAGAGTTTGGCATCGACGTCATCCCCAGGATGTGATGCCCCCGACAACGCCCATGATGTCTTCGTTTCTGGTGCATGGTTGGCTCTGCTTTTATCGTCAGCATCTACCATGGAGAATTCGGGGCTCATATCATGTGTGTCGAGAGTATATCGCGTAGAACACATGGCTAAGGGGCTGCACATAGCACTCTTATTTAACCAACGCACTGTTTGGCCCTTGCAATTCGCCTCGTATTCCTGTCTATTGTCATACTTCATGCTCAAAGAACTCGATAATGTGTTACTTACACATTCTCAACAGATAAAGTATCTCTCGGACCTGGTACCGAAGTACCTTTCACTTCCATTTGTGCAACGCGGCCCTTCGCGTTGGCTAGGCTCCTCCGCCTATTATTGTCATCGCGGTCCATAGGACAACATTCGCACTTATGTAGACGATTATCATGGTGCAATCCTGAACCGATGCATACAACTCCGTCAGATCCGCCTCTTTTATGCTTAACACAGGTGCTGGCTTTAGCTACGCTTGGTCTGAAGTATCCCTTTGCACCTGTCGAGGTCATATTTGCCCATGGACATCTGTTGATATATGCATCATATGTGTATCATGGACATGAATACTGCATGGCTCTCGTACACTGCTTTCCGGTTCTAAGGATCAATGCCTGCTAGGTTGCAAGCAAAGTGATTCATTCAAGAGATAGTATTGGGCGACGATCATCGCAAGGCCACTGGAAGTATGCGGTGGTGCTACAACTCGATCAGTTTGCGATTCCATCTTGATGTCAATGGATGGCTGCAGTGCTATATCCTGGCATCAAGGTTAATTGCCTGAACGATGTAGTGATTAAAAGAGATACATACCTACCCACAGGATTTGTTGTTCTCATGGGAGTATTGACGAGCTGGCCGCGTTCTCAAGGAAGATTGGTGTTCTAACATTGGTGTTCTGGCTTGCTCCACCGCCCGCTATGAGCGCTGCTTGTTTTCCTCCACGCCCACCTTCACCTTCACTTGGAATCACCCTCCCACGGCCACCACGTCCCCCACGCCTGCCTGGAGGCCCCACTCTTTTATTCTCTGTACCACCTTATCTTTTTATTGCCCTATATAAACAGTTAAACTTTGCAAACCTTTCAAGTTACGCACCCATAGTCGTTGAGCAAGCGTTTATGATTCAACATCGAAAACCTTCAAAAGGTCACCGACTTCTCCTACTATGGACGTAGCCCGGGTTACCTGCGTCGAGAGGCTGCCATACAAGGTTTTTCCCTAAAGGAAGAAGGGCCTATTGGTCTGGCTATCTTCCTTTTTGCACTTTTTTTTTTTGCTGGGGTACGACTCCCGGTGTGAGCAAATCTTTTTTTGGCTTGTTTGATTTTTGCTTTTTTGGCTGCTTTGGGACTTGAGATGAGGGCTGGGGGAAGATGGGATGAGAATCACTTGTGTTTATCACTCTGATCTGGGGCATGTTGCGCACGGGGCTTCTGGTACGGCTGCGGAGCACTATTACTTTTCAGGTCATGCACGAAGGAAGAGCAGGCGTACATAGCAGAGCTATATAAATATACACATGATTCAATCAGTATATGAAGCATTGGACAAACCCATGGTGTTGTATCAGTATTTTCTACATCGTGATATTGCCAAGACTTCTGGATATGCACAGAGTGCGAGAGTGAGTGACGCACAACTTCAACAATTACCGACTAAGGATGAATTATAAAGCGTATTCGCGTTGTATTCTACTCGTGCTGTGAGCACAACTATTTACACATATGCACTTCTATATACTTGAATATCATGTTATGTCTTTCTACAGGTGTGGAACCTTCAAGCTCGCCAACAATAAGTTGACGATGCTGAAAAGCCCTTCTCCCAAAATCAATCCACTCGCCAACACAATGATTGGCGTCTCACTCCTTCCTTTCCACGTTCGCCACCAAAGGCTGATTAGACCACCAACTGTCCTAGCCAAAGTGAAAGATGGCGTGTTGTACATACCTGTGACACGGGTGTTAGTCGACAACACATACACGAACGAGAGTGAGGAAGACACTTACCAACAGCAACAGCTATACCTCCAGGAATGAAATCCACCCACCACCCCGACAGCCCATTACGCTTCCTCGTATTCCCCCAAACACGGAACATTGTACCTACGGCGAAGATGACCGCTGCACCGGAAGCCCATTCCTTTACCATTGGCGGCAGTCCCTTGCCCGTCACCAAACGTGCCGTGAAGATCCAAACATATGCTGTGGGTACTTCGAACAGGCCACCAGGAATAGTGTACACGCTTGTGTACAGTTTATATACGACCGCAGACACTACTGCTCCGACGGCAGATCCAATCATCTGGCCCCAGAACTGAGCGTTTGGTGCAGCGCCGAGTAGATGTCCACATTTGAGGTCTTGGAGGAGATCTCCTGCCTGCAAAGCAGCAGACTCAGAGATAGCACCTGCGACGAGATTGATGATGACCGCATTCTTTGCTCCTGGGCCAGATGTTGGAGTTACGATTGCGAAGATCAGCTGGGTGAGCTTGGAGATGCCGGAGACGGGGTTCAGATCGGTTTCGCCGAGGGCGCGAACACCCATGATGGAGAGGAAAAGGGCGAGAACAAGGGCGAGGAGGGTTAGTCGGAAAGGAATCATGTTTGGGAAAGCGACGTGAACTCCGACCACGCAAAGAACGAGGGAAATGATCAGGCCAATAACGGTCGTGCGGTTAGAAATGAGATGCTCGGGCGGGGCATCTGGTTCTCCTTCCTCTGCGAAATGTTGTCTCAAAGCTGCCATGGGATTGGCAGGCGTGCCATCGCCAATTTGGCTATAGCCTTGTTTCCAAGCGATGTTGAGAGTCAAAAGTTCTTTCCATGAGTGTTGTTGGAAGACGTCTTTGACGGTTGGGTAATAAAGGTCGGCGACTGAGATCAAAGGACGAAGTACCAACCAGCCGAGACTGACAAGAGAATCTGCAAGCATGATAGCCAGAGAAATCCATACGATCCAGCCTTTAGATCCCTCTGTCCAATCTGAGACGGGTCCAGGAGCCCAACCTTTATTCTTGGCAAGTGGTGATAAGATTCCCCATCCAACTACAGCTCCGATAAGCATGTGCAAAGTGGTAGCGGGCCCCATAATAATGCCCTGACCGACATACGCAGGCGACGGATTCAAAGTCCATAGCCACTTGCTAGCAATGCCCATTCCAAATATCGGTATATCATGGATTTGTGGAATGAAATAAGATACAACGGTCTACTTTGAATAAGCATCATTACGAGTTCAACACCTAGACAACTTACATAGAGAGCAGATCCCGCGAAGGATATTACCAAAAGTCGGATTTTAGCTTTCCAATCGCCATCATCGCTGGCTATGTCTTGTGCAGCTTCGCTTCGCCCAGATACAGAAGGATGTAGGGGATGCTCCTCAGGTTCAGGGGTCGAGGGCCGAAGGAGACGTTCTTGTTCACCATCTTCTCTAGCAGCGTCGTGACTCCTCGATTGATCTTTGACGACTTTCGACTTTTCATCGCCGTGTAGCACCCGAATCATGAGTGCGGTTGCAGTTCCACTTGGAAACTTGAGCTTCTCGCGAATGATGACTTCGCGCCTGAGTGGTACAGCGAATACGACCCCAAAGAAGCAGATCCCAACCGACCATACTACTAGCTTCCACAGACTTATGTCCAATGGTCCATTCTCTTCAGTGGAGAGGAGGTAATTCAGTGCTGGTATAACGCCTACAAAGCCACACCCAAGAGGCATGGTGCCGACTGAACCAGCAACTGATTGCACGAGAACATTCTCAACGGGGGTGAACGGGAAACTAAGCAGCCGTGACACAGTTTTGAAATAGGCGAAACCGATTAAAGCAGATGGCATAACCATTCCGCTGACCCAACCAGTCTGCAGTCCAAAATACATGTTGGAAAAACAAACAACCACCCCAATGGCCAGGCCTACGAGGACACTACGGACGGTGAAATTTTGAGGCTGTGATGCTTGGTCCGCAAGGAACCGTCTTGCTACAGATGATCCAGACCTGCTTCTATCGCGGCTCTCCCGATCCGTGGCATTGGAATCATAGTTCCGGTAATGCGTCGTTATTGGTGCATCTTGTTCGCCTCCCCTATCTGGAGCCATGTCGGCGGAGTCGCGGCGTTGCAGGGTCTGTAAAGGGACTATTTCTGGGGAAGAACCACCACGGGAGAGCATCAAATCATTCTGAACAATTCCTCGGTAAGTGTTGTGTCAAAGATTGCGTGCTTGATAATGATGCAATGCCCGTATCTCTCCCGCATTATCATTTCTCCGGAAAAGGACGGGATGGAATGGGTCATCACGGTGCACGTGAGCAGGCGATGTGGCTGATTTCCGATTTGTCAGTGAGTACTCAGTGCTCACCAACCCCAACATCAATGAGCATAGCCTGCGCAACCAACGTCGTCTGAAGAGGCGCGCTCTTCGTTCTTTTCTCTTTCCTACATTTCACTCACGACCTACTTGCACTTTGAGCGTTATTCCTATGATCTTTTAGTTTCCCACCATGCTACCTTCATTCAAGCTCCTCCTTTCTCTCCTGCTTGCGACATGTGTCTGGGGAGAGCATACCTCGAATTGGGCCGTGCTGGTCTCGACGTCGCGGTTTTGGTTCAATTACAGGCATCTGGCAAATGTTCTCTCGCTTTACAGGACTGTTAAGCGCCTAGGAATACCAGACTCCCAGATTATCCTCATGTTGCCCGATGACATGGCCTGCAACCCCCGAAACGCTTTCCCTGGAACTGTTTACAACAACGCGGACCGGGCTTTGGATCTTTATGGAGACAACATCGAGGTGGACTACAGAGGATATGAAGTCACGGTCGAGAACTTCATTCGCCTCATGACGGATCGCGTCAGCGAAGACATGCCTCGCAGCAAGCGCCTGCTCACCGACGACCGAAGCAACATTTTGGTTTATATGACTGGACATGGAGGCAACGAGTTTCTCAAGTTTCAGGATGCGGAAGAAATATCCGCATTCGATCTGGCAGACGCATTTGAACAGATGTGGGAGAAGAAAAGGCATGTTCTTTGCGCTGGGGTTACTCGTGAATTCAATACTAACTACATACAATTTAGATACCATGAGATTCTCTTCATGATTGATACATGCCAAGCGAACACCATGTACTCCAAATTCTATTCCCCGAATATCCTTGCGACAGGTTCTTCCGAGATAGACCAGTCCTCCTACTCTCATCATGCCGACAATGACGTTGGAGTCGCCGTCATCGACCGTTACACATACTACAACTTGGAGTTCCTCGAAACCAAGGTTAAAGAGCCAACGAGCAAGCTCACCATGGGTGAGCTCTTCGACAGCTACGATGATGACCTCATCCACTCGCACCCAGGAATCCGCTACGACCTTTTCCCTGGTGGAGAGTCGGTCGCCCGGGAACGGAAAATTATGGACTTCTTCGGCAATGTGCAAAATGTTGAGGTAGACAGCGAAGCTGCCCGAAACGAGACTCAATGGCGAGAGGATCTGGCCGCTATTGAGCGAATGATTATTGAAGCAAACCGAAGACACAATGAGAGCCTGAACCTAAGCCCTCACAAACACCATGTTGTCGAGGAAGCAAAGAGCGCTGATACCCAACGCTCTCTCAGAAAGGAGGGTGCAGTCAAAGTGGACGAGGAAGCCGGTTGGTCCAAACAGCTTGTTGGGGCAGCTGCATTACTTGGTTGCGCAAGTATATGGGTGGCAGGATCATGGATCGAAGCACTGTGAGGTATGAGGTATAATGAAAGTCAACATTGCATATTGCCATATTCTCGAGAAACAAGTGACGTCTTGCCCCAGAATATCTAGAAGCCCACCCTCCTAGTCTCGAACAACAACGAGAATTGGAAATGGAGAAGGCATCTGTAAGGGTAGTCTTGCAAATGACCAAGTAGTCGTGCAAGTTCGAGAGATGATCTTAGCGCGACTTCGCGATGATGAAGCTCGACGAAGACGCAAAATCTCGAAAAGAAGATTGCAAAAGAGGATACCCAGGAATGTATTCACGATTGCATACAAATGTACTCCAATTGCATACGATAATCGATTCAGAACGCCTTGGAGTTGTATTCTCTGGGAACTTTGTATATAAATTACGCTACCTCGGCATCGCGGGGTCACGGAACCCCACACGTGCTTGGTGAGGTAGCGTTGAGATAGCATCAGATGGAATGTTACTACATTGATCATCTCCACGAACCAATGCTTAAATTATTCAAAAGAACATCATCTACAATGGCTGACCCGAAGTGGAAAGAGCTCTATCGCTATTCAGCGTGTGACGTAGGTATACCAATAATTCCCATGAATGGTCTACAGCTTGTACTGAGCTTTTCCCAGCTTGCAGATGCACTCCTGAAACTTAACGTACCAGGAGCAGGATTTCTAGCAGATATTGGTACGTTCTCCAATCTGTCTAGAGCAGATACTCTCGCACCCGTCTACCGTTGCATTGACAGTGTTTGTCCATAGTTGCAATACCCCAAGCCGGTCCAGAACTTAAAGACATGCGCCGAAAGGTCGTAGCACCAGCATCCACTTTCCTCATGGTCCCCAAAGCGTCTGGATCATTCCCCAATCCTGCCGCGATTCCAGAGGACACCCCGCCATCGAACCTAAAGGACGCTACTCCGTACTCTGATCTTACCTCATGGGGTACTATCGTTGTGATATCACAGCCTCCGGGCCAATCATGCGCAGTCGTGGGAGGAATAATGGCTGCCCGTATGAAATATCTACAAGCTCGTGGCATCGTGGTCGATGGGCGCGTTCGCGATCTGGGTACGTTGAGGGAATTAGGTCTGCCGGTCTGGTCGCGCGGGACCTCGATCATTGGAGCAGGGGCGGAGACGAAGTTTCATGCTAAAGAAGTGCCTGTTAAGATTGGTAATGTCACGGTAGAACCTGGAGATATAATCATGGTTGATTATGAGGAAAACGGTGCGGTTGTAGTTCCTAGCGGAAAGGTCGATGATGTGCTGCAATTGCTGCCAAAGCTAGTGGGGGCAGATGAGAAGGTGATCAAGGATGTAGAGAGGGGTGTCAGTGTCAAAGAGGCATTCTCCAAACACAGAGGATAGACAATAATTGCAAACGCATCGCAGTAACGGAGGTTCTCGTAGATGTAGGACTTAATGAATGCATAGAAATGGAGATGCGCACTAGTTCATTGAGCGAGCGAGCAGCCGTCCACTAATCTTGCAGCAATTCGAATCCGCTGACAGAAAACACTCGCCTGACTAATGTGCTTGGCATTCGAAAGGCCCATCTTGCCTGGGAGCGGATCTTGCAACATCAAGCTTTCGCCCTTAGATACATCATCAACCAACCTCTCTCATCGCACGATTGCAGCTCGAGGCAGCCCAATTGCACATCATGGGTATCACCGACTTCATCTCCGCCGCCTGGGACACGTTCTCCACCCCCTCGCCCGATGCCGAGGAGCCTGCTCAGGCCAACAAGGAAGAGGAATCCAGCGATGAGAAGGAAGAGTCAAGCGACGATGCTGAGGAGGAAGAGGAGGAAGAAGAGGAGGAGGAGACCGTCGACCCCAAAGAGACTCTCGAGGAGGGTGAGTATTCTCAAATGGGGCTTTGATGGCTCAATTCCGGATACCGCAGTCGAAAGTACTGTCAAATTGCGACCCCGATGGTTGCAAGTCGGCATCATGACGAATTGGCGCATCGAATGTCCTCCAAACAATGGAAACTCGGACTAACGGCGAGATTACAGAGTGCAGAAACTCCAAGGAGTGCCACCCGGCCAAGCACCACTACGACGCTTGCGTCGAGCGAGTGACCAGCCAGATCGATAACGATGGCAAGGCATCAGAGGATTGCGTTGAAGAGTGTACGTGAATCTGTTTGGAAAATGTTATTTCGAAAACATCAATTAACCCCCCACCGCAGTCTTCCATCTCGCTCACTGCGCAACCGCCTGCGCAGCGCCTAAGCTTTTCTCGCAGCTCAAGTAAAGCCTCTAAATCCCAAAAACCCTCAACAATCGCGATCCAGGTCCGAAGATCCGAAATCACCCGACTTTCTCTTAGGAAGGTACACTCTGAGAGAACATCTATAGAAGGATGGTGTGAATCTGGTGCCGTTGATATGAAGCATAACAGCATCTTCAAATGCAACGAATTAGGTCAGATGTAAATACCGAAAGTCATGTTTAGAATATAGTGTACTATTACACCATTCCCTACCCAATCCATGTGGTCATCCATCGTTTTCCTCACGAATCTTGACCGCGCATAACAGTAAGATTTATGAACCTCAGTAGTCATGTCTCATCGTATGTACGACTAGATTTACATCCAGACTATATGATCATATACAACCCCGATACCAATGTTCAAGGAAACCCCGATCCAACTCACAGATCGACCGCAACCTCCCAACCCACACAACAATCAAAAACGGTCCAAACCTAGCCTAGGAAATCGTCAGAACGCCGCATTAGTCAACATCGATAGATATCGTCCAGGAGTCATGCACCGGCACCCTCCTGCGCCTCGTCATCCCCCTCCAAGTGCTCGTCAACCCTTAACCTCCCCTTCTCATGCTTCAGACCGAACTTCTTGATCCCGAGAGCTAAGGGAAGTGGCAATACGGCCAGAGCGATGGCAGCTTGGAACACGAGCGCGTTGTACATGTTGCCTGGGGGCCTCGACCCACCGCCTTGTCCCCGACCACCTTTGCTAACCTCCTTTAGGTCTGCTTCGCCGCTTTTCAGGGCGTTCATCACGACGATGAAGATGCCACCAAGTAGTTGACCTCCGCACCAGAGGATCGTGGAACCGACCTCGGGAGATGCTGGGAAAGTCACCTCGACCATGTATTCGAGTGCTATCGGGAGGAGTGAGAACGAAGATGCGCCCAATACCGCTGCTAGCACGTAGGGTGCTACCAACGTCCTTGTCTGTGGCGCCCAGATGAAAGCGAGGTAGGGAATGGCGATGAGAGGGCAGAGGAGTTTGATGCCTAGCAAGTAGGCGTGCGTTCTGTCCATGATCGGAGAACTAATCGCAGCGACGACGAGACCGACGAGAATGAGTACTGCGCCGCATATACCTGCTTCGTCCTCGGTGAAGCCGTAGGGGTAGAGGATTTGGTTAAGGAGGGATGAGAAAGCGTTGAAGAAGCCTACATAGACGGCGAATGTGATGAAGAGGACATAGAAACTTGGGGAGCGGGAGATGTGCGATAGGGACTCTCGAATACTGGTCTTCGAGATGGCGGATGATGCCGAAGGAGGTGTTGGTGGAGCAGCGGGAATAAAGAATGATGGGATGGTAGCTACAGAGGCAATGATAGAGACGTAGAGGACCATGTGAGGAACGGATCCCAAAAATGGATTGATAAGTTGAGCGAGCTGTACATTGTCAATGGGACTGTTAACTTCTGAAGATATCGAGTACGTATAAACTTACAGCTCCACCCAATGGATTGGCAAGAGAAGCCAAAGCCGTTGCTGATATCCTGCCACTCTCAGTGAACCAAAGGTCACTGTAGCGTGTAGGTGCTACAAGCACAAATGGCTGAGCAAGTCCAGTCAAGATTTGGCCGAACATGACCACTCCATAGATGCCTCCAGATGCTCGCGTGCCTGCATACCGGATCCAGTTACCCAACAGTAGCAATACAGATGACCACATTATGGATTGCTTTGGGCCATGGTTCAACGTCCACATTACAACTCTGATAACAATGTCAGACTGTTTTTGAGAGCGAGATCATAAAGCTATGACTTACGGTGATATGACAATGAAAGCAAACAGGAAGCCTGTGCTGAGCCAATTGATCGCTGTCTCAGACACATCAAAGTATTCTGCGGCCGAAGCAGAAACGGGAGCAAAGGTCAACCACTGTCATAGTGTCAATATACATTCTCTTTCGGCACTTCGTCTTCAATGATTCAAACAAAATCAAAGACTGAGATTGTTTTACTTACATCCCAGCTCACCACAATGTTCAACAAGACTAGTTGGGCCAGCCCAAACCATCTCCTCTTGTAGACACGAAAATGCGTGTGACTATACGTATTCCTGTTGTTCCACCTACTTGCGACGCCATGTGGACGCTCTTCATTATCAGAGTGTTGCCCCGCAACACTTCGAACATTGTTAGAGGAGGAACTTGGAGCACCCATTGCATCATCAGTTGAACTCGGTCCAACCACTTCTCTATACTGTACACCGTCTTTCGATGTACTATCGTTGGTTTGCGAGTTAGTGATGGTGTTTTCGTCCATCTTGACCCATCAGCCAACTGTGTCCTTTATCGCGCTGGTTCTGGGGTGAAGGTCGCATGCCTCGACCCGTATCTCCGCATTAATCCTGTGTTGTTCGGCTCGCGTGTATGCTGTTCATGTGAGAGTTGATCGCCGGGTCACACGTTATAAGGGGAATAAGGCCGGCCAGACGGTTTGCTTTAGGAAAAGGAGACGGTACCGTGGCATAGCGCTAGTCTCGGTATGGAGTATAGTGCGGTTGGTGCCGTCAGACGATCGTGCTGGTTGGCGGGAAGCCTAATTAAGCTTACAGTGCTGCACACGCGAGGATGCTTGAGCGCTCGGTATGGGCTGTGAATGGTGCAGTTGATGTGCCTCTCAGCCTTGTAGTAAACAGTTGATATCGGCCGACTCTACCCCCTTATCTTTCCACATTTTCACTATCATGGTACAGGATCATGTTATCTGGCATACGATCACGGAGACGCTTTTCTAGGTTCTATCTAGAGAGTCGAACGTAAGTGTGATGATATTAAAAAGATATTAGTGCTGAGCGCTCGAGAGTATATAAACTCAAAGATCCAAAGGCTACCTGATCCAAATGCAACCTATGTGTTTTATCCCTTTCCATCCAAAATAATGCCTTGTAGAACCAATATATCGCTATGCTAGATGAATGCAAGACATCAATGACCGAACTCCAACAGCATGCCCACATTAAATCATGCAACCGACTCATGCCAGACCTCCCAACAAGTACAATGCGTAATGTCTAGCTGACTCCACTCCGCCAACGGTCAATTGTCTCTCTCTGTCGCGGATCCATCATAGGTTCCATAGCCATTTGTTGTTGCAATTGCATGCCTCCACCCATCGGCATGCCGTACATGGAGGGCTGGCGCATGCCATTCATGCCGCCCATCTGTGCACCGTACCCAAGTGGCATACCTGGCATGCTGTTCATCTGCATCCCCATCATACTCATGTTCATGGCCATCATTTGTTGCTGCTGCTGATGCTGCATCATCATGTTGCCACCAGGATAGCCCATCGCACCCATGCCGTTCATCCCAGGTATGCCATTCATGCCCATCTGAGGCATCATTCCCGGGAAGAAACTTTCTCGTTGTCCAGGAAGGTTCATGTTCGACATTGCCGGATTTAAACCTCCATTCGAACCATACATTGTCGATTGCATTGCTGGCATAGGTGCAGTCTGCGGAGTACCTGGACCAGCGTAACGCTCCTTGTAAGCTTTAATATTTGCGGCAACAGCTTGCTCAGGGGCTTCTTTCCCAACGCCTTGAAGTAGCGGCCCGTCAAGAGCACCGTAGCTTGACGTACGCCTGTTACGATCAATTCTCTCGGCTTCAAGACGAGATTGCCTCACTGCATTCTTGTGAAGAAGGCTTCCTTGAGGAAGTGAGGACAGCAGCTGTTCGTCAGACACTCCTCGAGCAGCGTGAGTGTTGTCGATCGGATGAGCAGAGAGGATATCGGCCATACTCATAGACGAACGTAGAGGTGGACGACTGCCCAAAGGATTGGCATCACCACGCGCCTGTGCTTCACGTTGTAGGCGAGCCCGTCGCTGGCCAAGTGTTTCCTCTACTTCGGCACCAGGAGATGGAGATGGCTTCGGAGCGTCTTCAGTGGCGGGAACGCCGAATTCGCTCATTAATTCTGCAGCAAAGTCGCCACTCACAGTACTCTTACGAACATCGGGACCGAGCGCGTTATCCAAGGCCTTTTGGTCCTTGAGTCGGCGTACCCGTTGAGCAAGTGTCTCGCCCTCATCCTCTTCAGATTCCGGCTGAGGAGTAGTGCTAGTGGGTACAGTAAGATGCTGTCCGCCTTGGTTCATGTCGGGCAGTTGAGTTCGTCGCCTCGCAGGCTCGAAACCCACCAGTCTTGTGCGGCGACGACTAAGAGGCTCGTTGTCTTCCAATTCTCGCTGGGCTATCAGTCCTAGAGGGCGGTCCCAGTCGTGGTTCTGCTGTGGTGCATTGCCTGCCCTCTTCGCAAGGCCCTCACGGCCGGGGTACAGCATTCCCAGTGGTACTTCATCGTCAGAATCATCTTCCTCGGGGTTCACTGGTGGCGCTGCCTCCCATGCTAGATTGACCTTCTGACCTTTACGTTTCTTCTTCTCGATTTCTGCAACTGCATCAAGTTGGAGCAGGGTGGAATGCATTCCATTGGGAAACGCAGTGGCTGCTGTTAGATTGCGACTCTTCTGTTGCTGCTTACGCATTTGGAGTTCGGCCAGTAATGTTGTCGGTGGTCCAAAGTAATGTTGCTCATCCTCTTCCTCGTCTGAGTACTCCCCGTCTTCGCCTTCCTTCTCATCGTCTGAATGACGCTCGTCATATTCATCTAATGACCGTCTGGTTGGTGTCGTTTCATCAGCGATCGCAGGACCCCGAGCATCGTGGTCTGGTTCGTCAAGCTCATCGCCCAAACTCATCCGGCTCTCGCCTGCTCGGACTATCAACACATTCAGATCCGCGGAGCTGTTGCGCTTTTTCAATTTATTCAGAGGATCCCCACTCGAATTTCGACGTGTATCCAATAGATTTAGTGAGCTCCGACTCTTTCGGTTCTCGGTTTTGTCCGCATCAGCGGCGATTTTAAGATCTACGGCTTTAGACGCTCTTCGATTGTGTTTTTCTTTGCCGTATACTTCATTGCCAACATGTCCTGCAAAAGGATGATCTGTGAATGCAGAAACAGGAGCGTGCGCAGATGCTGCCAAAATACTTTCCAGAGTATCTTCGGCAGATTCACCTTTCACTTCATATTCTTGTGCAGGAGGAGCTTGATCAAAATAGGCGCTCGCTCGTAGCTGGGGTGGCAGGCCAGCCAGGCTTTGGCGGCTTTTACGTGGATCCATACTTTTTCGATTTTGTTTAGGATCGCTTTCGCCCTCCCCAGCCCAATTCATGGATTTCCTATTCTCGGATTGCATTGACTCCAATAGTTGTGTACGGCGACGTGCCTGTACATTGGCTGCTGGCAGTTGTGACAGCCTCTTGGGAAGATTGAGCATTTTGGGAACGGGAGCGGGGTAGAAAATCATGCCATCGGAGGGAGGAGGTACTTCTTGCACAGGCCGCTGAGGCTCTGCTTTAATCAAAGATGACTTTCGGCTACCACTACCTTGGGATGGGGTATATTCTTCCTCGGGAACTGTATCAGGACAATGAACACCATCAAAGTCTTGCCATAAAACTCGCGCTTGATGTGTCGTATCGGTAGAAGCTGCGGTGGGCGGCCTATCTGGCATATCGGAGGGATAAGAGTGCCCATCAAATGGCCCTTGTTCCAGATGTTGACTATTCCTGATGTTCTCTTGCATCTCATTCTGTATCTCCTGTGCAATCTGATCATACTTCTGGGTGAACGACGACACTGAACGATGGCTTGGGGCAGGTGGAGAGCTGTGTCGTCGAACGGACCGTGGTACAGACTTGTGCGACTGTGGTGATCCAGGATGGTCGGTAGGGATATGTGTCTCTTCGTTTTCGCCTTCTGTGTGCACCACTTGGCCGAGTCGGGAAGCCCTTGATCCTGAGCGCTGCCGTTGGAGTGAGGAAGGATGGGCAAATGATGCAGAGTGCAATGACCCAACCGGAGATGTTACGTAGCCTCCTGGGGAGTAACCACCCCAACGTGCGGCACCGTTCACGTCAACAATCGAATTCGTGTATGAGCTTGTTGATGCGTTGCGGCTCCTGGAACTGAACGGTCGCGTGGGTTCGTCGGCAACGACTGCAGAACGCATGGAAGAACGACGGCTGTCAGATAGTTTTTGTTCCTCATGAAGTTTCCGTATCTCTTCCCCAAGATCTGAGCCCTTCTCGCTCATCCGTTCGGCATGGTCCTCCAGGCGTTCGATATTCCCAACATAAGCCCCTTGCAGCGACTGTAGATCTGGTGTCGGATGGTGGAGATCCACGGGAGGTGGACTGTCTGCGATCTGGAGACGCTCCAGTTGCGGTTTAATCGTGGGAGACGAGGCCATAGTGTCTGAGTCTGACGGTGAACCCGCCGTAGCCTCAAAAAACAAAATGTTGTGTTGTAAGGGGAGAGGGAGACACGACGGGTCCTGAATGTTGCTGCTGGTTGCACAGAGGAGCGCTGATCGATGCTTGTATCTAACCCATTTTGGGATGGCACCGGCCAATTATAGATGTCGGTTGCCAAGCTTTGTCACCAAAGTTTGGAGCCCTGCCTCGACTTTGGTGTCTAGGTAACAAACTATTTCGCCATACCGAGACGCGACTCCATCTTTCTACCCCGGACTCCGCGCATCAGCGAAATCGCGCGACAGATGTGATCTCGCGTATTACAATCAGGAATTTCATCGCATTCGAACAATATATATCGCGGAAAAGCGCAAGCACGTCACCATGGAGAGACCTTTCTCTCTCAAGAGGAAGGCAGATGGCGAACCCAACGCCCCTCGAAAGACCGTGAAAGGAGGGTTCGCAGCTAAGATGATGGCAAAGATGGGCTACGTTGAAGGCAAAGGTCTTGGAAGAGAAGGCAACGAGGGTATTGTCGAGCCGATTATGGTAAACACGTCTAGGCCTCAGGGCGCCGGTGTTGGTTCCGTTCGGGAGAAGACCGAGCAACAGCGTCGTGAAGAGAGAAGGAAGAAGCAACAGGCAAAGGCGGATGGGTCGGCGCCCGCGTCCGGATCAGACTCAGACTCAGATTCGGAGAAAGAGAAAAAGCGGAAAAAGCGACCTAATCGAAGCGACCGCGGCGCAGCCCCTCAGCAAGCTCAAGCTCGAACAGCAAAACGGAAATACACCATCGATGCCCTCCATGACGCGGGGATTGATGTACCGGCCCTCAGATATCTAGATGCTTCCACGGGCACAGAGCAGACTAGTCTATCATTGCGTGGTACTTTCCAGACGGCCGATCAACAGCAGGCGGAGAGAGCCAGGCGAGATCTAGAACTCACCGCAGACGACTGGGCACGAGAGCGCGAGAATGGCGCGAGGGTGGACGATGAGGAAGAGGCGCTTCAAACTGTGTTGGACAAATTGGAACTGGAGATTAAGAAGGAGCAGGATACTCTGAACGCTCTGCGCGCTCTGCACCTGTCACAGTCCGAAGCGACCTGGGAAAACCGACTGAAAGTACTGGAAACTATAGAGTGGCAAACCGAAGAAGTTGTTATCGCGACTATACGGCCCCTTTTCGAGAAGCAGATGAGAGAGTGGGATGTCCTAGAGGATCCGTTGACAGAGACAGTCGGCTACCTGAAAACGCTGGCTCCTATGTTGAACGTCAATTCTTCTCAAGGCTCCTCTGGCGAATTGGTTGTAGCTGGTTCAAATGGATTATCAAGAGCAAGGAGTTCGAAACGTACGACTTTGTGGGAAACACTCATCTTGCAGTTCTGGCTACCGAAAGTTCGATCTGCAATTATAGGAGGGTCTTTTGATGTGCGAGAACCTTCTCCACTGCTTCTCGTCGTTGACACTTGGAAGCCTTTGTTGCCGCGCTTCGTGTTGAAATCCATCATCTCCCTCGTGGAAGAGAAGCTCCGAGCGGACATTCATTCCTTCAATGTGCGCAAGGCAGTGAAGCGCCATTCGTTTCCTCTTACATACATTATACCGTACCTACCGTACCTCTCAGCGGCCGAGCTGGACCCCAACGGTTCATCCAGTCTTCTCTCCGAGTTCAGGCGCAAGGTACAAACATTGTTTGGATCGTGGCCTATATCAATGTCGCAAGGACCGATTCCCCAGATTAAGTTGCTTAACGGAATTTTGGGGCGATCCAAGATGGACGACTTAGTCCTCAAATATCTTGTACCACGCTTGGCGTCACACCTAAGGGATTACCTGGAGATCAACCCAGCCGATCAACAATTGGAGCCGTTGCAAGAGGTTTTACAACACAGTGACCTCCTTAAGTCATCATATACCGCAGAGCTACTCGTGCAAGGGTTCTTTCCCCAGTTTCATGACATTCTATTCACCTGGTTGTCCTCTGACTCACCTTCGTTTGAGGAGGTCGGGCAATGGTACCAGTGGTGGAGGGAGCAGTTTCCAGCAACTCTCAATGAACAGCCAAGCGTCGAGAAAGAATGGACTAAGGCTCTTGAGACCATCAACACAGCCCTTGATATGGGAGATCGAGCCAAAACCGATCTTCAGCCACCGACCGTGGACCGCCCTGATTCAGCACCTTCCACCCCAAAACCTACGAAGGCACCAGAACCAGAGCGGCCGAGTCGAACGCAGGCTGTGGAAGAACCAACTTTCCGAGATGTTGTGGAATCATTCTGCAGCGAAGAGTCGTTACTACTCATACCCTTGAAAGAGGCACATGAGAGCACGGGTCTACCACTGTGGAGAATCACCGCTTCCGCGTCAGGTCGTGGGGGCGCCGTTGTTTACTTCAAAGGAGATCTGCTCTTTGCAAGACAGAAGGGCGACAGGAATGCCTGGGAGCCGATCGGTCTCGGCGACAGTCTAATCCAACGAGCGGAGGGGAAGTAAATAGTGCAGCAACATCCGATATTCATCCTTCCTTTTACTGGCATTAAGAATGATCCTCGGGCGTACAGGCGTGCATAGCGATGTCAACATCGCCGGGCCACAATGGTAAGCTCCTACAGCCTTTTTCCAAAGAGCAGATAGTTTTACTGGCTCGTGCTAATGATATTGTTTTGGAATTGGCACATCTAGGAAGCTTTTCCACCGGCCGAGTCGCGCAGAGGCGGTGTCTGCGAATCAGATAGGTATATAATGAAAGCAATTTTCGACCGTTCGAACGCTCTTGCACTCCTTGCAGATATTCTTGCACGATAGATCGAGGCAGATGGGCGACAACTTCATCTCCTTCTCATTCGTATTTCACGCGTAGAAAAGACGGACGGCATGCGACCAAATCTTTTAGCACTGCTCCATGACAATAAAACCACCCGCCAGTAACAAAGCTCGCAGGTTGTCGATCGAGGACGACGGATTCAGGCACATGTGATGCAGTATTAGCGAGTATCGATGGAATTTCCAAAAACAGAGAAGACCCCTTGAATATCGTCGTGGTCGTGATAAACGTGACGGGGACTGCATGCGTAGTCTAATGGACAAAAGTCTACGCGAGATGTGAAGATGCCAAAACTAGCCAGCGTGATAATGCTCTGCTAGCCCGCGTGGTCCTCGTATGAACTGGGTCTACGATGGGCCTGCGACTGTACTAGTAGCGTGGGATCAAAAGCTCACCAAGGTCGATTGGAAGCGTTATTGGGCGGTGGCTTGTGATGAGAAAATGTTAGCGGTGTGATTGGCAGCCACTCGGGGGGCCTTTCGGTCTTGTCGGCGCCTAAGAAACTCATGCGAATCCTAACGAATCACACCACAACTTTGTGGGCCAACTATCGGTATTTTCGAAGACATTTACAGGGAAGTCTTCCAACAAAATGCTACGGGCCGTCGAATTCCCGCACGTTGCTCGAGGTTATGACTGGGCGAGATTGTGCAGATCCGCACAGGGCCCTTTTCAATGCGAGACGGACGGGAAGGGAAGACGAGGGTGTATTTTTGGGGTCCTGGGTCCCTCGGACGTACCCCATCCTCCCAATAATGCAATGCAAAGCACCAACAAACAACCGGTGGCTCGTCCGAACGATGTTTCGTAGGGCAGCGATCTTCTGGATGATCCGAGTGGGCGAATGTTTCTATTCAAAAACATAGTCCAAGCACGACCTTGGGTCTGTACGAAGGACGACCAGATGTCTGGCGGTGGTGTCTACCTCTTGCCTACCAGTATTAGTATCTACCCAGGTATCCTATGAGAGTTGGATACACGGTAGATACCGCATGAAGATGGACCCCGCCCCGCCCTGGCTTCTTTTCGAAATAAGGGAGCGATGGCTTGGATAGCATTGAATGGCTTGAGAAAGGGTCGATGGGGGGTCCTGCAAGTTCTGCAAATGGCGGGCTCTGGATGTCTGTATTTGGATGGGGGTCAATGGTGGGCGGTTAATCGCTGCATGTGCCTGGCTGAAGAAACATACACCATCGAAACATCGCAGGGTCTTACCAGCCAATCACAGCCCACATCCTGCATCTCCCCAGCATTCGCACCCTGCCTCTCCACTGCCCTTCAATGGCAACCCCGTAGAAATACTTACAGCCGCCCTCCATTCTCATTGCAGCATGTCGCCAGCTGTTACACCTCCCATTTCATCCGGCTCGCCTGGGTGTCGCACGTCGCTGCTGATCTACTTCATCAGCGACTTAGGTCCGCCCCTCCTTCAACCACCATGCTGAGCGCCCTCTCCACCGGTTTTTCTCTATCCCTCTTCCTCTCCTGTATACACGCAGCTCCTGGTGCTTCTGGATACGGACGTAACCTTCCTCGAGCATTTCACGCTGGATCTTCTGCACCTAATCCAAAGCCCGAGAGATTTCAACTCACCATAGAGCTCTGCGGCATCGCTGGCGGCTACATTGCGACCGTATTGATCTGGGGAATCCTGCTCCTCACAATTGGAAGAAAGATGAGACGAAAGACCGAATCCACGCCAAAGGCTCTTGAGCTCGAGATTGTGACTTCAAGGCCGGCTACAAGGAGTCTCGCATCGCCACTATCAGCTCGCTCAGCGACCTCGTGGTTCAAGAGAGGCTTCAAAACGAAGGAAACACAAGTCGAGGTAGGCCCTACTATAAGTAGTCCTACCAGTCCTGTAGTCCATTCTCCAGGGTCGTTCGACCAAAAGGTTATCGATGCCGACCGCAGCCGCGCTCAAGCTGAGATGGAACGCTTGTATGCTGCCGTCGCAGAGCATGATCGAAAGAAGTCACTCTCCCAGATCAGCATGGCTTCAGAAGAGGTGGAATCAGGCGAGAGGAAACTTCCTAAGCTCAACACCAACACTTCCCGTGTCCAAGATCGCGAGTTCTCTGCATACTCAAACCCTGGATCTCCAGTGAAAGCAATCTATCCACCTGGCTACAACAATGGCCCACCAACTGCTCCCCTCCCTCGAGAACGCCAACGGAACGAACAACCACCCGCAAGCCCTCGTAGCATCCTCTCAAAGAAGTCCCACATGTCCAGTGCCTCCAACAGCAGCCGCTCTCGCATCAATCTCAAGAACCTACGCATCTCTGGCCCAATCCAGAAGTACCCAGGTGGATCTGACGACGAGGAAGCCCGAACACCACTCTCTCCCCGCTACTACAACCCACCCGCACCCCCATCACCACCCACAAACCACAATTCTCCCACCACCCCCGGCACAATCGAAGAAGTCTACGAGCAACTCGACGAGCCAAAACCCCTCCCACGACCCGCCCCGCAACGCTCCGGAACCTACTCCTCCTACAACACCCCAACATCAGCAACCGCACCACCCATGGGCACCGCATCCGCAAACTCAAGCACACGCGAGCTCCCTCTCCGCGGCTACGCCGAGCCGATGAGATCCCCAGACCTCCGTACCACCGTCCTCGACCGCCGCAACGACAAGATCTCCATGACCACGCCCAAGACGAGCGTGCCATACACCCCCTACTCGCCATACATGCCCTTCACGCCCATCACACCCGTGACACCGCACCTCGTGACGAAGTCCGACAGGAAGAACATGAAGAAGGCGTCAAAGAGACGACTCGCACCGCACCCGGAGATGATCCAATCGCCCAAGGAGATCTTCGGGGACGCCTACTAAGTCCCCCCCTTCAAAGCATAATGTTATGTTTTCAGTTCGTGTGTATGTTTTTTAGCCAATATTGCGCCCATTGTTTCTTTACATATGAACGGCCGTTTTTTTTTACTTTATTTTGTTTTTCTTAATTTTGAAGCCGTTTGTTAACGCTCATGATGACACATCTATCTACTTATCATATCAGTCGCCCCCTGTGGAGGTGGGGACTGCTTCATTCTTCATTTGCATTCATGTTCTCGCGTATGGGACGAGACGAGACGGGATGGGAGGGAAGGAAAGGGGGGCATTCGGCGTTTTGTCATTGCATGCTCCACGTCGTCGTCTTATATCAAAACATCAAAAACCACATAGTTACTAGATTGTAGTCTTTCAGAAGAGACAATACATTTTGTCGCAATTCACTTCAAACACTTCCACGTGCTCGCCGGTATGGAAGTGACGTCCTTGTTTGACTTGACTTGAATAGAAATTCGTAAAATCATGACTGGTTACAGATGTGTACACTACGGCTACGGCGCCTGGTGAACAGCCCTCCCATCCGCTTCAACGACCATGGGATAATTCCCAACACCAGCACCCGTACCCGTGAACATCGCACCCGCGTCATCGTCAGCCATACCTCGTGTCCCGGTCGTGGAAGTGTGTCCACCATGCCACGCCTTCAACCCACCCGTCGTGTCGTCGTACCCTCTACCCGCAGCCTGCTCCTGGTGATATTGCGGGACGTACTCGACCATTCCCGGCGCGGGACTATTCTGATACTGCGCCTCCGATGCCCCCGTACCTGTCGTCGCAGAAGCGCCATCGTGCATCTTTTTCTTCCGATCCTTCCGCATGATAAACACAATGACGAACGCAACGACACCTACGACGACCAACCCGCCAACAACGCCGCCGACAATCGCGCCAACGGGCGCTTTCTTCTTGCCGCCTGCAGGCCGTGTGGACGGCGATGACGAGGCGGGCGCAGCTACCGTCTCGAAGGAGACGTGCGGCTCTGTGGAACTGGATGATGCTGCGGGGGTGGAGGACGCGGCGGCGCTGTTGGGGAGGTACCGGACGGCGGTGATGGTGTACGGCATCTCGGCGCAGCCGTGCTCGGTCATTATGGTCGTGGTGTCGTAGGAGACGTGGAGTTCGTAGCAGTTTGGTTTGTCGGAGTTTGTGCTTTGAGTAGATATAGATGTCAATAATTATGTCCATGATTTCGTTGCTGGAACGGGGGAAAAGCGTACCATTTTGTGACGAGTTCGTTTTCTATGCAATCAGTTGCTGAGCTGATGCAGCTGTTCAGTGCGGTGCTGGGGACGCATGACGTTGGTAGTATGCATTCTGCGAGGCTTGATGGGTCGCAACAGCCTTGTGCGCCGAGGAAGGTGTTAGTTGCGCAGATTTCGTTTGAGGTGCATGTCAGGTAGTTCTCTGTCGCCGGAGGTCAGGTTCATGAGGATTGTGGACGGTGTCTCTATGTGAGAGCTTACGGGGATTGCCAGATATGAAGCCTCGTATGTTTGCGGGGTCTGCGCGGTTGAAGAGGGCGTGGTTTGGCAGAAGCGGTGCTGGCGTCGGTGGAAGCCGAGCAGGATGTTTGTTTACTGGGATCGTCGCAGAGGCTGGATAATTGGATCCATGTACGGCTACTACCAGAGCCGGTGCCAGAAAGGCACAAATGGTATTCTTAAACATTATGTATGCCTAAACAACATGGAGAAGGTCGTAAGGCGGTCTTGCGAGAGAAATGTGATGGTCGTCTGGAATGTCCACAATTTAACGGCAGTATAAGCCCAGGATAAATCGATCGCACATGTTCGGTATGGCGATCTAGCTCTGATATAATCCTTACGCTCGCTGTGGAGGCTGAGGCGAGGGCCGGGAAGTTAGGTGGACGGGCGCAAACCCACGTCAGAAGTTACGAGAAAGAAGAGAAAGAAAGTAAAGAACAAATCGAATCAGGACCTAGCCGACAGTTATTCTGCGCACGAGAAACGTGAGCGTGGAGAGGTCGCATTGCATCGGGGGCCAATTCTCGACGATTTACACGATAGCCGTGTAAGCCCATGCTCTTACAATAGCGATGTGGGTGTGTCGCCGACGAATCAGATGATATCATCTTACCTTTGCTATTCCTATTCGGAATGTATTCATGTGCGACAAGCACTTAGATGTAAGTCCTCGCCTAACAGAGAGCTGTGAGAGGAACACCAAGGTGCGGCTGTACCCTTTTGGGAGTGCTGATGGAAACATCAACAAGGTATATGGTTGGGCCACCAGGACGGAAGTGCGGAATCAAAGAGAGGTACACATAAGACGCGAGACATCCGAACAAGGAATTCCTTTTTCGTTGCAGTGAATAGTAGTTTGATTCGATCCATATGTTGTGTGATTGGAATTGCTTCTTATTTTTTGTTCATCAGATCTTGGATTTGCATAATAATCTTGGTGGTCCGGTAGAGGAATTACCAATTCCGTGCGCACGTGTATGTCATGGTCAACGTCGAAATCGAGTTGATAGTAGGGACATTGATACCCTGATCCGCAAACTTGTAGGTTCAACCCATCCTAATTCTTCGTATGTGTACATGTAGTCTCACATTGGTATCAATAACCCCAACGCCAGCCTTGTATAATCAAGACAAAAACTCCACCCATGCTGAAATGCGCACAAAATCCAAAGTCATGATTGACCGTCATAAAAGTGATGTACAATGAAGAAATTTTTCGGAGCTCCGATAGCTCGATTTAATTCCTCTTGTGTGGTCCGATCATGTTGGGGTACATGCGGGAAAGGTGATAGTTGATGTTGTTCTTCTTTTGGTTCGTATTTCTCTGTTCATGCTTGTCAGTCTTACTGCGTCCATAGGTAGGATACGAAAGCAAGTAGCAAGTGATTATAGAATCAGACGCGGGTGATTATTCTTCTCATAGCACGAAGGCTCTGAAGTAGCAAATACATTTAAAAATTACCAGATCATCACAGGATGTTGATTGATGTGAAAGGGGAGAAAACAGAGCTGACTTACCGGTGCATCCATGCAAGCCCGGAGCTTTTGCTCCAGTTGTGCGCAGCCTTGAACACTGTATCCTGACGATGCCCAGCAACCTATTTCATCTATCAGAATGACTCCACCAGGAAAGGCCTTTTCCAGCAACAGGCGAATCTGAATGCACTGGATCTGGAGGACCCGAGGATTGGGACTTACCCAACATTGAAGACATGGCACCCAAGCATGGGTTCATCTCAGGTTTGTTCGGCCGCCTAACACGAAGCTTCGGTAGAGGAGGAAGAGGGCGGTTGGTGACGGATTTGACCGTAGAGGAGGAGCCTTGCGGTTTTGGGACCATGGTGGACAATCGCTGTGCTCAAAGCTGCAATGAAGCCTCTATCAACACCTGACGCAAAGCTTGTCCAATTTGTGGATGAGTTTTGGTGATCAATGGATGGAAGAAAGAATTGGAGGGTTGGTCAGTTGAAGTAGAAAAGTTCTGGAGGTACGTGCCAAGAACGAACCACCCCCCGTTGCTCCGTGCACCGGCTCGTGCATAGTAAACAACAAACTAACAGTTGCCTGCCAACACAGCGACCGCTGCAGCACTCGCGGTCAGTGATTTCGTTATCCTTTTGAATAGGCGTCCGGTGCCCTCGAAATCATTGCTATCTGGTATCGGCGACTTAATTCCTTACCCATATATTATGGCAGCATCACCGCGCAAGAGAGCGGGATCCGCCTTCGACCAAACATGGCACGAGACCGACACCGCGTTTCTCGATCCTGCATCACTACCTATTTCCAAAGTCCCCCGAGCATGGGAGCGCAAGTCTGAGATTATCACCTCGCGTACTGGCAAACAGAAGAAAGTTTGGCGCCGACAAACAACGCGACCCAACCCAGTAAACACCACCCCCGAGGAAGACGAGGACGAAGAGGAGCAAGATTCACGGTCCAGGCCTGTGAAGAAGCTCCAGCGCGTCAAACCAAATGAAATTGAGTTTGAAAACATGCGACCAAATTCTAAGAATCGCGCATTCAAGACGACGCGCTGGGACAGAAGGAAGAGTGTGCTCCCAAGTATGTCAACAACCTCATTTCAAACCAATGATTGTATTAACTTCGTGATAGGAAAGAAAATCTCGACGAACGATGCTGCGCGACAGTCCGAGGACGATTCGAGCTATGTCAACGAGGAGATGGGGGACTCGGGTGCCGAGGATGAGAAGCATTCGCAGACAGCCTGGACAGGTCACCACGAGAGCACAACATTATCCACAAAACCCATCGTAGAGGAAAAGGAAAGGAGATCAACATTCACATTCACTCCTGATTCACAGCAAGATGAAGCACAATCTCCTGAGATTAGCGGTACACCAATTGAGGACACGGATGATATGATTCAAACTGGCGAGGATCATATCCCATCTGCCTCCGACCTTGTTTGTGTGGACTCAGATCATAACACGGATGTACGAATTCCTGTTGAACATGAATCGACCCCAATGATTGAGAGAAGAGCACCCTCACCCGCCCCCCCTACCACCGTCCATTTGGCAAGTCCCGCTTCTTCAGGCGCAACAAATCTGGATCTACCTATGGAGGAGACAGTCGAACAGTCAATATCCATTGCACCCAAGGAAGCATTCAATGCAGCACATTCCGAGCAAGTCGGGGACATCGAAGAGGATATCGCTAGCAAGGCAGAGTACGAGACGGAAGACTCTCAAGCCTCTGTTGTGACTGAGCTAGCACAAGTCACCCAAGAGGCCTCTGAGCTGGAACAAGAATGTGAGGAGCATGATATGCTGCCTACGTATGAGATCGACCAATCGACAGAGGTTACAGGGGCTCCATCAGAGGCAAATCCTTTCATTACCGAGGAGGATGACTTGTCGGTCGAGGACGAGCAGGCAATTGAGGAAGACACCCTGACAGAAGCTTCACTGCAGTTCGACATGCAGCGCGCATGGGAATCGGACGCGATGGTATCGATTCCCGACACAAATGCTACAGAGACTTCGACTGTCGCCGATCGTGGTATGATTCAGTCCGAAGAGGAAGAGCTTACGGCAGCTCTAGAGGAAGAGACGACCATGGACAACAGCGAAGTGCTTGAGCAGTCGTCTGCGAGTGACTCTGCAGCTGGAATGATTCCAAGTGACAAGGTAGACGGACCTCGGGATGGTGATACGCCTATGGATGGAATAGAGGACATCGCAGATGGACTCACTCTCAAACATTCCATGCCCGAGTTGCGGGCTACGGGTAGTCGTAGGCTGCGATCTCCTTCGCCTCCTCCCCGGATGGAGTCAGGGCCAGACGATGCGACTGCTACCATATACTTCGATGAAGACACAGCGCTACTAAAGGATTTTCTCAACAGAGCTGCCGCAAGCAAGGCAGAGAAGGCGGCTACCATCGTACGCCGAACCTCTCTCCAGAACCGGCGCGACTCGGACGCAGTTCGTCAAGCTCTTGCGTCACCCAGAAAAGTACTTGAGGATAAGGACCCCAACTCGCCTGCCAAGAACGACAGCGAGGTCACTGTAGACCTTTCCGAGACTCTTACGCTCAGCGTTAGCGACCTGCCTTCGCTTTCCCCGCCACCTGAACAGCCCGCTTCAGAGGAGGCCAAATCCACCAGCAGCTCGAGACGGTCAACACGCACTCGCAAATCTCGTCTTCCTGCACCTGCCACAATGGCGCCACCAGCGACAGGTCCCAAAAGCATTTCACTACGGCGAACGGATGGCGGAGAGCCTGTTGTTCTTAAGCGGACAGAGGCTCAGGAGCTAGGACTGCTTACACGAAACAACACACGCAAGAACAAGCAGGGTGCAGTGTCTGTCAACCACCGGCTTCTCAAACTTCACGTTGAGTCAATGAAGGACGTGAGCCAAGACTCCACATCGAACGCTTCGGCAATTGCTCTACCAGGCAAGAAAAGCGTCAAGTGGGATGAGACTCTTGCATACTACCAAGAACATAAGGATACTGCTGCAAATGCGCTTGCGGAAGCCCAATCTCTCGCCACCCCTGACGAACTGAGTGTGTCGGTCGCTCCTCCGACAAAGAGGAAGGTCAAGGAGCCCAAGCATAAGGGCTCCAGCTCGACCCCACGGATCCGACGTTTGAAAGGACTCGGTCCTGGATCTGCTACAGCTTCCGTTATGTCTGCCGAGCCTCAAGGGGACCAGGAGCCTGCAGATGCAGACGAACAGAAACAGCCATCACGGGCGAGCAAGCTCAAGAAGCTACCCATTGCACCTGGAACTTCAGAAACTCCATCCTTGAACTCGCCTGCTAAAAAGGTACCTTTGGCCATGTTGACTTCACCAGTCAAGAAGCTTTCGATGCCTTTCCTCAACTCTCCCGCAAAGAAAGCCCTTCCCCTGGAGATTGCACCCGTAGGCGTTGATGTCGACTCAGAGGCCAAGCGTTCGAAGGAGCGTAAGAGTCGATTGGCTACACCAAGGAAGGTGAAGCTACCTCCACCTACCGTCAATGGAGCTGTGCCCGTCGACGGCAAGGAGAACCAATTGACAAAGGGCATAGGAGCAGCAACACCGAAGAAAGGACTCAGGTTGCCCGAGGTTCACATACCGCCAACTGTCGAGAGTGGACTGCCTAGGAGGCGCGCTGCAAGGAAGTAGCCGAGATTGGAGTTTGATGTCGCTTACGTGTTCATGATTGTCCATGATTTACAATTAATCATTTTGAATTTGCATCTCGAGGATTAGCGGTGGCGTTCAGGGGTTCAGAAGCAACTGAGAGTTGCATTGTCATTCTGGTAGGGGTTATTCGGAGTATATAATGGATCGGAGGCGGTCATTCATGCTGAGTCCTGCTCGACAGACCAGGCTTTCTACATCAGCACTCTTATATCCAATGTGTGACTAGCACATCAGCTAGTCTTCAATTTTTATACCTTTTTGTTCATCTAATTACGTCGTGACCGAGTGACGGCCTTCAGTTACAGTGCCATCGCCCCTCCATCGACAATCAAATCCGTCCCGTTAATATACCTTCCACCATTACTGCAAAGCAAAATCAAGGGACCAGTAAGTTCCCAAGGATGGCCCATCCGGCCCGTAGGATTTCTCTCATTCCAAATCGTCCTCGCCCTCTCCAGACCATCCCCCTCATTCAAGATCGTATCCATGTACCCGGGGCTAATACTATTCACCCTAATCCCATGCACCGTCCACTCACACGCCAGACTCTTCGTCAAGCTCAGCAGCGCCGTCTTCGACGAATTATACGCAACCTGCGGCTGCGGGAAATTGGTATGATGCGCAGAGATACTCGCCGTAAACACGATGCTGCCCCCCGACTTCTGCTCAATCATCTGTCTCGCGACAGCCTGCGCGCAGAGGAAGCTGCCCGTCAGGTTGATGTCGTGCGTGCGGCGCCACTGCTCGGGCGTCATGTCGATGGCGTGTGTGCAGCCGACCACGCCGGCGAAACAGCATAATGTGCTGATGGGTCCGAGGACCTTCACGGTCGACTCGACGGCGGATTTTATTTGCTCGGCGTCGCGCACGTCGACGGCTTCGGCGATGATGCGTCGGTCCGGGAACTTGCTATGGAGGGCCTTGATCGCGTCGAAGGATTGGTCTGGGTTTAGGTCCCAGAGGGCGATGCCTTTGCAGCCGTGTTCGAGGAGGGCGCGCGCGGCTTCGAGGGCGAGTGTTCCTGCGCCGCCGGTTACTGTATATATGTTAGTACTTGAGGTTCAGTAGCTATCGGTCTGGTTGCTAGGAGAGGTGGAGGGGGTTAGGGAAGAGGATTGTACCCTTAGCTACATACTAATCGCGTTTCCTGGAACGGTGAATCGGAAGTCCGCTCTTTGAGCATTTGATAGATTGTCTGCCGGCGGAGCAGGAGCAGTAAGAGGGTTCCCTGCTGTAGAAAGTGCCATCTCAGGAATGAGACGGTCCACGAGGGATGAGCGGTCTTCTGGAGCATCGGGCATTTTGGGCGTTGTAGATGAGCTTGAAAGAATATAAATTGGGTATAAAAGTATTGATGAAGACGGACAATGGCGGGTTTGAATAATGAGAGTATCTGAGAGCAATCTCAAACCCTTAAATGTCGACAATTAATAGGCTTCAAGTACGTGTTGTTGTAGTGGAGCTATAACAAAAATCCGAAAGCTCAAGGTATGACGTCCAACCCCACCAGCCCACCACTTCCTCCACTATAAGAAATCTCCATACCCAACGACACAGCTGCACCAATGGAAAGTTTCCCGGATCGTAGTAGGTAGTCCGCAAACCCCACAGTTTACACGCGAGTAAATGTATGAAAATGACCTAGTCTCTGCAATGAAGAGTGTAAATCTTAGTAACCCCCTCAGACGGAGCGCTGTTGCCCGAACGACATGAATTCCTCAGCGTGACACGCAGCTATCCCACCGAATAGGAATATGCCCATGATTTAAAGCGTCGTCCCGGAATTCCTAAGCGCTTTTAATCTCTGAGGTATACTACACCAGGTAATGGTGCCTGACCATGATGCCTACTTTATCCCCATCGTACGCCAATCAGGAACCCATTCGCTATGTTTCACTCGGTGTCGGCCGTCTGTGGTCCGGATGTGCATCGCTCAGGGATGCCCGATGCGAACGTGCAGCGGCTGTTATGCCCCGCAACTGTGCCTCTGTGTTGTGCATCAGCAACGTTAATATAAGGTTATATATCGAGCTTATAGGCAATGTACGATGTCCCGGTTTGAAAGGTCACCAGGTATTATCATTGAGGCTGTTTAATGACATGGATTTTGTATTCAGAGAATGAAGTAACAGGTATTCATACGTACGTATACATATATAAAGATAAACATATAAATATTATAATAGGGCATAACCCTAAGAACTGTAGACAAATAACTGTTTTTTTTTTGTCTAGATCAAGATGAAACAATCCACAATTGCTGCTATTGCTTGCTTGGCTTCGAGTGTTTTTGCTCATGGAGGTGTATACACATACACAATCGACGGTGTCGACTACCCAGGGTAAACATTCCCACATTTGAAAAACAATTCATTGTCGAACCACCCCTATACTTAAACTGCAACCAGGTACAAATTCACCGAACCCCCAGAATCCCAATCAAACCTAATCCAGCGCCGATGGTACTACTGGCCCGTCGAAGACCCTCTATCCCCCAACGTAACCTGCAGCTACGACGGTTCCGCCGTCAAAGACACGTACCACGCTCCCGTCAAAGCCGGAGACACCATCACAGCAAGCTGGTCGAACAACCTCACGTGGGACGACCCCAACGGGCCGTTCTACTGCGAGCCGGGCAGCACCCGCGACTGTTTCTACCGACGCTGGTACCATTTCTATGGGCCGTTGATGGCTTACATGGCCGATTGTGGTGGGGACTGCAGTACGGTTGATCCTGCGGCGCTAAAGTGGTTCAAGATTGCGGAGGAGGGACTGAAGCCTGGGTTCACGCTTGGGGATACTGCGGGCTGGGAGCAGAGTGCGCTTTCGAGGCCGGGGACTAAGGGGTGGTCGGTGACGGTGCCCAAGTCCCTCAAGCCGGGGAATTATATGATTAGGCATGAGATTCTCATGATCGAGTTGATGCCGCCTCAGTTCTATCCGACTTGCGGGCAACTTAAGGTCGAGGGTAGTGGAACTGCGACTCCGAGTGAGGACTACCTGGTCAAGTTCCCGGGTGCATATTCCATGGAAGGTAAGTGTTGAAATGGTACTTGCAAATCATCTCACTGACCAATATCGAACAGATCCAGGTATTGCGATCTCTGGTGTCGTATATGGCGAGCTTGGCAGAAACACGACAGTAAGTCTCGAACATCGTCAGATCAAGATGTTTACTGAGTTGGTCAGGAATATATCATCCCAGGACCTAAGGTTTGGACAGGCTGAAGCACGTCGTATTACAGCTTGAGATGAACCACAGTGACAAGCTAGTGATGGGTGTGCATCATCGAGAAGAAGTATTTGCAATCTATTAGTGATTATTTGCCGATGTTGGAGGCCACTTTCAAGGGTTCAATCCATTGGGGCATCTGCTTCTAGTTAGACGACGCATTTGAAAGATAGATTATGCTCGAAATGATCTCCTTTTGCTGCGGAGTGCTATGCTGATCTTGAATTCATACATGGTGTGGCCTGTCTGAAAAACATGTAGGGAAGAAGATAGTTGCCGTTCTTCCAGAGCATTCTTTGGGAGAGTCTAAATGCCATCGAATGAGTGTACAATCACACCGCTTGCCCGGAAATTTTCATATCTCTTGCCCTTAAATTACTCATTCAAACATATCATCATCCTCTAGAGGAGGCAGCGGAGGTATGCTGAAGTCCTCCACACTATCCATTCCTTCAATTTGAGTGAACAGTTCCCCATTAGTCAAATTCGTACTCTCCTTTCGCTCTCCAGAGGGGCTTTCCCAGTCCCCATATCCCATCTTACTCGGGCTCGGGAAACTCGAAGGGATGAGCAATACAGGAGGTCTATCCGGTGGTGAAACCGCGATTTGTGAACTCGGAACCCTATGAGGCGAGACATCTGCACCCACAAGGCCTGATTGCCGCTTTTTAGGTGTTGCCTTTGGGCTAGGTTGGGAGTTATCGGCCGTAGTAGCCTGGCTAGGGTCCCAAGATTGTGGTGGAGGCGGGCGTGGTTGTATCGAATTGCGGAACGGGGTGGCTTGATAGCTGAACGGGTCAGAGTCGTGGACTGCGCGTGCGCTGGATGAAAGCGGCGGTCGTGCTTTCTGGTATTGCGAGTAGGATTTCCATTCTGTTCGCAGTTGCTCTTCGGCTCGACTGGAGTGGGAGTGTGCGGTACCTTGAGACTCTCGATGGCTCCTCGGGAGCGGAGAACAAGGCACTTGAATCGAATTGTTATCTAAATCAGAAGTTTCCTGGATTTGAGGTGGTGTTAGTGTGGGCTCTTCGTGTGCACCGTCATCATTGGGTTCGCTTTTGACTAAAGTAGGTGATGGTTCACGCTCCTCTTTGAAACTCCTTCTCTGTGGGGAAATCTTGGAAGGCCTCAATTGTATTGGAGAAACTCCAAGCGACTGTGTCAGCGGCTCTTCTTTGATACGGCGGTTTATAGAAGAGGAAAGTGGCGCCGTTGATTGGGGGGGTGCCATCTCCCGAGCCAACTTGCGGGGACTTTCCAGCACAAGACGATCTTTACGGTCGTTCCATTTTGCATCATCTTCAGCATGATCGCATGCAAGATCAATCTCGTCCAGCATGGCTTGTGTTTCTGACCCAATGTTCCGCCCTGGAATGGGTCGTTCTAAGCGTTGGATAAGTGCCTGTGTATCAGGGCCCACCTCATTGTTGAGAACTTCTGGTTCGAGCTCGACCAGACCTTCGTCAGAGTCTTCGTCAGAATCTAATATTGTATTTTTCCTGACCAAAGGAAGAGGTGGAGTGTCCTCTACGGGCGCTTCAAAGGCCACTCGTTTTCTCCTCGACGGAGTTACATCGGGATTTGGGGCGTTGGCAGGTCGTTCATGCAGCGGGTGACGTCCAGAAGTTGGAGTCTTGTGCATAGACAAAGGGGTGATTGCGGGTGATTGCGAGGAGGGTATTTCGACAACCCTACGTCGCTCGGGAGTGGCTAGGAGGCTGAACCTTGTCCGGGCGGGTCTTCGAGGCGTCTGTACTTGAGGGGGAGACGATGAGATTATTGCACGGCGACTTTGTCGTGGTGAATGTGTTCTTCGCTTGGCTGGTGCTTCAATGTATTGTGTAGGCTGGTAATCATCGGACGAATTATCTTCCTCTTCGCCATTTGTCTCATCCCGGGTGGGGTTTTCATCGTCCGACTGATGGGTTTGCTCGCCCAGCTCAAAAGACCTGTCAGATAACGAGGGCTTCGATACATGATCAAGGTTCATTTCAGGACCTTCGTCTTCCTCCGTTTCATCATCCTCACTATCAGATATTACACCGATGGGAGTCAGCCCGGGGATCATCTGCGTAAGTGTTCGCTGCTGTTGAGCATTCGAACCAGCTTCACCTCGTCTCACTCTAGATCTAGTCTCTCTCTTCACCGGCCGAAATTGGGGCTCTTCATCTTGTGAACAAGGTAGACGTCCATCAACAAGTTGTGTCATCGTCGATTGCCTTTTCCGTCTTTCCCTCCTCACGCTCTCAGGCTCCGGATTCGAAGAGGCCGTGCTGGAGAGAGGCTCGGACAGCTCATTGAGAGATCCGTCCGCTTTGGCTCGCGCTTTGGTCTTGCGTTTTGGCGCTGGTGCTCTCTTGACCCGTTTCGATTTTGGTTGCGGACTTCTTCTCTCTCCTTGCGAGCTTGCCTCGCTCTCCTCCATCACGTCACTTGGGCGCTTCTTCTTCTTTTGCGCTGTTGCTTTCGACATATTATTCCCTGGTTTCAACGAGTCTGGCGCCGACTCTTGTATTGAGCGACCCATGCCCTCTTCTTCGTCGAATCCAATCTCCTGATCATCCTCCTCATCCTCAGAGTCCTGGACGATGCCGCAGGCGCTTCTCATTTTCTCGGGTAGAAATGTGAGTTGTCTCAGTTCAGGACCATCCTGCGTGGTACTACGCTTGCGTCGAACCACCTTTCTTTGATCGGGGAAATAAACTTGCTTGGGGACTTTCTTCGATCGATACACTTTCAAGGGTTTGTCCGAGTCGTTCTTGTGATTCCTCATTGCTCATAGTTTAGAGTCAGACTCGTTGGCTGCGGGACGAGTGGGTCCTGGGTTGACGCGTCGCGACGCGTCGAGGGTGGCTTATCGATAAGCATTTCCATTAAAGCATCACCGGATTGATTGATTACCAGCACGTCTTTCTCGACGGGAAAGCAATTGATCATGTGTATCTCTTTCAACTCTATTTGATATAATAACAATGGCCATATCATTGTGCACCGAAGTGATGAAGAAATTTTCAATAGCAAGATATCTACGCTACCTTTCACAGAGAACGTTGAGGTGCGCGCTATACTGATACTTCGAAGGGCTGGTACTGGTGTAGGAGTCTGAGCATGTTGGAATGTTCAATTCTCATCTCCCTGTCGCCACTCCATACCCCTATATTCTTGTGCGAAATCAATCCATCGCAGCTGAAATGCAATGATAATCACTGGAACAACACTGACAAGCTCACCCAGACCTGCCCAGCGCGGATCAATTCTGAACTTTACGAAAGCCCCAGCTGCCATGAGAACAGCTAGAATGTTGTATATGAAGGACCAACCGAAATTGAGCATGATTCGCGTGTATGCAGCCTGAGATAGGTCGAGCAGAATGAGGATGTCGTACAAGCGAGCGGTCATAAGGATCACATCTGCGGCACTTTTCGCAACATCGGAGCCCTGGTTGATATGTACTCCAACGTCTGCCTGTTTAAGGGCCACCGAGTCATTGGTTCCGTCACCACAAAACAGAACCACCCCACCTTTGCACTGGATATCGTGGATGTAATCTTTTTTGTCTCCAGGTTTGGTCCTCCATCGAGTATGAGACTTAGGAATGCCAATGGTGTGGGCTATGTCATTGACAGCACCTTCTCCATCACCACTGATCATGTGTACCACGAGCCCGCGATCAAGGAGTCGTTGTATGACGCTATTTGCGTTTGGACGTACAGTATCTCGAAGACGAAAGGTTGCGCTGTGCTCTCCGTCAATGGTAATGCAAAGCTGGGTATCGTGATTGTCGAGCACGGAGAGCCCAAGCCATTCTGGATTGCCAGCGCGAATCTCCAGGTTATTCAGCTCACACACACCCATAACACCGCATCCAGGTGCGCTTTTGATGTCTCTCATTGTGACTGGGTAAAGTCGATTATGGCCGTCCTTCCAGGTTTCATCTCGCAACCAGCTTACAACCCCGCGAGCAACAGGATGCTTGTCGTTCTCCAAAAGTCCTGATATCATAGCCTTAAGGTCACTACGATCATTGTGAAAAGTTGCCTCTATGACCTGCAGAGTACCGCTTGTGAGCGTGCCAGTCTTGTCGAATACCACATCAGTGATGCCACGGGCAACTTCGAGTTTCTGTGGATCTCTGAAAATTATTCCATATCGTGCTGAGACACCGCCAGCAATAAGTACAACCATAGGTACTGCAAGTCCAATGGCGCATGGGCAGGATACTATAAGAGTGGCGATGGTATAGGTAATTGCAATCATTGTGCTGCGTTGCCAATCATCGTGATAGTGAAAGTGACTTATAAACATCCATAATAGGAAAACGACAATGCCGATGATGGAGATGACTGGGACAAACCATTCAGCCACTTGGTCAGCAAGTACTTGAATTTTAGGTTTTGTGAATTCTGCATCCTCAACCATCTTGGCTATGGTGCTGATAGAGTTCTCATGTGGAAGCTTCGTTATGGCCACGATGAGTTGACCAGTGCCGTTGATCGTGCCCGCACGCACATACTGACCAAGCCCCTTCGCAACAGGGACAGTCTCTCCTGTAGTCATTGACTCATCTACTTCGGAGCCACCATATAGTACCTTCCCGTCAGTAACAATGCGTGTGTGTGGTGGGACATTGATTATATCACAATATTGAAGCAGGCGAGCATCGATCTGGCGAACCTCTCGCGTGGGTCCGATAGGTCCACCCGGTTCCAGTATCAATGCATAGTTCGATTGCAAAGACCTTACTGAAACCAATCTTGCTGCTTTGAGACGTGAGAATTCGCTGATTGTACGACCAAGAAGTATAAGAACAGTTAACAAGGTGGAAGTCTCAAAGAATGAGCCGATTTCGAGGGGCCGTCCAGCGATGAGGAATGCGTACGAGACGACGCTAAATACATAGGCCATCGATGTACTAAGTGCTATGAGGAGGTCCATGTTGAAAAGGTGCGAGTGCACCAATGTACGTAAGCCACTAGGCACAAACTCTTCGAGGGCAACAGCTTGAACGATAGTTGCCAGAGCAAGAGATAGATGATCATAGATGATCCCGCGAGTGTGCGACCAGGCAAACACAAGCACTGGAATTGTCATCAGAAGAGTAACAATGAAAAGGGAGAATGCCCGTTTGGTTTCCTCGAGTCCGACCGCAGAGCTACCACTGGGTTCTGCTTGAGCAAGTCGTATGTCCTGATTTGGAGCAAGATGTTGATAGTATTCGAAAACATCGCGTGCTCCAATACGGCTGGCGTCATAATGTATTCGAACCGTCTTTAGAGAAGGGAATCCTATGGTGCGTTGATCAATAATGCGAGCTGGATAGTGTGAGTTTGACGTGGCAGGTGTTCCAAAAGTTGGTGTTTTCATCGCTCCTTGTGTGCTGAGAATCTTAGTAGGGCTCCATGACATTTTCTCCTCTGCAGACTCGATGAGGGTGACACCGTAAGGCCTTCCAGCATGATGAATATCCGTGGGGTCGGCAACGAGCAGATCTAATATTTGGCCGGTAGGTTGTTCATGTACTGCATAAGTGTATCCCGTTGATTTGCTCAGATAAGATATAACTGCAGGCACAGAACTACGGCTGACGTCCAGATCAAATTCCACCCTTGCGAGAACTATGTTCACTTGGCTATTCGCGACAGCTGGATATTGACGCAGCGCTTTCGATATGCCGGTCTCACAACAGCCACATTTGAGACCACTGACAGTCAGAACAACGCGTTCCAGGATCTCGGGGCCGCACTCTAGATCAATTTCGCTATTGTTTAGTGCTGAACCGCCGTCTTTCTCCCGCTCGAGCCCCATTTTTGACTTTGGTGAACAACAATGACTGGGCTGTATGTCGTCACGATTCAGACCTGCAAACCTGTAAATATCGCAAAAGTAGAGGGAAGATGGTAATTGATAAGCTGCTGTAGATGTTACAGCAAATTTTGTCATCGGGTCAACCCACAGCTAGTTTCACACTCGAGTCCTTGTCCAGTAGAACAAATGCTGCTCGCATGCTCGTGGATATGTTTAATATCTGATATGAATGATGAAGATACAGGGCGTGTGTAAATTGCGCTGCCCGACGTCCTTGTTTTCTCGCTGTCTTCGGTGATTTCGATGGTCTTGTTGGCGATGCCGGGGGTCAGGTTCGTAGTGTTGTAGTGGTCTGTATCGCTCTTGTGGGAGTTCGCCATGTTTCGGGTTTGCTGGTGCGATTTCGGGTGACGATTTCAGAAGGACCATTCCATCAATCAAGAAACTATGACTATTTGATTTGAAATAAGGCAGTCACGCATATTTGTGTGTTTCTTTCTATAAATCTTATATGGTTCGAGACTTGAGAAACGTTGGATCAATATTCCAAATAAGAGGAAGTAAATGTTCTACTGCAGCTACCCGCATAGTTCCATGCCACAACCTTCGTGTCTGCATGACACAATTGCTTCCGTCCGTCTCGTTTTTCTTTTCGTCCAACGTTTCATCCCGGGTAGTAGGCTATAATTTAAAGTAAGTGACCAGCCGTAGAAACATGTCATCTTCATGTTGACATCAGTTGACCTGCAAATCGACCGCCCGTGAAAGAATTCGGTTTGCTACCTGATGAAATGAAGAATAGCGGCCTCTTTTAGATCAAATACCTAAGATACATTTGCAGTGATATGAATCCTGTTGGATGCCTTGATGATGCTGAACGCGACTATCACGTGATCACGCGGCAATGTGTTCTCGAAAGATGACGCAAGATCGACCTAGTCGAGTCACACACCACTCATCATTCAATCTTCACCACTCGGTGCTTGCCAGCGCATTCTAGTCACGAACAGCTGTTCACAGGCATTTTGGATATATTCGGCTCGGACGGGTAACCGCATGATGGTCGCAGCTTGTACACGCAACACTCACGCTCCATCTTGTCGCTTCCGATAGGCATCCGCTCCACGTAGTGATACGTCCGTACAGTTAGCATGGGAGCTCCGCGGGGACGTCTTCACAAAGCGCCTTCTACTGCCACTAGTGTTGCAACACGGCGTTCCTCACGTCGGCAAAGGCCCCCGCAAGAAGAGGAGGAGGAGGCGGAGGCGGGGTATGTGTCTGTATACCAAGAACTTTTATCAGAATCAACGTCTTCCAAAGCGGCAGGGCCCGAGGAAGATAGTAAGCCTCTGAAGAAGCGGAAGACCATACATCCTCCACCTCAAAAGGAATTGAGCCCAGATCCCGAAAAACAAACCGAAGTCGTGCCTGTAGTTGAAGCTGATGTAGAGTCACAATCTGCTCAGCACAATTGGTCGACGAGATCGAATATCAGCGTGCAAGATGCGGGTAAACGTATTCTGCAAACAGTCGAAGATTCAGATGAATCCGACGACAGTGACCAAGAATGGGAGGATGCACTTGATCAAGGCGATGCCAACGATGACGACGAAGATCCTGAGGATGTCGTGCCCGAAGTTGGTGATTTATCAATCACTATCGGAGGCGATAAAGGAAAAGACATCGCCCCTAAGCGTAAGGTACGGCGAAGAGGCATCACATCAATCGATAAAAAGCTTAGGCTTGATATTCACATGATGCATGTTCTCTGTCTTTTATATCATGTTCATCGCCGGAACGCATGGTGCAATGACAGTCGAGTTCAAGCGAAGTTGCGGAAGATCCTACCTTCAGGAGCGCTGGCCAAGTTTGTTCCGATGCCTGAATATTCGCAGTACCAAGCATCGAAGCAATTTTTGGAGGGATTGCGAGACCTAAGATCTTGGTGGACAAACCGCTTCTCAGTGACTGCTTTGGGCATGCAAAAGCCGCGCTGGGCTGACGTTGACAGCGAAGTCCAATCATTTACAGACTTTAGTGATCTTGACGAGCCAATGGAGTTGGAAGAGTTTAGAAAAGCTGCCGTAGCATTGCAAGGATCTCAAGACATTGGTGCGCAATTGTTCTGTGCGTTGCTGCGTGGCATTGGCGTTGAGGCGCGTCTGGTTTGTTCTTTGCAGTGCCTACCCTTCGCATCAGCAGCGCAAGTATCTTCACCTCAAAAGACTAGTCCGAACAATGTCTTGCGCCTAGATCCATACAACAGAGAGCAGTCTAGCCCTACAAAGCCAAAGCCAAAGCCGGTTTCTTCTCGTTCAAAGCGACCTTCTCGCCTCGAACGGGCACTAGGAGAACGACATCGGTCTATCGGCTTAGGTGTTGCTCCAAAGCAGAAGAAGAAGTACCACACTGCATTTCCTGTGTACTGGATAGAGGTGTTCAATTCTGCCCAGCAGAGATGGGTTGCGGTCGACCCATTATCAACGTTCACTGTTGACAAACCCGACAAGCTTGAGCCACCGCTCAATTTTTCGCAGAACAGCCTCGTCTACACAATTGCATTTGAGGAAGACTCTTCAGCAAGAGACGTTACGCGCCGATATGCTAAAGCGTATAATGCTAAGACACGGAAATTCAGAATCGATTGTTCTGAGGTTGGCGCAAAGTGGTGGAGACGAGCGCTCAAGCCATTTCGAAGGAGAACCGTCCTGGACAGAGATCAGGTTGAGGAGGCAGCTCTGGCCCGAAGAGAGGCTGGAGAAGGCATACCTAAAAATGTGCAAGACTTTAAAAATCACCCTATATATGTCCTTGAGCGACATCTACGACACAACGAGGTCATCCATCCCATGCACTCAGTTGGCAAAGTAAACGTTGGTACATCTATGAACCCGAAGATGGAATCAATATATCGAAGAAAAGAAGTTCATCTCGTCAGAAGTGCGGATAAATGGTATAGGCTTGGGCGTGATGTCATCGGCGGAGAGCAGCCTTTAAAGCATGCAAAGCCCCGGAAAGGTGCTCGACGCTCCGTTCCGCCAGACGAGGGGTTCGAGGACCAGATACAGGATGAACTCGGTGCCGCTCTGTATGCAGAGTTCCAGACCGAACTCTACATTCCTCCTCCTGTTGTTGGGGGCAGAGTTCCTCGCAATGTCTACGGTAATCTTGATCTCTATGTTCCTTCGATGGTTCCTGAAGGAGGAACACATATCAGGCACAAGTTGGCCGCCAAAGCTGCTCGGATCGTCGGTGTGGACTATGCTGAAGCAGTGACGGGATTTAATTTTAAGGGCAGACACGGCACCGCTGTCGTCCAGGGCGTTGTTGTGGCACAAGAGTACCAGGATGCCGTGGAAGCTGTGATTCGTGGCATGGAATATGCACAAGAGGAGGCCGAAGAAGCGCTACGAACCTCCGAGTCTCTGAGATTATGGAGGAGGTTCTACCTGGGCTTAAAAATCGCACAACGGGTCAATGCTATCGAAATAGATGGGGAGACAGGCCCAACAATCAACGTGCAAGCAGAGATAGAGAAGCAGGACAAAGCAATCACAGAGCAACAACTGGCTGGTGGTTTCTTCATGGATGACGCCGAGGGACCTGCAGCTTCTCCACCTCCCGTACGACGGCATTATCGCAGAGTTGTCGACGAAGATGAGGATGAGGATGAAGAGATGATGCCTGCGGATATGATGTCTCGTAACCAAAGCAGTGCATACACACCAAATCATGACATGAACAGTGGAGGCTTCATCTCAGAACATCAATCTAGCTCTCTTCACACACGATCGCCCAAAACGGCCAGGGCAGTACCCGGAGGAGAGAGCGTTGACAATAGCGCAGGGAACGATATGTCTGGTGGTTTTATCCCAGAAGACGATGCTATACCCGGTGGGTTCATCCCAGAAGATGAAGCTATGTCCGGTGGTTTCATCCCAGAAGACAACCATATGTCTGGTGGCTTTATTCCAGAAGATGATGGTGTCTCTGGTGGATTTGTGCGTGAGCCGTCCTCGCACCAAAACATAACATCACCTTTACCTCAGTCCATAGACGAAGACTCAAACGATCACGACACTGTCAATGTTCTCGAAAGTAGCCCCAAAGCAGGCGAAAATTCTATCAAGGCATCAAAGGGGATTTCGGGTGAAGGCCTCAACACCAACTCTGATACTGAGCATCGTTTGGCCGAAAGAATCAAGGTGATTGAAGATGAACAGTCCTCAGATGGGTCCGAACTTCAAAAAGTCACCGTGCCAGAAGTTCACGTTAGGGAGGAAGACACAAAGGCAGACATCACAATACAAGATCCGAATCACCAGGCCGTCGAGGACGGGCGTTCTAAAGATTCAGCTCCAACGCACATTTCGAGCCCAGCCTCAACACCATCCGAGGCCGGATCGCTAATGTCAGAAGATCCCGATGATGAAGACGCAGAACCGGATTGGTTATTAGACGCTACATAATTCAATGAGATGCATTGGTATATATCGAGGTACATATCAAAAATTTAGCAGTAGCTATTAACGTATATCTATATCGAAGACATAGGACAATTTAGAGGATTGTATATTGGTTCAGATGTAAATTTTCTATCTAGAAGTGATATTTCTTCTAAGACTTTGTTTCGAGTAGTTCGTCCAAGCCTCCAACTCCTCCCTCGTGGTGATCAACATCATACTCCTTAGGGTATCTAGTCAGAATGTCCTTGAGTTCGGTGGCATGATCTTTTTGTTCCTCCGTAGGGTTCTCATAGACACCTTTGAACATATTCGAGATGGCCGGTTTCTTCATCTTTTCCGCCTTATCGAATGCGACCAAGATCTCTTTCCTCAGGCTACTCCTCAACTCTCTCTCCTTGTCCTCGCTCCAGATACTCTTTCCTTCTAACCACTTACGCATACGCGTGATTGGGTTGTCTCGACGCTTCCAGTCCTCAACCTCAACACGCTGTCGATATGCGAAACTGTCGTCAGAAGTGCTATGGTGCCCAACACGGTAGGCCATCATCTCAATCAACACCGGCCTTCCGCCGTCCTCCAGTGCACGCCGACGGGCCTCTTGTGTCGCACGCCTCACAGCAAAGATGTCGTTTCCGTCAACTCGGAGGGTGTCGATTCCGTAGCCAGCACCACGGCTAGCAATACCATCGCCGCGGTACTGATCGCTCGTCGGCGTAGAGATAGCATATCCATTGTTTCGGCAAATGAATACCGCTGGGACCTGGCGCGTAGCCGCTATGTTCAATGCTGCGTGGAAGTCACCCTCACTTGCGGCGCCTTCTCCAAAGTAGCACACAGCTATCCGAGGAGGAGTGTCGGGCAGCTGTTGGTTCTGAAGTTTCAAGGCATATGCTGCGCCAGCTGCGTGTGGGATTTGGGTGGCGAGGGTCGACGAGATGGTGTGGATGTTGAGTTCCTTGCTGCCGTAGTGCACCGGCATGTTGCGGCCTAGGCCGTGATCCTTTGCGTTGGCGTAGAGTTGGTTCATGAAATCGTCCAGTGTGAATCCGCGCTGTAGGTAAACGCCCGTCTCGCGGTATTGGCAGAAAACAACATCTCCGGGTGATAGTGCACTGGCTGATCCGATTGCAATTCCTTCTTCGCCTGCTGAGACCTATTTTGGGGTGAGTGTTTGTCGTGGGTGATCAGAGTTTACACGAATACGAACCATATAAAAACTTAATCGACCTTGCCTCTGCGCTTCAAACATGAGCAGGTCCATTATGCTTACTGTAACAATTAGCTGAATGATAAAGAATAGTAGTAGTGTCAAACGTACAGCAAACCATGTTTCGATACAGTTTCAACGCCTCTTCATCTTCAAGATCACATTTGTACGCTGGGTCCAAAACCTCTCCATACTGGTCCATAACACGGTACGTTGGTATGGCCTTTTTGGTAGATGGTCGAAGGAAGTCCATGGAATTTGTGAACTCGCTATTCAAAGCACCTGGGAAAAGAACCCTTCAAATAAAATCAGCATTTGAACGGTATTTTCCAGTTCAATATTCCCCCTTACCTCTCCGCGTTTGCTGTAGTAGCCACGCCCTGGCATCTCTGCCAGCGGGTCGCCGCTCTGAGATTTGATGAGCCATTGGCCAAAGACTGAGGTCTCAACAGCTTGCTGCCGCATACTCTACGTGATCCTGAGCGTAAAGACATTGTGTTGTTTGTTCGCTACATCCTGCGGCGCTCTCGGTACTTAAAACCTGGGGAAAGTTGTTATGAGCTCGGGAACAACGGCCAGCGTCGGCTGTGAACGCTAGTTTAACCCGCAGAGAGACGTCAGTTTTAGGTCTTTGGGGCAGGTCAACCTTCCGCTTAGTCATTCCATTCTAGCCCTCCTTGCACGTGCACCCGCGCGGCTCGAAAGTTCGCGCCAAGCATCTCGACTTTCTTTAAAACCTTCAATCATGAGTGCTCAAATTCCGAAAGCTGTTTTCAGACGCCAATTGGCCGGGGGAGTGAAGAGGAGGGTATCGAGAGACCCCTACCGATGTTTTTCATGCTCGGTTCGCCAGTCACAGCAGCAGACGCCGCCGCCTAAGGATCGTCAAAATGCTCCAGGCACGACACACTTCGGCTTCGAGACGGTCGCTGAGGCGCTGAAAGAGCAGCGTGGTATGTTTTGATCCAAGTATATAGCTTTCTGTGGCTTATTCGGTTCAGTCGGTGCTGTTTTCTCCTCCGTTGCCTCATCGTACGATACCATGAACGATCTTATGTCCCTTGGAATCCATCGCCTCTGGAAAGACCACTTCGTCCGAAACCTCAATCCCGGCCGAAACCCCTTGACCTCCTCGTCCTCGTCCGAGAAAGGCTGGAACATTCTTGACATCGCTGGTGGCACCGGCGACATCGCATTCCGAATGCTCGACCACGCCTCAACGATCAACAACGATGCCCACACCAAAGTCACCGTGGCAGACATTAATCCAGACATGCTTGCGGAAGGCAGGAAGCGCGCTCTCGAGACACCATATGCCAGGTCACCCCGACTGGACTTCATTGAAGCGAATGCGGAGAAATTGGATATGATTCCGGACGCCAGTATCGACCTGTACACCGTGGCTTTCGGTATCAGGAATTTTACGCACAAGGAGGCGGCTATCCGCGAGGCTTATCGCGTGTTGAAGCCCGGCGGTGTGTTTGCTTGCATGGAGTTTTCCAAGGTCAACAACAGCCTCTTCGATGCCGTATACAAGCGCTGGAGCTTTTCAGCTATCCCCCTAATCGGACAAGTCGTTGCTGGAGATAGGGATAGTTACCAGTACTTGGTAGAGAGTATCGAGCGGTTCCCCAGTCAGACAGAGTTCCGAGACATGATCAAGGACGCCGGGTTCTTGGTACCGGGCCAGGGCTGGGAAGATTTGACCGGCGGTATTGCCGCTATTCACAAGGGCGTCAAGCCAGCGTAGTCACAGCATTGTTCATGAATATGTAGTATAGAAAGTGTAATTTTATTGCATTGTAACATGAAGCATGGTAGCTTAGGGTATCAACCAATCCAGAGAAATCCCCGTTAACGCCACTGAAAACTCCAAATTATACACATCCCTTCACTCCTCGCAACTGCAAACTGAGGTCCAACCGTCATCGCTATTGGATAATTTCTCACTGTGTAGTAATACGTCAATCGAGCTCTAGCTTGCATGATGAGAGCTTGAAGAATGCTTACTTTGATTGCTCGGCTTCTTGAACAAGGTCATTGATGACCTTTTTCACATCCAGAATGAGCATTTCACCAGTGTTGCGTGCTCGGTATTGCGCTTTGCGAGTCTGCACAGCTTCGAAGAGCAACTGACGCATCCCGTCCCCCAAGCCCTCCGTGAACTCACTGACAACAGCAAGATGAGACAGTATGTCGAAACCGAAATCGAGCGGGTTCTTAGGAGCATCGTTCATCCTCTCCAGGAATTCCGTCACCGATTCGCCCTCCCTTGCGAGCCGTCTCTTCGTGAAAGCGGATAGATCGTGCTCTTTCGTCGGCGGGATGCGAGGATGGATATCGATACCCCTAGCATCATTGCGGAAGAAGGTGGTCAGGTCGGCGTCCCAGTTCTCTTCGATGATGGCGCAGAGCTTCCTCCGCCCGTAGAAGTTGTATCCCATGGCTTCGTGGTCAGTGTCGCCATCCTTGTTGGTGAGCTTGCACTTGAGAAGGTCGAGTTCTTCGAGAAGTCCGCTGATTTCTCCTTGCAGTTGCACCTTTTCGGGTACTTTGGCCTTCTTTGCTTTTCGGTCTTCGGCTTTGCTTGGGGTTGAACGCTTGAGTGGTGCATCCGTGGGAAATCGGTTCGACGGTAGCACTGGCAGCTTGACAGTTTCGGAGCTAGCAGGTTGTGGTGATAGGTTATCTCCCACCTTTTTAGGGCGATGCACTATGTTGGAGACCATGTTATAATATATCCTGCCCTGTAACACCTCCAGGTCCTCTTCATATGCCAAGGGTGTCATCGCAAGGGTCGCGGGGGGACGGGAAAGAATTCTGGGGATGAAATAGCAAGAGAAGTATAGGATCGAACAATGTTGAATTCATATTACCACTGGAGGTTCACATTGACCTGCTCGTGAAGTGAACGTGGAAGTAGTCCACTTCACTCCCTCGAGCTCTGGTCAGGTGAAGGAGCATCAGGATAATGGCACGGGATAGCGGTAGCCGGGAGCCCTTTCCCGGGATCAAAATTTGCTAACATCACACGAGATCGATGAGGTAGGAAGTATAGAAATCGGTACCCAGATCATATAGTTGTGAAGTTCATATATTGGCAGTAAAGGTAGAGTAAAGCAATGTGGTCGGCTGAAATCGTCTCTGATTGGTCGACTAATTCCAGGTTCACCAAAGGCAGATCATTGGAACTCCCAACTTTCAGCAAAGTAGGAATACCGGTACTTTGTTATCAGCATATACATGATTAAGCGATAACATAAGGACTTCCGAAAGAGAGCAGACAAGAACCTTGGACACGTATGTGTCTTTGCACGGACTGTGTCAACAACTTTCCGGGTGTTACATAAGTCCTGCGAATCAGGAGATCGGGATGCTACAAAAAGGGCGAAGGATTGGATTGAATTCATTGAAAGGGAGTTGTACAATCAAGTTAGAAGAGACAGTGTAAGCACGTGTAGCGACATAGACTCCGTTGGCTAGTACAACGGAAGACATTGACGTAGATTATTCATGACATGCGGGAGGAAAGGGATGAAGTTCACAATGTGACGATGGTGTACTGTACCAGCAGGTACTTGGTGGTCACTGTACCAATGGACAGCGCCAAAGGAGAGGTACCACTGGTTCATAGGTACTTAAGGTACATACATACAAAAAGCCGCGCCGCTCACCGCCCAACACGGGCCACACGATTCCCAGGGTCTACCAGCTGTCCACTTCGCAAACCGCCACAACTTAGTAGTCAATTGCTGGCACCCCCTCTTCTCCTTTCTTTTCCGATTCCTTCTCCAGACTCGAACAATCACTCCTACCATATTTTCAGAAAACTATAGCAATCATGAGCCTTCAACCACCATCTCTCGCTTCCAGGCCTAAGGGGGGGATTGCCCCCTCCACCAAAGCCGTTATTTTGGTAAACACCACTCGGACAATGCGACAAAAGATCAGAATACTCACATAAACAGGTCGGTGGACCTTCGCGCGGAACACGATTCAGGCCATTGTCTATGGAATTGCCCAAGGTTCGTACTGTCAACTTTCGCAATCCTGGCTTCCCTCATTACAGACCCCGCTAACATTCCATTTCATTAACAGCCGCTGTTCCCTGTCGCCGGACATCCAATCATCGAGCATTGCTTCCGTGCCATTTCTAAGGTCCCAGAGATCAAGGAAGTCTTCATCGTCGGTTACTACGAGGAGAGCGTCTTCCAGCCCTTCATCAACACCGTATCGAACTCATTCCCTCAGTTGAGCGTTAAGTACCTCCGAGAATACCAGGCCCTGGGCACCGCCGGCGGGCTCTACCACTTCCGCGATGTGATCTTGAAGGGAAAGCCAGACAGGTTCTTCGTCTTGAACGCTGACGTCTGCTGCTCGTTCCCTCTCAACGACATGCTCAAGCTTTACGAGGACAAGGATGCGGAGGCTGTTATGTTGGGAACGAGGGTCTCCAACGAGTCGTCTACAAACTTCGGTTGCATCGTGTCCGATGCCCACACCAAGCGTGTTCTCCATTACGTAGAGAAGCCCGAGTCGCAAATCTCTAACCTCATCAACTGTGGTGTCTACCTCTTCTCGACAGAGACCATTTTCCCTGCCATTCGCAGCGCCATCAAGCGCCGTACCGAGCGTCCCAGATTACTTTCATACCCCTCCTCTGAGAACCTCGAGTCGTCTTTCTACCAAGGACAGGATGATGACGATGAGGATAAGGAGAACGCTGTCATCCGTTTGGAGCAGGATGTTTTGTCAGACATTGCCGACAGCAGGCAATTCTTCGTCCTCGAGACCAAGGACTTCTGGCGCCAGATCAAGACTGCTGGTTCCGCGGTGCCAGCAAATGCCTTGTACCTTCTCAAGGCCTTCCAGTCCCATCCCGAGGAGCTTGCTACCCCGTCTGCCAACATCATTCCTCCCGTCTACATCCACCCCTCAGCCCAGATCGACCCCACCGCTAAGCTCGGACCCAATGTTTCCATTGGCGCCCGCGTGCACATTGGCGCTGGTGTACGTGTCAAGGAGTCCATCGTTCTCGAGGACTCGGAGATCAAGCACGATGCTTGCGTCATGTACACAATTGTTGGCTGGCACAGCAAGATTGGCGCATGGGCTCGTGTCGAGGGAACCCCAACTCCCGTCACCACCCACAGCACTAGCATCATCAAGAACGGTGTGAAGGTGCAGAGCATCACCATTCTCGGCAAGGACTGCGGAGTCGGTGATGAGGTCCGCGTGCAGAACTGCGTCTGCCTTCCCTACAAGGAGTTGAAGAGGGTACGTTTTTATCATGTCATGGTCTCAAACATTGCTAACAGGTCTTACAGGATGTGGCCAACGAGGTCATTATGTAAAAGGAGTATTGGGATCACTTAACACGGCGACGGTTCGCCTGATTTAAATGATTTGATGTCAGTAATGATATGGTGGATTCCCCCTCCAAGTATTGCATAGCGAAAATAGATTAGAATTTCGCCCAGTGCGCGCTTTGCAAACTCGATACAGTGTCTGATGTGCATGACAATCTTCCGAGTCAACCTCCAGTGTATGTCTTTCATAACTACGTCCATTCCCCTGACATGGAGAACAAAACGTACAAGAACGTCGGCAGAGGAGGGGATAGTGCGTCGCCTAGTCCAGATAAGGTAAAAAAGCGCCAGTGATAGATCGCTCTCCAACCTCGGCCTACTGTGCTTCTTCAACGTACCACCTCTTATATTATTTGAAAGCCGATGCACGACATTTTTGTTGGAGAAGAGGTTAATATAAGCATCAAAAACTTTGAGTTTTGAATCTCGTAACTGCAGGTACGCTGAACATTGATTATTCTTTGTACAACATGGGCTCCATCGCCACGTCACATTAGTCCTGTCTCCTCCTCTATTGGGATATACTTGGACACACTACGTCTATAATGCCAGATTCTTTAGATGGATGCGCTGAGCTTTCAGGTGTCATTCAATTTATAGCAATTGAGTGTAATGATATCTTTATAGTGCTGACTATGGTAATAGATTACTTCCTTCTGCTAATTGGTATAACTGTTTCATTGCCTTAATAGACGAACCAGGTCAAATACATCCGTCTATTTGGTTGAGCTTAAATACGAAGGTCTGGTTTGAACGCCTACTGTTGAGGTATCAGCCTTTCTCTGCTCGCAGTAGGGTGTACGAAGTACTAGGACAAATACTACCACGCACTTCGACAACACCCCGAATCCAGTCGCTATCAACTAAGCAAGTTCCCTAGAAAAATGGCTCCCGAGGGTGCTTCACTTCCAATCATCGACATATCATCCTACGTCAATCCAAAAGCATCTCCCGAATCTCGCCAGGAGACAGCCGCTGCCTTAAACCGAGCCTGCATCGACTACGGCTTCTTCTACCTCACAGGACATGGAATCCCTGAGTCGAGACTAGAGCAAGTGATATCCCTCGCGCGTCAATTCTTCGCACTGCCCCTGCCAGAGAAGAACAAGATCAAACGGTATGACGCCGGTGGCCCTGAGGGTGGGGACGGTGCACGCGGCTACCAGGGCATGGGCGAAAATGTAACACAAGGGCGGCAAGACCACCACGAAGCCATCGACTTGTACCGAGAATGGGACATGCAGAAAGACGACACAAAAACCCCTGGAACCAACAAGACGCTGCAGGGCCCGAATCTCTGGCCGGAGCAGCCTGCCGAACTCAAGCCCGTGTATCTCGAGTACATTGACCAGCTCCAACAAGTTGGCAAAGCGCTCGTCCACGCCATGGGAGCTGCCCTCGACCTAGGCCCCGAGGCTGCGGAAGGAACAGCAACTCGAGAAGTCGAAGACGAAAAGGTCTTCGTGCGAAACACAGACAACAGTTTCTGGGTGATGCGTCTTATCGGGTACCCGAAGCTCTCCCACCCCGCCGCCCTCGACGCAGCCGCAGACGAACTATCCTGCGGCGAGCACACAGACTACGGCTGTGTAACGCTCCTCCTTGCAGATCCCACACCCGGCGCCTTGCAGGTGCTGCTTAAAGACGGTACGACGTGGCTGAACGCCGATCCCATCCCCGGCGCGTTCGTCGTCAATATCGGAGACATGATTGAGCGGTGGACGAACGGGTTGTGGAGGTCTACGAGACATCGGGTTATTCATAGGGGGAATGGGTATAGGGTTAGCGTGCCGTTCTTTTTCGAGCCGAATTTCGATGCAGTGGTGAAGCCGTTGGGGAAGTGTGTGGAGAAGACGGGGGGAGAGCCTGTGCATGAGGGCAATACGTATGGGGAGCATTTGCTCGGGAAGGTTTTTAGTAATTTCTACGGTAAGTTGATGGGTTGAGTGAGGTTTTCATGTACAGAGTACTGACACATATCTAGGCTGAACAATCATGTGGTTTTAGTTAGCTAGATCATATCAAATGTGAACTTATTATTGATCGAGGCGGAATTTCTCATTTACATTTCCATTTGGACGTGCTTATTCCGTAGTGTGGATGTATTTCGTGACAAGTCGTCTATCATTAATATCCCGACACCCTGGTATTCGATTCCCCAGCCGCTGGGCTGTGGAGAAACAGCTCGAGTCAAATAGATCAAGCATCCTTTTTATCTTCTAATTGTCTAGGATCTCCACCTCAACACCCTCTGGGAATTCCGAGTCCAATAGCGCCTCACCACCTTCCTTCGTCGGCCTTGCAACATATCCGCCAATTCCAACGTTCCAGCCCTCCTCATCCGCAAAGACCCAATTCACCTCCCGCAATGGAATCCGCTCCACTTCCTTGCCACTCTCATCCTTAATGATCTGATAGACCCAGAGACTCTTGCCTAACGGATCCTTCTCTCTCCTCGCCTCGATAGTTGCACTCGGCCGACTCTCATTCCCCGCAAATGGCGTCAACGGCAGCACGCTCCAATCAGACCACTGATCCGTTCCCACGGTTGAGACGTATGGTTTCCCATAGTAGAACTCGATTCCAGTCTTGAGCCACTTGTCCTTCAGCGAACCATACTCGGCGCCCGGCTTGGTGAAGTGGAGAACCAGACCCGCTTGGTCGTATTGACGGAGCTGGTTCGCGGGTGGTAGTGAGAATGTTAGGCGCGCTCTCTGGAAAGATTTGAGTGGGTGTTGTTGGAGGGGAGAAGGGTGGGATGGGGCATCGAACACGTCATGTGACGGTGGTTTGCGCCAGATGTCCGTCCCGGCTGGGGAGGAGAGATTGAATGGGGGGACGGTTGTGGTTTTGGTTGCGAAGGACATAGTTGCTGCGAAAGACGATAATAGTAGTAAAAGGAATAGACGGGATGGGCGAGTTGTAGATGGAGTTGTGAGAATCATGAGGTCGGTGTACTATACTTTATATTTATATTCAAAGGTAGTCGAGGGAAGATGCGCTAACTGCGAACTGATTGGGTGGTGGTTGATGGTGGCTTCCGGTGGATTGTCGGATGAACCAACTTTGAAGGGATTAGCTGAAGGATTCAACACTGGGGCATGAAGACCACCACTCCATATTTATAGCTTGGAAATATCACTGCCCACCGGAAGATGGGACCCCTGATTGCAGTGCGAATTATGTAGCATTCATATGCAAGAATGGTAGAAAGCGGGGTTGGGGTCTTGGCGATGAATATTCAAGCTGTTACAGAGCGAAATGCGGGCGAGATGCAGGTATTGCGTGACGTAGCATCGCAATTCTGTACGAGACGTAAGGTACCATTGAGAGTGGAATTAGGCGATGAGCTCGCTATGTCGGGCCGAGTAAACAGCAGCAAGATGGTTTCCTAGTCAAGTGCAGGCCTGGTTTTCGGGCCACATTGTTTGTCGGAACGTTTTACATGATTCATGTTTTGATTGACTTTGGTGAAGATGCAGAGAAATCGATTCATTGGATATACAGAATATACATGGGTGAAGCACTCTATTTCTTTTGCTCGCCCTCCTTCGGGGGCTCTGGCTTTGGCGTCGGCAGTTTGAACTAGACGGGTTTTGTTAGTCCCTACATACTCTCCGATGAGAAGGTCTCGACGCATTCGAACTTACCTGAGCTGGTGTCTTGTTGTCACCAGGGCCAACTGGCTCCCAGGCGGATGAGCCACCACGGAAATTCCTGTATGCTTGCGTCATCTCCAAAGGCTCGACGACGATCCTCTTCTTCTCTTCGTCATATCGAATCTCGGTGTAACCAGTCATTGGGAAATCCTTGCGGAGAGGGTGGCCATCGAAGCCGTAGTCGGTCATGATACGCCTCAAATCTGGATGGCCGACGAAGAAAACACCGAAAAGATCGTAGACCTCTCGCTCGTACCAATTGGCACCATCGTACAGATCACAGATACTGGGAACAGGTGTTGCCTCGTCCGCGTATGTCTTGACCCTTATGCGGGAGTTGTGTCGAATGCTAAGCATGTTGTATACGACCTCGAAACGCTGGTCCTTGGTAGGGTAGTCGACAGCAGTAATATCAGAGATCTGAGTGTACTCTGCGGCGGTGTGGTATTTCAGGAAGGTGAAGACAGGAATGACGCCCGAGGGAGGAATGTAAATGCACAATTCGTCTTTCCAAACCGAAAATCTGAACGGAATCAGCAAAATAGAGCTTTACAGAATAGCGTTAAGCATACTGTTGGATGTATTTCGGCAGACATGACATCAAGTACTGTCCGTACTTGTGCAATGCCTCTCCCTTCTCCTGGTACTTGTCGGTGGGATTGACGATAGGAGCTTTGAGCTTGCCCATTGCATCACGAGGAGCGAACTATTGCAATCAATTAGGGCCCTGAGAAGCAAAAATAGGACATTGGCATCTTACCCTCATGTTGGGGGTCTCAGAGCTATCTGCAGCGACATCCTTTGCTCGTAAAGCTGTCGATGCAAAAGCACGTACAGCAACAGATCCGGAAGAGCTGGCTGAGCGGACAGCGGCGCTCAATGGCCTGCTAACGGCCGCCCTTAGAGCCATTGGGATATCGGAAGGTCTTGTGGTGTGGTGAAGCTGCTTGGTGCAGCGATTGCAGGCGGCGTTCTTCGATAGAGGATGGTTGTCGCAAAGGTTCGCGATGCCAACTGCCTCTCGTAATCGACGCTCAGTGGCACTTGATTTGCCGCCTGGCCAGTGCACGTGATCTTTTGAGCTAGTGCAGTCTTGGCACCTTCGGTCCTGCAGAGTTGATCTGGGCCAGCAACGATGCCTTCCGACTCTACTTTCACCAACTCATCTCCTTTTCCCTCTCTACATTTACACGGCCGGCGTTTGTCGATTTCCAGCTGCTGCATTCGAGTAATATCCTGCTTTGCATATCACCAGAAACCCCCCACGCGACACCATTCTCGCTCGAGCGCCACCCCGTCACGCCTCGACAACCCATCCCACAACTACAGCCATGTCCCGCATACAGCAAGATCAGTTTGTGGACGATGACGAAGACGAGTGCTGCCCACTCTGCGTGGAGGAGTTCGATCTGTCAGACAAGAACTTCCGTCCATGCCCCTGTGGCTACCAGGTTCGTGAATATGAAAAGTCATCTCAGCCGAAGTGATGCTAATTCGATGAGCATAGATCTGTCAGTTCTGTTTCAACAATATCAAGACGACCATGAATGGACTGTGTCCAGCATGCCGTCGACCATACGATGAATCGACGATCGAATTCAAGAATATCACTCCAGAAGAGTGAGTCTGCATCCTCTGTTCTCTACATTCTATTGCTAATCTCGAGAGTAGGATGGCCAAGCACAAGCAACAAATCGCGCAAAAGGCGAAGAAAAACGCAGCCATGCGTCAAAAGGAAGCACAGAAGGCAGAGGCAGACCACCTCAGTCGAAAACACCTCGCTGGCCTACGTGTGGTTCAAAAGAATCTCGTCTACGTAACCGGTCTTACGCCCACGATACGAGAAGATCGCTTACTGGATACGCTACGCGGTCCCGACTACTTTGGACAGTATGGCAAGATAATCAAGATTGTTGTCAGCAAGGCCAAGGAAAATGCACAGCATCAGCAATCGGTCGGCGTATATGTTACCTTTGCACGCAAAGAAGATGCTGCAGCATGTATCGCTGCTGTTGATGGCTCACAAAATGGCGACCGTACACTGAGGTAAGTCGCTCCCGAGTCGAAGGAGTTTTGGAATACTGAACAGCGTGTAGAGCACAATACGGTACAACAAAGTACTGTTCAGCGTACTTGCGAGGTGAACAATGCAATAATCGCAACTGCATGTTTCTCCATGAACCGGGCGAGGATAATGACAGCTTCACGCGGCAGGATCTCTCCATGATGAACTCAATCCAGACACAGCAACCGACCCAGTCTCATAACAACGCTGCACCCCCGCCCCATCGAGGACCTCCTGTCGCCGCAGCGGCAATGAACCGACAAGACAGTAGCGATACACCAAGTCCTACCAGCGACGCCCCAGGTTTGCCAGCTACTGCCAACTGGGGAAGTAAAGCTGCTCAAGAACGTCGTCTCAGTCGATCTACAAACGCCTCTCACCCTAGCCCAATGGTCATCAATGCGGTACCTGCACCAACATCGAAGACAACAAAAGCTGAGGAGCCCCCAAAGAAGAAAGGCAGAGAAAAAGAGAAGGAAAAGGAAAAGGAGAAAGAGAAAGACGTAGAGAAGGACAAGACCAAGGAAAAATCTACACCCGCATCCAAATCTGCAACCCCTCAGTCTTCACAACCCGCCGAGTCTGCCCCTGCTCAACCGCAAAAGGCTCGCATTCCCGGACTGGACACTCTGCTTAAGCAAATCACTGATCCCAACTTCAAATTCGTCTTCTCGAGCGCGATTCTATCAGAAGAGGATTTCAAAGCCATAATGGAGTTCCCCCAGATACTTGATCCAAATGGTGGCGCAAAGCGACGTGCCGCGCTCGAAGAAAAAGAGAAGGAAAAGGAGCGAGCGCTGCAACGAGAAGCCGAGGCGCAGGCCGCTGCCCAAGCCGCTGCCCAAGCTGCTGCGACTACTGATCAAGAGGAAAACACAGAAGCAACAGCAGGTGGTAGCTTGCAACTTGGCGGAGAACCCGAAGAACGACACGATGTGGGACCCAGCCAACTAAACCGTCATGCAATCGCACCTCCAGGTCAGAGCGCACTTGGTGCTGGAATATTTGGTCAAAGCAGTGACGAATTCGGGAACAACAATCTGAACAATCGTGGTCTTACGCCCCAGCAACAACAACAGATACTCCTTTCAAGCTTCAAATCCAGCGCGCCGCAGTCTGCCGGACTCTTATCAAATTTCCCTACCAATCAAAACCAGCAACCAAGTCACAACCAAACCAGCAACGCTCCCGGTCACATTAGGCATACTTCCCGATTCAGCTTTGCAAACGATAGTGCTTCTGCCTCGGCCTCCGTGCAGCCTGTTGCAAACCAGAAGTTGATGAGCCAGCAGTCTTCGATGATGCCAAAGGGTGGCCACTTCAACCAACTATCCCAACACCAACCTCTGGCCGGTCAATTTTACACCGGTAGTGTCCAAGGACCACCTCCTGGCTTGAAAGCAACCGGAACCCCTCCAGTAAGTGGAGGTGGCATGTTTGGCCAGGGCCATGGTTTCGCCACGGGTGGTATCAACTACGGCGCAAATGCTGGTGGTCGAAACAACAACGATGCCATGTATCAGGACTTGTTGCGTAACAGGAATTTGGACGGCGGTGCTAGGATTGCTGATACTGGTAAGCGTGAGTCAATGTTTCCTTCTTTTCTTAACCAACACCCTACAACCTCTACACCAGCCCCAGCCCCTGGCCTGATCAGCTTTCCTTATGGACCTTCGCCTGGTGCTTACCAGGAAACTGGTTCGCAGAAATCGAAGAAAAAGGGCAAAAAGCATCGACATGCCAACACCTCCTCTTCCGGAGGTGGAGGTGTAGTTGATGTTCAGGACCCGAGTATCTTGCAGGCAAGGTTGCATCAAGGAGGCAACATGGTCGGCCAAGGGCTATATGCTGGTCAAGGTCAAGCTGGGTTTTCATCCTTGTATACCAACAACAACTACGGCGGCGGCGCAGGACGATGGTAGCCCAGAGAGTTTTCTTCTTTCACATATTTTCAACCAAAGTCGCATACTGTGTTTTATTACTTGTCATTCCCAACGATGGCGGCATTGGTGTTTTCGGTTTTTATTGGGAAGCAACTGCATCGGCACAGTCTAAGTCTTAACGGCTTTTGAGATCGCCTGGCGTTCTTGAAATGGGTCAAACCTTGTCACACATTTATTGGCTTCGGCTTTGGCATGGCTTCATGGAACTTCATTTCTATATTTGTTTTTTCTGAGATGTTTCTGGGCGAAATATGCTGCTTTTGCCAGGTCTACACGCCACCTCTTTCTGTCTCTCTCTCGTCGTCTTCGTCATGCCATCGTATGTATGTAACAATCCCCTTCCTGCCGTAACATCTCGGCATGCTTACGATTAATTAGAAGGATGGCTTCCCCAATTGCCTTTTGCATGGTTCGCGTGACGAAGAAACTTGAGAGAGACCTATCCGAAGCCCATTGATGTACCAAATGTCTATGTTTCTCGCTTCCTGCCAACAGCTTTTGCTGAAAATCGTCGCCGCCGTAGTCTTCGTCCAGGATCCCTGGGCATTGCACAATTTGAGCCCCTATCAGATTGATGATTGCTAATCTCAGCACGAACAGATGATCACGAATTTATACCCGAGGATGAAGCGACGGTAAACGTTGATGCATTGGTGAACGAGGTCGACTTCGAACACGCAATCCCAACTGCTATACCTGCCCACCATTTCGAACAACCCCGTCGTGCAACACCTTCGGTGCCTCCTGGATTTTCCATACCCACCTCGTCGAGAGCCAATGTTAGCCAACAGGCTCAGCCAATGTCTCGCACTGCATCATCTAGTATAGCACCGGCTGTTCCAGTAGTGCCCGCGATGCCCATTCGCCCTGTGACGCCTACCAAGTCCAAGAAGGAGAAACAAGCCAAGGATGCCATACTTAGTTCGAACCAGAACACCCCCCGAACACCTGAAATGAACTCTAAACCGGCTACTCCGATTAAGTCTGAACGAAAGCCACCGGCTGCAAAAGCACAAGCTACTAAGACCATGGCGAAGAACAAATCGGAATCGACGTCTTCGGCGATAATAGAAGGAAATCAGGTGTCCACGCCCGAGCCTGCATCTAAATCAAAGACCGATAAAAGCAACAAAAAAGCGAATGTAACACCTAAACCAGAGATGACAACGCCGCAGGAAGTCAAAGCCATCGCCACGGCCGTGAAGACACCCAGCTCATCCAAGCGGCAGCATCCTGGTAAATTAGATATAAGCGCTGCTACACAGGCCTCTGATGCGGACTCGACCCCATTCTCCAGCGCAGTCAAATTGGACTCGAACTCGAAGAGTCTACGTGCCTCCTCCCTGTCGAATTCTGGGTCTGTTTCAGAGAGCCCCGCGGCAACATCGACTGGTTCTCCCATCAAGCGTGCTACAGCACCGAGAACTCTTCGTGTTCTTCCCACGCCAAAAACAGAGAATGTCGTACCTCTATCAGCCATTTCGACAGCTTCAGTTCCCCATGTTCCGAATGTCGATAAACTTAGGTCTCGCCAAGCCAGCGTTGCTTCAATCAATCCACCTGGCACCCCTGTCAGCGACATGATCTCCGATATTGCGTCCGTAACATCAACCTCGGTTTCCCGGGCCAATTCTCCGCCTCCCATTGGTGGCAAAGTCGGCACTGCTCCAGTTAGGAAGAAGACGAAATCACAGGCTAAGAAAGATCGACAGGAGAAAGCTAGACACATGCTGGAAGAGGAGGTCTTAGCTGTAGAGGAACAGGCGAAATTGGAAGCTGAACCTGTTCAAGCACCTATCGTTGGGCGCAAGAAGAAGACCAAGAAACCGACTGTGACCAGCGCAAAACCTGTACAGAATGCTGGGAAGAGTCGACCGACCTCGCCCAAACCGAAAAATGTAGAAGAGAGAGAAGAGGAAAAGCCAGAAGTCAAACCAGTAGCTGCATCACCGGTGAAAGCGACACCTGCCCCAACCGCTGCTGCACCTGTCCCACAACCACCTCCTATGCAGGAGCCTGCAAGCCCAGGCGAACATATCAAGGATAAGCGTGAACTGAATCCGCATTCAATCTTTGCGGACCTTGAAAAGAATGGGGAATTATTGACTTCCTCCCTTGAGTTCTTCAAGCCACTGTCCGCTTCCCTCTCGCACAGCGCTCGTACTACGCAGCCGAGCTACACTACGACTCCCCCTAATTTGAAGCTTCACTTCTCCGATGCGGACATGGATGCTTTAGCTAACAAGAGGCCGGTTCGTCTCACTGGCCAGGATGGAAAGTCGGAATCAAGAACATTGATCACGCCACAAGGGAAATTCTTCTGGGGATTGACCCAGGAATTGGAGGAGAAGGCCTTGGAATTGGAAAAGAATATCGAGGAACTGAAGGGGGCCGCACGTTTCTACCCACGAAAGCATTCAGCGCACTCACCAAATCATTCTGGTGTCGCCCAAGCACAGTCACAGGACGTTCTCCCTGCCATCGCTACCGCACTCAAAGAGGCAGGTGCCAAACTCAGCAAATCGAACAGCGAAGCAAATTCCGATCATCAGATTCCAAAGCTCGACGCTACATCTACTCTCCTCGGTTCAACATCTCTACCACTGCCGCCCGTCCATGCGTCGAGCGATGGTTGGTCGGACCTAGATAATCCCATGAACAAGTCACTAGACCTTTCAGGCTTGGCTTCAGTCCCAGCTCCCCAGCCCCAACAACAGACGCCTGCCGATGCCATCGCATACCTGAACCAATTTGTTCTACCAAAGACAGACAATCCATCGCCAAACGTAGTCAGAACTGAGATGGCTGCTGTTGGTGGGCCTCCAGGCTCAGGCGTCGGTAGCATGCCCGCAAATGTCAACAAGATTGCCAAAGCAGCCAAGGTAGTCGCAGATAGCAACATTGCTAGTAACGACTTGTCAGGTATGGGTGCCATAGCTGCAGACCTACTCGGTGGCGTTGTCGTCCAGGGTTTGGAAGCACTCGTCGGCGCCGGTCTTGGTTTCCACAGCAGCCAGGATCTCAGCGTCGACGCCCAGGGCAATGTCACGCTGGGAGGAAGCGGACTCGATGTCCAGGGTCTCGTGGACGCCATCGGATCCGGTAGTGGAATCGGAGGCTTCGGCACTGCGAACAATGGCCGCAGGGGAAGACGAAGTGTGTTGTCGATCGACGAAGCGGAACAGGCAATGCTAGCCGCGAAAAAGGACCACGAGGCGTTGGAGAAGAAGCTGATTATGCTCATGAGACGCAACAAGAAAATGGTCTCCAGCATGGGCAAAGCATAAGCGGTGGCATGGCTGATAGACCCAACACTCGCTGTAGGCTTCCGAAAAGAAATCCTTTAGTATGAGGGATATGTATTGTTTGTATTATTACTAGCCTGGCGCTATTCAGTATGAATAACGAAAACGAAGTCCATACATGATGTAAAAATAAAGCATTAAGATATCATTAAATATTTGTGCATTTGAGTGAAAGTGAAGACAAAAACTCTAGGTACGAGAGTGGTTTCGACGTTCTAATAACAATAGTATGCTTAAAACAGAGTTACAGTTCACGGAATGTGCGTTCATTGCACCATAATCATTTAAAACTCGTTTTTATTTCTTTAATTGAGAGCACAGCATCGACATGGTGTGCATGCCCGGCAGCAGCGTAGCTCATGAAATTTTGCCCCCCTTCTCCACTGGGAACCTAGTGGCATAATACAAACCTGACCCGTAAAGGAAACCCGAATCCCTACGGCGGCTACGATGCGATTCCCCAATCCTAATGGTCTATGCTTTGACGAAATGTTGTTGACAAAAGAGTACAAATGAAAATACAATGCCTGATGAGGCCGGATGCCTACTCTTCTAGGATGCAAAAAAACAAGAAAGTGTTGCGGAATGTTACGATGGTCTTTTTAGGCTTCTTTGGCCTTTTCTCGCTTCTCGCGGAGGTATCTGAAGCCTCGGGAGGGGCCGGCAGTGAAGAAGCTCTTGACGCTTTGTACGGTCGAGGGCCATTTGACTGTTTGGAGAACGGTTTTGTTGACCATTTCCGGGAGGTCCTTCTCAGCGGCGATGCGTCGGTCGAATGGGCCACCAATCTGTTTCTTGACGCCACCTGCGGGATCATCGTCTCTGGTTGCCTCCAGCATCTCTTGAAATTCGCGTCCGGGGATGGCGAATTTTCGTTGATATTGGAAATAAAGCTTCTCCCTGAAGGATTTGGGGAGTCGTCGGACCATGTTACCTCGGCGCTCGGGATCCATATCCTGCTCTAGCCTAAGATCGAGCTCGGTGTCATCTTCCCAGCCAGGTTTCGATACTGCCTTTGCATCGCTGTATGTTAAATTGGGAAGGGAATTGATGAGGTCGTGATATAAGAGACGGAAATTCCTGATTTGGTGGTTTACAATGTTCTCAATCTTTTTGGGGTTCTCGCTCCCATAGTCCATGCGCGGATCACCGCGGTAACTCAATCCGGTAATAGTAGAATATAGCTCTTTTTCAGTAAATGTAGGTGGGAGTAGTAACAACGAGCACCGCACTGCGGAAAGTAGGTTGCGCTGGTTTGCGACGCGGATATTCGGATCTTCAAAGAGAATCTTGACGGGCTTTTGCAGGCGCCCAGCGAGGTAAAGGGTGTCCCAGTTCAAAAGATCGCTTTGCAGTGTTGGAAGATTGACCACAGCATATTTGATGAGAGTGCCATTTACGTTGACGTAAGGGTTGAAGTATGCGCCGGCGCCGTATGCGTCCTGGACGTGGCTTACGACGCCAGAGCCAAGGGATCCGAGGAAGGAGTAATGATCCTTATGGGCGCGCAGGTTCAGCGAATGGAAGTGCTGAGAGAACTTTGTAGCCAATATGAAGTCAATCATCTTTCCACCACCTTTCTGCCACTTCAGTATTGCTTCCGGCGGATTCGAATGGGGCGATTTCGTAATGCGCGACGCCGTCGCATCAGATTGAGGGAAAACACCCGAGCCGTACGCAAACGCATAGCTGAGCGCAGGAAACTCCCGAAGGATGCCCCTCAAACTACGCTTGAAATCCTCATTTGTCTGAAGCAATTGGTTCTTTCCGAAATCTTTATAAGGTAGCTGGGAGAAGTTCTCGAGCGCAGGCGTATGGTCCTCCCAATCCGCTGGATGATTTTGAAGCGATTGGCTGGACGTGGATTCGGTGGACGCGGAAGCGGAAGCTTGGGATGTTGCGAATCGTTTACCGTGGAGGAGCAATGGTCGCCCGCGCCATGCTGTCCGTATTAACACAGGATGTTGAGCCATTGTGATGTGTGATTGTTGTCTCGGAAATCTGGTAAATGCTCACAGCAAGGGCCCTGAATGACTAAGGCCAATGTCTTGGCATGACCCCTGTCACCGCGGGGCCTTCCGTGTTTTGATTGTTTTGATCTACCGCTTAGTCTCCGGCGCAACTTCAACATCAACCACAAACATCAAAACAACAGCAGCAGCGACCTTGATACGCCTTCTCACATCACAACGCACCCCGAAAGTGCCACCAAGTACTCAATTCTTGAGATATAGAGCACATTTTACCATCATGACTACTTTCACAGCCTCATTGCAGGCACGCGTGGACTCGTTCCTCGCAGCGAAGCCAAAACCATCGCGTCGCACATCCGCACGCTCCAAGAAAGCACAGCAACAACAGACATCCGCATGGCCACTCTCATCTCCCGACCCGTACAATCTTGCATTCGCTGGCTTTATCTGGAAACCAACTTCGACCAGCCCCGATAACGTGCAGTGCTTCTCCTGCGGATGCCAGCTTGATGGATGGGAGGCTTCCGATGTGCCTGCGTACGAACATCTCACACATTCACCCGATTGCGGTTTCGCCATGAATATCTGCATACGAATGCGAAATGGGGATCCAGAGCGTGCAGAGAAGGATCCAATTTGCGACGAGATGTTGGTAGCGCGCAAGAAAACATTTGGCGAGATGTGGCCGCTGGATGCGAATGCAGGATTTCCAAGTGTTGATCAGGTTAGTAATTCAGCTACCTAGAGCTCAGCATCATCTGCAGAGCATATGCCATTTTACGGAATGAACTGCTAACGTTGAATGCAGATGGTCTATGCAGGATGGTACTACGATCCCAGTCCCGACCTTCTTGATGGTGTTACCTGCGCATATTGCTCCCTTTCTCTTGACTCTTGGGACGCGGGTGACAATCCGTTCGAAGAGCACCAGAGGCGATCTCCAGAATGTCTCTTCTTTCAATTGAAAGAACTCTACCATCCCACAGAGAGCCCCGTGTCGCCGCAAGTGGTCATTAAGAAGACCAAAGGCAAGCGAGTATCGAATCGATCCACGCGATCATCATCTGCCTCGACGACGAGAGTGAAGAAGGCACCTGCTAAACCTAGAGCGGCCAAAGGCGCAGGGCGCGCAAAGAGGACCACCAAAGATTCTGAACCCGCGGAGCTTGTATCAGCGCTTGAGCCTGAGCTTGAACCTGAGTTTGTTGAGCCGACGCTCGAGCCCGAACAGCACATTGAGCCTGAGCCTGAACCAGAACCAGAAGTGGAACCGGAGCCGGAGCCGGAGCCGGAGCCGGAGCCGGAACCTGAGGTGATTGCCGTCCCAGAGCCTAAGAAGGTGACCAAGAAAGGACGTCCAGCAAAAGCGAAACGTGCAAGCGCTGTGTCTGTTCAAAGCAGTACCTCCACAAGACCGAAACGCGGAAAGAAACGGACGAGCGAGGACATGGAACCGGAGCCCTCTATAGCACCGGAAAGTCCTAAGCGCATGCGATTCAGCGACATCTCCTCCATCCGTCCAGAATCTGTCTTCGAATCCACTCCTATGAAGGTAGCACACACGCCAGAACAGCGCACACCAGAGAGGAGAACGCCAGAGACTAGCCGCAACAACAAGCACTGGGAACCCATCGACGTCGACGACTTCTTTAAGAACGACGCCTTCGACTTCATCTCAGGCGTGCTCGTTGACGCAGGTCTCGACAAGGAGAACGTCGGAGCGAACGCAGTCGACGCGGTCAATGCCGGCCTGACTAGCCCCGAGAAGAAGATGACGGTCCAGCAATGGGTCATGTACAACGCGCAACGCGGGGAAGAGAAGCTGCGGGCCGAATGCGAACGGCAGATCGCCGCGTTCGAGGCTGAGGGCCAACGCGCCCTCGCCGCCATCCGAGCGCTTTAGTCTTCGCGGAAACGCAGTTTCCCACTTGTCATGATACCAAGGGTTGTAAAGATACAGGCGTTGTTTATATTGCTTTCTTGGGAGCCTCTATCTGGTCCCTTCTGCTTCTTTTTTTCCATTCACAGGCGTTTAAGCCGAGAGGCTACTGCTGGGCAAACCATTCACCCTTCAACCGCCCACGAAAGCTCAGCCGAAAATGGATTCTGGCTTGCTTCAGGGCTTTTGCTTTTGGATGGTTGGTGCCTAAGGATACATCCTTTTTGTTCTTCTTCTTCTTCTTCTTCTGGCGTTTTGGGGATTCTGGGGGACCATGCATGTCCCAATGAACATGCATTATGCATTTGGCGTTTGTTTGTTTTCATGAAGGAGTTTGTTTTTGGGGGGTTTCCATTAATGAAAGGAAGGAATGGGAATCAAATGCATTGAACTGAACTGAATTGAAGTGGTAGGACTACCGAATGGAAACACTTGATATAATTCTGTACGGGGTGTCTTGTTCTTCTGATGTGTGCATGCAGTATCGTACGGGGGTGGTGTTCACGAAGTGTGCGCGCGGTCACGTGGTATGCATACGTATAGTTTCACACTGCGTGGATGTATGTACAGGACTGTGTATATTATTTTGGGGGATTAATGCGGCGGAAAGGGTATATGTATATGTCTGTCTAAGCATGTATGTGGAGGTATCTAGTCGCCATAGATGTTCTCTCTTATCCGCTGTAAATTATCCAAGAATCCACCTCCACCTCCACCACCGTTATTGCTACTACTGCCGCCAGTGTTACCGCTGCTCTTCTGAACCGGCACCTCCTGGGACTTCCTTATGCTCCCGCTACGCCCGCTCCTCTGCTTCTGCGCACTAGCAGCAGCAGCAGCCGCCGCCGCCTCCAAACTCTTCTGCCTCTCCTCCACCAACCTCACCAAACCCTCCACAAACCTCACCCTCGCCTTCTCCTCCGCAGTCCCCTTCCACACGACCGCCAGATCCCTCAGCGCACGGATCCTAACCTCCGCCGCCGCGACGCCCGCGGCGGAGTCGTCCGCACCAGTCAGGAGGTCCGATATCTCGCTGCGCAGTGCGCTCGCAAACTCCTTGCCGCGCTTCTCGCGGTCCGCGGCGTCGGTGCCGGGCTCGGGCGCGGAGACGGAGATGAGGGAGGAGGTGAGGGAGACGTCGAAGGGCGGGAGCGTCCAGTGCATTGCTTCGCCGAAGATCTTGATGACGGATTCGAGGCGGGTGCGGACGAGCGTGAGGGTGCGGAGTTGGGTTATGTAGGTTGGTGGTTGCTGTTGGTCTGGGGGTTGTTGGGGGGTTGGGGTTTGGGTTTGTGGTGGTGGGTTGGCTGAGGTATTGGGAGCTTCGTTGGCGTCGTTGGGTGTGTTGGATTCTTCGCCGTCGTTTTCGCCGTCGTTGGGTGAGGTTGGGGTTGGTTGGATGCCATTGGGGACGAATTTCTTGACGTCGTCTTTCACGGTGTCGGTTAGGGTTTCTGTGAGGCTGATTGTCTCGCCGCGTAGGACTTCGACCTCGTAGGCCAGTCGACCGCCGGAGCGCAGCAGGTCATCGGTCAATTGGGTGAGGATGGTGGAGAGTCGGGTGGTGTGGGCGTTGAGCTGGGAGAGGAGGTCCTGGGTATGCGAGGAGAGGTCGGAGAGGGGGGCTGATTGCTGCTGTTGCTTGAGGGGTCTGGCGCTGACGGAGGAGAGGGAGAGCGATGGGAGGGTGGTGTTGAGGTAGTCGGCTGGGTCGAATGTGGGTTGCAGGAAGGGGAGGAGGGATTGGTCGGAGACGTGTGTGGATTTTGGGGTTGACGATGTTCCTGGTGGGGAGGTTGTGGTGGTGGAGGTTGAGACGGCCATTGTTGGGGTATTGTGAGGTTAGAGAGAAAGAGAGATGGAGATGATAGAAGGCGGGACCCTTGGTGTTGGCTCCCGGGGCTACAATTAGCAGCGTACCAGCGTATGCCCGTAATTGGGATGGCGCGGGGTGCGGCAGCGGCGGCGGCGGCGGTCGTGGGAGTAGAGGGAGGGGTAGCTTTGTATACTATAGATAGATACCTAGGTACCTACATACTTCTATACTTCCAGGTAATTGTTAGTTACTCACTCACTCTAATTCCTAATGATTGTGCTATCATTTCCTTCATCATAACTATCAGAGGTGGTAAACTGCCTGGTCTTCTTAATGATTTCTTGTTCAAGGTGGTGCAGACAAATTACGGAAAATGCGGCAGAACGTACGTACCTAGGTAGTGGTATCTGCGGGTTTACATCAACGTACTGGTAACTGGGCATTGTCTAACCTTTGTTTGATCTAATTAATTCGATACCGCGGAGTACATTGTTTATTTGTGTATAGGTCATGATTTCGATGAAGGTACTCAAAAGATCGAACTACTCCGTATCTCTGTCTGTGACCGGCAGCCTCACTTCCATAAAGTGCAAGTATCGAAGTTTGACATAGTATCCGATCATTAGGTATCGATAGATTCATAGATACATTCTACCTGGATCGGTACCTAATCCTTCCCTACATCATCATTATTACTACTGTATGGTACATACATTGTACATACAGTGTACCCGTGGTTACTACTGGAACTGGTTGCTGGTAACCAGCCTAACCATGTACAAAGCTCGTACCTCAGCCACATGGGTTTGCTGCCTGGATGGAGCTTTGACGCTCATCTCAACGGCCAACCCTCTGTTTAGTTGTAGCTACTCTTTCACACTCTACTCTCTCTACTCTCTCTACTCTCTCTACTCTCTCTACTCTCTCTACACTCTCTCCACTCTCTCTCCCTCGCTCATGCTCGTAATCGTACTGTCACTAATGACCGAATGACTGACTAGCTATTAGGCAACCAACAACTCTTGCCCATCTTTTGTTCCTGATCATTGAAAAGAATCCCACCTTTACTTGCACCCTCATCCTCATCCTCACCGTCATCGCATACGCTCGCTCACCTGCTCAAAACAAGTAGCAAGCTTGCCGCTACTCGCGCTTTGCTACCTCTATCTCTGCCTAACGAGGACCTACTATTTGCTTTTGTCTGGTATCTGCTTCTGCTTTTACCTTTACTTTACTAGGTGCCTACCTACCTACTCACCTACTTCCTTCGTTCTTTCCTTCACTTCCTCCATCTCTCCTTCCTTCCTCTTCGCTCACCTCACACCTGCCCTTCCCCGCTCACATAACCTCTATTTGTTGTTGTTGGCAGCTACCCAAACGCTAACAACTCCATTGCTCTGCCCATTGCCTTCTTCCTTTCCGCTCTCGCCCCTCGACTTCGTTCCCTCGCTGTTTGCGATCCTCATTTTCAACGGTATTCTAACAAAACTAGTCATTAGATCTTTCTGCCTCCTCGTTGCTTGAGCCAGCCTAGTGCCTTGCATTCTCGTGCGCTTTCACTACAGCTGCCCCCTCATTGAAAAGATACGGTCGCTTCGGATTCATCAGCAATTCACTATATTGCTCTTCTCTACTACCCTCGCTTCCGCACCAATTTCCCATGTCTCACGCACCTAATTAAGCTGCAACATCAAGCCGCTCGACCAGCAAAATCCGCTGGCTAAATCACCAAATCACGAAGCTGTTGACCATCCAATCGGGCCAGCTCTTGGATCATGCCGAGGAAACAGTTCGTAGCTGACCTCTGTAAGGCAGTGGAAGGCGTTTCGGTCGCTGGCATTTCCAATGTGCGCCATGGCGACGACGACGGTGAATTCAAGTTCATGTGCCTAGCCAATGGCGGAAACTTCGAGGTGTCCGTTTTGATACCAGGTCAGCATATACCTTACTGTCTTCCTTATTATCTGCGATAAGACTAATGACCATAACAGAGCTCGCCGACTACCCTTCAAGCCACACTTGCATGATATTCGCTCCAGACGATGCCCCAGCTGCCGTTGCAGGAACGCTGGCCGAGATATCGGACTACGCATCGGGAAAGACCGTGGTGCAATTACTTGAGCTTGTTTCGCGGAAATTGGAGTCTACCGATCGCGACGGTGATACACAAATGCTGAATTCTCAAGCAAATGACTCGGATGATTTCATAGACGACAGTGATAATGCTGATTTTGAAGAAGAAGAGGACGAAGAGGAAGAGGATGAGTACTTCCCCGATGACGACACGGTACCGAGGCCATTGATCCACGTACCAGACTCAGGCCAGGAGTACACGCAACCTACATCGAACTTCCGCAACCGAATCCGTGATGATCTAATCGTCGCCAAAGCGAACGGGTTCAAGGTCGGTCATCTGGGTGGCTTGATGGACGGCCTTGGTTGTTACGTCAGTCTCTCCTGTCGCATCGCAAAGCTAGGAATCTCCCAAGAGGCGATGCAGGCCTGGCAGGTGGAACCTTCGGAGTATCTGGTTGCTATCCTCCACTACCCCTCTGGGTACAAGAGCATGGATGACATACGCTCCATGGGTGCATTCACCTCTAAGCGATACTTTGGCGTTCGTGTCGGAATTAGTACGAGCTACAAGCCCACCATGCAGGAAGCTGTGCGTGCATTCACCCGACTTAGTAAGGAGGAGGAAAGACGCAACGAAGAGTCCCAGGCAGAGTCACAATCGCAAAGCCCCACCAAAGGGTTTCGCAACTCCTTCATTTCTCGCCCTCTCAATGAGCTACTCGAGGAACGCTTCGCAGTCCTATTGACCTACCGATACAATGGCATGTCATGGGGTGGTGCAGAGGAATTCTACAATGACAATATCGGTATGCAGATTGACCATGCAGAGCTCGGTCTACAGGATAAGTATCTGGCCAACGACTCTCATGGAAAGTTTCCTTCTTTGGTAAACGCAGATCACATTACGGATTCCGGCGGTGCCACGCATTCGCTTCCGCTCGTAGCGATGCAATTCGTGCTTCGACATTTTGTACGCTGTACGGAGTTCTGTCTCATTTGCTTCACGAAATTGAGCGATGATCTACAAGCAATCAAGCCCTACGTCTGCGATAAGCCTCTATGTCTTTATCAGTACATGTCGCTAGGATTTGGTCCAAGCATCGAACATGAAATTCTATCCCAGCCGAAGGTAGTAGATCTTCTAATAAGCTTCTGCTACTGCAGTGCACGTTATGGGAAGTTAAAGGATTTCCCCACTGGCTTGAGCTTGATGGTACCTTCGCAGCAAGTTCAAAAGAAAGATAATAACACCAACCCGGCCCAGCCTTACACAGCATGGAACAATCTGCGGGCCAACCCCCCTCCACCTCCAGCGCCACCTTCTCCTCCGGAACTTGTCGAGGCAATCAAAGCGCGATTCAACTCCAAGTCCCAGGAGATTATGTTTCCGTTCAAGAGCGAAAAATGTCCTGTTCGGACAGGTGACTGGCTAGCCCTCAGGCTTGATAGTGACCCTTCGGATCAAATGCATGTCCGCGTAACGGAGACTTCTTACTGGCCTACTATATGGGTTTCGGAGCCCATATATCCTACGACACTATCTGACCAGACGAACAACAGTTCTCAAACGCCTTTTAAACAGAATGGTCCCAGTAGGATACTCAATGAGTTCCGTCCCGCCTCTTTTCATATCTACAATCAAAATTTCGATGAGCTGGATGAGTTTGCAAAGCGTGAAGCAATCTATACTCTCCTCGACATTCTTCCAAGCGTTGAAGAGATGAGGAAGTATCTCACCCGCAAAGCGCAATCTCCGCTAAGCTCCTGGGTGGAGCGAATGCCACCAGCAGCTCTTGGTATTCTACGTTGGATCATCGCATCGAACCGTGCTTGCATCGTGCAAGTGATGGACCAGGGTGATAGAACTTCGGGTAGGAGAGAGGAGCGCTTGTACGGGATGTCAGGGTGGACCCAATTCAGGTTTGCGATGGGCGCCCCAGACAAGGAACGGCGCTTCCTTCAGGCAATGCGCGATACTGCAGCTCGGCTGAATTTGACGTTCCCCAGCCTGTTCGCCTGGCACGGGAGCCCTTTGCACAACTGGTATGTTACAGCGCTTGTTTTCGTGATGAACTGTGCGCTAACGTTTGTAGGCATTCCATCATCCGTGAGGGCTTACACTTCAATGATACGGCCCATGGTCGTGCATACGGTCATGGTGTGTACCATTCCCTAGACGTTAGGACCAGCCTTGGCTACAGTGGCTACCATACCCATGTCGGAAGTGGATCAAGTGGTTTCTGGCCTCAAAGCGGGTTGCAAGTATCTCAAGCAATAGCGCTCAATGAAGTTGTGAATGCGCCCAAAGAGTTCGTCAGCAACAGTCCTCATTTGGTTGTGGCACAATTGGATTGGATACAGACCCGCTATCTATTCGTCAAGTCGGCCTCAGATGATCAAAAAAAACCTCCAGAACCTATGAAGGAGGTCAAGCCAGTCGATTTCATAGCTCAGGTATGATAGGCATTCTTCTGCTGTTGAACTGTTGACTAACACGCACAGGACCCCAAAATGTCTCCCTATGGGACCTCCGATTCGCTGATAATACCTCTCCATGCGGTCTCCGGCAGCCGAAGGCCGAAGGCTGGCGCAGGGAAGTCGATGAACAAGCGTTTGAAAACGGCATCTGGTGCATCTCCCGGTACCTTCTTCAACCCAATTGATCTCGATGCGGATGATGACGACCGCGGCAGCGTTGCTACCCTTGAGGAGGATTTGATCATTCTCCGGGACGATGGTGCAGAGGCGGTGCAAGAGAAGGGGGAAGCGTTGCCGATCCCCAGCTCTCTAAAGGGGAAATCCAAGGCTGGCAGCTTCCTCTCGAAATTGGTGGGCTCCAAGTCCTCCAAGCCTTTGACTGATTATGTTCCTGGTACACTTGACTATTCGTCGCTAGTTATGCTGGCCGAGCCAGCTTGGGCGACCCGCGGAGCGACCAATCGTCTCATGAAAGATTTCCAACAGCTGTTGAAGGTCCAAGCCAAGGAACTGCCGCATGAGTTAGGTTGGCACATTGATGCGGATAAGATTGAGAATATGTATCAGTGGATTGTGGAACTGCATTCTTTCGATCCGACTCTCCCTCTAGCCAAGGACATGAAGGCCAAGGGTCACAAGAGTGTAGTCCTCGAACTCCGTTTCGGCAAAGACTATCCAATGAGCCCACCTTTTGTTCGTGTCATCCGCCCTCGATTTTTAGGTTTCCAACAAGGTGGTGGCGGACATGTTACTGCTGGCGGCGCGATGTGTATGGAGGTATGTCAACCCAAGATAATAATCTCTCCATATTGGGGCTTCGCTAACACTTATCTAGCTACTCACGAACGATGGCTGGTCTGCCGTATCCTCTATTGAATCAGTACTTCTCCAAGTCCGAATGGCCATGTCGAGCCTTGAGCCGAAACCCGCGCGCCTGGAGAACCACATTCGCTCAGACTATGGGGTCGCCGAAGCTGTCGACGCTTATATCCGTGCTTGTCAAGTTCATGGCTGGACTGTCCCTGAGGGGTTCCGAGAGATGGCTTTGGGCGGTTTACCTCGCAACCAGGCTCAACAGTATTAAAGGTCCCCACGAACGTGCTACTTTCTTGGTGGCCTCCAGCATGTATTCTTTTCGTGTATTTGAACATTATGATGCACCAACTTTTGTTTCTCTTTACTCTAGGAAGGGTCACCCAGGTCGATTAGGCGTTTTGGCAGCACAATGGTTAAGCATTGGGTCGAGGCGTTTACTAGGGGCATGAGCTGGGATTCCACAAAAATCAACGATGTACCCGAGGATTGGAATCATCTTCGCCATTGTTTTCACAGTCAGTTGGGAAAGGTTACGCTCGTAGCATCCAACGCACTGCTGGGAGAACACCGTCTTTGGGGATGATCATGATGATGACAATAACGACGACGATGACGAAACAGATAGCATGGTCTACTTTCGAGTTGTCGTTCCCCCAATCTGTGAGCAATGGCAGCATGTAGTTATATACCCTTGCGAGGTTTGCAAGACCCTTGTACAGAGGACGTGAATCCGTCCCAAAAGAAAATTACACATAATGGCAAAATGCATGCATGACCAAGTGAAATTCTCCTCAGATTGATGTCATTGTGTATGATTCATATATACCGTGCATGTTATCGTACGATGCCATGCTGTAAATCTACTACTCAATATATGCTTTGCTTCCAAAAAGTGAAAGCAAAATCCTACCATCTCTCGCGCTTACGTGCGAGAAGAAGGAAAAGAAAAGTAATCAGTACTTTTCTCTCTCCAAGCGCAACGATCGATAAAAATACACACGCACAAAACGCCTATCGCTAATGCCCAATGGTCATCCCCCCAGCCCTTGCTGTTCTCCAAAGAAAAATGCATATTCAATCGTGACAACAAACAAGCAAACGACGTATGAATGACAAAAACGCGCCAACCAACCCCATGCCTAACATCATCTCCCCCCAAAGGAAAGAAGAAAAAAAAGGGGAGGGTTGGTCAAGTCAGATCCAACGACTCAATCTGGCTCTCGCGCCAGCGCCTCCTCTGCCGCTCCGCGGCCTTCGCACCCGCTGCATTCCATTTCGCGTTGGGTGTGTCATCCTCGTTGTCTGAGGTTTGGTCTGCGAAGGTCCATGCGCCGGCGAGGCTTTTGCGAAGCTGGATGATGCGTTTTTTCTGGTTGGCGGATTTCCATGCTGCTGTTGGTACGGTGGTGGTGGAAGTGGAAGTGGAAGTGGTTGGATGGGGTGGCGATGGCAGGGAGAGTAAAGGGGAGCTGAGGCGGGGAGAGCGGCGGAGGGATTGTTTGGGAGGGGGAGGGGTGTCGAGGAGGGTGGTGGGTGCTGGTGCTGGTGGTGGAGGAACGGATTCGTTTGGTACAGGGAGGGGCGAAGAGCAGAGTCCGGTGAGGTCTAGTGTGTCTATTGTTTGTGCGGGCGGTCTGTTGCGGAGACGGGGGGATGCGCGGGAGGGTTTTGGGTTTGCTTTCTTTGGTTGGGGGTCGGACGATGAGGTTGAGGTGAATGATGTGTTTGAGTTGATGGACTGTAGTGGGGGGCGTGCTGTTGATAGATGGGATCTTGTTCGTTCGGGCTGCTTGCTTTGAGCGATGGGGATGGGCTTCAAGGGCGAGGAGAGTGTGAGGTCAAGAGTGTCGATGTTCGCTTCTGGCAAATGCATGTGCCGCGCCTTTGGTGTTGGGGATGCTTCTCGTGGAGGAGTGAGTTTCCGAGACTTTGTTGGAGATCGTGACCAGAGATCCAACGTCGTTTGTCTTGTTTTGGTAGGTGTTGATGCAATGGAATTTGCCCGTTTCGGTTGGGAGGGCGGAGGGTTGCGTGTCGTTCGTGTTCTGGGTCTTTTGACAGGAAGCTCTGATGGAGAAGGCAGTGCTGGAGAGTCGATGAGGTCGAGCGTCTCGATAGTGTCCAACTTGCTCGGGGTGGCAGGTCGATCACCATTTGCATTCATGTCAGCCGGTAAGGTTTGTGATCGTTGCATCGGCCCACGTCTCCTTCTCTTCGTCACACTTGGTGGGAGTTCCGGCAATGGAGATAGTGACTTTAGTCTTGTTTCAGAAGGCACAGCTGAAGGTAGAGGTTTTACTGGAGAGGAGCTAAGCAGGTTTATTACGGTTTGTGCTGCCTGCTCTGCTGCTCGGGGAAGGGGACGCGGTTGCTGTGGCGGATCTTGAACCTTTGCCAACTTCTGTGCTGTTCTCACACCCGGTTTGGTTACTCTGGCAAACTGGTCAATGGTGCGTTGAGGCTTCTCGGCTGTAGGTTTGGTCCTCTTGCTCGTTTTCGATTTCGCTGCTGCTGTCGCCGTACCTAGTCTCGGTTTCGTAGAGGCTGCCTTTGGTCGAGTCGTCCCTGCTCTCCAATCTTCAAAAGCGAGGGGAACACCAATCTGGACGAGTGTCTCCGCGACCCATGCCCGCGCTGGCTTGGAAGCATCGAATTTGGTGGGACCACGCTTCCGGGGTCCAGCCTCACCATCGTCCGCGTCCAACTCCATCTCTTCGTCCATCTCAGGACTCTCTGCCCTTCCTCCTGCAGCAAGTCCATCTCGTCCGAAATCCAACTCTTCATCGGGTTCCTCATTGCTAAGGTCAATCTTGACGAGATCCAAGGGAATAAAGCTGATGCGGACTTCTGGTGTGTTGTCTGTGATAGCATGTTGACGCTTGCCATGAATTCCTTTCACCAAAGTTGCTTCATGTTTTTGTCTTGCCACCAAATCATCCGAGCTGAATTGCTCAGAGTCTGCTCTCATGCGGAGACTTCGAACAAGTAGTGACGGTGCTAAACTGCGTATGAAATGTTTTGCACCCTCAAGCTTTACCCAATCGAAAGCGTCATTTGCAAATTCGCGAAGGCCTGGAAAGTCCAGATCCTGATCCCACTTGATTGATCGTCTCAGTTTGTCCAAGCCAGCTTTGGTGGAGACCACAGGATGCGTATAGTATCCGAGAATGTCGGCGCGGGGGAAATCATCTGGAATGACCAAAGTGGTATGCTTTCGCTTGAATAGCTTGTTCTCGTTACTTTTGAGCTCATGCTGTAGCCTCTCCCGCCATCTTTGTACAGCAGCACTGTCGCCCTTTCTTATATTGCATAGGTCGTGACCAAATCCAGCTCTGGCGGCTTCACAAGCCGTCTTTGGGCCACACCCTGGAATACCCTCTGGCACATAATCTCCTCCGCTCATCAATGCGACCAGAATCATGCCTTCTCGATCTAATTGCGAAGGTCCGCTCTTCGTTTCTGCCGCATCGTACACATTAACGTGGGTCGGTGTTTTGCCCGTCTTGAGCTCAGGGGACCAATTTCGGACTGTGACTCCACTTCCAAACATGAGCGTATCGACATCCTCACTCAATACAACATCCACAATTCCCTCTCTTTGCAGGAGTGCACATTCGGCTTCGGCTTCGCCCGGCGCAAGGTGTATGGGAAATCCAAATTGTTTCAACAACTGTTTTGCGAGGAACTCCGGAACAGATGCAACATTCGGGCCTGTCCTCTTGCCACGTTTGAATGGGGGTTTATCGGGGCCATCGAATACGAAAATCGGATGTATAGACAATGCGATGAGTCGAAGTAAACGGTAGTAGAAGGTTCGGAGAGCCGGATTCGTGCCGCCTGCAAGTATCGCTCATCAGCATTGCTTTCAAAAGTGTGGCCTAGATGCTTGTGAATACCTTTACTGGCTTGGATCTGGAACAGCCATATGGATACGTCGATAGCAATGCGCAATGGACGGCCAGTCTCTTCGAATTTCTCAAGCGAAAGCTTTGAAAATGCTATGCGGCGACCAGGTCCAATCTCTTTGTAGATACTATGGCAATGATTAGCCTCTTGGATATCCTAAGGTCTCGCGGTGACATACCCATGAATACCCATGACGCTGGCACTTCTGTCAGGCGTCAAAAAAGGAGAGAGGGCTCACAGTCATGCTAACTATTTAGTTAGTGCTGTCGCATAGAGCAAAGTGAGGTGGTGATGTTATGCGGGCCGGGATTAGTGCATGGGCCGGATAAGATTGTTGCCTGGGCGACGACTGCCAAACATGGAAACGCGTACAGAGTGGGCTGGGCATCAATGTTTCAACGGCAGCCAACACAACAGGGTCCAACGTTCCTAACCTGACGACACAACATCACATAATATACACATTACAGCCGAATCGCACTCAATTCACAGGTGCTGTTCTGCGCTCTTTGGAGAGACATCATGGTCTCGCGCACAAGAACCACAATGTCTAGCGACAACATGAGCGACAGCAACCCTGGATCGTCACCGGATCCTCTCAATGCCTCAATTACGGAGTCTGCAATACGGCGCAGAATAACACGCCCTTCTAGAGACCCTCTAACCTCTAGCTCACCGAGCAAGGTCAATCGCAGTCTTAATTTTATCGACCAAATGCAGTTATCACCCTCCAAGTCAATGGTCATGAACACAGGCCGTGAGGGTGGCGCAAGCCCATGGCGCATCAAAGTAACAGTGCAAGCGGAACCCGGAAGCGGATCAGAAAACAGTAACCTTGATTCACCATCTGTAAAGAGGTTCACACGAACGACAACGACTACTGTACCTCTCAAAGATGACGACACTTCTTCACCTATCAAACGCCGTGGTCGTCCTAGGAAGTCGGGATCTGGCCCAAGTGCTAAACCAAAGCGAAGCGGAACACCCATTAAAAGACGTTCACCTTCCAAGCGAGGTAGCTCCATTTCTGCGCCCGACGAAGACCCATTCACGGCGGCTATGGATATTCAGCCTAAGCGGCGCAGGGGCCGCCCACGTAAGAGCGTGCAACTGGAGCCTGAGAACATGACGCCAGACGTCGAGCAAACAAGCATTGAAGATGCGTCTCCCATGGAGAATCCCATAGACGACCATCAGGAAGAGAACGAGGAAATTATTTCCGATGATTCGAGAGAGGTCCGGGGCAGTATTGATCGAGTCTCTCCTCTGCTCCCTCACGGCACGCCAACCCCATCAATCCAGTCCTTGACGGGATCTTCACGAGCATCAAGCGAGGACTCAATCGACAAGCCCAACGAACCCCCAAGCAGGCGTCGATTAGTTGGCCGCAGTGTCACCATTGCAAGTGGGAGTATCACAACCCCAACGGCAAATGCTACATCTCGTAATTTACGGGAGCGCAGAGGAACCCCACATGCAAAAGTTGCAGCAATCTCCCTGGACTCCTCAGAGGATGACGAGGATAGCCTCGACACACCCCCTGACAGCGATGAAGAAAACGCTGTCGGTGATATCCAGCCTATACCAAGTCCGTCAATGGAACCATCTTCTCAATCTGCCCCAGGCGAAGAGGACGATATCGATGATCGCCAGAACGCCACCGTCTATGCATTCGAGGAGGGTACGACAAGATTGCCAGACGACACGACTATTCTAGAAAGCGAGCACTTCAGTATGATCTCCGTTGATTCATTGAGGAGTAATGGAAGCCCAGTTAGCCCGGTCAACAGGTCCATCGTACAGACATTGGATAGGCAAGCTCTTCAGTCTGCGGTTGTTGAACAGCCTCAGCATGATACAAGCCAGCAGTCCGTCAGGGCTCAAAGAAGCAGTATGGCTTCCCAACTACAAGCAGATCTGTCATCGACTAGAAGTTCATCGGCATCGCTGGCACCTGAAAGCGTTCCCGTCATTAAGGCGAGGCGTGAAATAACACCAGTGATGCAAACACGATCACCCTCAAATCCGCCTGCAATCGTATCTGCACCTTATTCACCATCCGAAGTTCAGACCCCAAAAATCGGGCGTGTTGTCAAGGCCGGTGTAGCTTTGCAGGGTGTTGTAGATCCTGAAAGACTCACGCCTTCTAACCAGGTGTCCAACCAACGCACACCTAACCATACGAACCCTCTTGATGATTTGTTCAGGGGGTTCAGCGAAGGTACAAGAAGGCAACTCCAGGCTGGGCTTCGACTTGGCGAGCAACTAGCTCTGGAGAGTGAGGATAGTCAGGCTAGCCAGAGACTTCCACCGGCTATGTCAAGCCCAGTCAAGGCACAGGAGAGGAATTCTGACGCAGAGCATGTACGTTCTGAGAAGCAGAAGCAGCACGAGTCCCGATTGCTGACCCCCGAGGACCAGGAGGATTACAATTACTCAGCATCGCCTCACGTCGAAGATACTCAAGTCCAGTACCCATCATTGCCGGATGAGAGCGTGAGCAGTCAACTCATGAGTCCAACAAGCGCAAGCAGTGAAGACGAAATGAGCTGGCGTGTCGATACGCCTCCTACGCGAACAGGAGGTGTCGATGCATATACTACGAATGCATTTCATGGGCCTGAGAACGTCGGAAGTGCTCATAGCGTTGACGATATGGAAGCGCATGGACTCGACACGGAAGATATATCGGACGTATGGCAAGAGGAAGCCAGCCGATCACAGCACGTGCCAGTAGAAACACAGAGCTTGGAAGCTGAAAAGGAGCCCTCATTTGTTGACTTGCTCGTCGGTGAGGGTCAGGCCAGACCAGCCAGGGCGAAACTTCCGAAAACATGGAGACGCAAGAGCTCTAGTAATTTCAATTACAGCGACGAGCTTGAGGAACCACAACCAGAGCCCTCTGCCACATCGCCAAACGCGCCAGAAGAACACTCAAACAGCAGTCTAGCGAACCTATCGGCAGCGCAAGATCCAGCTCAATCCCAATCAACTAGGGCAGTTTCAAGGAAGAGGCAGTTTCTTGAGCCCCCGACATCCGAGGGTGACAGCGATAATGATAATGGTAGTGAGGCCAGTGACGACACAGATGCTGGAATGTTCTTCCAGTCAAATCTACCATCTGTCTTCAATAAGAAGCGTTCCGTGGAGCTCAGACGACGTAAGGCGGAGAAGCTCGATTTATCTCTGCTCCTCGCGGAAGGAGAGAGCTTGATTGCAGACTCTTCCCCAGCAGCAGTCACCAAGACGCCTGGAGAAAAGAAAAAGAACCCTTTCAAAGACACTCCTCCCAGGTTTCCACAAACCTTAGGCTCCCCCGCGAAAGGCAGTCCTCTACGACACGAAATTCGTGCTTCAGATTCTGAGCATAGCACCATGCACACAACAAGTATGCTGGAGTCTACGCTTCCACAAAGCTCACCCTTTCACACCATTGTGGATGATTCCAAGGTTTCGGTCGCTTCGGACGTGCGACAACTCCAGAATGAGCTTCAAAACGCGCATACGGACTCAAGCGTAAGACATGTCCGAGAGGAGGCTGATGCACATGCATTGGCGTATGAGTCCCAGTATAGGACACTTGAAGAGATTGAAGAGGTCACTGAACTTTCAAGGACGAAAAACTCCACCCTGCTACCCTCTTCACCGCCAGCAATGGCCGCCCATTCAAGTCCTCTACGAAAAACCCGCGAATATTCGTCATTGTTTGGGGACTCGCAGTTCACGCCTGGTGAGAAGAGGCAAAGGTCACTACTAGGGAAACGCCCAGTCCGTGGCCCTCTTCCCCAGCCCGAAATTGCCGTAACGCCGCCTGTGGAAGATGCGGAGCAAGCTTTACCTAACAGTGGCGGCTTCTTTGGCCTGGTCTCTTCACTCTGGGGAGGTCGCAGTGCCGAGGCCGCATCGGTGTTACATCCTATCGCCTCACAATTTGACGCTCTTCCAAAGGTAGCACCGTGGACAAAGACCCACTTCAAGACTCTGGACAACATCTACAATCTCCACAAGAAGCAAGCCACACTTTTCAAGCCATCACCTCCGTCTCTCCACGCAGATACAAATAAAAGACTCCTGGAGGAGTTCCTGTCTAACAGCAACTTACCCTTCGTCGGAGCTCGATACACCTGCTGGGGCTACGAAGTCACCATGACCGAGTCCCTCGTCACCGTATGCGCAGTCTTCATGCAGCTCCTATCCCTCCAAGACATCGCAGAGTACGAGAAAACGTACGGCAAGAACATTGAGGTTGTCCAGCGCAACAGCCCCCAAGAACCGGGCCCCGCGTTCAAAGAGGAAGACATCGTGCAGCGCCTAGCGACAATCATCATAGGAGACGACCTCAGGCGAGACGAAAGGAGGGGTAAGAGGGTCTTTAAGAGGGGAACTCTCCAAGTGCAGTGGCCTTCTTCGACGTAGAAAATTTTGGTCAGGGGGCGCGGGATCGCTCGATGTTTGCTAGGGCTCTTTGCTTCAGGGGCGCGTATACCAGGTGTTGGTTTGACAAATTGGGAACAGGGTGGGCGTTATAACATGATGAAAATGATTGGCGTTACGGTTTATCTTGTTTGCTTTTATTTCCTTCTTCCAACGGGGGAGTTTTTCTGGGAACGGTTTTTGCGATATCACGGTGCGGGAACAGGCAGGAAAAGGAACGGATGATGCGTACGCGATGTAATGATTACGATGAAAATTTCTGGATTTTTGTATGTGATACCTTTTTGATTAAATTCTGGGTTATTTCCATCTCCCCTTTTTGCAGATTAAAAGCAGTGGAAGAAAAATGAATGTTTGAATGCACCTTCTTTGAATGGACCAGGTGCTCATTTTTATGAATTGTCTTGATGGCCGAAGGACAGAAGGGGTTGCACATCACTCAACGTAGACGACGGAACTTATCACTGTACTCAAGGTTCAAAACGTCATAATTCAACTGATATGCTCTGGGTATTTCATCTATCTACTAATCTACATACATAAATGATAAACAGACGCACGTATACATACAGACAGTATAATACGTCCTAAACCTTAAGTCCAGCACACGCCACGCCACGCTACAGCACTTATTGTTCAGCGTCTAAGTACGGTAGACATTGCTTCGCTCGTAAGAGGAATGTGTTCCTGGGTACTAACGAATGTGTTTTCGGCAGTGGCAAGCCCCATTTCCTTCCTTCCTTTAGTCGACTCTGCCCCGTGCCCCTGCGGCATGAACATGCGTGCGAAGGTCGAAGAGCAGGTCGTCCATCTCGCGTTCTTCCTCTCTGCCTAGGACGAGGTCTTTGCAGTCCACGATCATCTTCCTGACGCGGGCCATGATGCTTCGGGGCGTGCTGATGACGCGCGAAGTGAAGGACTGGCTGGGGGTGGCTGACTCTGCCTGGGATGGTTGCGATGCGGCCACGTCGAGATGTTCGGTCTTCGCTGGCGGTGTTTGGTCCCGTTGCTGTGATGGAATGGAGCTGTTGTCCTTGGAAATTTCGGTCTCGGGTACAGATGAAGGTGAGGATTGAGATATCCTGGGTGTGACTTGGACGTGACTTAGGCGCGACGTCGACCTAGCGCCACTGGCATCCTGGTCTTTGCTTGTGCGTGTCCGTTTAGCTACGGGCGTATCGTCGAGAATCTCGTCGTCGTTGACGGATTCCACCTGGCTGAGCGTTGATGCGGAACGACGGAGCGATCGTTTGCGGCTGGTTTCTGGTATCGTGATTTGGCTCTTGATAGCAGGGCTCTTGACAGCAGGGCTCTTGACAGCAGGGCTCTTGACAGCAGGGCTCTTGACAGCAGGGCTCTTGGTAGCAGGGCTCTTGGTAGCAGGGCTCTTTGACGTGCGCTGGGAAGTTCTCCGGGGAGCCAGTTCTGCGGGGTCGGGAGATGCAACAGTAATACAATCATCTTCGAATTCCTCAATATCGTCCATCACTTCCGTTTCAACCTTGGCCTTCATAGCAGATTCTTGCTTTCTGGTCCGTCGGCTCTTATTTCTTGCCGGTGTGGTTTCCATGGGAGATTGCTTGCGCTTCTTGCTATTGGGAGTCTTGGAAGGACTAGGAGTGTTGGAATGTCGCGAAGAGCGGCGGATCGTTTGAACCTGAGAGTTGTGCTTTGGTGTAGACCTCTTGTCGCGTGTTTCTGTAGATAAATTTTCTATGACGCTCATGCTTGATTGGTCTTGGGAGGAAGCGTTTGTTCCTTTGTTCTTGCGCGTCCGTTTGCCTTTCCCTGGGATTTGTTTTTGAGAACGTGCGTCTGCATAGAGGCTTGGGTCTTCTTGGGTGTCTTCAGGGGCAGATCCTCTAGTGCTGAAACTTGTGTGAGCTTTGATCTCTTCATTCAACTGGGCATTTAGTTGCAATTCCATAGTTGAGCTTGTCGAGCTTGCTATCTCAATGTTGTCATCCTCAAATGTCGATTCAGGCGGTGCGTCATCAACGAGCTCTGCCTGTGCTTCCATAGCATTAGCCGGCAGATCAACATCGTCTTCGATGGTAGTCCCTTCTTCAAAAGACGATGACGGCTTTTTCTTCTGAGCTTGTTCAAAACTGTCCGTTGCGAGTTCGGTTGCCACATCGTCATTGTTCGATGCATAGCTATTGACGCCATTATCTCGTTCAAATTGAGGTGGAGATGAACCAAGCTCAGCTAAGCTGTCTGCAACGTGCATAGTCCTTGATGCTGTTGGAGTGGCCACACTGGTTGTGTCACTGCGAACCTGAGAATGTCGATTGCGGGCATGGGGAGTCGGTGAAGAGCCTAGGTACGCATCCATAGGGCCCATGGCAGCCAGAGCAGCTACAGGTGTGCGGAATCCGTCTTCTGGCAGATCTTCAGAGGTTAAAGCATCCGAGAACAAACCTTCAGAAGGCTGGCTTGACGTTTGCACTTCCGATTGGGAGCTTGGTACAACACCAATGTCCGAGAAGAGATTGCCAGTGGCTCGTTGTCGAGCAATCATCTCTTTCTGTCGGTCGGTCAACAATTGAGACTCCTGCTGGAAAGGATTGGAAGGTGACGACACAATCGGCTCAAACGTGATTTGGGAATTCTCATGGCGCAGGCGAACCTTTGGCGTCCGTCGGGATTTATGTTCATCGCTAGGAGGGACCGCAGGGGAGCGCGATTTCGATTTAGATCGAGACTTTCTACCGGACTTGCGCACGCGGTGGGCCGAGTCTTTGATGTGAGCTTTCGATGGTAAATGTGGAGTCGTAGCTTCCTCGTCCTCCGACTCGTAGAATGAGGCTTGGCTGCCCTGAATATGTGTTAGTGTTATGTAAATTTATCGCCTCGTACCTTCAACTTACTTCATCTGTCTTGTCGACATCTAGAGAAGGCAAAACCAAGTCCACTGTACGATGCAACCGTCTCAATGCCCCCTCAAGCCGAGATGGATAACGAAGGTTTTCCTCCTTTCCAAACGTATCGTTCCAGGTCTCAATGGAGATGTTGACAATGCTGCGCCGTCGACTCAGGAATCCAGCGCTGATCAAGGGTTCAAGTGTTACTAGGATACTACTGTCCTTGCGAGGAAGCTTCTTGATGGTGTCGCAGACAGTCTGCCAGAGCTTGAGGATCTAGAGATGATTAACAGATGTCTAGAATATGTGTGAATAACTTACCTCGTTATGTAGCACCTTCGCCGATTGCTTTTTGCTCTGTAGTTTACGTTCGGGATCTTCAATCCAAAGCTTGAGGGTTTGCTGAATCTTGCGCAGGTAGACCGCGATCAAGAAACTGGGACTTTGCTGAATCGATGTCATCAGAGCCGTGATGAACTCCTTTGTGGTCTCCGTGTCTTTGAGATCCAGATTCTGGTAGGCGGCTGAAATGATTGAATTGATGGCGGTGTAGAAATGGTTGTAGGGGTCGAATTCCTGGGATCGTGTGGGAGCAGGCGAAGACGGATACAAATTCTGTCGTCCTTGGTCAAGTACACGGCGAATGGTATTCTTCGGTAGGTTGTTCAAGAGTATTGAGGCATAGGGTAGACAAGAGCGACGATCTTCCGGACTGATCTTCAATAGCACGTTTTCGGAGACCTTTTCCACGACTGCTAGAACGACGGCACCGTCGCCAGCCTCTCGGCGGACAGTCTCCACAAACGTGCTGAGAAGCTCTCGGCCCAATTGAGCATCAAAAAGGTGTGCATGACCTAGCGCCAGAATTTCCACTACCATCTCATACTCTTTCCCTAGTTGTCTCGACTGGCGCTCATTGGAATCAGATGGGTGTTCTTGAATACAGGCTCTTGTCATAGACGCGATCTGCCCCCAGAAAGTAGATGTGACGGCATTTTTCGAGGTGGTACCAGCTGATGCGGAGCAGTCTCGCAGAAGCTCCAGCTTGCCGAATCGAGTATTCTGTGCATGATAGCAAGGATCGAGTGCGATTTGGATAATGCGAAGGCGTACGGCATCAGACAGTCGGCCCTCAGATCTGCTCACTAAGAGGTCGACGAAATATAGAAGTGGCGAGATACGCTGTCCGTTCTGTCGAGACCGATGGGATGGCGTAGATGCTACCTCGAACTCGTCATGACCATTTCTTGTTAGACATTTATCCGAGAACTGCATAGCTCCAAGCTTTTCAACAACAGTTTCGAGCAGAAAACAGAACTTGCCTGCCCAGCTGTTCTCCTTTTGTTGCGGAAGGGCAAGTTCAGCGGTATGCTTATCCCACATCCGACGCAGCATGTTAACAATGTGAGCCACAGCATCCCTTGTCTCGGCCGTTGCCATGATCTCTTTGCTACCTGCCTCGACCAGGGAATTCAGGAGACTGATCCACATCGTCTTCACAGGCTCATCCCCTCCAACGTCCGCTTGCCAGGGGGTTGCGTCTAGCAGGATTTGAATGAACTCGAGGATCGTAGACAAAGACTTTCGCACCCACTTTGGATCTAACAACGGGAGCTCTTCACGTTGAATCAATAGTTGTGGCTTCAGCTCCAATGCTCGCTGTTCATTCCAAGGTTTCCGGGACCCGTTGAACAGTGCAGAAACGAGTCGACAGGCAGCGATGGCATGCTTCGGTGATGATTGTATAAGCGGCCTCCAGAAGTCCGCGACGTATTCTGTCCAGTATCGATCCAGTTGGGCATGGGACGCAGTAGGGCGAAGGGCATAATAGAGCAAAGTAAGATAGCCAGACGTAGCAGTATCGGTTTCCGATTTTCGGCTTTGTCCGGGTTGTTTCAGTCGATGCTGTGAAATGTTGAAGAACATCTTTGACCAGATAACAGTCGTGGTATGTGTGATGTTAACCGCATAAACCAGAAAGTTGGCTGCTACGTTGGAATGCGCTTTCACGGACTCATTTTCGGAGCAAAAGAATTTCTCGAGCACCTTCAACCACTTGCCGATTGCCGCGAAACTGTTTTCTTGAAGCGAATCCCGCAGAAATGCTGTCAAAACACCCCATATTTGAGGGACTAGCGCCGCGGACTCGGTGTTCAGCATGGTCTCCAATTGCTGGGCAAGGAGTGCTCCAAAAGTGTTTCCATCACTTTTGATGCGATTCATGATGGCGAGAACAGACTTGGTCACTGTGCGCTCATGTCCAATGGTCCGTACAGCGGTGATGGCCATGTCCAAGGCGCTTTGATGGATGTCCTTCTGGTTGGCGAGCATGGCTTTTATCACATGCTTCAACCACCTTTCCGTGTGTTTGATCATTACTTCCGGCCTTTGCTGGATGATTTTACGGTATATCCGTATACGGTAGGCCTGTACCGAGTACCCAGTCACTCGATCGTGTATTGAGTCCAGAATATCGAGGATCCTCTCTGTCCGGGTGATGGTCATCGTCTTAGGCCGGAAATTCTGCTGCATGAGAAGGGCGAGGTGCACGTTTATTATGGCCTTTGGCATGTTGGCATCCTCGGCCACCTTTATGATACGGTCAACGACCCGTGAGCCGAAATCATCGGTCATTGCCGTCCTCAATTCCGGTATCCTGACCAGTGCCATAAGCAGTTTGATTGCTTGTCCGATGAGCTGTGAATCCGAGCCCGAACCACTTATACCAACGGCTTGCATATCTCTTTCTATGTAGTCGCAAAGAAGGGGCATCTTGTCGATCATTGCCTGTATGTCTGGGATCTTATCATATGCCGCCATGGTCTTCAACAATGTGATGTACGCATCGAGCTTGGAAGCTCTCGATCCTTGCGCGAGCGATTTCACTATCGATTCCAACATCTCGGCGAGAGATTGGTGCTTGTGAGCGGCGGTGCTGTCGTGGATAGGAGGGGGTGTGGAGATCTGGTCGCTCGGCTTGAGGATGGATTTCAGCGGCCTCGTTACGCGCGTCTGAGGGAGGGGTCGTAAAGGTGAGCTACGAAGTGGAGTCCACGGGTGAGCTTTCAAGCTGGAGGAAGGCGCGTTACATGACGGGATCTCGAAGTTGACTTTCTTCGTCCGGCTACCGGTGGAGGATGGGTCGTCGATGTCTGAGGAGGGGGATTGCTCTGGAGTGCTCAGGATTGGTTTCGAGAGTAAGTCCTTGGTGGAAGGCTTTGAGGATGCGAAAGGGTCGTTCAAGAATTCCAGAGTCTCTTGAATGTCTTGGTCGAGGTTGATAGCTTCGTTGATATCTTTCGGGGGAGTTGGTGGGCGAACAGAAAGGGACTCAAACTTGGAAAACACCATGGCTATGCTTGAAAGAAACTACAAAAGAACAGAACAAAAACGTGAGGTGGTTAAGTGAGAGAACGAACTCGCATTGCAGGTGAGTGATAGCAAGGGAGCAGCAAGTGGTAGGGGTATGAAGATCGCCACGAGCATTTGATATGGAGTTGACTCTCTCAATCGCTCCTTCTACAGCAAAAGATGTCGCGGTTGTTGGGGAAGGTGCACGGACGCAGACACGGGCACGTTCACACGCTCGCGACGCGGAAGGAGCACCACTTTAACTCTTGTCTACTAACCTAATGTAGTCATAGCCCTACGAGTACGAGTATCAACGATCCATCTTGACATATACGGGAGTATCATTATTTATTCATATCCATGTACTCCGTAATTGTATACTTCCTATAAGCATCACTACTACGGAGTACTTCCTAGCCCATTTCCTACGAGTCCAAATCTACTAGTTCGTCAAAGGACTCCTACTACATACCTGTTAATCAAGACATTGGTAGTACAACACAATCGCATCGCTTCGGACAAAATCCATATATATTATTGACGACAATGTTAAAGATACTAGCGTAACACCTCACACTATGACGGTAGGAATCATTATCAATAAGAAACATCATCGGCGAGTGCAGTTCTCCATCATGTTTGTGACCTGAAAGGGCATAGATGCATCCCATACATGACAGGGTTGGACCGTCCCCTCTACCATGCATCACGCACTCTGGTGAACCACTACACAATACTAACTACCGTACAACTGGAAATCGCCAGATCCCTCAACAATATTGCAATAACTTCCATCTCCATCATGCCATGCCATTTTTCATAATACGGGCCGATGCGCCGGGCTGAAGGCATGCCCACTTGCGCGTGCGCATTTGCGCAAGACCCTCGCCTTGTATGTACTCGTACTACTATCTGATTATTGCGGGGTTCAGCGATCGCCATCCACCTCCGTCGACAGGCGACACGCTTTGATAGTCAATCACATCTTTCGGTCGTCCTCCAGCCTCCAGGCGCGAGAACCCTCCCACGACAAGACCCCGACCCCTTTGCGCTCATTACGCCCTCCTGAACCATGCTCTCCAAGTTCAAGACGGGCTCCTCGGCGACTGCCTCAGGCAAAGGTGCGCGCCCCGCCCATACACTCTCTCCGCAGAACGTCTCGCCGCATTGCATTGCACTGCGCAACGATAGATTTACTGACTTTTCCCCCGCGTAGCTAAGCTTGAGCAGGTGAACGACTTACTCGCCAAGCTGAAAAGGGATATAGAAACCCCTAAGCTATCTACCCTGCGTAAGTGCATATAGCCCATTCAAGAGGAAGTACACGTTCTCACAATCCTCTACAGACCAAAAACAACTACTGTTGGAGCTCAAAGTCCATGGCCGAGCCGCGGAGAACGCCGACCCCATATTCACAGAAGATGTACGTCGCATGCACCCAGTTCTCCGTATACGTCGAGGCGCTCGATAGATGTTGATTTTGTGGTACAGGGCCTACGGACATTATCGACCTACGCCGAGCGCGACGACGATGAAGTCTCACAAGAAGCTCTACGATGCATGGCAAATGCCCTCCTCCTGCAACCACACACCCGCCAGATACTGGTCAACCTAGGATATGGACCAAAGGCGGCAGAGAAGATGAAGGTATGGAAAGACAGGAATCATACATCTACTCTTAGATTGTACAAAACATCCACTAACACCTACCACAGAGCGAATCCATGGACGACGAGTTCTTGATCTCCCGTATCCTCTTCCTCATGACCTACGACACCGACCTCGACTACTCCCTCCTCGTCGACCAGCACCAACTCGCCGACAGCATCAACACGGCGCTCCACCGACACGCAAAGCGATACTCCAAGTCCGTCCGACGCCTCTCCCAGCACCACACACAACCCATGGAACTCATGGCGCTCTCCGAGACCCTCAAACTCCTCTTCAACATAACCCACTTCTACCCAGACCTCAGCGAGCACTTCTCCAAATCCATCCCCAACATCTTCAAGATCCTCGTGCGGCGCGCGATCCCCAGCCCGCCCCTCAAACCCCCAGTAAACTACCTCGTCAACGCACTCATCAACCTCGACCTGGAAGACAAAAAAGGCCAACAACTCAAATTCCTCGGCATGAACGCCGTGTTTCCCAAATTCGACTCCAAATGCAACGCCGAGCAACTCATCGACATCCTCGACAACGCCATCGTCGCGTACACCGAGTCCGAACTCGACACCACCATCGCCCCGGTCCTCACCCTCATCCGCCGCATCTACGAGATCGCCCCCGACAACGTCAAGAAGTACATGGAGTGGCTCCTCCTCCCCACCGACCAGGAACGCAGCCGGCCCCTCGGCAAGTCGGACACCCTCTCCGCGCGCCTGCTCCGCCTCTCCACCTCCGCACTCACCCCCAGCCTCCGCAGCTCCATCTCAGCAATGATGTTCGAGCTCTCCGGCAAGGACGCTACCAAGTTCGTCCAGAACGTCGGGTACGGCTTCGCGTCCGGGTTCCTGCTGTCGAATAACATCCAGATGCCGGAGAACGCAATGGAGGCCAGTGCCATGGGCGGCGGTAATGGCGACGCGGATGGCGATGCCGACGCCGTGCCGATTAACCCCATCACGGGACAGCGGCTCGACGCGGAGGAGCCCGATGACAGCGAGCCTATGACGGAGGAGGAGAAGGAGCGCGAGGCGGAGAGGCTGTTTGTGCTGTTTGAGCGGCTCAAGGCGACGGGCGTCATGAATGTGCAGAATCCGGTCGAGCAGGCGTATCGGTCGGGTAGGATTGAGGAGTTGCCGGATGATCATGTGGATTAGAGTCGCTACAGAGGAATTGGGGTACCTTTTTGTTCAATAGATTCATGGGGTTTGTCGCGGTATGTTCGATTTTGCAGCAATCCAGCGTATCTGGAGTATATCAACATCCAAAGAGTCGTTTTGGAACATGAAGACCCACCCGTAGGAATGAAGATGAAAAACATGCTTTTCTATCTAGGTATCTAGACATACCGCCATTCTTCTCCCGTTGCTGTCTCGACTCGCGAACGTATGCTCCCCATGTTGCTTCCACTTCCTCATACCAGTTCCCATGTCCCTCCCCCGAACTCAATATCAGCATCCCATGTGCCTGCCTACCGCGTGCTATACGTGACGCCAATCCTGTCCTTCAACTCCCATGCAGAAAAGAAGAGACGGTAGAAAGTAGGGATAGTAAAATCACGCTCATACAAAGTCTCAAGTCTCAAAAATCACGCACACGCTCACGCCAAACACATTTTCAAACACGACAACGGCAACGATGCAAGAAGTAAAAGGACGGGTCGTTCGTGTGGACCCTGATGATAACTATATAGACGATGAATGCCTCGGGTGTTGGGTTGTTCTTAGATCGCTCAAAACGTACATGAATGTGTAGGGGAACTCGAAAACGTCCTTTCCTTCCTCTCGCCTGCCTAGGGAAAAAAGCTTCGATGATTTCTACTACATGGGGGGATGGCTAAAATGAGGCATGAAAACTAAGATCGAACGCAAGACCTATCGATACCTGATGATGGTGCGGCGACCATAATGATGCACTCGTAGGATGATGATGATTTGAAAAGGGTGATTGGAAATGCCCAAAAGAAAACTCAATTCTGCGCCGTTCTGCGGAAGGTTTCCGCTAACTAGAAGTTTGGTGACAGGCGATTGCAAATGTGCCAGTCTGGATATCAATACCACCAAATTTAATTTCCCGTCCTTTCATGAAGTGTGACCCGTGGTGGTGGTTGGGGTCAGCGCTCCGTCGTCGATGATCTCGTCTTCGATGAACTCGTCGATGACGGAGCTCTCTGCGTCATCGTCGTTGTCCTCCTCGGAACTGGCATCGTCGCCCTCGGCGTCTCCTGCATTGCCGGCCCCAGTTGCTTCTTCGAAGGCGGTCACGACGTCCGATAATATGAGAAGAGCGGCGCCGAGATCGCTGGGTGCAGTGCCCCATTGCGCGGAGGGGCCATCTTCGAGTTCTGCATCAGTGGTCTCTTCCATGCTCTCTTGTTCGGTAGAAGTTGCTGAGGGTGATGGCAGTCCAGCTGAGATGACAGTGAAGTTGTTCGGCTCTTCGTGGACACCAAACTCCGTAGTCACCGTGATGCTGTCTGGGCTTGGAGCTGGTAGATCCACCGCATCTGTTCGTTCCCCTTGCTCCACTAGCCCCTCGTTTGGTAGGCCCATCAGTTCCCAAAACTCGAACGCTGCGCCAGCGACATAATCGGCTTTTCCTCGATCTTGTTTCTCTTTCTCCATACGCTCTTTCACTCGGAGTTGCTCGGCTTCTTTTTCTCTCTGCTCTTCCTCGAACCGACACTGTGCCCTAACTTCTTTCTTACGAGCGCAGTATGGACAGTGATAGTTGATTGTACAGAAAGTGCACGTGCACGATGGATTGTTCATTGTGCAGGCCTAAACATCATATCAGTAAAGTACAAGACAGTCGAGAGTGTCAACTTACATCGCAAACAAGAACAGCACATTCCGTGCACTCCTTCAAATGAGCTGGGCACTGTGTTCTGTGGTCTCCGACGGGACGAGCACTTTGGCAGAAGTAAGCTCCACAGCCCTCCCATTGCACGGGATGGCGTGGATTACAGGGTAGCGGCAACGGATTGGAAATAGTACTGACTTGACCGCGAAGGCCATGCGTCCAGGATCCCGAATTGCGACTCCGGACTCCTGAAGCACTGAACGAGCGAGGTCTTGATGAGCTGATGGGTAAATATGGAAGTGCCGATTGCGCGAATGGGTCGGAGTTCGACAGGTGCGAGCTCTGTGACGTCGAAGCAGACATATCGACGGCAGTTGATTGCATCAGATTAGCTAGAACCTGCGACTGAGACATAGGGCCACCGTCGGGCGTGGCTGGGCCAGTGGTTGACGGTTCCAACGTAGATTGTGAGGTCGTAAGGGTGGTAGGCGTTTGCTCTGGATCCCCTTGGAGAGCCTTCCTTGTGTTGAATTCAGGAATGACCAGCTGAGGCGTCTCGTTGTGGGTTCGAGCATACTCACGCTCAGTGTGCATGTCTCTATAACCGCACTTACGAAACTTCAATCCTCTGAAGTCGTGCTCCTTGCACAAAGATGTCTTGCAATGCCGGCAAGACACTTTCCATCGGAAACTTCGGTAACAATCTTGACAAAGTCCTCGTGGGCATGTCTCAGCTTGTAAGTCCAAGCTATCTTGTTTCAGGTAGGATAAGATATCCACGTCCTCGCCAAGTACATATTCATACAAGCCATTGTTCTTCAATTCTCGTACATAGTCGACTGGTCGAAGATGATTAGAGAAATCTGGGTCCTCAAAGTCTTTCGTGCGAGGGAGAGGGGCGGCTCGGATTTTATCTGCGCCGCGTCCGCCTAATCCAGTTCCCAGAACAGCTATCCCTCCGCCGCCAGAGAAGATGGGTTCCAGGCAGCACCAGTGCATGTTCAATTTGGGAGGATCGCGATTCAGTAGGGGGTTGATGGGACCGTGAAGGTTTCCTCCGTCTTCTGACTCGGATGAATCGTCATCTTGGACATTCTCGTTCATCAGATTGGGCGAGCGCGTTGCTCCTGGGGCCCACCAGAACTGATCGGTGGATTGTTGAGATTGTGTGGTCTGGCTTTGGCTGTCGAGGGACGATGTCGATGCTGTCGCTTGACCTAGGTGACCTCCAAGACTGGCGCCGGGTCCAAAAGCGAGATTCGCGAAATGTCTTGTCTTGACTCGTTTCCTGGGGATTGGCCGATTGAATGCACAACTTGCGCAAAGAGTCTTGCGGCATCCCATGCAGTGCATTCTGACGCTGCAGGACTCGCAGCGCTCGGTGATGACATCGTTACACTGTGCACATTTGACGTCTTCAATGAATATCCTGTGGCTCTTTCGGAGATGCGTGGGCACATGCTTTCCTTCTCCTCTAGAGTGGCCATCTCCAGGTCCCAACGGCTCGCCATCCTGACCAGTTTCGGATATCTCCCACAGTCTCCCGTCCGTTGCTCCTATCTTCTTCCCGCCACCATCCATAGGCCCGATTCGGTTGCTTGATCGCCACAGTCGATCGAAGGGGACCCAGACAGCCATATTTTGCGGTCCCGCTCGGCCAGCATGGTAATCCTTCCTCCTGAAACATCTTCCACCGGGAGTTGGGCACCATGCTGTGTCGGTCCAGATGCCAAGATCGTGGCATATACAGATCAGTTGATGCGTAGGGTCGGAGTCGGAATCTCGTCGCAAGAGAGAGGAGGGTAGGTATGGTCGACGGCGATGGTGTCGACACCGATATGTGTAGAGGCTCTTTAATGCCAGATCCTTCGGGTTCCAAGCCGGGTTCTTCCATATGTAAGGCTCGAGGAAGGGTACTATGTGATATTTGATGGATACGTTCTTGCAGCCGCGCACGGAAAGGTGTTGAAGCGTTCCGATTCGCGCCTGGAGCACCTGGGAAAGCGCAAGGCCGGTCACCGCAGTGTTGCAGACGTCTAAACTGGTTAAACGCGACCCATATGGTTGTATGACCTGTTTCAGTAGTGCATCGAAGGAGTACGCTTTCGATTGTCTCTCTCTGTTATCCGGTGTCTCATTGCCTGGTGTTCCGACGCCGACCACCACCGCAGGCTGCGGAAGCCGAAATGATAACGTCCTCCATGCGAGGGGATATTCTTTTAAGAAGTCGCGAAGATATTTAGAAGTGTGATAAAGATCGAGAAGCGAGGCGGTGGGTATCTGGGAAAGGAGTGATTCAAAGATGGGCGGATATGTCGTGATGATGGATTCGAATAGGCTCAGGGTCGCATCAGGCTTTACGTGGTCGTCGTGTGGCAACGTCTCGGTGAGAGAGGTGGTGGAGGAGGCATCTTCACGAGCATCAGTGTCCCAGAGGAGGTCCTGAGAGTCAGAGAGGCCGTTCATGCTGTCTTCTTCCTTCAACTGAAGCCGTTTAGCAAACTCGGCACCGATAAGACACGGTTCGCGGCGAAGGTGGCAGGGAAACATACGTGAGGGTCATGCGGCAGAGTTACGAGGCGGCAGGAGCGCCTATATAAAGAATAGAAGGTATGAGCGTGCGGCAAGGGGAATGAATGTTAGTGTGTCGTGTGCCTGGTGGGCGGTGGGTGGTTAATGTCCCAAAGTGAGGTGTCGGAGTTGTTAGACTCAGCTCTGGCGCCGATCCGGGCGATAGAAGCCTTGGGGGTCGAGTGGGTGAGTGGGCGGGTGGGATGGTTGGTTTGTTGGTAAGTGACCAGTAGGTAGGTAGTAAGGTACGAGTAGGAGGAGGCAACTTCAAACCTACAAGGTAACCAGGCCAGGGAGAAGGTATCCCAGCAATCCGTCCACTTCGCTTCGTCTCAGCCTGTTCGCTACCTATCCTTATACGTCTGCTTAGCGTTGGAAGTGATTGTAGAAAAGTTTCATCATCTTCACTATTAATTGTCTCCAGCCTGGTCACTAGTTAGTTGGTGAGTTGTACTTGTAACTACTCGTATCAATGGTGAGTGAGTGAGTGAGTGAGTGAGTGAGTTGTCGGATGATTAGCACGAGGTGAACCAATCATTGGACGAATGCGGCCATGTTATGGCTGCTTGTTACTCAATACGTCTATTTGCGGACAACGCAGAACAATACCAACGTCAAGATAGTCAGTGAGAAGGCAGATATTCGCATTCATTTCTCTCTTCAAATGATTTTCATTCTTATGATTTGTTCCATTTCAGGCCCGCATCTCCCGAACACCAATTACGGGTGCCTGTCTGTGCCTGTCTGTGCCTGTAGTTACAAGTAATAGGAGTCGCAGGCTCCCTCCCTAGTGCGGTAGTGTTGCCGAACCCCTGTTTTCACTCCCCCAACCATTTTCGCCGCAAACTGGGATATCTCAAAGAATAGGAGAAGATAGCAAGGTAAAAAAGTATCCAAACGCCAAATAATCGCCCAAGAAAAAAAAACAAGAAAGCTGGTTACAAAACAAAACGCTATGCAGCCAGTCCCAAGGAAATGTTAGAGACCCATGTACGCCAGACGCTATATTCACAAAAGAAAAAGAAGTTAGAGAAGGAAGAGGTAAATCTCGGACAGTGAGGTGGAAATATCAGAATATCCAATCGCCCTCTGTATCCTGGTCCTCAAGACCGTTGAACAGAACCACATCAAAGTTCAGGCTTTTCTCCCAATCCCCTTCGGCGGATGGCCAGAGTTCGTTACTGACAAAAGAAAATATCGGAACGTTGCTTCCCGTTTTCGCAGTTTCAAGCTTTCTTGCTGTATCCGAGTCGAGGTCAAAGGTTGGCCGCACAGGCGGCTTGTGATATTCGAGTTCGATGGTTCCGAAGTAGGGGAGGCTGACCCGTGCCTTTTGCGCGTTCTTTCGGCTTGGATCCAGCGAGGATAAAATCTTCTTGATGACGGTCGCGCTACGAGCAGCAATCTTCTCGCGGGGGCTGGCTTTAGCCAACTTTTCCATCTCTCCCACCACTCTACAGATCATCGCGAAATCGCTTCCTCTTGTTCGTTGGACCTCCTTTTGTTCTTTCGTTCCCATCTCGATCAAGATATCTAGTCCGATCGTTACGGTGGCGATGAACGCAGCCAACTCGGAAAACCGGCAACACGCTTGAGTAATGTTGGAATTTCGTAGGGCAAACCATCGCATTATGACGTTTCGGCTCGCTTGAAGTGCTGTGATCTTGGAGTACTCAAACCTAGTCTCCTGTGGTGCGCGAAGCAGATACGGCAAATGTATGAAGACTTTGAGCTCGAAATGCCAAATCTGTACCACCAGCCGCTCCAGTACCATGGAAGATTCTGGCGATCGAGCAGTTGGGGGGACGTTTGGCACCTCCCAAAAATCCTTGGACATGAGTTTCATCTGGGCCTCCAGTTCCTCATCCAGGGCGAGGGCTTGAACGTAGGTTTGCGGCGTAACGTTGCGGTCGGTCTCGGCGATCTTTCGAGAGAGCGCTCCGAGTTGCGCTCGGTGAATCACGTGACTATCGGCATCATGTGGTACGGGGTATTCATCAGAAGCAAACGGCATACGCAAGTGGAGGCAGAGGTACCGGTCCGAATCGATGATCGAGCGCCACAGCCTTCTTGCCATCTGAACTGTCTCAATCGGTGGGGTAGTAGAAGGATGGTTGATGATGCGGTGGAATCCCATTAGGTGAGCAAGGTTCATCGCCCGGCGAACGATAAGCCAAGCTTGCCTGAGGTTAGCTGAATTCATATGGAAGATGCTCAATAGTAGAAGTGTTTCCAGGCCGGGGAGAGTTGACATCTGTTCATCAGACGATATCACCAGCGAAGTGACGGTGCTAACATAGTTTTGCATGGCGGCATCGAGTGACCAAACATGTGCAAGACGGGACGTGTTGAACTCTGGAGGAAGTGCGTTGATGCATATTGCTAGATGTAACAAAGTGCGCGCTACAATGATCGAGTGGGATTTCGCAATCGCTGACATGTCTAGGGCATAAGTTTCTGGATCTTGGTTGACGAAGAGATCTTTAGTTGGCGTATAGCCTGTTCGAAGGACCATCCATCCATTCGTGGACTCGAAGATGACATCTGCGTCGTGCTGCGATGGAAGAAGGGCGACCAGGGAACGACGTATCGTTTCTGCCGAAGAAAGCGGGGCGTGGCCTTCGCCGTCTACAAGGGTTCTGATGGATGGCGCAGACGACCATGTTGACTCTTGTGAGGACAGCTAGAACATTTAGTCGGTTGTCAAAGAAACTCTTGAAAGTCACTTACGATCCCTTCACCAATGGATGAGAGACTTTGCGTATCCTTAGATATCTCGGGAAGACCGAACGTGAACTTTGGCAGCTTCTCCGATGCAGGCTCCGGCTCCGTCAACGGTGGGCTCTGCGGGGTGACTGGAGCTGTTTCGGCATTCGAAAACTTTCTACATACGAATTTCTCGAACAGCTGCTCTAGTTTGCTTAATCTTTCTCCGACATGAAGCGGGCACATGGATTCATCGTGTGTGGCTGCCGACGATCCCCCAGCGCTGTTCGCGCCGCCAAGACCACTCATGTCGCTGTCGGATGGAGAACAACCAAATGTTTTACGTTTTTTACCTTATAACAAGCGTTAGAAACAGATTCAGAAGATTTCCGATGTCAAAAGAAAAGCGTATGTATCTTACATTCCCAGCAGGCGCGGAAAACGTGGGACGGCCTCTTCCTGCTTAGGGGTTCCTTCGATGTGGTGATGGACTCCATGAGCATGATTCTAATGACGGTGAGATGAATCGGTATTGTCTAACGATACGAGTAGACAACAGTGAATAGATGCATTGCGGGCACCAAACACTTTCATAGTGGAATCGTGGGGCCGAGAAGGCGAACAAGCTGAAAGGATTGAGAGGTGTAGGACGAGTACGGGCCCGCGCACTCGCACCCTCGGTCTCATGTTTCGCCCGACAATACTCGTCCGCCCTAGAGCCGAAACGAGGTATGGCGAGGTGATGTCGCGCGTGTGACTATGGCTCGAAATACTGCCTTGTCCGCACCTTTTCCGCACCTTTTCTAATTATTGCTCCGACCGTGGCAATTTATACCTTCGCCGTACAACGCCGTATGCGCATTGATAGAGACATTCCTCGTAACTTTGGACCATGTCTTCTTTGGTACTGAGGATATGACTATGTACAACCACGATGCGATCCGTAGCGTACCGAAACTACTGTGGAACGAACAACTAGACATTGTACCTCGTAGGTACACCGTACAAGTGCAATTTAGTTAACTACATGCAATCGGGGGTAGACGTAAGTCACCATAGATCGCAGGCATCTATTGGCTGAGAGAGACTCCGTCCGGCTTATGCCCGTTTGATGGAGCAACTGTTGGCCGGTTACTTGCTATAATGTGCAATAAGTTGCGAGCAGAACCTCTCATGCTGTTCTTCCAATTTCGCCATCCACCAGGCTTTCCTAGTTTCGTGACTCGTACATCTCCACCGACCTAGACATGGAATTCAAAATCGTACTTACGGGTGTCACTGGCCGTATTGGCAGTGAGGTTCTTCGACAATGTCTCAAAGACCCATCCATAACCTCCGTCATCGCGCTGTCGCGGCGTCCGCTTCCGGACGTAGTCCAAGATCCGAAGTTAGATCTGATCGTAATGAACGATTTCGATGATTATTCTGAGGACGTGCTTGCTAAGCTGGCGGGTGCTGTCGGATGTGTCTGGTTGTTCCGATCCATCGCGTACGGAACTACTTAAGTTGCTGACAGGAGAAGGTGTATGACAACGCCCAGTATACAGCCAAAGCTGGAGCTTGACTACCCCAAGGCATTTGCAAATGCTATGCTACGGACGTTTGCGCAGACGAGAAACCACTTCCGATATGTCCATGTTAGTGGTGCAATGGTAGAACGCGACCAAAATAAGTCCTTGTGGTTGGGCGCTACCCTGAGGAAGCTCAAGGTAAGTACCTATTTGGAGCCATACACTTTCCAAGTCACTTCTGGATCAAGAAAATACATGAACAGAATAGGTTGGTGGTCCATGGTGCATTGTAAAATTTTACGCCAATAGGCGAAGCATTATGCAATCTTTGATACTGCATCGTGATGCAACGCATCAAGCTAACAACCTTGATCCACCCCATTCGCACTATGTCCTCTATATGTCATGAATATTAGGTTGTATAGACAACGGAAACAGGGGAGAGGCTAGGGTTTGCGCTAATTTGCTCCTGTACAGGGCCAAGGAGAGATTCAAGCGCTTGGATTTGCCAACAATGCATCAGCGGGTGGCCGATGGGAGACTTTCATTGCTCGTCCGGGCGGGGTCGTGAAAGGAGGGACAGCGTTGGGGGAGGCTGCAGCCATGTTGGGGGGTGGATTTGGATGGGCGATTAAGTCGGACGAGTTAGCTCTCGCGTTGATTGAAACCGTGAAGAATGGTGACGAAGAGCTAACTCTCCGACCACTACCACTCGTCACGAAAGGGCGAAAAGTAAAGGCTAAGTTAGTCGCTCAATAGGGAATGAATGAAGGACAAGAGAGACGAATGTTCCGTTATGTTTTGATTGCAAAGAACGCACGTTTGGGCTGCGACCAAATCGTACAACTGACTTCGGACTAAATCATGCCACAGTCACGGGGGAACCTAACGATCCTATGTGGCATGACCTGGATAAACACCCGATGTACTAGAGTATGCGTCTCGTTTGGGCCCGCCTTTTGGGGGGTACAGGCGTCAAGAGTGCTGTTTCGCCGATACCTTCGACGTTGGATTTGGTGATGTGTATGGTATTGACTCAAGTGAACCCATCGCATTCAATGCCGGCAGTGTTGTCAAATGAGCCAAGCCAATTCAGGCGTACATATCGTCGTATTCTTCCTCGCTGTCCTCGACTGGAGGAGGAGGTTGCTTTTTCCTATACACAGTCTCGCGGTCAAGTGGGCATGTTGGCTGCATCTTGAGCCATGGAGTTATGCACTCGATATCGAACCAATGGCGGCCCTTGCACGGTAAGGCAACGACTAGTGGATGTTCGTCTGCCAACGTCAGTAAGACACCTATCAAAATGCGGGCATTCAACAGTCATACCCGATGTGTGTGGATTATGGCAAATTGCGCAAACATGATCCTCTGTCAGTTTTTTCCTTGGTACACGATCTAGCTCATCGATGAAGCTGTCCGGAACACCTTGTAGTTCTGCTGGAGGATTGTCCGCATTCTGCCTCAGTGTCTCGATCATTTGCTCTAGGAGATCGCTGTGGCCAGCCTCTGTGCCCTCTTGTTCTCCTGCTGCTCTTCCACCCATCATCTCGAATGCGTTGGCAAGCAATCTAAAGGCTGCGGCCATGTTCTCTGGCTGGGGAGTCGCGTGAACATTGTGATGTGTTTGAGGGTCAGAGGTATCGACAAGCTCTAGAGTGGAGAAGAAAGTCGAGAGGTCTGGTCGGCGGGGAGGGTGTTCAGGCTTCTCCTCTTTGGTGGAGATGTTGTGTTCCACTATAGCTTGTCAGGATTGTTCTTCAAGTAGGGGCAAAACTCACCTTCATAGCCTGACATATTGGATGATATTCGTTGCGCAAGGATCTGCGAACAGTGTATTCTGTGTGGTGTTGAGCAGTATTAAATGTATCTCGAAAGCTCTCTCGAATGACGCGTTGTTCATTGGTGCCTGCCTTGCCCCCACTTCCCTGTGGCTGGAAGTGTGGCGCACAATCGCATTCCCTTGATCTATGGTTGAACGTACAGGATTCTGAGTTGCTACTGGATATCACCTACTGTCATCATGTCAACCATGCCAGTAAATATTTTTGATTGAATCTAAAGTTTCAATATTTTACATGTCTACAAGAAGAACTGCACATCTCAGTTATGTCATACAAGAACTGTTTCTCAAGCTCATTGAGTTACTCGTGTATTTGCGATCCTTTATTCAGTAGTAACTGTATACGTTCAACGATTCTTCATTAATAAACAGTAATAATATATATTTCATGGTAGATTGTTGAATTTCCAGCGTGTATTATGATCACAAATATACAGACTCTTGCTCTTCCAATCTTTTTTTACATTCTACAAAGACAGCCATCGTCAGAAAAGAACAGTCACTCCAGATCGCCCTTACAAGAAGACCAATATACAGGTACTTACCATGTTCATATCATATGCAGCGTTTAGACACGAATGCCAATTTACAGCTGCCTTAGGTCTTGACCTTAACCTGGATTGAATTTGCCTTCCATGTTATCATACAATTAATATAGAGGGTTTGCCATTCGTGATGTATTTGCGAAGCCCGTAGAAAGTTCGATAAACAGTGAATGAAGAAATACTGCAATTTAAATAGACTGTAAAGAAGAAAGAGAAGAGCTATTTGTATAGATCATGTATAATGTATTATCCGTCGTATTTCACTACCTCATGTCAAAAATCCAATAGACATGGTTAGAGAGAATGAAAAGCAGAGGCACGTGAACCATGATTGATAGTAAACATGCATGGTAGGTAACAAATAAGTATAATTAGGTACGTTGTAGAAGTGCCTTGATGGTTTCCTAAGAAAAAAAGATGCGGCACTACAGCTTTCCGGCTTTGAATAGTGTTGTTTGCTCTATGAAGGGAACTGTTTTTGTTTTGAGTGGCAGTAGGGAAGAAGTTGTCAAGCAGGATGGGTGACCCACATCTCATAGCATCGTAGGCTTGGGATCCAAACATAATAGTCTTTGGAGACATTGTTTTGGGTCAACAGACCAGACTAACTAATTATTGTCGAATATTTCTGGCCATAACAACAATGAATACGGTAAGGTCCACGGAACAGGCGTTCATGTTGATGCAAGCAGGATGTGAAATGCACATCACACACACATCAAGGATGCGCGGTCGTCGTTACTGAGGAAACATCGCGCAACTAGCGTCGCACGGGCCTGGTTCTTTCCCTCATCGCGTGCCAGCCACACAACAAACCTCACTTGTCTCCCCAGCTCAAACCCACCGAAACCTCAACCCGACAGTTGTCTTTCGCTACTTCAATTGTCTCCGACAAGCGTTGACTCTCTTCCAAGGATCCCCATCGCGTCGTCATGTCACTCGCTCGCTGCTGAGAGACAAATTTGACGTGCATCCCCGTCGCGTACGAAGCTATTACACCTACCCTGCCCCTCCTCACAGCTCGCCCCAGGCATTTTCACCGGGACTACTTGCATCTATACGCATGGCAGCAGTCGCTGTCCCTCCTTCGCCCCAGGCCATGTCTACTATGAGCAACCGTCGGGTGCCACTCGGAAACATTCAGAACGCCACGAATTCGCCGCTACGCGTCGCTGCTGTCGGTGGTAAGAGACAACGTTCTCATGCCAGCGAACAGCGTGACCTACCATATGGACAGCCTCCCCCAAAGAAGCAGATAGTAGAGGTGGATGATGCAGAGGCACGTCGTTATGGAGGTCTTACTAGGCGGAGTGGGGCGCCTCCAACGGCGTTTCAAAAGAAGCTCGAAGCTGTTCGCGAAGTGAAAGCAGTGCCAAAGCAGTCAGAGAGATCCACTAAGGGTGCACAAGAGAACCTTGAGACCATCAGGCAATGGCAAAGACATTACCGAAAGATGTTTCCACAGTTTGTTTTCTACTTTGAAAGTATCCCGGACGATGTGCGCAGCAAGGTGTTGAAACAGGCACAAATGCTTGGAGCTGTAGGTTGATCTAATTCCGTCTAGAAGATTTTGTTACTGATTATTCAATAGCGAGAAGTGAAATTCTTCTCTCGTGAGGCTACTCACGTCATCACCACGCGACCCATTCCTGCCGAGCATGACACAAATACAAATGTTACGGCGAAGGGTACTATAAATCCGGCCCAGTTGGAGACGAAGAAATCCGTCTTCGACACTGCGCTACAGAAGTCTAATGGAGACATATTGTTCAAGGCAAGGGAGATGGGGTTGAAGATATGGTCGGCGGAAAAGCTCCAGCGCATGTTGAACACAATGTTCAACACGGACACCGGCGAACAACCACCGGACTACACTTCCCGTCACGGAACAACCACTTCACAGGCAAAGGCCGGACGTCAGGCAGATTTGCAAAAACTTCTCCAGAACGAAAAGCTGAATGGCCCTCTGGATCGCGACTACTCAGCCAGTGCACATGATATGATCCAGCTCCGTGGATACTACATCTATATTCACGATATGGATGAGCTAACGAGACCGGTTATGATCCGAGAGTACTCGAAGGTTGCGAAAAAAGAGGAGGGCAAATGGCCACAGTTTAGGCTGTCCGGACATGGCAAATGTCCATTCGTGGAGGATCCCCATCACGCTCGCAGGCAGCACCAGGAACAGGACGATTATAAGACGAAAGCTGCAAAGGCCGCTGCTCCACGTACGCGTGCCGCTGCTGCTTTGGCTGAGAAACGCGCGTTGGTGGAGAACAATAACATTGCCAGACGCCCAAGCGCCGGCGAGCAAGACTCGAAGCAAGACGATGCCAAACCCCTAGATCCACCAAAGATGGTACCCAGCAAGAACACAGACAGCATGCCCCCGATGTTTGGAAGTGCACAGGCGAACATTCGCGCCATGCCTAGGATCGCTGGCGGTGAACCTGTTGCATCAGGCATTCAACCATCTAATATCACTTCTGCCATCCGATCTCAGATGATTTCCTCCACCGCCGCTGCCCCCGGTGCGAGAGCAGGAAACAGCAAGGAGGTCAACCAATTGAAGCGCAAGGTTTTGGAAAAGAACAGTGTTCCCTCCGCAAATAGCTGCCAGTCCTCCGCAATGAACGACGTGCGCGCTGCTCTGAATCAAGAGAACGCCCAGCCCGTAAGAGCCGCCAAGCGAAAGGCACAGGACGCTCTTGGGTTCATACACGAAGATGCAACTCCCTCAGATGAAGAGAGACAGACGCGGAAAGCTGCAGCTGTTCGTCGTCGCAAGGTTTCCGAAAAGGAACTCAAGCCGGGTTATTGCGAGAATTGCAGAGAGAAGTTTAATGACTTCGACGAGGTAAGATATTTTGATTCAATCATTCAATCAGCCGTACTGACTTTACATAGCATGTTGTATCTCGCAAACACCGCAAATTCGCTCTTACCCAGGATAACTGGAAAGAGCTCGATAAACTCCTGGCATGCCTTGTACGCCAATAGAAACTTGTCCATTGACCCGATAACGATATCACGTCATGAAACATTCGACCCCGTATATCTACCTTAGCAGTAATTTCTCCTTTGTCACCTTGTTCACTTCAACCAACCCTCAGGGTGCACGAAACCCAATTTCTCTATTGCGAATACCCAACAAACAGCATTTTGGCGGCCCGCAGCATTTTCCCAGGCGCGTTCTTTATCCGTGTATGGCTTGGCTGGTTTTTTCTTTCTTTCTTTAATCCTGACTACGGCGGTATCATGTAAGTCGCTGTGAACAGTATCCACTCGGATGTCTGGTCGATCGTTTCAACGGCCTGGTAAATGCATCTTGGAACGAGGTGTGCGAGTATGTTGGATCTGTGGGCATGTCTTTATTGCTGCGAATACAGTGACTTGGTGACTTGTACATGCAGCCTATCTTAAACTAGCAGCAAGCCCATATTGCTATCTCTTCCATAGATATGCTACCAATGTTACTCAATGAATCATCACATCCTGTGTGCTCTTGACAACCCTAATATCTCGACGTGATTCATAAAGAACTCTTGTGGTACTAAAATGATTCTTGTATAAACGCGTGTAATAGTCAAAATTGGATATCATTATACTCCCGCCTCTGGTGTCCCGAAATCACGAATACCTCCCAGTTGCAATTCCTCAAGTAGCAAGCCTTATCAAGCTACTCTGTATGATTACCATATATATAGAATTATTCATAACGCATCATCAGATAATGTATATCGAACAGCTCTTCCTCTCGAGCCCCATCACATACCATGCACCCGCACTATACTCCTCCCTCCTCCCCGTTCAACCAGCTGCCCTACGCTCCCCATACAGCTCAAAATGCTGCCTCGAACCACCATCACCACCACCACTCCCCCCGTCCCAATTCCCGCCCGCCACCTGCGTCTGCACCCCCGCACACCTCCCTACGGCCCTCCTCCCCGCCCTCCGCCGTCTCCGCCTCAACATCACAATAAACAGCGCCAGCAGCACCAGCACGAGAAACCCCACCCCCGCCGCGATGCCTATCACCGCGCCCTTCGGGATCCCGTTCGGCGAGTGCGACGTGTACGAGAACTCCTTCCGCACTGGCGGCACAGGCGGCGGGGGGAGGATGGAAACGATGTCTGGCTCCTGGAGAGGGTCTGGGAAGACGGATTGGTGGAGGGAGAAGGTGGAGCGGTCGTAGTCGGTTATTAGGTAGGCTTCTTGGAGGAAGGTGCGGCCGAGGATGGAGTGTGTGTCGTTGGGGGCGCGGCGGAGGGGGAAGTAGTAAGAGGGTGAGTGAGTTGATGCGTTGTTGGGTTGTTGTTGTTGATGTTGGAGTGAGAAGGCGCTGTAGGGGAGGGCAATGGTGACGGATGTTGTGGGATTGAAAGGGCTACCGAGATGGAAGGTTATCGTTGGGTTTAGGGATTGGAGACGCTGGTGGATGGTGGAGTTTACGAGGTAGAGGTCTGTTGGGGCGTCGTATGTGAGGCCGAATGCTTGCTCGAAGGAGTCGCAGGTTGCTCGGGGTAGCCAGATGTGTGGGTACGTTGAGTCTATTAGGGAGAGTATGTGGGGGTGGAGAAGAGAGTGGGATCCGGATAGTGTGTTGTTCAAGGATATTTGTTCTATACTGATCTCGAGTCTACGGTCTTCGTCATTGCTGAAGGGGAATGTTTGGTCGTTTGCTTTGAATCGAGAGGCGTCGTAACCGCCTAGTGTCAAGCTGCCAGCGACCTTTGGTATTCGATATGCCGCACCAGCGGTGTATGCAAAGGATAGACTTGGTATCTTGTTGTCTTCCCGGAGCGTTGTAAGGAGTGACCGGTGAGGATAGTTAGAATCCGGCGATTTTGATAGCCTGGCGTCGAGTCCTAAGAATCCCAATTGGTGGTCTTTGATAGATGTTCCAGATATCACTTGGTCTGTAACCACCAATCCGGTCGAATTGTGTGAAAACATTTCAATCTTGTCAAGTCCATAGATTTTGTTGTCGCTATTGGCAAGTTGCTGATTTCCCAAGGAGTTGTTTGGCCCAGACGGTTTCCATGTAATTGATGCATTAGGTCGAAAGCCGGTAGTAGGAAGTTGGGTGGAGTTCGCGTCCCTCAAGGCTGTATATTTAGGTAGAACAATTCCAGATGTGCATCTCTCCGATATAGGTAATATCAAATGTGCACCGGACGTAGAGGGTAGGATATTGAAATCCTGCCCCGGAGTTCCGACGTGTATTGTAAACGCAGACCACGGCCCATCGTAACCCTCCCACGCATCGCCAGTCCCGAAGACGAAAGGACTAGGTACAACTCGGTCTTCATCTCCCATGGCTCTAATGCGTCCAGGCGGGCCTTGCGGACGACATCGACGACATAAACAAAGCAAGATCTCTCTCTCGGAAAGGCGAAAGCGGTCTAAGTAGATGGATATCACGGCGGCTCAACAACGCTGTGAGAGCGAGAAAACAGTCGCGTCAAATAAATCGCCCTTTTTCGCCAATAAACACCCGCAGAGGGGCGCAGATGCTATGCTAAACAAAAGGCAGAAGTGCCAGGGTTTTCCTAAGACCGTCTTTCCGCGTAGCTTCTTGGGTTGCTTGGCTGCCAGACCTCTGGGAAATTATGTGCCATGACCCCCAAGAACAAAATGTGTTTCAAAGCTGCCCAGCTTCTGCAGGACGGACTTCGACAGGGCGGCTGTATGGGCTCGGAGTGCCTGCAGGTGGTGGTTATTTTCCCACCAGAGAAATTACACGTGGTTGCGTGGGGTTTGTTTCGCATTTTCTCGTGAGGCTTTGTGCATTGGAATTGTTCGGTGGTGATAGGAGAGAGTGTGTCTTTTCATTTCTTCCGGATTGGGACACCGCTAAGACTGTTGGTCTATCAAAGCACTCGGCCAATACATATCGTTACAAGAGACTTCAAGACGTCGGTCGCGAGTGCCCGGATATGCTAATGTCGATCTCACATGATCAACGTCTTATCCGCATTATGAGCGCCTAAGTCCGCATATATCTTGAACTCATGGGACGATTTGAGGGAACAGCTGGCTTCCAAGAACTTGGGCTGTCTCGGTCATAACCTAGTCCGCTTTGTTGGAGCAAAGGGGTCGGAACACCAATAACTACTACTCAGAGTGATTGGCAGTCAGGAGAACATACTTTCGTTAATATGATATTACTGCAAGTACTAGTAGTAATGACATGCGGACATTGCAGCTGTTCCCTCATGCCAACAACCTAAGTATGCACATTGGTACAATCGTACCTATGTTGATCAACGATTTGAGCATATTGGCAGTCCAATCAGAAAGTCCCAGAATCCGGTTACTAGTTGATTACAGCTCAACCTTTCCCCAACGATATAGCAAAAATCCCTTTGTCCTCTCCAGTGTTGTCGGTGTAGTCATTCCAAAATAGTATTGAGGTGATTCAAAGGAGGACTACAACGTCTGTGATTGGCTGCGCGCCCACCACACTTGTAGACCTCGTGGCGGTGTTGTCTAACATTTCAACACAACTGTAACTACACAACCAACTATATCAATCTCGCAAATACATTTCCCCAAACCCTGTCGTTCCTCAGATCCCAAAGAAGCAATCATTCAGCAATCGTGAACTCAACCACATCATCCTCCATCATCTCTCTCACCCATTTCAACCAATATTGGCGCCACCAGGCCGCAACTCTCCAGCCTGCACATAACCTTCCACAATGAGCGACTCACCCAAAGACCGGATACCCGACGAAGATGGCGAAGCCGCCGAAGCACCTCTAACAATGGCCGCCTCCGTCATACTAACCAACCTCCCCCGAGACGCGAGTAAAGCCCTCGAAAGTGCGGGGGATCTAGGCGTGACGAAGGGTGAGGCTGGTCCCCCTACATTTCATCTCGAACATATACCCCCATTCAAACACCCCCATTAATACCCCCAATCACCCCTCAAGACACCCCCCAAAAAATAAACAATCAATTCCCTAACAGAAATCATACAGTGAAGATCCGCCTGCACCCCATAGGCTCAGCACCGCACCTCAAGCAGCGCGTCTTCAACCTCTCCGCCAACCAGCGCTTCGAAACCATAGTCAAGTTCCTCCGCCGGCGGCTCGAGGCGAAGGACCACGAGAGCGTGTACTGCTATATCGGCAGCGTTTTCAGCCCCGCCCTCGACGAGGGGGTCGGAAATCTTTGGAATGTGAGTTTTCCTTCCTTCTTTCTTTGTTTCGTGTGTTTTGTTTTTGAGGGGAAGGGGGGAGGGGTAATGTGTGCTGATGAGGGTGATCTTTTAGTGTTTTAAGACGAATGATGAGTTGGTTGTGGGGTATGCTCTGTCTCCTGCTTTTGGGTAGGGGAGGGATGGAGGGATGGGGGGTTGTAAGAGTAATGGATAGATGAGCATCACGACCCTGTGCGGTACTTTTGCGGTAGGATGGATGTTATACTGGGTTGAGTATACAGTATGCGTCTGATTTGGTATAAGGAGCTATAGACAGATGCTACGAAGCGGATAGAATCAACGCTAGCACGTGAAGGAAGAGAGAACGACTCGACAGCGCATAATAGGCAGCGCAGGGGTATGAAAGGAGTCAAACAAAGATATCAATGCGAAATATCATCAACGCCACCACCAATGCAAAGAATGACCTAGGATTCCGATGATTTTTGTGTTTCGATGAGCCTCGCAAACTCCTCGTACTCCTCCTTCGGCATCGGGTACGTGTGCTCAGGGGCAGGGTACTCTCGACTCTTGACTTCGGCCTTGTATGCCTGGATGGCTTTCATGCTTTCTCCCCAGACATTGCCGTACTTCTTGACGAACTTGGGCAGGAAGCGGCCAGGAGGGAAGTTCCCGAGCATGTCGATCTGCACGAGGACCTGACCCGAGCAGCCATTGCCGGCACCAATCCCAATGGTAGGCACCTTGAGCTGCTGCGTCACGAGAGCTGCGACTTCAGCTGGAACAGCCTCTACCACCATGGCGAATGCACCGGCCTCTTGAACGGCCTTCGCATCCTCGAGGAGCTTGAGCGCAGACGCAACGTTCTTGCCCTGCACTCGGAAACCCCCGAGGGCGTTCTGCCGTTGAGGCGTGAGGCCGACATGGGCCAATACGGGAATACCCGCAGAGGTAATTTTGGCAATGGTGGGAGCTACCTCCTTTCCACCTTCGAGCTTGACGGCCTTGACGCGGCCCTCCTTGATGATCCGGATGGCGGACTCCAGTGCCTGCTCTGGTGATATCTCGTAGCTGCCCATGGGCATGTCACCGACCTATGTGAAGCTTAGTATACTTGACGGCGAGATGTGAGAAAGTGATGACGGCGAAGCTTACTGTGAAGGCACCTGTTGTTGCGCGAGCGACGGAGCGACAATGCAAGATCATTTCGTCAAGTCGGACCTCACTGGTGTCGTCCATGCCAAGGGCCACCATGGCGAGGCTGTCACCGACAAGAACAATGTCCATTCCAGCATGGTCGGCGACATGGGCGCTGGGGAAGTCATGTGCAGTGATCATTGTGATGGGTTCCTTCTTCCGATATAGGCTCTGTATGGTGTTGATAGTCACGGGCTTCCGCGCATTGGCTGGAGAAGAACCCAAGGGAGAATGTGAACTCCATCGGATCTGACCGGCGGTGACACGAAGCATTGGCCGAGAGATGTACGATGCTGGCGAGCATCGTGAATTTAATTGTGGTCGAGCAGTCCGCAGACATGCCCGAACGTTGTTCATGATGGCACGTGACATGGTTCCAACAAAGGGGAATTATGGGTTGTTGAAGAGACTTTTCGAAGCAGAAAGTTTTTGAGAAGAGACCGAGGGTATTGTGGGAAAAGAGGAAGAGTCCATGCTTAGCGGGCGATTCAGCTTTTTAAGGGGAAATTGAGTTGGTGTTGGTATACTTGCTACGGCGCATCTTGGAGAACGATGGTGGAGGAGGTTTTTGGTGTCTGCGCGCGGCCGCCTTTGAGAGGTTGAATGGAGTGCCGTCGTCCAATCAGAGCACGCGACCCCCTTCCAGCAATCCCTCGGTCCGAGAGGGTACAGTCAGCCCCGACTCTTCCCCATCCCTACACTCTAAGATGCTCAGACCCGAATGGTAATGTCGATTGGGGTGTTAAAGATCTGGCATTTTGAATATATTTATATACAGGGAAACATGAGGAATGATTAGAGCTAGGGAAAATAAGAGGATGTAATTCTATATCTGTTAGCAAGATTGACTTCTGCTACTTCTAAGGCTCACCACAGACAGAAGCGGCGACTCGCTGTAGGTATAGTATAGTTATCATCGGTAATAAGGGTATTGGTGATCTGTCCATTTTCGAACCCCAAGACTGAAATTAAAGTTGTCAGTCGTTTGCTCTGAATAAACTGATAGTCATTCACAAGATATATGAACATCTAAAATTAAGCTTCCCGGTTGCGTGGTACTGGATTGATCCCTATTGTTGGTGAACACGTGGGAACTCCCAGTATGGCTTACGTAACCGCCATTGAATAGAAGGTTGTCGGACCTCCGAGTCATAAGTAAAGTATCTACGTACCTGTAGCTGTAGCTGTACCTAGGTAGGTACTCAATGAAGCTTTAAGACAGAACCAACATGATGTCGCTAATTCTGAGATCGTATAAATCTCGAGGTAAGGTTTTATTTCATTGTGTTATTGTATCATCATCCTAGGTGGAATACACGGTCATCCTGGATATGCTCTGCCACATTTCCCAGTCAGCTAAGGGATTAATCATATGACGACGATATACCAATACGCAGCACTCTCTAGACCATCGCCTCCGCATTACGAGGCACCTCCGCTGGATAAATGACCGACAGTCGAAACAGATGCGCACGCGAGCGATGGCAGCGTTCTTTGGTTGGTACAGTATTGTGGATGAGGGGTAGATGGCAGCGGGTATCTGGTAGCTGGTAGCTGGTAGCCGGTAGCTGGTAGTTGGTAGTTGGTGGCAGGTATAGGTACCTCTCGTGGTTGTGAGGCGTGATTGCCCGCCAACTCTAGCTATGAGTCGTGATCGATATGCAGGCGGCGCGATAGCGTCTACCTCCACTCTCCCTTGCCCTGCTCACCACCTTACCTCAACTCTCTCACTTGCAAACAATCCAACAACGCTCTCCCTCGTTTTCTCACTGTTCAACTATATTTCTCTCTTCTAACTCGCTTCCAGCCTGATACCGCCTGCTGATTGTCCTGCACCAAGCTCGCGTTTACCCCGCCAACAAAGCGACTACACCAACTATTCATTGCCTCCCGCCCGCTATCTCCGACTCACCTCATCTTTACACTCTTCTCCGGCCCTCCCATACTCGCTCCTGCGCCTGAACGTCGTTCACGAGCTCCCCCGAGCTTCCTACCCCTCCGTCATTACTACAAAGCACCGGCACATATCCTGAACGCATCAGGTCCGCCAGCGGAGCGGACGGAGAAGAACAGCCAACATGAGTAGCCCAAAGAGACGCATCGAGACAGATGTAGGTTCCCATGGATACACAAGTCAAAGAGAGATCATGTACTGACGGCATATCTTACCGTCATTTGCAGGTCATGAAGTATGTCTAGAACCCTAAGACTTGTTAGATATTAAAGCAACTAACATACGAGTAGGATGTAAGCTCGCCACAGCTGCGTGCCTCTCCCGTTGACTCACGTTTCTCAGGTTAATGAGCGATTACGAAGTCACACTCGTGAACGATAATAGTATGCTTGTTTCGTCCCAGCTATCCTTTTGGGCCTCTTAACTAACCTGCATCCCAGTGTTCGTCCCTCGTCCCTCGTCCTTCGTCCTCGTTCCACCCGTCCCTCCCCGAAGCTTACATACCACAGGCAAGAGTTTTACGTCAGGTTCAAGGGCCCCGAAGAGAGTGCGTCTTTATCTACGACTAGAGAGAGAAACATATTGACAAGTCTCAGCACCCTTCCAGGGCGGTCTGTGGAAAATCCACGTCGAACTACCCGATCAGTATCCGTATAAAAGCCCTAGCATAGGCTTTGTAAACAGGATCTTCCATCCCAACATCGATGAGCTGTATGTGCCCACCAATCCTTTTCTTACAAGTTGGGAAATCTTAGCGACTGATACCTTGTAGGTCGGGATCCGTGTGTCTCGACGTGATCAACCAGACATGGTCTCCAATGTATGATATGATCAACATTTTCGAGGTCTTTTTACCCCAGCTCCTCCGATATCCCAACCCTACCGATCCTTTGAACGGCGAAGCGGCGGCACTTTTAATGCGCGAACCCAAGAGCTATGACGCAAAAGTCAAAGGTACGACTTCTCACGAAACATTTCACGTAAGGAACTGTTATTAATTCTAATACCAGAATATGTGCAAAAGTACGCGTCCAAGGATGCCGCCGATGAGGACGACAAGGACAGTGACGATGATGATGAAATGAGCTCGGTAGGGAGCTACGAGTCCGGCGAGGAAGACGAGGCTGCCGGAAATATGGACGATATCTAGGAGAGGATCGAATCCGCACTCCTCGCTCTGGCCTTGTAGCGATTTACCTAACGATTTTGGTTTACGGACACTGGAAGGCGAACCAGGCGTATATGTACTCCCCCATACCCGGTGTGAATCCCGGGAGTCTATAGTGGGGTGTGCAGTTGGACTTTTGTGTTATGGCCGTTCATTCGGAGACTATCAGAAGGATGATGTCAACCTCCATCAAGCACCATTGTATGCACTGCAAGGGCGAATATGGTAGTTCTGGCGTAACAATGTGCTTCTCGTAGATAGGGTTGCTTCATGTTCATATAAATTATGGTTCATATCAATCACACTGTCCAGGTTGAAATGCTCTCGTCCAAGTGTGCGAAGTCTTCAATATGACACACGCGCGGAGCAGAGTATGAAGTTCATTGGCATGTTTTTCCTACGATACAGTTGATGTCATTGTATATCTAAGAGTAGAACTGCTGGTCAACTGTTGTTTCCATAAACCATCAACCACCAACCACGGATAAACGTCCCTCCATCTCAACTATCACCATGCTTCACTCCAACGCAGCAGTCACCTTAGCCAGATTGCCGCGCACCATTTGTTGATGTTCAGATGGCGCAACCTGCTAACAGGCAACCATCCCTTCACTCAAAAGATTGCACCCAGTAAGAAAGCAGTGAATGTCGTTTTTCGCCTCCCACTCTTCACTCGTTGCTTAACTGAGTGCCTACAGCTCCAACGCCTACTGGTCTAGTGTGTGTTCGCTGCTCCCATGCTCAAGCTCATGCTCATTGCCCTAGTTCGTGTCTACTCTTACGGCTCGCCTTCACTCTTTACGCGTTGTTCCAAAGATTGTTTACGCGCCTTGTCTACAAAACCTCCACCTTCAAAACATCCAAATCACCTCGCCACTTCGTCATTCTATTCACTAGGTATGTAACCACATTTAAAGACACTTGACAGTGCCTCTGCCATCTCCCACTGCCCATAATCACAACTCCCTCTCCCTTTTGCGTTCTCATTTACCCAAGTCGGTTCAACTACAGGTACTCAAGAACTCAACCATCCAGTTCAACTCACCACCAACTGGCAGCATGGTGCGAGCAACTTCCTCTACTTGCCGTGGTAGGACAGCAGCGAATAGCGATCGCCCAGGTCGGCAGCGTCATGATCGTGAGCGCCAGCGCCGCTACCTCAACGACCTCATCTCAGGGCGACGCAACCTCGTTGACAGAGTCGTTGCCGGCACTGAGGCACATGGGCAAGTCGACCGCCGCAACGACAACAACAACAACACCAGTGGTGAAATCGTCCACGCTGTAACCCACCCTGGTGCTGGTCCTCGTCATCGAATCGCCAACGAGGTCCCTGCCCACCATCAAAACCATCAAAACCATCAAAGGCAAGTCAACATCGTCCCAGACGTGGTCCGCCAGCGTGCCCGCGAGCTGCGCCGTGACGAGTACATCGACGTCCCCAACCGTGTCCCCCAGCCAAGGGCCAACTCCCCATTTAACGTCCCAGATAGGCTCCTGCGCCTTCTCGCGGCCCCCGTCCGCGAAGTTGCTCAAGACAACACTCGTGAAGCGAATGTCGCCAGTGACAACAATGATCTCCTTGCCATGCTTCGAGGACGAGTTCGACCCGGTTCTCCTGCCGGCGGCCGCGACGTTCAAACCACGGGAAACCGCAATCTCAACATCAACCCCAACCCCAACCCCAACCGCGACAACGTCAACAGTGACACCCCCAACCCAAACCGGGCCGGCCCAATCGCCCTGTTAAACACCGTTGTCCCCAGAAACGTCGGCGCCAGACGCGTCGGCGCCAGAGACGCCCCCAGACCCGCCGCTCCCCGCGCCCGCGCTGTCACCGAGGAAGACCGCATCAACCGGCTCGTCAGGAACCCCCGGCTCCGCCGCCTGCTCGCGGGCCGCCCCGTCCAGCGGAAGCCCAGTCGCGTGGTTGACATGCAGTTGACTATGAACAGGAGGGGCGGTCCGGGTTATTAACCTTTCCTTCTTTCTTCCGCTCCTGCTTTGCACTGCACGGCTTCCGTTCTTTTCTTGCTTCCAGTGTCTTTGGTGACGCGAGGGTTGTTTGATATGAAAGGGGGTTTGTGTGTACCATCGGTGCTACTGTATCGATCGTGAGTGCAACGGACAGCGGAAAGTCTTCTCAAGTCGGAAGGAAACGAACTGTTGGTTTCTTCTGTACCAACCCTGCATGATATGGCGCTCGAAAGGACGGATCAAAACGGAGTTCTCTGGATGTTATCATATACCCGGTGGCATGTTTTCTCTTTCCTCTTCTCTCATCTCCTTTTTCCCTTCCTGTTACGAATCTGTGTACTTGATACCCACGAGAGTTTCAAAGGAGTCATCGTCAGGCCCCCTTCTGTATTGAGAGAATGACGGGGGAATTATCCACGGAAGTCTGAAGTTTTGCTGGAGCAATCGTCATCATCGCTTCTCAGCGGAGTTAATGGGGCGAGATAGCAAAATATGTATCAAGTAGGACTCAAACAATTGATGAAATTATATGGAGCAACGCTTCCTAAGACGTGACTGTGCGGGTGTGTCGAAGAAGTAGATCTGAAAAGCAGTGGCTTGGAGTAACGTGAGTTGCTGTTTTTCATGCGTTTGTTTGTTCTGGCGGTCTTATTGTGTGCCGTTTATACACCTTGCACTACACTACACCGCTATTTACTCTATTCACAATGAATGGGTCGTTCCTATTGTTCGTCAACGACTTCGACATCCATCGTTTTCGTTTCCTCGCTGTCCACCGTGAACTTTTGGGGTATATCATCATATCCATCGTTATTCGTCATAGTCATCATACATATTACCGTCGTCGTCGTCGTCATCATCATCGTCATCGTCGTTATCTTTACATTTCCCCAGTAACACCAATTCCCGTTCCCTCCCCAACCACTTTTGTCTCTCCAAACACCAAACAAGCACTTTTATCTCCCTTGTTCGAACAATAACACCCCCCTCCCAAACCTCCTCCATCATCTTTGTCCAAACAATACCGCCACATCCCCAAGTTCCGAGAATACACATCCACCCTTGATTGTCCAACAATCCACACACCTAGATCAGACTAACACCACCACCATCCTCATCTCGTCCCGCTCCCACATTCCCCACGCCCTTGAGAGCATACAAGTACGGCGCCTTGTGGTACAACTCGTTCTCCTTATCATCCCCCCCTCTTCCTCCTCTTCCTCTTCCTCCGTCGCCGCTCCTGCCCCCGACGACTCCTGGGAGTTTATACACCACGCCACTATCGTTCGAGCGCTGGCGTTTCAGCGGCGGGTGGACCTGCTTCTGCTTCTGCATCACCTGTTGCTGTGACTGTTTCTGCGCGAGGATGGGTCGGATGGGTACGACTGGGCCAGCGCAGGGTGATGCTGTTGTTATGGTTATTAGGGGGTTTGTGGGGTGGAGTATCGTTGGTCCTGTGTCTTGTTAGATCAGTGCATTTCATGGTAATGGGTGGTTGGAACGTTACCTGTGTCGTTGGTGGTGGGCTTGATGGACGGGGAAGATGTGAAGGGGAAGTCTATTTCCGTGAGGGCGTCTTCGTCGTCTGAGGGGAAGGATATGAGGTTGTGAGAGTTGAGGTCGAGGTTGAGGTCGAGGTCGATGCTGCTGAGGTCGGCGTAGTGGGATTGGGATATGTTGGTTGTGGTTTGGGGTTGCTGGGGCCAGGCGAGGAGGTCGGTGCCGTGGAAGAGGGTTGATGGGTCGATGAGGTTGCTGTCTGAGGCGGGAATTGGAGAGCTGGATGGCATGTTGGTTTGGGTTTGTCCAGTTGAGGCGTTGAGGCCATAGGCGGCGTGCCAGGGGAATTGGGATGGGGTGTTGTTTTCCAGAACCGCGGCGTCTTTGGATATGGTGAGTGTCTCGCCCGGATTGAAGATCGTGCCGTCATCTAACACGTTCTTCTGACCCAAAGGATGATTCAATGGACCTTCAGTGGTGTAGTCTCCAAATCCGAATTCACCAAATCCCAAGCGAAGTAACCACTCAGTTCCTCTTTGCTCAGGCTCAATCACAGTGGGAGGAGGGACGGGATATTGGTCATCTGCTCCAAAATGGAAATTACCATGGATATCCTCGATACCCAGTCCGAACTGCATCTTCTTGCTCGCGGTGAATGCTTTCTGGCATCCGCATGCCCAGCTCCCGTCGGCCCATGGTCCGGGTGGAGTGAGTTCACCCGGTCGTAGTCGACGTGCCATGTGGACTTCTTGGGCCTTCTGTGGAGGGCGAGGTGTCTTCAGCGGAATTAGTGGAGGAGAGTTGAGTGATAGGTTGAAAGCTAGATCTGCGAGGGAATCCGCTGAAGATGAAGCCTCTGAAGGGGGAGGAGAAGGTGAAGAAGATAAATCCCAAGGGTACCACGAGATAGTGATAGCGGATCTTGGCGGATTGAGAGGTCGAGAGAAGTGAATTGGAGTGTTGAGCGTCGGAATCAGCTCGACGCCGCGATTGTAGTGGTGGTGGTACGGCTGTGCTGGGACTGCTCTGGAGACAAAGGGTAATTGGCGTTGCCACTGTGGTTGTGAATCCGCAATTGGCATGCTGTTGTGCTCAACTGTGCTTGCCAGGCAGAGTGAATTGATTAGCCTGGTATTGCAATATCTGGTTCCGCTGGCGGCATGGCGCGCTTCGTCGCCTGTGCGTCGTGCTGCGTGTTGCGCGTTTGGGTCGATTTTGGTGCCTGGGTACGTGTACGTGTTCATCTTTCACCTGGAAGAGATTTTCGGGCTATTTTTGGTTGGCAGGAATATCTGAAGGGCTTGGTGATTGAATGATCTTGGGGCGTCTAAGAAGAAAAGAGAAGGGACGAGGGAAGATGAGATGTGTATGACAACTTGGGATTAAAAGGATGGCTGGGCAAGGCACCGACAAATGAAAGCACAATAGGAACAATAGGAGTCATAATGAACACAACACAGGCCAATTAGGAGGCGACAGACCGCTCTTTGATTCGGTCTTTTATTAACTATTCATACGTGTAGACTCTGGTATCTATTCGAGAGCTGCTACTGCGCCGTCTATACTCTCATCACGGCCACTTACTTGTTCACTGAGAACTCGTAGCGAGCCTCCAACACGTATGGCTCGTCTCCAGGTCCGAAGATGTGCTTCTTCTCACGTTGCCATTCGGGCTGGTTGATGGCGTCAATCCAGTCCTCGACCTCCATAACAAGGCAGCCGTACTGTTCTACGACGCGAGGGCGGCCTTCAAGACCTTGAGTCTTCTTGATGGGGAGCGAGCCTTCAAGGTGTTAGTTCGTATCATACAGAGAGTAAATGCTTGACGTACCATTCTGACCACCACAGCTGTAGACCTGGAATGCGTCCTGGTCGCTAAAGATATCCACCTTGATGCCAGACCAGTCGCTCCACAAGCTGGCAACAGGTCCCGACGTCCTCCAATCATATGGTCCGTTCTGTGCGCGGTTCACAAGGTAGGCGTTGTCGTATCCAGTGCAGTTGGTGCCACAGTTCCCAAGCAATTCCGGAGCGGTGTGGTTTGCGCCAATCTGCTTGGGCGATGACCAGAAATCATTGACCGAGTATTTCTCGTTGGGTAGGATAGTGCCATCCGGAATGAGAATGCCGTCAACTCCGATGCGCTGGCCAGAGTAGGGAAGGGACAGCGTATGGTTCAGAGCCGTAGGGGTTTCGTCATTGGCAAATCCGTCGAGGTTCCAGTAGGTGTGCGAGCTGAGCATGATTGGGGTCTTCTTGGTGGTAGCCAGGGCAATCATCTTGATGTGCCATGTGTTTGGTGTGACCGTGTAGGTGATGTAGCTGACGACCTCACCTGGGAAGCCTTCCTTACCATCTGGGTCGACGATAGAGAAGGTGATTGAATCATCGGTGTAGGCTACGATGGTGAAGTTGCGCTATTGAACGTCAGTTAGTATATATGTCTTCTAGTTATACCGATCCCGAATTTTCGACATTCTTGATGTGGTCCTTGCGAGAACAAAAGAATTGAAAGACGTACGTAGTCCCAGCCATCAGGCCCACCATGGAGGGTATCATTGTTGTTGTTCTCGTTTGGCGTTACGTGATACTCGATATCATCGATCACGAAACTGCTGTTCTTGATGCGATTCGCGTAGCGTCCTGTTTCCGACATCAACGACCCACACATGAGAGAATCAAAGATTGCTATGTATGAACTTACCTGGAACACCTCCGAGATGTGGATGAAAGGGATCGACAGAGTAGAAGCTAGCATTGTCGTGGCCGAGAACGATGTCGCGCTCCTCGCCATTCTTGTCATGAATGAAGAGATTGGTGATTGACGCTCCATAGGGAATGAATTGAGCGCGAATTCCCTCGGCAGAGATCTCGTACTTGCCGTCCTCATCTGGGCCCTTCGTGCTGTTGTACTGCGCAAAGGCAGAGGTGGCGGCCAGCAGCGAGACCGCGACAGACTTGTAGCTGAGCATTGTGGATCAGCTGGGTTCCCAATGCGTACTTGAAGTGACGATTTGCCAATCAATGCAGACGAATGCTGTAAAGATTCCAAGCCTCGTATCACGTCGGGGGACAATGATAGAAAATTGAGAGAGCTCGGGGGAGGAGGCAAAGTGTGGAAGGGACGAGCAGGGGAAAAGTAGTACATAAATAGGTAAATAAATACCTAGTAGAAGTGAAGTAGGCAGGACAGGGCAGGGACTCGAGCACAGATGATCAACCCATGACCCAGGGTTGACAAACGGCAAAATCACAAGTGAGAGAGGGGTTTTCGAATCCAGCGACCAGGCTGGGTGTGTACAACGATGAGCAGCATATGGTGTAGGTTCAAGGTTACATTCCTACAAGCAGCTACAAGCAGGTGAAGCTCCCTCACCCTAGTCTCGATAGCTACCCAGTTACCTAGCTAGTGCTACTCGTATGTAGGTACTAGTAGGAAGCTTATGGCTTGTTGGCCATTGTATTTGTGGACTGTGGGGAGAACGGTTCGTAGCTTGCAAAGTCCTTCGATTTCCCCCGCAGAGTTGTCGGAACGATTTCCAGAAATGAACATTGAAGCTAAGAAACGACGACGATCACGTCTACGGAAAATATTTCATCTTACCTTCTACATTTATCGAGGCCTGAAATGAGTACCTGTTGAGCTAGAGCAAGCCACGGCTGGTTAAATATTGACAATGTCACTCGTACTCGTGTGTCCAGCCGGTTAGGAAGCGGAGAAAGAGAACAAGCTCGAGCAGGTATTGCTATTGGTATGGATATTGGTATGGGTCTGGGGTATGGGGTGACAAGCTAGAAGGAAGCTCTAGGGGCTTGATGAAGCTATCGGCATTGATGTAACGTAATTGGAGGAAGAAAGAACAAGATGCACTATGATGACATGGGCAAGGATGAGGGAGAGCGGGCTATGGGATATTGTACGGAACATGTACGGGTACAATACTTGTCATGTGGATAAGAGAGGAGGTGATGAGTTGCAGCGGTTGGGGCGCAGAGCGATCTTTGCTTGGCCCTGGGGGAACCGGACGGGGGTGGGGAACGGGGGGAATACAAGATGTTACCCCGACCTCTGTACAAAAAGGCGGAGAAGGATGAAGGATGGAGGATGGAGGACGAGCTTGTTTCTCTCCCGTCTTTGCTTTTTCCCGTCAACAAAGTTGTTCCCTCCAGGCCCTCCTCGTCCATTCATCTCTCCATGTACACAGTAGGTAGCGGTACAGACGTGTCCTGCCTTCGTCCCCTCGTTGATGGATCCTGCTCTTAGCAAGGTGTGCCAAAGCATGCTGATTACAGTCCTGTCATCGGAGCCGTTTCTTGCTATCCAATTCTAGAGTGCATTTGGTCTTCCGCCATCCGGAACAATGTACGGTGTACATGTATGTACCTTTCGATCTCCTGATCCATCCAGCAAGCTTCCCGAAAGCCACCGGAGACTTGCACGCGCCATATGCACGTTTAAGGCCCCTCCGGAGTCGTTTTGCTGAAGCTTGTTTCCCTCCACCGCCGCCACATTGCCTACTTGGGAAAGTTATTTGAAAAGGTGTCGATTGTATTCCGTTTGCTCCGGTGTCTGCTCCAATCAACTTGATATCGTCCACGCGGGGTATCGCTGTTCGACGCACAAATGAGATGCCTCCGCTCCTCAACATTCGCGATCGCTATGGTCACTTACGCTCTTTGGGCCATTCTCCGTTCCACCGTTCGCCATGTATGGTAAAGGTTTAGTAGTCTTCTGCATACACTTTCAGATCCCTCTAGAAAATCACTAGAAGCGGGTATATTGTGGTTTGGTCGGAGCACTGCTGACCGTTGTGCCACCATGATCATTGCTCTCCACGAAATTTCCCCAATCGCTCGGAGACGGTAATAGGCTCCTGGTCCGCTTGCCGTGGGAAACAAGAACCATAGATTAGGAGAGACATACAGTCTCGGATATCCCAGCCCCGTCTCCCCAGAAGCTGGCCCAGCACCCTGAAAGCCCACGAGGCCACCTCCCGGCATCCTGGACCTCGCCCCCAAGCTAGAGGAATGACAGAGTAGAGCCATGGAAAAGTAACTTAGAGCGCAATGTTTGTGTTGAAGTTGGAAACTCGGAGCTGCGTCACTCTAGGATCGAGCCATTCGTTGGTATAAATGCGGGCATACACGTCTTCGGTATGGTGCTGTGTTGCAGTACTGGTTCTCTGGCCACCCCTTCGGCACGTCTTTGAAGTCACCGGTAGACTTCCCTAGCTGGATTTCGATGATGGAGGAGATGGATTCGTAGATGGCCATACCTCTCGTGCCGTATGTGCCGAGGAGGATGAAGTCAGAGCAAAACCGTAACTGCGCCGAGTGGTGCGCGATCAAGCTGACGCGGATTCTTCTTCTAGGAGAGTTCGTCGTTTGAGGCGTGTTACCAGGCCATAGCATCGACAGAGGACTTGTTGTCCGGAGCTGCGTGCCATAGGCTCGACGTTCTGCTGGAATATCCGAGGGAATCGACAGTGGGCATTGCCAAGGCCGTGATAAAATATCAGTATCAACGTCTGGGTAAGTCTAAAGAGACCCCCGAAGAGACCCAATAGTGAGCCAAATACTCCGCGTAGACTGCGGCGTTCCCTAGCCCGGTATCCATCAATTCGGGCTTCCACTGCTCTGGCTTTCGTTTCGGATCTTGGGTTTATCTGCCCATGGTAGGCCGAAGACATGGCGGAGAGGGCCAGCATAAGAGCTGCCTAAAGTTGCATACCATAGATTGACAAGGTAGTAGTAGATATAAGAACAATAAATGCCTCGAAAAACGCCGATGCTGGAATCTCGTATCACTTTCACGGAACAATATCAATCAGAACCAGTGCCAGATAGACGGATGAGTGAAGGCTTATATCCACAGATAAGGTACCGTGGGTCAATCTGTTGGGACAACAAACCGAATCAACGGTAAATTCTTCGATCATTTGCCGCACATCTTCTGTCAAAAAGGAAAAAGTTTGTATGAGTGATACTGGGCTTAACGTCAACGCGCCTCTCTTTCACACCTGAAATCTTCCATCACCAACCACAACCGAACTCCAACAACAATGCCTCTCGTAGGGTCCCTCCTCTTCTGCAAGGACTGCGGAAATCTGCTCGCTAGGAAACCATCTACGACCAGTACGATCCATTGCCACATATGCGATGCCTCAAACAACAGTACGCCCTCCTCACCACTCCACCTATCACCACCCACTGACTTCCTCAAGACATCTGGCCCACCTACGTCGTAACGCAATCCAAACCCGGCGCCTTCCCCTCCTCTCTCGAGAATAAACGTTCCGCAGGCGGCATACAAGAGATCGACTGGGCGGCCGCTGCCGACACATGGCCCACGACGTCCCAGCCTTGCCCCGAGTGCAATCACCCTGAGATGTTCTTCCGCGAGATGCAGTTGCGGTCGGCGGATGAGGGGAGTACGGTCTTTTATCGGTGCGCGAAGTGCAGTCATATGTAAGAAGCTTCGTATTGGATATTCGTCGAGTAGGTGCTTACGAGTTGTAGGTATAAGGCTGATAACTAGACTAAGACAGGCGGACACCATGTCTACGATAAGACACTCGTCCCATTACGAATTCTACATCGCGGAACATGAATAGTATCTGACAGGAGTTAGGGGGACTGCTTTGCTCAACGTGCTATATACCCAAGATAAAGTGACAATCAAACCGATACCGAAAAGTTCTGGAAACCCTTTATGCAGAAGAACAGTGGCCTGTAACCCGATACATTGACTTTCCGCCTAGGTATCTTTGGATCATGTTATCAACTCTAGACTTCTTTCGCGGAGTTGTCACCACGTGATGAATGTGTTCACACCCGTCATCTTTGAATACGCAACTGTCTCCCAACAAACACCAAAGGGCAAATCCTTCCCTTGGTTGGCCATGCCAATTTACGCCATTAATCAGTCTTCATGACATCTGCCGTGATCTAAATAAATCAGCTCGCCCGAATCAAGACCCATGCAGCCTAAGTTCGATTGCGGCCAAATTTGCCGCACATACCGCACCGGTCTGACGATGGGTGAGGCGCCCCGCCCGCAAAACGAATTTGTAATACCATGGAGATAAGTTATAATTTTGGGAGTTTGTGGCAGGAGATTTCAAGTATAAATGGCAGCAGGAGTCTCTGCTGGTGGTTGATATCACAGCATCATTGATAGTCTCTACTCGTTTATATATTTACAAACGAAACTTCAAATTCCACACCCAACCTAAAACCATGACGAACACCAAGAAAACAATCGCTCTCATCTCTGGTGCCAACCAAGGCATCGGCCTTGCCGTAGCAGCTCAACTCGCAAAAGACCACGGCTACCACGTCATCATCGGATCCCGCAACGCCTCAGCAGGCGAGCAAGCCGTCGCGACCATCGCATCCGAGGGCGTCTCTATTTCCACCGTCCAACTCGACCTCGCATCCGACGACTCCATTTCCGCGGCCGTCAAGTCCATCGAGCAGCAGTTCGGCGTCCTGGACGTTCTCGTCAACAACGCGGGCGTGCTCCTCGACCTGGACAAGACTCTCTCAACCCGAGACCTATTCTCGCAGACACTCGAAACGAATGTAATAGGCACCGCCTGCCTCACTGAAGCATGTCTCCCGCTGCTAAAGAAGTCGGAACTCCCTCGCGTCGTCTTCGTCTCTTCGCGCATGGGATCCGTGACATGCTCGCTCGATAAGTCGACGTTGTATTATGAGACCGACTACAAGGCGTACGATTCCAGCAAGGCGGCTGTGAATATGTTGGCGTCGAACTACGCGAGGATCTTGGAGGGATCTGGGGGCTTGGTGAATGTTGCTTGTCCTGGGCTGATCAAGACGAAGCTGACAGGGTATCATGCTTATGGAGGTACGACTGAGGAGGGGGCGAAACGGATTGTGGAGCTGGCGACTTTGGAGAAGGGAGGGCAGACTGGGACGTTTTCTGATCGTGGCGGCGAGGTTCCGTGGTAGTTCTGCGGAACGTGTCTGTGGGTGCTCGATGATGATGAGGAATTGGACATGGTTATGGAATGACTCGTCGTTATGCCACAGCCCCCACTAGATTCAATAAATAACCTAGAGTATCAACTCCCGTATTCCATTGGTCCAGTTTTCTGGCGTTTGATGGTGTGTAGCCTGCCTTTTGCGTATCAATTAGATCACCAAGAGTGGCCATGTCGTTCATCTGAAAAGTACGAGTCATTTCGTTCTCTGCTTCCCAGGCAGACCGTGTGGTTGCTTCCCACAGTACTTTGGGGCTCGGCAGCTCGAGAGCCCTGTAGCTATGTGATGCATCGTATGTTGTGCCGGCCTTGATGCAGACGACAAAGCCGATGAGGAACCATAGGTGTGCAAGTCTAGAGAAGATGATCAATATGGTAGAACTGTAGTATATGCGGTGGCGGAATGTATACCTTCGTCGTGACTCCTCAAAGATCCAGTGCTCCCATTTACCATTGGCTTGCGTGTTCTCGAATCCTATTCCATGCTTCACGACGTTCCTTTTGAAGGCATAATATAATTCCTTGAAGATCACTGTCAGATATGCGTTACAGCCAAAGAAAAATCTGAACTTACATGGAGCGTATGCATAAGCTCATAGCTGTTGAACTCTTGAGATTGATCAACAATACACATTACGAGGTATATGATGCATGCCTGTACCGCAACGAGCAGGTCATGTAAGGTCATATGCGGAATCTACTGGCTCTCAGTACCATTGTTATGCGTTCGGAAATGTGGACGGACCTCTTTGCTCAAGCGTTGATGCTCAGTACTTATACTCTTCCAAACCAGCGGTCTAGTCTCAGGCGTGCGCAAAGTAAACATGTGCGCTATGCCCATGCAGGTAGCTAAAGCCTCAGGTAAAGTTGTTTTGGATGCTGAGAATAGCTGCGATTGTCGGTGGATGAACCAAGGAAATGTCTCTCTTCTCATCATCATTGTGGGAAAGCATCGCAACGCTTGGATGATCAAGTCGACATTATGTTGTGCAAGAGGTCTTTCCAGAAGAAGTGCCTCATAGTTTGATCTCTTCTGCATAACGATATTCGTTTCCACGGCAATGACTGCCGTGCCTCGACGCATCCACCCGCACCAAGACTGTCGGTAGTCGTCGAGCTTTTCGTAGGGAGCCATGGGAATCTCTATGAATCCATGCTGCTGGATGCCATCAAGTCCATCTAGGGCAAGAACCCCATCGAGCGCTATGTAGTCATCTAGAGACTCATTTGGGGGATCTGGATCTGGATCCATTGGCATGTAGTCGGCAGGTTGAGTATCAGCAAAATTAAAATCTCCGAAAAGAGAATGATCTGTTGTCGCCATTGATAAACAACTCGGAAGTGAGTCCGCATCGGTGGAAACCTCTGGCATGTCTTCATTCCTAGCTCTTGTTCTACGGGCTTTGTCTGAGGAATCCGGTCTTCGATGCTTCTTGCCTCCAACGGTAGCGTAGACACATTCCAAACCTTGCTTGCTACACCGAGAGCAGGGTATTTCGAAGCTGCACTTCCTCTTCGCAGCGTTACAAGTGCGGCATGACTGTGGCCTGCTGCGCGTTCGTCTACCACAGTATTGTTCGTGCCTATCACGTGAAGAGCCTTCTTGGAAAGGTTTCGAACAATGTGAACAAAAGCAGACGTTTGATTGCTCGCAGTCCAACATAGATGGAGCAGAGGTGGCAGATTTCGTCGGAGTGGGGCTCGGAGTGGTCAAATTGGTTTCGAATAATGTTATGTTGCGAGTCATTACAGGAATAGGAAAACATATGCCTAGAAAGACGTGTATCCTCTTTGATGGACTGATGGTTAACGGTGGAGACCCTCTCGACGATCGCGTAAGCAGTAACGCTAGCTGTGAGATATAAATATTGCCATGCATCCTTTCGGGGATAAAGATCTAAACGCCGAATATCAAAATCTGAAAGCTTTTGGGTAACCACAAGTAGACTTCAATAATATTACTGACTCTATAGCATCTATACGTGTTCAAAGTACATGACATAGTCAGTGTTGCGAAGATGTTATCCTGCCTTGTCGGATGGTCTGCCGTGATGCTCCGACATCGTAGACGAGTTCTGAAATACTCTTACGGCGTCTCCAACTTGTGTCTTGTCTTCCAAATAAGCAGAAGTCGGCAGGTTCGCCAATTGAGAGATCCAGAGATGTGGACTCGCAGCCTATAGCTGCCTTTGCCCTGGAAGACACAGTTTCCTACATTACTGTTAGCTGGAGATAAAATGCGCATGCTGGTTCTGGGGGTTGTGGGTGCATCGTACATAGAGAAGCTCTGTATCCTTTCTCGTTCCAGCCTGATAGATGCCTACACCTAGGCTTGCGATGCTCAGTGGATCGCAGTTTCCTTGAGGCGTAAAAGCATTGCCAACATTATTGATTGCTATGGCTGCCTCCAGGCCATGCTTGCCGATCATTTTCACTACTGGCAGAGTGCCTCGTAACCCTTCCGCGGTCCTCATCATGAATAGATCAGATGTGGGCAATCCTACAAAGGCCACGGGAAGTGTGCCGATCTTCTGTCTGAGAGATTCCCAATCTTCGTCCTTGAACCGTGTCAATCGGGTCTGATCGCATTGAGAAGTCAGTACTGCAACGAATGCGAGGCCAAAGGTTCTTCTGGAGACTTATATGCAAGTCCACGGATATGGATGTTGTATTTACACGTACGCAATGGCCAAGGGTGATTTGCTTCCCTTCTCGTAGCCAATCTTGCTCTTTAACAATTTCTAAAACATCGAAGACAAGAGGCTGTTTTTCTTCCTCGAGGAAATAATCTAGGTGAAAATCTAAGTATTTCCTGTGCTTTAAAGCAAGCTGAGAGATCCACTTGACATTCTGCTTCGACTTTGTCTGATCGGATTCGACATACGGCGTACTGCCTAGAACATCTACGCCGTCCCTCCGTGCAGCCGCTGTCATCAGCCGCCTGACTTCCTCTCCGCCGTCATCGCCGGAGAACAGAGGAAGTTGGGCAAATGCGCAGATTTGGAGTTCACATCGGTCCTGGAGTTCGTCCTTCAATTTTAGCCCTGCATCAAGACACTTGAAATCCACACCGCCATCCACTTCAACAAAAGCTCTCATCACGGTCACGCCGCTGTCGATACTCTCTTCAATTAATTGTCGGCCTCTTCTCAGGAGATCGTCCTCTTCAAATCTGGATTTCGCCTTCCCCGTCAGTTCCATGGCTTCATTGAAATCTCCTGACTCGATCTGGAGGTCGTCGAATTTCGGATCATGAAGTAGAAAACATTTGTCTAGATGGATATGGGCGTGGCATAGGGATGGAGCCAGGAGACAGTCTGCACCATCGAGTGCTGATGGGTCTGCATCGTCGGTGGGGTTAATGGGTTCATGAGCATCTACGGAAGAGATCCGACCGTTGACTATCGAGACATCCCAACGAGATGATGGAGGTTTCTTGGGCAGTCGGACACGAGTTATCTTGCTCAGGGATCCGGAAGACATCTCTTGCTTATGTCTTTTCGATATTCTGATGGCTGTGGAGAGACTTAGTTTGGTGGTGAGAACATTCGATCAGATGTAAGATGTCATTGATAACAGGTCGAAGTGGAGGAGTGGGCCCCATCGCTATCTCTTACACGAACGCGAGTAAAGCTAGTCTATTCCTAGAGAGGATCCTTGAAGTGTGAATGGCGCGTCATCACGGGAGGGTTGATACAATGGGTACGACGGCTGCACAAGATCTTATGCACTCGGCGCTATGTCAACGGCCGAAGCGCAGCCCGCACACGTTAGGGATACAACAAGTCGATGGAATTAGAATCAGATTTATTGTGATTCTCCAGCGAGAGTCACAAGCGTGTGAATTAGGTGTTTTGCAGCAAGTTCTGGCGAGGGTGAGGTGTGCGGGGTTGCTGAAAAGGGGCGAATCAGTGCGTGAACGGCTGCTTGCCTTCGCCTTAGGTCATCAGCCCTGGACTCTCCTCTGTAACCTTAAACCCAGACGCGTCCTAAAAAAAGCAATCTTCATCAATCTCCATCGTCTTTCAACCTCTCCCACCGCGCACTCCATCCTAGGCTCGCTAGTTCTGCATCGTGAACGCTGGTTACTTCCATCACCCCTTCCGCCCAAAAGAACTTTGCCTGCCGAAAATGCAGCCGCAGTATCGGAATTACCCGATTCCCGCCCAACCCGCCCATCACGCAACGCCGACAAGGCGAGGCGGTCCTGGTACGTACCTTCAACCCTCACGTCCTGCCCTGCACGCGCACATCGTATCTCAATAGAGCTATTCCATACGCCAATTCGTCTAGGACGATTCATAGAACGCGCGCGATGATCAGAAAGACTGACTTGGAGCGAATGTTCCGCAATCCAGGTCCCGTGCCTCCCCAGCCTCAACAAGCTGTCCCCCATAACTATGCCCACGGCCATGTACAACAGCAGCAGCGCGTGGAGCAGGAGAGGCGCGAGCGCATGCGCCGCATTGCCATGAACCCCACTGACAAGAACCTGCCTGAGGGTATCGACGACTTGTGCATCGGCGACGGCGCGACCCGGTATCGCGAATTGCGCGACGTCGAGCGCATATTGGATTCCACAATGATGCGCAAAAAGCTCGAAATCGCCGACTCGGTCCATCACTCGCGCGCGCGACGCCACGGTACGATGCGCATATGGATCTCGAACACAGCGGAGAACCAGCCATGGCAAAACAGCGAAATGAATAATGAGACGTTTGACTTTGAGAGTGAGACCAATGCGACATACAAGGTCAAGATCCAGGGTCGCTTACTAGACGACGGAAACGATTCTGATCTCGAGGATGAAGAGGAAGAGGAGGAAGAGGAGACGAAAGACCCAGACGCAATGGACGAGGACGGCGCAGAGCCCAAGAAGTCGAAGAACTCCAAACCCAAATTTTTGTCGCAATACTTCACCTCCATCATCATCGACTTCGACCGTGCCAAAGGCCTCCAGCCAGACAATTTCACGCAAATAGAATGGAAAAAACCGGAAGGCCAGAACAACGCAAAGGAAACCAACTTCAGCGAGCTTGTTTTCCAACGCAAGGGAGACGAGAACATCAATGTTACAATCAACCTTCAGCGATCTAATCACCCAGAGCGATACCGGCTCAGCGAACCTTTGGCGGAATTGTTGGATACAGACGAGGAGGACCGCGCAGGTGTAATGATGGGCATCTGGGAATATGCGCGGTCGCACAACCTACAACAGGACGAGGACGAGCGCAAGTTCGCATGCGATGCTAAGCTCAAAGCGCTCTTCAACCAGCAGGATACCTTCTACTTCCCTAACGTACCACAGCTCGTGAAGCCGCATCTGAAGCCACTCCCGCCGGTTCAGTTGAAGTACACCATCCGCGTGGACAAGGACTACATCTCCCCGTCCTCGGAATCCGGCGATGCTGCATCGAAGCCAACAGTGTACGATGTCCAAGTTGCATTGGAGGACCCACTCCAGCCTCTAGTCATGGATCTTTTGCGACCCAAGAACGCTGTCGAGACCCTCGAGAACATCCGCAGCATAGACGATCAGATCGTACTCCTCATGGCTGCAATCGGTCAATCAAAAGCAAAGCATGCCTTCTTCACAAGCATGGCCAAGGATCCTGCTGCATTCGTCAAGCGCTGGCTTTCCTCCCAGAAGAGAGACCTGGAGGTGCTACTTGGCGAGGCCTCACGAGGTGGCGGAGAAGACGCTTCGGGCGAGGAATGGCATCGTGGCGGCTTGGAAGGTGTCTGGGGCAGCGATGTCGCAAAAGAAAGCGTTGCTCTCTGGCTGGCGCGACCAAGCACCTCGAAGGCCCATTAAGTGTAAACTTTGGACGGTTGTGGGCTCAGCTCTCTTCTTGCCCCTCGAAGAGATCTCTTTTTGATTTTCCACTTTCAGATGTTGTTACGGTGTTTGTCCAGGAGGCGCTTCGACTGATTTCCCGAAATTCAGCATGAGATAGGTATGGTTAAAGGCGTTATTCTCTTTTACTCAGTCACCAGTCTTGGTATGGACATGGGCAGATATCCCCCCGGTACGCTGCTTGATAAACTTAGTTTTGAAATCAGAAATTCAAGAAATCACTTTCCATTTATCAACCCCCTTTCTCCTTGTCCATGTCCGCCTTGATTCCCTCCAAACACTTGACCAACCTCTTAATCCCCTCCCTGACAACCCTCTCCTCACGACTAAACACAAACCTAAACCACCCAGGCTCGCTGCTCCCCTGAGCCCTCCCTGCCGTCAAAAACACCTTCTCCGCCTTCATCCTCTCCACCAACCTCCTCTCGCCTTCCCACCCATCATCACCATCTTCACCATCCCTAACAACCCACCTCCTCAAATCCACCCAAAGAAAGAATCCCGCATTCACACCACCATCACCCTCCTCCCACTCAATCCCCACCTCCCTCAACAGCCCCTTCGCAAACCCACTCGCCACCCCCAACCTCCTCCGACTCCTCTCCAAAAACCCATCCACCCACTCCTCGTCCTCTAGCACCGTCGCCGCAACAACCTGATCGATCCCACCCGGCCAGTGAAACTCGCTCACCGCCGACACCGCGCGCCTCAGCGCCCCGTTCGTCGTGTAAAGGCACCCTAAACGCATCCCACCCGCGCAGAAGTCCTTGCTCAGCCCGTACAGCACGTGCACGTAGTCTGGGTCGATGTAGGATGCGAGGTCGGGGACTGCGAGGATGGATGTGAAGGGTGTGGCGTCCGGGGATGTGGATGTGGGGTAGACGGACATGGCGTATATTTCGTCGGAGATGAGGTGGAGGCCGTGGAATGAGCAGAACTTGAGGATCGCGATGAGTGTGGTGATGGGGTAGCAGCGTCCGAGGGGGTTGTGGGGGTTGCAGAGGATCAGGGCGCGGGTGCGGATGCCGTGGGTTGATGATGCTGTTTGGAGGGTGTTGGAGTAGGCGGAGGTTGAGGTTGGGGAGAATTGGAATGAGAGCGGGTGGAAGGGGACGTATATTGGTTTCATGCTGTTGATTTGATGAGTATCGGGGGGATGAGAGGAAGGGATAGGGATCTTACTTTGCAACAAGACCAAGGCCGCTGGCGAAGGCGATGTAACTGGGTCTCGTGAGCAGGATGCCGTCTCCAGGATCCCCCAACACGAGTCCAAGCATGTTGAAGATGGGGTTACAGCCATTTGCGAAGGTGAGGTATTCTGGGTCGATAGGGACATGGGGATGAAAATGCCTTCATCAAGTAGTCAATTGTATGCTCGCTCTAGGTAAAGGTGCCTCAGGGGATGTGACCTGATATCCAGGCTTTCGACATTTCTCTACCCGGATATTAGATAGAGAAATATGAATGTAAACAAAGAGGGTAGAAACAAGACAGCTAGAAGCATACCGATTCATGAATCTCGCCATAGCATTTCTCAATCTCTGTGTACCCCATGGCCCTTCCCCATAATCCAAAACCTCACTGTTTACTTGTATCTGCCGGAGTCAATCATCTGCCTCGACAGATCTGCTTTCCATTGCGACATGCATTCTTCGACCGAATGGACTCGGCAACCTCCTCAATCATAAGATGCTATGAAATAGTCATGTTAGCGTTCCTCGTCAGTTTCAACGCGTTGCATACATTTTCGGCCGTACCGATATTCACGGCTCCGTCTGGATTGGTCACAGGATCCCATTGTCTTGCGAGTATGTCTGTGGCTTTGTCGCGAAGATTCGGTCCAGATGCTAGGGCAACCCCTCTTTGTCCGAGTGAGGAAGTTTGCGATGAAGACATTGAAGTTCTATAACAAGTACGGAGTATTACAGTCGTAGATTTCAAAGATAGGTTTGGCCTGTACACGCAATTCTGAAATCTATGGACAGTATTTACGTGTAAAAGCAGCTCTGTTAACTAGTGCTTTGCTATTCTAAATACACTGGAAGTGCTGATAAGTCACCACTGGAATTGATCATTCCAGTAAGGGAAGCTGCCTAGTGGCACTTGGAGAACTTGCTTATTATCGATGAATTATTCTTTTGAAGCCGAACATGTATACGTCCTCCAAGGTAACATGTTCTGATCACTCTCAGGAATGATCCTAGCGTAACCCTCCCCAAGCCAGACCTGCATCAGGTGCTTAATGCAGACTCCGAAGTATTGATTGCCAAATCAGCTCATCCAAAGCCCACTGATACGTACCAGATATCCAAATCTTCGGTCCTGGACTAGTTTCCAAGCATGCGCTGTTCGAATCGACCTATACGTGGTGGCGTGTCGTCCATAGTATCTGACTGGCCTCCGAGGTTACTATATCGCATGCCTGCTGTGGCCATTTCGTTTCTCATCAATATTGCTTCAGCTTCGCCCGAGTTTTCCTGATTGGATTGCTGGGCGGAGACCTGATGCCGTGATGCTACGCGCATCGGTATGTCTGGCCTCCTACCACCCTCTGCGGATGCCGAATAGCTACCACGGTGCGTTCGAAAATGATCAAAAGCCCTGCTGTGCGATAAAGGCCTTTGCTGGCGCCTTTGCTGTGCTTCTGGAAGGATCAGAGCACCTGATGCGCGGCGCTGATATCCGTTTCGAGTGTTGTACGCATATTGGTTAGGGGGTTGAAAATCTTCCACAAACGGTTCTGGGCCCCCAAATACTGGATCAGGATACGGAAAATCCCTGGTCGACCTACGCATGGAGCGTGGACTTCCACTGTAGTGTCGATCACCATAGTGTCTATCACTGTGTTCAAAGTTATACGATGTTCGTGCCCGTCGGCCGCGAGTATCCGGCCAGATGAGCGATCTACTGGAGTTGTCTCTAGGGTTTCGGAGTAATGTGGCTTGTTGCAGAGATATCTGCGAAGGCATTGCACTTTGCCGCATTGTATTCCTGGCACCGGATAGAGGATCGTTGATGCCAAACGTTTGAGAGGGGTCGCGAGCTATATGGTGATCCTCTCGTGAGGAAAATCCAAGTGGTGCATTCTCGCTGGACCGCTGATCTACCCTTATACTAGGAACTGCTCTACGGCGGGGCTGGATGATGGAACCCGAAGGTACCTGGCGCGCCGTTCGTCGTGGTGGCTCGTTGCCCCCGCGTGTCACAAACGGCTGGTACTGTGTGTTGTTTCCAGCTTCGGGTAATGTGCGCTGACCATTAGAATTGACGCCATTATGGAGTCCTAGATCTTCTGATTCTTCATTTAGTTGATCTAACAGAGTTGCATGGCTGTTCGATGTATCCCGGGTATCATTCATTTGTATGACTTGGGAAAATTGAAGAAACTGAGAAGTGGCTGCATGCTCAAGCAAATCCAGTGGAGAGGGAAGGTCTTGAATCGCAGCACTTGCGGCATCGGAATCTGTTGCAGTAGATGACTCTCTGCTCGCCGTTATCACGGATATCTGGGGATTTGTAAGGGCCTCCTTGACTCGCGCGTAAGGTGTTTCCGGTAACGGTGAGGGAGCAGACTTGCTCGAAGCAATTGGTGAGTCGGGTGATGCCCTTGGAGACAACACGGAATACATTGATTCTGCTGCACCGTCGTATTGAGGAATGATCGATGGTTCTCCATCTTGGGAGAAACTGCCGCTTGAATGCTGTGAACTAGGAAGCTCATAATAGGAGTATGGCCGGCTTGAGATCGACGCTCCGCTGACTCTTTGAATAGCCTCAAGGCCGCGTTGTTTGGCACTATGGTCATGATTGTCATGCTTTACATTTCTTCTTCGCCTGTGAAAGAACAATTGATAACGTCCCTCAATAGACTCGATTCGTCGGTGGGCTCTTTGAAGTCGTTCATCAAAAGTTGCACGAGAGCCGGATTGGAATGTTGAACTATTCCTCTCATCATGTTGGAAATTTCTAGAGTGGACGTCTGGGTTATAAGATGCATAATCCACCGAAATCGAGGAAGATTGGCCCAATGATGTCGTCGCTAGAAACGTAGAAGGTTCGCTACCAGAAGAGATAGGTCGTTTTGGCAAATTCCAACGCCCTGGTCGGCGTCGAGGTTCCGTATGTGGCAGAGGGGGGATGCTTCTGAATGTGCGATGGTGTGGAGAGACACATATGCCCTAGGGTGAGATTATCAGTATCAATGCGGTGGTCCAGAATCACCACAATAGCCCCAACTCAACTTAGGTATGCTAGGAGAAAACACTTACAGACTGGTTATGGTGTGATGATACAATATCCACTGGATGACAGTCACTGGCCGAGATTGTGCCATCTTGTCTATTTATCTCTTGACTGATCGACGCAGAGTGCGCTGTGGTGAAGGAGTCTTCTACTGATCCGTCGATGGAATCATGTATTTGAGACGAAGGAGTGACTCCATTGAACTCCTCGAGACCGTTACTGTGGCTGGAGGCCTCTTCTGGCTGTGGAGAAGGTGTGTCGCTCTCCCTTGGGACATCCAGAGAGAAAGGTTGTAATTGCAAATTCCGGATGGGTGACAGCAAGTCAGTTCCTAACTGTGACTCCTCTTGCGTAGATGTTGTAACAGTGGAAGGGCCAGATATTCTGGTCGATGGGTCGTCAACATTGGGCTGGTGTTCTTCAACAATGTCGGCACTAATCGATGTTCTTGCTAATGCACTGGACGTAGGAGAGGCGTCCACCTGGCGAGGACAGAGCAAAGGAATCTCTCCAAGGCGTACTACTGCATGATTACCTAGATGGACTGGTCTCTGACGATTCATCAATGGGTCTGATGCTACGGAACCCCTATGCGGCACCATGGCTCGTCTTCGTGCCATACGACGGCGGGTTTCGTCAACATCAGCCTGTGTTAGGGTGATCTCTGATGGTCTAAGGCGTAACATTATGATAAGGGGCCATGAAACCGGCGATGTCGAGCGTTTGTGACGGACGAATGCCGATGTATTGTATCGGCAGGCAGTGTGCTGAACGAAGATGGATCGGAATGGGCAAAGAAGCAATGCATTGATGCCTTTGGTTATGGAAGGCAGAAAGGATGGGCCGAATGTCTCTTACCGTTTCCTACATCTTGACCGCTGAACAGCTCTTGCCTAGATGAATCTATCGAGCATACTTACAAAAATAAAGATTCTATATGATCGCATCTCCTGTGCGTCGCACCAACCCGCGAGGATCAAAACTTGCTACAGGTTTAGATCAACACTTCGCTCCACAAAGGATGGATACCGTGCATTTTAAATACAGTTTCTTATGATCGATGGTTCTTCCGGTTCTCTGTACATCCTGTGGAAACATGGTCTTGCTCTGGAGAGTAACCGAGGTGGTGCAGCCGAAGAGACAATAGGGACGTTCTTTGTTGTGCCTGAGATAAAGAGTGCCGGCATATTGGGATCTGGACAAGAGCTTTGCACTAGCTGTATGGTTTGATGGAACTGGAACGATTTGATGGAGGATTAGTTAGTCTATGAGGGGGATCTCGATTGAGTTGGGTAGACATTAGGTATTTCTTCCACAAAGGTAGATTTAGTATGCGGACGTGCCCCCTTTCGTAGTAGATGTACAAAAAGGCAATATTGATTAATGAGATTCGTCAAGACTAGGGACTTGTAATTGCTTTTCACGACGGTGGGTATGTAGTGCGATCTACCATCTCGTATTCGTGAGTGGAGAGCAAGGAGGAGGAGTCGTTATAATAATAGGTAAGTGTCCTGCCCTGTGGATCGATCGGGTGGAGGTTCAGGTTCAGGTTCAGGTCCAGGTCAAGGTCAGCGCCGAGCCTCTACTCTCCCTCCCTCCCTCTCCCTCTCAAACAGTCTAGGTAAACTACTCGTACTCTCCCCCCAAACAGCCTCACGGGCCCTGCCGTCCTTGTCTGCGACGCATCCCACCACCCTCCCTCTCTCTCTCCTTGGATGCCGGGTCATTTCTTGTCCCACTATCCTTCGTTGATATCGCACTATCCTAATATCGACCGTTGGTCTCCCGAGTCGCCCGCCGTGGCCTCCCTTCGCTGGCCACCTCTACCCTCTCTTCACCAAGTTACCGCCTGGCAAACCTCGTGTGGGCTTGCTCTCAGCGAGCCTCCACCACCATGAATGGCGACTTGAGCCTATCGCAGTCCCTCGGAGGACTGCGAATAGCAAATCCTGATGAAGACCCAACCTCGCCATCACTGCCTCCCCAGCAAGCCAGCGAAGACGCGCAATCACGTCCCGCCGACCGCCCTCCGTCCTCGCAAGCGTCATCGTCCAGCACCGTGACAGAGAAGCCACGCCAGTCGATTCCGACCCATCTTCTTCCCGAACCACAACCACAAGCAGGCTCTCTGGGTTTCAATCCCGAGACTTTCTCCGTTAACTCATCCACGAGCGCTTCCACCACGCCGCCCGCCCATGTCTCTCCGATGGCCGTAGACCAACCTTCGTACGGTACTTCCCCGCGCCTCTCCCACCGCCAGTCCATGCCTCTGTCCTACCAAGCACAACAACAAACCTCTCTTCCAACCTACGCTGCTGGGCCCATCGCACAGCAGAGGGGCTTCCCTCCGTCCCAGAACCTGCGCGAACGGCCAATGTCGACGAGCCTGTACAATCACCCTAATTTATCGTCGAGCTCTGCCACGGCAGCTGCCAACCCAGGCACATACAGGTACAACGACGAGGCAATGGTCAGTGATATCAGACGCACAAGCAGTTCGCGGGTGCCTCCGCCTGCTGCCATGCATGGTGGCATTCCGTCACGAGAAGCCAGTAGGAGCTATCGCCAACCCGGTCAGATACTTGGTGGGAACGGTCCGGCTCCTCCGCGAAGGAGCTCTCGTAGGATACCAGTCGAAGGTGCACCCGGGATGGGTCATCTGTCCAGCTCTCCTTATGGCCTCGAAGGCGGGCCCCTTTCTAGCAACGAGGAATGGAAAGAGAGGGGTGCTGCTGTTGGAACCAGACAAGAAGTTGACCAGAATGGCAGACCGGTGACTAGAGTGGTTAAAAAGGGTGTCAAAGATTTCAACTTTGGCAGAACCTTAGGGGAAGGCTCCTACAGTACGGTTCTGGCAGCGACGGACAGACAAACATTGAGAGAATACGCAATCAAAGTCCTTGACAAGCGACACATCATTAAGGAGAAGAAGGTCAAATATGTCAACATCGAGAAAGATACTTTGAATCGTCTGACCGAACACCCTGGCGTTGTCCGACTCTACTACACATTCCAGGATGAACGTTCACTTTATTTCGTCCTTGATCTAGCATCGGGCGGCGAGTTGTTAGGATTCTTGAAGAAGATGACTACCTTTGATGTAGAGTGCACGCGTTTCTATGGCGCTCAGATTCTGGACGCCATTGACTACATGCACTGCAAAGGCGTTATCCATCGAGACTTGAAGCCTGAAAACGTCCTACTGGACGACCAAATGCACGTCAAAATTACCGATTTCGGCACCGCTAAAATCCTGGATCAGAAGAAGTCAAACGGAGTTGGCTCGGTATCCGGAGATCCATTGGAAGGCATGGAATCGGATCGGGCGCAGTCTTTCGTCGGTACCGCCGAGTATGTATCTCCCGAGCTGTTGACCGATAAAAACGCATGCAAGGCCAGTGATTTGTGGGCCTTTGGCTGCATTATCTACCAACTCCTTGCGGGTCGGCCCCCCTTCAAGGCTGCGAACGAGTATCAGACCTTCCAAAAGATCGTTGGCCTTGAATATACCTTTCCTGATGGATTCCCTCCTGTTGCCAAAGATCTAGTTGAACGCCTACTAGTCCTCGACCCTATCAAGCGGTTGCCTATGGAACATATCAAGAGTCACCAGTTCTTCGACGGTATAACGTGGGGCAAAGGCCTTTGGAAACAAAAGGCTCCAAGATTACGGTCCTATGTCCCTCCTCCACATGAGCCAATCAGGCTCAATGGTAAGTTTGGTCCTATCTTTACCAAAAGCAGTTTGATTAAGAATATTCAAGGGCCTACCACACCTGGAACCGCTGCTGGTAATCAGCTCAGGCCAACCCCACGACTAATTACAGAGCTCCCTCCCCCTAGCCAATTGGATATAGACTGGTCTCCTGTTTTGACCAAGAGGGATGAGCGCATTTTGAAACTCGGGAATATGTTTGTTACGCAACATCCTCCGGGCCATACTCCTGGAAAGGCGGACGAAGCCGCAGCCGAAACGCCGAAGAAGTTCTCCCGATTTTTCAGTAGCAACACGATAAAGAAGAGGCAACGTCTTGTGATGATCACTTCCAACGCACGTGTTCTAATGTGCGCGTCGGGAACCAACGATAAAAAGCTTAAGGAGGAGGTATCCTTGCTTTCGCCGGGCTGCGCATGGAGAGACTTCCGCGATTCGAAAGGCTTGACAGGCTGGCTCGTGGAAACGGTACGTTCCTCGATATCACATTTCTGTAAGGCGACGGTCGCTAATATCACTACAGCGAGAGAAGCAATACGTCTTCGAGGACACTAAAAGCACTACCAGCGATCCAGATGGGAGCAAATATTCCACTCAGGAGTGGCTCGACAGCATTGAGCAAGCTAGAGATTTCGCATTGTCGCAGAGCATGACGAATTCATACGCTGGTGATTCCGCTTTTAACGACATCAACTCGAGTTTATCAAGTCCTACTAGTACGTTAGGAGGTGACTCTGCGTTGGACGGAGTTAACATCCCAACTGCACGACACCTTCGAAAAGAAACACACGGAGATGCTGATTCGTTGAAGGGCAGGAAGCGATTCAGCAAGCGACATTCGAAGAACGGACTCGCAAATTTCTAAGACGAATCTCGCATGGTCCTAACAAAGGCATCAGAACGCTCATGTAGACGCATTGTCCAGATATTGCTTGCTGTGCTTATAGTCCCGTTTTCGTTTCAAGATTCAACTTGCAACACTTTGGCATCTCATAGTATGGGTCATCCATTCATCCAGCGATTGGCGTTCTGGCGCATCTATTCTACGCTACTCTTACACTTTACTATGTCTCCGGAATATAGTTGGAGGTTATCATTGTTTCAAAGCTTGCATTCACCGGCTTCGGCTTCCACACAGGATATTTCTTTTGTGAAGGAGATTTTAATTTTCACGACGAGAGGTTACTGAACTTGGTTGAGGAACTGCTTACTCGTTCACATCTCGCGCAGGGATCCTTGGCTTCGCTTCTTAAAGAACCTTCATTTTCTTCTTGATTCTCCTAGTACTTCATATTCAAAGGAGCCCTTTTTGCCCCTCTTTCCCCCTTTCCGTGTACAAATTCAACCATTAAGGATGACATTCATCCTCCGGTCACCATTGGTTCTTATTTCCCTAATCAGACCAAATCAAAGTATCTATCGGGCTAGCTGGAGAGATAACTGTTTAACTAAGACGAGGTCAACTGCCTCTTGCAATGGCTATCTGAAATTTCATTTGTCATCATTCAGCCTTTGTTGCTATTATCGTCAGGCAAAATCTTCAATCATCCGTTCTAAACTTTCTACACAAGGGTGCTGCAAATGTGTACAATCTACGTCGACATCCGCTCGACTAATACCTAAGGTACTGAAGTGCCACAACCCTTGCGCTAACGATGATGTGCTCCAATTACGGACGAACAACGTACAAAATAGTACACAGCCACTACAGTGGCGAGAGGAATTGTACTATCAGTAAAGCAATGTCAGTCCGTCGTTAACAATTGCTCTTGCTTTTTTCTTTCAATTGAAACTTGATATAAACCTTCCAATTATTTCAAGATTCGTTCGGAAGGAAATCGTAACTACCCCAGATCATTAGTCAGCGTACATGACGCGGAACTGCAGGTGCTCACGTGCGCCAAGGCAACCGCTCCGAGCCTCCGAGTGGCCGGAACGCGGCGACATTCAGAGGAGAGTCTCATTGCCTCTTACAACATCATTCTGGTGACTGGCCATTGCCATTCTCTATTTCGTCAACTGATGTGCCTTTTCCTCACCTTTACTTTCTTCAACTGGTTACTTTAATACTTCCAGCGGCTTTCGCCGCCGTAATATATCATCATGGCTTTCCAAACACCCGTCGCCGTACAAGTCAGTTTTCGCCACGACGTCAACCATGGGATTATTTTACTAATTCAGCAACAGAACCTCGTTTCCACTACCTCTGAACTCTGGCCAACAATGTCTACCGTTCTAAAGTCGCCATGGCAGGGCCTTAGTCGACGGACAGGCTCATCAAGCAACGCTGACCAGCGCCGAGCTGTGGCTTCCACCGTGGCTTCTCGCGATGCGCAAGTACAGGTACTGTGCCTATGACGCCGAATGTTACAAATTTATTGACTGGTATCAGAATCATACGTCTTCATCGCTTCCGGACTTCCTCGAATCAATGCCAGTATCGGCACTTCGCCCAGGCCCCGCCGCTCGTCTGTCGCATCCAGCGCCTACTGTCAATGGAATACTGTCAACAGGTTAGTCGGGAGTCTCGTCCAGCGTTTGATATTGTCTAACAATCAGTTGTAGTACCCCGTGTTGGCCTCCCATTTTGCAACCCGCTTGCGCGTGGTTCGCCATTCCATCGTTCACCGGCTAGGCAGTACTCCACTGTGACCCGAACCGTTTTCTCCAACCTCCGACCGATCGTACGAGTAGGAAATGTTGGATTGGCACTGGAGCAACATCGATCGTTCTTCGGTGGACCTTCTCACAATACACTCGCTCGGTTGGAACAAGCTGCAAACAATAATCCTAGCAGCGCATCCGCTCAATACGCCTTTTACTCCGCGCTTCTGAGGGCTAACATGCCTCAAATTGTTGTGGATAGACACCGCACTGGTCAATTCGCTAGCAACGCAGTTGTCGAAACTGCCGTTCAGAAAGCCATGGGCAAGCTTGGACAATCTGATGGTGCCGGCGGACAGAACATTCAGAACGGCAACGGGAACATGACACCGCAACAAATGCAGGCTATCGGCCAAGCTGTTGGCGCGCATGTTGGTGGTGGCCAACTCGGAAAGACTCGCGGTGGTTCTGGTGTCAAAAGCGATCCTCTTTACGTCGTCATTGAAGAGTCCATGTGGAGTACCATCTTTAAATGGGCCAGATGGCTTCTCAGTTTCGGTTTGTCTGCATATGTCGCCCTCATTGTAATCACCTTGTTTGTCGAAACCAGCGGCGTTCTGAAAAAGGTCGGTGGCGGTACCACTGCGGAGGTTCGCCCTGAACAGCAGAGCACTCGCTTCAGCGATGTCCATGGATGCGACGAGGCTAAAGAGGAACTCCAAGATGTTGTCGATTTCTTGAAGAACCCCGACAGGTACAACAAGCTTGGTGGCAGACTTCCTAAAGGTGTGCTTCTAATCGGTCCTCCTGGAACTGGAAAGACTCTTCTCGCCCGTGCAGTTGCAGGGGAGGCCGGCGTCCCATTCTTCTACATGTCTGGATCCGAATTCGACGAGGTATATGTTGGTGTAGGTGCTAAGCGTGTTCGTGAGCTCTTCACTGCAGCTCGATCCAAGGCACCAGCCATTGTATTCATCGACGAACTTGATGCCATCGGTGGCAAGCGCAAGTCACGCGATGCGAACTATCACCGTCAAACTCTCAATCAGCTTCTCAACGATCTCGACGGTTTCGATCAAAGCACCGGTGTGATTTTCATCGCGGCAACGAATCACCCTGAAATATTGGACAAGGCTCTACTCCGTCCCGGTCGTTTCGATCGTCATATCAACGTTGAACTGCCTGACGTAAGGGGTCGTATGGCCATCCTTAAGCACCACACCCAGAAGATCCGCTTGGGTCCCGAGGTCGATATTACCAAGATTGCCCGCGGTACCCCTGGATTTTCTGGCGCCGAATTGGAGAACCTTGCTAACACTGCTGCCATCCGTGCCTCGAAACAACAAAGTAAATTCGTCACAGTGGAAGACTTGGAGTGGGCCAAGGACAAGATCATGATGGGAGCTGAGAGGAAGAGTCGTGCGGTGCCTCTTAAGGACAAGCTTCAGACTGCCTACCACGAGGGAGGCCATACCCTCATTGGTATCTATACTAAGGGCTATAAGGAGGTTCACAAAGCCACCATTCTTCCGCGAGGACATGCTGCCGGTATTACCTTCTTCTTGCCTCACGAGGAACATCATAGGTCGAAAGCCCAGTATCTGGTCGACCTCCAGGTTGGAATGGGTGGCCGAATGGCTGAGGAGATCGTTTACGGTGCCGACAATGTCAGTGACGGTGCCTCTGGCGATATCCAGCAATCGACCAGCCTGGCTTACGCGATGATCACTTCTTATGGATTCTCCGACCTCCTTGGCAACGTCGATTTCCGCTCGAATTACGAGCAAGTCTCTCCCGAGACCAAGCGACTGATCGATAACGAGGTCCGTCGTCTCATTGATGAAGCCAAGACCTCGGCGAGACAAATCTTGATCTCGAAGAGGAAAGAGCTGGACCTCCTCGCCCAAGCTCTTGTCCAGTATGAAACCCTCGACAAAGACGAGATCTTGAAAGTCATCAAGGGAGAGAAGCTACCAGATCGTCTGATGGCCATGCCAGATGCACCCATCAAGATCCCAGAGATCCCCCCACCACACGTCATCGCGCCACCAGCGCCGGGTTCCAACAACGATCCACCAGGCCCAACTGGCGTACTGGCGTAAGACGAACCGAGGCGCCACCCCCCTCGCTCAGATGTAGATAGATTGCATCACTTCTCATTCAACGAGACGAACATTTTCATTTGACACACGCATGCCAGGCGGCGAAATCGGCGTTTTTTCTAACATGATTTTGCGCTTTTTACTCATCCGGGGCATCATTTGTTCCCAATACCCCCCCTCCACTACTCCAAATCAGCTGTCCAAACGATGTCAACTGGGGGGAACTCAGACAATCCATACGACTCCAAAAGCTGTCATCAAATAAACCACAAAAACCTTCCTAAATATCAAACTTGTAACAATACTGAAAGAAAGAAAAATTCCATTGCTTCGAACCATACGGGAAATGAATACGTGTCCGGCCAGGAAGGCGAAACGGCATTCTGGTCACAACCGTAGCCACGTAGCCACGGAGAGGAGCAGAGGATATTGGCGGTTCATATCATCACCTCTTTGGAAATCATTGGGGGTGCGATGAGGAAGGCAGGGTTCCAATTGAAGCGAAGAAAGATCCATATCGACTGTGAAAAATGGAAAATGGAAAATGAAAATGAAACCCCAAATGCCCAAAAGCCGTGAACTCATTTGTGACTGTATAGTAACCGACTTCACACATCACAATATCAGCGAAGACACATGGTGGTTCTTTGCCATGCATGTGTAATTGATGTCTTCATCTTGAGTCGCCCCCTAACTCGAGCCCAGAGATATGTAGGTAGTCATAGATGACATATATTGTTATAGTACCTGGTATCGTACATTACATTATGTTTTTTTTTCTTTGTTTTTCATTTACAGAAAATGATTCCTTGGACCGCCTGCCTATGCCCGCCCATATGAGTGCTCGTACGAAGAGAGATCTAGTCTACCAGAAAAGATCCATGTAATGTTTTCCAACACCAATGAATGAAAGGAAGAAAGCCCAATTGAACCGCCCGCCTGATCCGATCCGATCCGTCATATATGTTATGGTATGGTATGTCTTATGTGAGAACAAGGGAAAGAAAAGAAGAATGGGAGTATGTGTTGGTATATGGTAGTAGTGGTGATGGTGGGGAATAATATAAGCAAGCACGAGATCTTCAATCAAAGTTCAGAGCCAAGAAGAAAAAAGATACACAAGAGTAATGGTAGGTATAGAATGTGGAGATTTGGATATAATAATTCTTCATGAAGCTTGGAAAGAATTTGAGGATCGATGTTGAGGTTGAGGTTGATTTGATCTGGACCTAACCGAAGACTTTCAGGAAACCCCATAGTCCCACGCCGCACAGGGCCGGGATGGTCAGATTGTCGTCCCAGCCGAAGAGATCGACGGCCTCGCTGGCGCTGGCGACGATGCCGGCCCAGACGGACATCGCGGCCAAGGCTACATGGCCGCTGATGGACGATTGCTCGACGGAGAGTCCGAGGAGCTCGCGGGCCTGAGGAGGAAGCGCGAGAACGCCCTGGAAGGCAAAGGCATTCGCGCCCTCGTTGTAGTGGGAGAGCAGAGGACCGAGCCAGCCCCAGAACACGACGCCGGTGATGATACCGGTGACGCAGGCTGCGATCGTGCCTGCTAGGGACTTTCCTGGGCGGACTCGCCAGGTTCGGTGACCCCATAGACGGCCGAACGTCGAGGCAGCCGTGTCGCACCAACTGAGGAGCAGGACGCTCATGACGCCAACATCTTTGGGGCAGAAGCGAAGCACGATCCATGCTCCTAGGAGGTAGGAAATGACGCCGTTCCATCCGTCCACTTCGGACTCACGCATCAACGCGCCTAGACAGCGGATGTAGAATCGATTGACCTGCCAGTAGCGATGCCGGATGACGTCGGTCGCGGCGATGGGGATGAGGAGGGTGAGGAGGACAGGGTGGATCTGGTCGGCTTGTCTGCCGGTGCAGTAGAGGAATATTGTAAGGAAACCGATGGAAACGTGTAGGATTTTGCGGGGTATCTCATGACGATGAATCTGTGCGCTTCGGTTAGTGGATGATTCTCGCGAGAAGCATATTTCGTTTCTCTTAGTAGCACTCACAAATGACCTCCATTTCTGGTGAATAGGTATCAGTCCTAGAGGACTCGGACTCCGGCTCATCTCTCTCCAGTAGTTCTTGTTTGCAGCCGCAGGCGAAAGATGCCCGTTAGAAGTCCCATTTGGAAGCACAAGCTCTCCTTTCTTTCCCGCGCCCACCCGCTTCGCTGTGAGTCCACTCATCCGCCTTCTGCTGCCCTCGAGGATCGGACTCCTGCTCCTGGCGCGGGCCCTCTTCTCAGGATCGGAGCCAGAAGAATCCTCGTCGATCGCCGGTGGAGAGTTCACGCGTCTTGTCTTGCGCGCGGCGGAGCGTGTAGTGGGTCCAAAGTATCCATCTTGACCGCTGGCCTCGGAGGGCGTGGGCGACGGTGATATTACGCGCGGCGGTTTGGGGATCTGGTACTGTTTTGAGGAGGCCATTGCTTCCTGCCAGCAGAGTGGAAAGGAGGGAAGAAGAGGCGACCGGATGAGGCCGGTTAACGAATGACCGGAACGGGCGCAGAAATGGGCAACGTCTTGGAGGAACGAGCGATGCAGCGAGGGAGGAATTAAGGAGTGATGATATGGGCGTGAGGCTGTGGGAGCGACGTATTCGGTGGTAGGCTGATGATGTATGGTTGTGGTTGTGGTGGCAGAAACATCGGTGTCAGATGTCAGGCGGATTACTGGGGTCGCGGAGGTCGCGAATTCGTCCGTTCGCGCATCGTCTAAGAAGCAGAGAGGAGGAGGAAGAGGAGGGGAGGCCACCGTAATCGTAGTGGTCGGCGCAGGGCAGCAGCCGGAAGTCAAGGAAGGATTGATTCAAGGAAGTAAGTAATTTAAGAGAAAGGGGCGGGATCTGGGAAATGCTTGTGCTTGTCCTTATTCTTGTGATTCTATAGCAATAACGCGGATTTGATTGCTGGGGGGTGAGAGACTCGGAGGACGAGGGAACGGAATCTGGTTCGGCCGATGTGATGGATTGGTTTTTTTTTCTCTTGTTCGTTTGTCCCTGCGAAATCCAAAGATTCCTCCCCTCTTTCTCTCTCACAAGTCCACTTGAAATGGCCTCGGATCATTACTAGAGAAGTCCATCCGTCTTGGCAGGCTGATTACATCACAGTCCGAGGCAATTACTTAGTCTATTCAGTTAAGAATTTGTTTAGGTATTTCTCTATCACTTTTAAAGATATCTTCATGGACATTGAATCAATTCATCGAGGCGTCTTCTATGCTCTGGATATTGGTATGCATCTGTAGATTACTCTACTCGTGATATCAACTTGTGCCATATACGGAGTACGAGTACGAGTACTCGTAAGATATTTCGTAGATATGTCGCAATGAAGACAGAAATTCATGACGAGGGATGATGATAATGCCACGTGCTATTTTGTTCATTCCAAGTAACGAACGTGGACGAATGCATCTCCATAGGTCGGCACCTCGGCGTTACCTTTTCCGGTCATGTTTGACCCTTGACTTTACTAGCCACAGTCAAGCCACCCTCCCTTATCGATATCGATAACATTTTTTTGGCCAGAAGTTTTGCGCCTCGGGCTGTCTCAACCGTCCACGATTCTTACACCTGCAAACCCGCAAAAAGATAGCATTGGTCAACGATTAGGTTTCAGGGTATAGAAGGGTTTCACAAATCATTCATTCATAGCGGAGAGTTGATCCATACACAATGGCGCCCCAAGCACGAATCCGACAATGGGATGCCCTGACGCCCCCGTTATCAGAATGGGTCCTGGACGCCATCTCCACCATGGGCTTCACCAAAACGACGCCCGTCCAGGAGGCAGTAATCCCTCTCTTCATGGGCAACAAAGATGTCGTGGCCGAAGCCGTCACCGGATCCGGCAAGACGCTGGCCTTCCTCATCCCCGTGATCGAGCGCCTCCTGCGACTCGACGCGCCCATCAAAAAACATCACGTATTCGGAGTCATCATAAGTCCTACCCGGGAGCTGGCCACGCAAATCCATTCCGTCCTGACGGCGCTTCTGAAATTCCATGGACCTTCAGCGGCTTCATTAAAGGCCCAAGAAGATGAGGATACCGAAATGGAAGACGCGGACTCCAGTCCAGCTCCTGTCTTTCCTCCCAACACGTTACGAGTTATCCCACAGCTCCTCCTCGGCGGCAGCGTTACCCCCGCGCAGGATCTAAGCAAATTCCTTAAGCAATCACCAAACATCCTCATTGGCACACCCGGACGACTGCTCGAGCTGCTCTCCTCACCACACGTCCACTGTCCCCAATCATCCTTCGATGTCCTCGTCCTCGACGAGGCTGATCGACTACTCGACCTCGGATTCAAAGAGGACCTCCAACGGATTATTGGAAGACTCCCCAAACAACGCCGCACAGGTCTCTTCAGCGCAAGCGTATCGGAAGCCGTCGACCAGCTGGTGCGAGTAGGCCTTCGCAACCCCGTCAGGGTCGCCGTAAAAGTCAAGACGAGGGCGATCGCCAGCGGGAAACCAGGCGAGGAAGGCAAGATCGAAGACAAGCGAACGCCAGCCAGCCTCCAGATGTCATATCTCGTGACGCCGCCCTCCCAAAAGCTCCCAGCCATCCAGAAGCTCCTCGCAGCACTCGACCCGCAACCCCAAAAGATCATCTTCTACCTCTCAACCTGCTACTCGGTCGACTACTTCCAACACATCCTCCCCACGCTCTTCACGACCCACGCCATCGTGCCCCTCCACGGCAAACACCCGGACAAAGTCCGCCGCCGCAACTTCTCCAAATTCGTCGACAGCGTCGCCCCCTCCATCCTCCTAACCACCGACGTCGCCGCCCGAGGCCTCGACATCCCCTCCGTCGACCTCGTCCTCCAACTCGATCCCCCAAGCGACCCCAAAACCTTCATCCACCGCTGCGGACGCGCGGGCCGCGCCGGCCGCAAGGGCCTCGCCGTCACGTTCCTGACCCCCGGCCGCGAGGAAGACTACGTCGAGTTTCTGCGCGTGCGCCAGACGCCCATATCGCCCTTAACAACACCCGCCATCAGCGTCGGTCCCGCGGACGCAGAGCGCACGGCGAAGCAGATCCGCGCTGTTGTGCTGCCTGACCGCGCGGTGTTCGATAAGGCGCAAAGAGGGTTTGTGTCTTGGGTCCGCGCGTACAGCAAGCACACGGCCAGCTCCATCTTCCGCGTCACGGATCTGCAGTGGGATGAGCTGGGCCATGCGTGGGGGCTCCTGAAGCTGCCCAGCATGCCCGAGTTGAAGAAGTGGGAGGGTGATAGGAAGTTAGGGCTCGATATCGATTTCGAGAACTATGCGTATCAGGATAAGGTGAGGGAGAAGCAGAGGTTAGCGGAGGCGAGTGGGGAGGTGCCGAAGGTGGATGGGAAGAGGCATAGGGATGAGGGGAAGGTCAGGGAGGAGTCGGCGTGGACGCAGAAGAAGGAGCAGAAGGCTACGAAGGAGCTTAGGAGGGAGAAGAAGAAGGCGAAGAGGGAGCATGTGAGGCATGAGAATATGAATGAGGAGGAGAAGGAGGAGGAGCAGAAGTTGCAAGGGATGATCGCGAAGATTAGGAAGAAGGTCGCTGAGAAGGGCGAGGATGAGTTCGAGGGGTTCAGTGATTAGGATGGGGATATGGGGACGTTGTTGAATTTTCCTCTTTACAAGTTGGATCTGGAGAGAGATGTTGTTTTGTAAAATATATACCCGGCACGGATCAAGATTGCAGCAATTGGTACGAGAGATTCTTCTTGAGACGTATATGCGATTTCACTTCTTCATTGAAAGTATGGCACACTATGCTGCAAGCTGCGCTATCTGGCACTATTATATGTATCAATCTACTGATGGGCCCCGCCCCTATCGTTACGCAAGCTTTTGTTGGGGATCAGGGTATTTCTGTTGTCTCATAAACATTCGTGCATTAATCTACTGGAAGCGCTTCTCGGCGGCCTTCCAGTTGACGACCTCCCAAATGGCCTTGAAGTACTCGGCCTTGCGGTTCTGGTATTGGAGGCTTGGTGATGTTAGTACGCCGGAATTGGACATTGAGATGGTGATACCACTTACTAGTAAGCATGCTCCCAAGCATCGATACCCAAGATGGGACGGAACTGGCCGACGACGGGGTCTTGGTTCTATGGATAGTTGTCAGTTGGTGTATACTTAGAAAGATCAATGGCAATGGGGATTGCTCACAGCGTAAGTCTTGATCTGGATGTTTCCGGTCTGGGTGTCCTGGACCAACCAAGCCCAGCCGGAGCCCTGGATACCAGCCAAAGCGGTGTTGAACTTCTCCTTGAAAGCATCCAAGCTGCCGTAGCTGTCGTTGATAGCCTTGGACAGCTGGCCGGACGGGGGCTCACCACCGCCCTGGGAGGTAGGAGCCAAGTTCTCCCAGAACAGGGTGTGGTTGATATGACCTCCGCCGTGGAAGTTGATAAGGGGCTGGAGGGCAATCTGAGACTGAATGTCCTCCTTGTGCTGGGCCTCGGCGAGCTGCTCGGAGAAGTTGTTCAGGGAGGTCACATAGGTCTGGTGGTGCTTGGAGTGGTGAAGCTCCATGATCTGGCCGGAGACGGCGGGCTCGAGTGCGCCATAGTCATCTGTACACGCATCAATGAGACGGAGCAGCTAAACAAAATGCAATTGAGTCACGTACATGGTAGGTCAGGAAGGGTAGCCTTTCCACGGACGAAGGTAGTACCGGCAATGCCAGCGCGGGCAGCGGACTTGGGGGCTGCGGTGCGGAGAGCAGAGCGCAGAGCGGTGGAGCGGAGGAGAGTGGAGTTCATGGTTGCTAGATGGATGGTTCAAGGTACTCAATTAAGAGATGGAATGGGCGGAGTACTGTGTACTTTATTGTCCTCTGTAGGGAGATGATGGAGGTCTAGAGGTTGGATGTTTAGCTAATACAAGACCAAAATATGAGCGAAACGAGGGCGAAAGCGAATTCTTTCGTCATTGGGGAGCGGCCGAAGCTCCGAGCTCCTCCATCCATCCATCTCGACCATTCCTATTTCGTCTTATCAATCTATCACGTGATTTACAGCTACCCCACCATCTTATGTAATGCAACCTCCTCCCCCTCTCTCCTCTCCGCTCCGCTCCGCTTCTTCTCCCTCTTCTCCTCCTCCTCACGCCATCTTTAATCATGTATTTAACTACATCATCATCGTGTACTCTTTTGTACCCGTGATCTTCTAATTTGCTTTTCACATTTACTTCCAAAGTCTATCTTTCTCCTAGTGTCCAATCCGGTCTCGTCCCGCTACCCAATCAGATTCCACCACTAATATAGAGCTTCGACGTCACCCATCGTAACATCTAATATCCTTCGGACAATTGGTTGAAATACTACTCCACTCGCATATGGTCTTGAACACTGGCAGTTGCCCAACCTAGCTATTCAAAAACTATAAATTTTACATGCGGACATGCTTCAAAACTTTTCATCATCCTGTTCGCAATATTCTTATTCCTCTATCCTCCCCGCAATTTAGATATCGGCCTTCTCCGCTCTCCTGCAGAACCCTGCAATAGCTTTCCTGTCCATCACCTGTCTGTCGTCTGGGCAGTCACCCGTCATCTTGTCAGTCACCTGTCAGCACAGCAAGCTCTGACTACCCCGTGCTAGAAATAAGATCGGTTCCTGGACTAGTACACCTGGTAACCACGCTATGAATTGTTGCTCATAATCATCTCATCCTGCTAGCATTCACCTTATCACCAAACAATATCTTGATCCACCAGGACACTACCAACGCTTCAATGGCCCCCTCTATAGTTCACCTCCCCAATGGACAGAATATTACTGTGACTCCGGTCTTCGGGGGTCTCTTTTTCAAGCCAAATGATCTGCTAAATCATCCTCGATCGCCGTTCCCACCTGGCTGGACCATTATCATCCACTCCGAAGACGATGTCAACCCGGAGCAATCCGGCATGAGCAGTGATCCAGACGCCTCATCAGCTACAGAAGAGGGTCACATCCAAAAGATAAGACACCATGTCCACCGCTTCAGAAAACCCACCCTGCAAAACGACCATCTCTACATCTCCTCGATATCCAACCCCAGCGCGAGCGAGTTCAAACCCGCTGCATCGCCCACGCGACAGCTCGCCATGATGCTCTGGGCGACATTGTACTGGTACTTCCACCAAACGGAGCCTGACCTACACATGACAACCAATGCCTCAAAGGACACAGCCGAACATGGAAAACCAAAGGGAGAATGGAAAATCACCATCAACCGGGAAGGCATATTCAAAGGAAGAGTCGTGCTCCCTAAGCTCGAACGCATGGGCCTGATAGCCAGCGAGGACTCGAGCGTGGGAATTGCAAACGAAGAGAATTCCCCCGAGGGTTGGACCAATATGTTCGTCAGTAGGAGGTCGTTCTGGCAAATGGATCCACGAATCTATCTCTTCACGCTCTCCCCAATGCCGCAGTCTCCATATCCATTAGACTCTCCATATCCCTCGCGACCATGCTCGCCCGTCCGAGGTGAATCGCAGCAAGCGAAAGACAGCTCTGGAGATCAACTATCTCCAGGCCTTTGGGCCCCTACAGCCCCTGGTCCCTTCCACTCGACTAGTCACCTCCCGACCTACTTCCCACCGGCGCCCCCGCAATACACTTTTTCCAACCACGTCCGACACCCTATCCGTCCCAAGCCTCCTCGGCAGGGCGAAGTGTTCTACACACGCTTCATCCCGAGTGTGGGCCAATACCTATCGTTCCGCGTGGCGTCACTGTCCACGAAGCCGCCTCGACACCAAGGACCTACATCCCTCAACATGTCATCCCCAAGGAACTCCATGAACACCATCGCCTCCACCGACTCGATACTCCCAACGATCGCCTCTCTGAACCTCGCTGCTGCCGGCGGTAACGCCCCTACCAGCAGCATCGCCAACGGGCCCAGCGATCTCGAATACATCCACAAGTGGATGAACGAGCCGCGAGTTTCGCACTTCTGGGGCCAATCTGGCCCCCAATCGCACCAAGAGGAATGCCTCAAATCCGTGCTGCGCTCCAAGAACTGCTTCCCCGTGATCGGATGTTGGGACGGTAAGCCCTTCGGCTACTTCGAGATCTACTGGGTGAAGGAGGACGACGTAGGCAGGCACGTCCCCGGTGCGGGCGACTACGACCGTGGGTTCCACTGCCTCGTCGGAGAGCAGGAGTTTAGGGGCCCCCACAGGGTGAAGGTCTGGATCAGCGCGCTGGTGCATTACTGTTGGACAGCGGACCTCAGGACAGAGTCCGTCATGTTGGAGCCTAGGGTCGACAATGCAAAGTATGTCATCATCATCTTCCCTTCTAATCTCCCCCATCCTATCACGTCACCATTATGTTTCCCCTCCCCATATTTCCTCGCTCTCTCCGTCCGAAACATTCCCACCCCCTTCCCCAACCAAACAAAACATAACCACGAATATCATTCTAACGCCCGAGAAAACAGACTCAGAGACTACCTCGTCGCATCAGGCTTCTACAAGGAGCGAGAGATCAGCCTACCCCACAAGCAATCGAACCTGATGAAGATACGTCGGGATGCATGGCAAGGCCCCGCCCTTTGAAACGTGACGCGTTTACAATTTGAGTCCGTCGCTAAGAGAATGTATGCATGATATTCATCTTGGGTTGTTCATGTTTATGTAGATATTATGGTTGGCCTTGGTCGCCTTAACTACCTGGAGGCAGACATGTATTGTGTGTGACGTTGGTTTACTCTTCTTATTCCCTCCTCCTTCTCTTCTATGAGAGATACGAATTCGATGATTTTGGCTCCTCCTCCTCTGTGAGAGACACGAATATACAATGATTTTGAAATGCAGCAACCAATCTTCAACATCATGTCAATGGAAAGCAAAGTGAAACCTATCAGTCTCGCGAACCAAGCAGTAGAACAAATCATAACGCGAAGGCATAAGAGAGACCTAGAATAATTGTTCTATATTGCTTGCTATATTGTTCTTATCTATCTATGCACAAAATCGGACTCTCACTTGTAAATCCAAAACAAGAAGCTTTTGCTGCCGACAATATTATATAAAACGTCGTAGTCGTACATTTCGGTCAACGAAACATTGATATTAAACGGCGGGGGAGAAAGAGACTTTGGTATGTGTTGGAGGTGGGTATAAAACGCAAGAAATGTACGGTCGGTGCCAGTCACGGTTGCCGATGCTCGTGGTTGTAATACAGAAAGACGAAAGGAAAAAGAAACGGACAGAAAATCGACAAATGCCTGGAATGCTCCTGCGCCGCTCGTATGCAATATTGAAGCCGTATTGTCTTTTGTGATATACAGTAGTTAATCCGGAGGCGGAAAAGCGAAAGGGCGGGTTCAAGCTTTGCTGTAGCTGAGGCATGTAACCCTAACCCTGGTGGCGCGTGTTGCTGTAGGTCTATCCTAGTCGGTGGTGCGTCATCACCCACTCGACCAAGGGAAGGAGGGAAGATTTCACGTCTATCATATCCAGGTTGTCTCTTGTTCCTCGTAGGTTCCGTCTCTACTTCGAGGATTAGATGGCGGAATCACCTGTTCTTTCTCCACTGGATACCGAAGCGGACGTCCTTCTTGCTGCGGGTGTGAAGTGGAAGACGACTCCTGATGGTAACGATCAGAGTATTCTGGAGGTGGGCTGGTAGGGTCCGGTAATGGTGAGGCAGGCCCGTGAAAGTAGAATGGTGACATTAGAGAGTCGTTTCCAGGAAGTCGCAGGAGAGGAATACCTGCAACGCCTCCAGCGGCCAATGCGTCGCTCGATAGCTCAACCGCTTTTGTGGCCGTCATCCAGTCTGCTTCATATATTGATTTAGGGCCGACTGCTGATTTGCGATCCATGTGTTCCGGACCTGGAAGCTCAACCGGAACGTTGCCGATGATACCCTGGAGTTCATACCTTTCTTTCTCGGGGTCGGACTCGATGGACGGTGGAGGAGAGGGAGAAGAAGGGGGGATGCTACGTTCACTATTCTCGAGTTCTTGCGGTCCCGTTTTTGCTGCGGCGTCACGTCTGCGCTGCCAGATAAGGAGCATCGCTGCAAGGAGCACGAGCGCAAAACCCCCACCTGCGCCACCAGCAATTGCAACAATATTGATTCCAGGCGTCTCATCACCGTCTGATTTTGACCCCCCTGAGCCTTTGGAAGCTCCACGAGGCGTATCGAATACACTCTTAAGAGCTGTGTCCGTCCAGCCCATGACGGGTTCACGAACTGTGGCGCCGCCCTGTGACTTCCCGCCGGTGGCCTGCAGAGCTTGTTGGGGAACCCCGTAAGCAGTAGTGTCGGGAGTGAAGACAGAGCCCCATCTGGTGGTGGTCAAATCGTAGAATGCGACGCCTTTCTCCTCCCAGTCGCATTGCCCCGAGTTTGTTATCAGTCCCCCCACTGTTATCATCTGTCGCTTGCCTACTATGTGACATTTGTGGCCAAAACGTGGTGAGCCGCCATCGTTGTAGATTGTCGTCCACTGAAAGGATGGAATCGTCAAGACATGGACATCATCATAACCTATGCCACTTGTCGGATCCAAGCCGCCGTAAACGTAAATGTGGTGACTCGAATTGTCTGGCGCCGACATGATGACAGAGCAGAAATCCGCACGGGCTGGTGGTATATCGCCTATGGTTTCTTGCTGGTACCATTTACCATTGGTCCCTGGCGCCTTGAGGTACGAATCAATGTCGAAAATGTCAACTTTGCCAAAATCTATCTGATATTGAGTTAGCCGGGTGCTGCCCAAAGATTGAAAGCAAAGAGCATACCAATGCGCCTTCGGACGAATTTGCGAAGGGCTTATCTGGATTCACCTGCCCACCGAGAGCGATGAGAATTCCGGCAGCGCCAATTGGCGCAATGTATTCCATGGTGCCCCCAACTCTGGGAGCATCTCCCTGCAGTCCACGGGTACTTATATTGACAGAAGTGCTTTTTACCAGATCAATGATGAGCATACCTTCCAATGGCATGTATAAAGCCTCCTCTTCTGGACCTCCTAGTGTTTTCACTGATGTGCCCCAGTCGATCTGACCGTTAAGATAAAACCCTAGACCTTGATCGATGGCTTCAGCAGCTGCCCCATGATTCGCCTTCCATGGTTGAGAGATGTCATGTTGTTCCCAAGGATATCCCGCGGCTTTGTCGTCATATGTCCATAATGAATATGTTGAAGATAATGGATTGGTAAAAGACGGGAACGACCGATTACCCATGTATGTTGTGCCACCGTATATGTATATCTGTGAATTGTTTGGCGGGCCATGAAATATATGGCCATGCATCAGGCTTGGAGGTAAAGTTCCAGTCGTAGGGCTGGTTTCATTTTTCGGCTCGGCGATAATGACCATGTCTGTCTTCCAATCCCAGCTGGTTTTCATTGGGACCTTGAGAATGTAGTTATCTGAAGATGTTAGCACGGTCTAATGCACTTGAAATCGTTGCTGAACATACTGATACCAAATACGGGATTTTCGGCATCAGTCTTGATATCAGGCCCATTCCATTTCTGTATCCCGCTATCAATGTATAGCATATCATCTTTGACCACGGCTAACGACATGGTAAGCTAAGAATTCCAGAGATCTGGCTTGACATACACTGTGAGAAATATCGGGAGCAAAAGTTTTTGACCGGATCCAGAGCGAATTTGTCTTTCTGCGCCTGGACCAGTATTGTGGTCCACGGAAGAAGACCTGTGAAAAGTAGAGTCGTGAGGAGCGATTGTAGACCCAAGACTCGTAGCGTTAAGGGCATCATGTTATCGAGACATCTGAGGCTGTCAACAATCTTTGGGTGAGAGTTGTGAGAAATGAGGAGAGGAGAGTGGTCGTTGAGGCAACATGAGCGCAGTCGCGGGACCTTGGGTAATGCATAGGCCGCAGGAACGGGTGCAAGTTGCTATTAATCATCGACAAGTTCATGCCACTCCGAAGATCCCATGTCAAAGGGACCTAGCGGATGTTCTCGATCGAAAGCCTTCGGACCTTAAGAGGTGTTCATGCATGATTGGCATGATCGAATACTCTAACGCCTTCAGCTTTTGGCACTGAAGGGGTACATTTTTACCAAATCCGGACAGATGTACATTGCTGCTCAAGCCTACTTTGAATCCCCGAGCATTCCAAAAAAGGTCAATATATGTGCAGGTCGCTTTCGATATTTTATGCGAGGTACGCCGAGTATGTGGAATCGTCTTCTAGAATTGCGAAGACATAGATTCCTATTGAAAATAAGTATTTGCAGTATCTTCAGAAGGACTATTCATCTTTCGATAGAAAGGCATAGAGGTCGTCTCACCCAGTATGTCTCTATTACAAAGTTGATGGTAGAACTCGCCGGGGTTCAACGGTTAGTGCGGCTTACTCACAACGAGCAGATCACATCTCAAACATTGAAATCCGAAATCTGGAGAGCGGATTTGTAACATCGACACCACGTGCATGTTTCCCTCGGAATAAGTCCGCAATGTTCTCTTTTTTGCCTCAAGAATATTGGAATTGGCTGCAGTTGGGGTTGTGGTTTCATTACTCGCTCTGAGTTGGCGTGGAGGCTGCTATTCTCGATGATGATATTTTTGAGCTGCGATTCTCGTTGGTAGCTACAATAGCCTACGGGTCAGACTACCTAGGGCTCGGCATATTAAATGCGCTGCATTTGGCAGTTGGAAAATGCCGTTCTTAATCCATATAGTCCGACACTAGAACTTAGAATGGGAGTCGTTGCAGAGGTCGGATTGTTCGTAATGCTAGAGCGACTTCTAGTATGACGCGAGAGCGGGAAGGGCCGAGGAAGCGTACCGCAAAGGCATCCGCTGCTCCAAATAGACGATAGTCTAGAAAGTATGGAACTCGAATGAGACTGCAACCAAAACCAATGGCCGTATTTGCCCGCTTCTTCTTGTGTGAGGGTGATGGCGTCTTGGCCATTGTACAGATTTTCCAAGTCCGTCGGTTGTAACTTGACTCCGTAACACTTGAGACGCAACCATGTGGCTCCGTGGCTTCGATTGGGCTGGCTTCATCCGTATTTCTCCCCTGTCAACGCTACTGTTTATGGTCATAAGCAGACTTTCAGGACAGCTGATAGATGCACCTCAGTATACTCTCGGCTACCTTGAATTCATTGACCCAATGTGCATGGTGTGGCGCACATCAGATTCGGACGATCAAGAGGATTGAACCATGGTAACCCTTGTTATGTGGACACCACTAAGAGTCATTTGATATGGGATATCTAGGTGCTTGCGCAGCTGGAGGCTCGAAAGGTTTTCATATTGCCCAATTGGACTGGTGGCTGAGCAGATGTGCTATATCTTCTCCGGTCTTCCTTTTTAGTTTTTGGTTCAAGTGGCAGCATCGCGTTCAGCATAGACAGTGGTGGGGCGACGACGCGACTGTAGGATAATCTGCATACTGACGTATTGGGACCTCGGCCCAATCTTCAAGGTGGAGCGCTCTCGAGTGCAATGCTCATAGCCAATGAGGGATATTTTGACAAGGAGAAAGCGTTGACTAGGACGGGGTAGTGTGCAAGCTGTCAAGATTCGTGGAACGGTTCACGACACACTCTCGACCTCCGCATTGACGTTACATGAGACTCGAAGCAAAAGTGGTTAACAGTGGGGGAATGTCTTTGTCCTGGGAGGGAAATGGAAAAAGCAACAGCTGTTCCCAACATTGGGACGAATGAGGTATGGGAGGAAGGATGGACGTTGGGTAAACAAGCAAGCTTATCCATGGGGAAGTCGATGACCTTCACAGATCTAGCTAGTTCTTGGCGAGATCTCCCGCTCAACTTGCAGCCAGGTGACCCCCGGCCGTGAGACTTGCTCATTTGATTTGTTGGATGATAATATTCTAGTTCTCTTGACTTGTCTTGATGCCTATCTGATCTGTGAGAATCCCTTCCTTAATGCATTTACCATGGCCATTGTCAATAAACCATGGTTCCATCCCAGCACATTAGGATGTCCATTTTGGCTCATATGGGTGCGCCACAACAATACCACCATGGATGCTAATTTTAAAGCGATCATATACGGTGAGATGGGTAGATACAAGAAAGAGATTGGGGAGAGTGCATCCGGCAATTAATCATCATGCCTTTACAACTTACGTACTATATAACCATATACCTTTTTAACTAACTGTACTTTCTTCTATGTAGTATAGATGTACTCCGTACCTAATTGATTAATGCCCTTATCCTGAAGTGGGTTAGGTCGATGCCCCCGCCGGTAGACTACCTAAGTAATTATTGTCCCCCGCTGCTCCGCTACTTCATTCATTCACTTCACCGACCTCTTCTCTACCTCTTACCCAGTCACCCACTCAGCTAAATTCCTTTCACACTGCTACCCTTCGTACACACACTACTTTATCCTACCTACCTATTCAGTGGCCGTCCGACAACCCTCAATTTCCCCATCCATCTGTTCCTCCACATACCTCTTCCTCACCTTATCTATTCTCCGTGACGATCGCACCTAATACATATCAACCTCGGACATTCATTTTTCGGCCGGCAGTGTCGCGTGCTGCTACTCCGTCTCCCAGTTACCACTGCGCCGAGAGCGATCACTCCCCCCATCGAGTATACGCAGACTTCCAACCACATATACGCACAAACAGAGCCATGGCATCCTCCTCAGCAGCGGCGGGTCTGCTCGCCCGCCAGCTCAAGCAAATGCAGAACGACAAGGATATACCGGGGATTAGCTGCGGACTAGTGGACAGCAATGTTTTCGAGTGGGAGGTCATGCTCATGATTAACGACGACACGAAATTCTACGGAGGTGCGTTACTTCCATATTTAACAGACCCACTCTTACACTACCACATGACTATCTTACTAACTGCTATATTCACCAGGCGGTTTCTTCCGAGCGCGTTTGAGCTTTCCGACCGAGTACCCGTTGCTTCCCCCCAAGATGAGATTCGAGACACCCATCTTCCATCCAAACAGTAACTTCCCCCGTTTCCTTTCTCTCTCTACAATATCTACATCCACCTATCACTTTTAGTCGCTTGCCTGCCAGAAATTGGATACAAAATACAGAAAGCATCTCAAAAGCTAACATTCATGCTTTTTCTTTCCCCGCTATAGTCTACCAAAACGGCGAAGTCTGCATCTCCATTCTCCATCCACCGGAAGAGGACAAATACGGCTACGAATCCGCCGCCGAACGTTGGTCGCCCGTGCAGACCCCCGAGACGATCCTCCTCTCCGTAATCTCCATGCTCTCGAGCCCGAACGACGAGTCGCCCGCGAACGTAGAGGCCGCCGCGCTATGGCGAGAGAACCCCGCCGAGTTCAAGAAACGGGTGCGCAAGTGCGTCCGCGATAGTCTAGAATTCGAATGATACACATGATGATTCCACCCCTTATTCTTCGCGCGCCCGCGCGCTCCTTCGACAATTGGGTACAATGAGATTCCGTGGCCCCTTGGGATATTTGATATGAATTTGAAGTTCATTCCGTGATACTTCCGCTTTCCCATCCAAAGCAATACCTATCTACCTAACCATCTACTTAACTACAGGCTTCACCTCCTTGGACGTCCTTCTTCCCGATGCTCTCCGCGTTGGGCTTATTTTTCGGCATAGCAGCAGGAAATATTCACCTGCCTAGTGGAAAGACATATAACGAACTATCTACTTTCCATATCCCATATTTCCCTCTCCCCTGTGGCCCCTTTTACAGCCGGCTTGAATATATATATACTCTACCTTCATATTTCGGAAATTTCTCTTTTTTCCTTCCTTCCTTTCTCTCCTCTCTCCCCCCATGTACGTACCTACGTGTAAGATTGTACCTAGCTGTGAGCCAATCACGTCCTCGGACGTGGCATTCATCCGGTGGACTGGCAGGCGGGTTGAGGTGGGGGGAAATGGGGAGAACGAGGAAGGTGAGCAGAACAATGAACAGGTATTTTTCCAAGAAAAAAGGGGAAAAAGAAAAAAATGGAAAAAGGCCCTTCGCCTATAGAAGCTTCTCTTTCTCGAAGCGAGAAGAATGGCAGGCTTTGCGTCATCGAGAAACTTATTTGCTTTTCGTCAATGATGTTCCCTTTGGTGATGTTCTGAATCGATGACGAGTTGACTACTTCTGACCACGGGAATTTGTCTATGCCCTGCCTTGCGACCTCGCCGGTTTTTTCGTCGAGGAAATGGGCTGAATAAGAACGCAAATCTACTATCGAATGGAAAATTGTTTACGTGATATTCATTGTGTATAAGAGTGTATCTGCTCTACGTCTTGAAGGCAAACAAAAGGTATAATCCAGACCATCATCAAATCCGACTCCGCTAAACATACCCAAACCAATATGCCGAGAAAATAACAAAACAAGACAAAAGGCATCACCGCGTGGTCACATCTAAGCCAGGGCGCCCATTGGGTCCCAAAGTTCTAGCATCTTTGGCTTCTGCAGGAGAACCTTCTTGACAGATGCGCTCACGACTGATGGATCAACGACGGCCTGGTAGACGAACTCATCCATCCAGGCGTCGCTCATGACGAAGTATCCACGATCTCCTGCGCTCTCGCTCCAGCTGTTCTCGACCCGCCAGCGCACAGGCTTGCCGTCAACGACATGCACGGCCGTCAGGACCATGGCATGTGTCATCTGTGACTCTCCGGTCAACAGCCTCTCGGCCTTCTTCATGCCGAGTTTGATGTTGAATCCGAGCTCGTACTCGAACAGGTCGGTATCCATGATGCCCCTGGAGCTGTCGGAGTACTTTCCGACATCTGACCCAAAGAAGACGGGGTTGCCGCGCTTGAGCATTTCAATGCATGCCTTCTTGATTGTAGACATATCGACGTTGACATAAGTTACGGGGCGACCTTCGTACACATTGCCAAGCCTCTTCACACTGAGCAGGCGGTTGTAGGGGTTGCGAGGGTCGTTCACGAGAGAGAACAAGGAGTGGACGTCGGTGCCACCCAAGGATCGCACCGTCTTGCTATCGGCTAGTTCCTTAGCGAACGCAATTGGACGTGTTTTAACGCTCGTGAATTTGCCGTCCTTGTCGTAGAACTCCCAAGTGAACGCGTCAGTCGGGGAGGGTGGCGGCCCAAGCATCAACGTAAGGATCAAGTGGATCTCTCGAAGCATCTTCTCCTTCTCTGTAGCCACAGCTGATTTGAGAGAACTTGCCGGGACGCTCTTAGCGATAGCACGAAGACGGATGGCATCTTCGCGGAGCTTGGTGGTGATGAGACGATCCATGACCGAGGAGTTCTTGGCGTTATATGAATCTGGGTAGAGGGTTTGTGGTACTAGGCCATACTTGTTGACTAAGTGTCATGTTAGTTTGAAGTCATTTGGAGGGAACATTGCACCACTGCAGGCGACAAGCATGTCGTGCGCGCAGTAATGTCGATAGGGCCTTACCTAGATTGGCCACCATGTCCCACTGTCCGCCGTCGCTAACGGGGCTGGCCAGAAGGGCCTGCACAAGCCTGCCATCGATGTCTTCGGAAGCCGTATCGAGGATGTTCTCGAGAAAGTAATTGGCCTTCTCGATCTTGTCCCAGTAGAACAGATAAGATTGCGACAATTGAAATGAGGACAGTTTATATTTCTTCATAATGGCGATTCGAAATACGTTGGTTGAGGCGAAAAGCCAGCATCGCCCCGAAGAAGCTTGATTCGTGATTGGCGAACCTTCCATAGGGATCTTGATGTTGAAGTTCTGGGTATCTGAGATGGCTGCCGAGCGAGAGGAGAGGACGGCGTTGGCAGGGTTTGATGAGAGGGCAGCTAGGGCGAGACGGTTCTAAAGCAGGGGGGGGTTAGATATTGCAATGTGTATATCATAATACTGCCAAATTACCTTTGCATCTTCGAGGAGCTCCTTCTCCCACTCCCCGACCTGGTTCGCGGAAACGTCTTGTCGATAGACTCCGTCATAAGTTGTGGGGTTGGCAGCTAGAGATGACGGTCAGCGAGGGGAACGAGCAGGCAGATGAAGGGAGAAAGCTGCTGACCTTTACTGGAGCCATTTTCTACATATATGTAACCTTCCTTCTCGTTTACAGGGAGATCATCTTTGACATGGAGAGCTTGTAGACGCTCGACGAGCTTCTCTTGGATTGCAGCATCGGAAGGCCTCGACTGGTTCGCGCCCATGGTCAAGTCGAAGGTCGGGAGGTATGCGTGTGCTTGATTAGGGTATTTCTTGGATGGAGTCCGGGTGTTGGATTTGTATGAGAGGAGAGATGTGAAAGTTGGAAGGGTGTATCGTAGATGAGATGGGAATGAGATGGCTGGAGTCGGGTGGTGATGGAGGTCATGCGGAGCCAACACGGTGCCTGCCCCACCCAGCTATCAGTTGTCGTTATCAGTCCCAATGGGGAATAGCGGCTGGGGACTCGATACTTGCTTCCGATCAGGGTCCAGCCAGAGATTCCACTAAGCCTATACTGGCATGCCTCGGAATGCACCGATTACATAATACAATTCCAGCATCACGTGGTTTGAAGCTACCCCTGCGCAAGGGCAAGAAATCATGATCGATGTTTAATCTAATTCAACAACTAAAATAGCAGGAGAGAGGAGGATGAGGGGGGAGGATCTTCACAAGATGGCGGCCTCAGCATTCGACTGGCGTCTGCGCAAATCTGTGGGCCTCGTATTGTAACTATTATCCCCAGGACTGCGCCTTGTCCATCTCCACACAATTTCATACTCGCTCGTACCCTGAACGCAACTATCTCCAAAGCTGAATCTGCTCGTCTCATAGCCTTGCAGGAACTCATGAGTGCCATTCGTCCTGTAAGGATGAGAACTTCAGCAACCACACAAGCGGGCGGCCGTTGTAACCGGCAATGGGCCTCGCCAAGCTGCAACATGTTGGGAAATGAGATCTTTCCAAGAACTATGACATATCGCTGGGGGGGTTTCATCTTGCTCCCTAGGGAACGCCATTTTTCCCCTTAGGCGCCTTATTCCCATCATACCAACCCTAAATCGCCCTTGACTGCTTAAATTTGGATCATCTCCTGATGCGAACCACTCACGACTATTATTACTTACCAGGCCAGGCCTCCAGGGCAAGGCATAACATCCCAGCGCAACGGCTCGACTGCAGTATATATCCTGCGTTGGACCTCCTCCCTGATTCCCCAACGCCTACTGTATAATTCATAATACTCACCACCCGTTCAACTAACTCAGGTAAATACCCTGACTGTCAACACCACGTACATACATCCTCTCTTCCCATCTTTCTCTTACGGAGACGACGAAAACTCGATAATCCTCTCACCATGGCTAAGCAATCCGACAAGCATGGCATCGTTTGGAAGAAGCGGATTCTGGTTCCCCTCTGGATCGTGCGCATCATCATAATGCTCTTCCTGATCGTTGTATACTCCCTCGCCGTCAAGATGATCCACGACAACCACGAAGAAGGCCTCCGCGCACCAGGCACCGGGTAAGCCCACCAACTCCTCAATTATTCTGCTATCCCAATAACGAACTAACAACAATGCTTTCGCCAGTACCGTCATCGTCTTCATGCTCTTCATCGTCGCCGTCCTCCTAGCAGACGTCCTCGCAATCGTCATGTTCATGCGCGATGCGCTCGGCCCCAACACCTTCCTGATCCTCAACTCCTTCCAGACCGGCTTCTGGACCGGCGTCCTGATTTTGGATTTCGTCGCGATTGGAAGGGGCGCCAACGCCGTGGGCATCGGTTTCACCATCTTCGTCTAGTAAGCCTCTTCCCCCCTCCAGACAAACGGTCCTACGAGTCCCCTAGCAGCAGTAGCAGTAGTAGTGCCCAGAGCTAACCAACATGCAGCCTAACCTTCCTCGCCCTCTTCGTCTACGCCATCATCAACTACCGCCGCTCCAAAAAGCACGCCCAGCGCGGCAACTACGGTCCCGCGCACAACCCCCTCGCCCCTACCCCCGGCCATCAAAATGCATACGCACCCCCCTACGCCGGCGCCACGCCCTACGGCCAGCAGAACACCGCGTATGCGAGCGGCGGCGGATCCCACGAACTGAACCAAAACCCTCAGCAGTATTACGGTAACGCGCCGCCGTACGGTGGACAGTTTGCGGGTGCGACGCAATATGGGGGAGGAGCAGGAGGCGCGGCGGGCGATTATTACCATCAGGAGCCTGCGAAGCCGGCGCATATGGTTTGAGGGATGAGGAAAGAAGAAAATTAAAAACAAAAGTAAATGCTTAAACGAGCTCTTAACGACAATTCGGTATCAAAAGAAAGGGGGTTTTTCCAGGGGCGTTGGTGTAATTCGGCAGCATCTTAAGATATCGAAATTCAGCGATATGGAATGGAGTACAGCGTAGTATGGTTTCCTGCTTTGGGAGCATATGAGCCGCATTGTTTTGTCGTTGTACGAAATAGACGTTGAGGGTACTTTCTGAACATGAGAGAGAACCCCAACATCTCGGGATCTTGGAGATTGAAAGTAAGGGCAACATCGCGATGGTGGCTCTGGACATTCATCCCCCCAATCAGCTGGAGCTGATCCGCCATTTGGTATCTCTCTGAACTTAAAACTCTCGTGGTCACTGGAAGGAAATCTCCAGGTCATGGCAGGCAGGCAGGAAAAGGTTATACCAGGGAAATCCTAGGTAACAATCAAGTAGTAAGAGACTCTCACATGACCTGAAAAACGTCAATATATATCATCAACATAACCACAATAATCCAAACTCTACACCCACCTACCCACCCACCCAACAAGCAACAGCATTCAATCGATAGTTCCATCTTTGCTTCGGTATCGTTATCATCAGCGTGATCAGACGAGAGAGTTGTATCCCGTTCGTCGTCTTCAACTTTGTCAAAGTAGACTGGCAACCCACCCAGTATATCGGCGGATCAAAAGGCGTTTCTGTCTGTTCCCAAGCGTCTTTTGGGTAGGTCGGTCGTGGCAGTTAGTTTCGGTGTCGTATAGAGCATGCCCAGTGCCACATCCCACCCTGCATTGCTCGGATGACATGTCAGTGAGTGAGAAGTTATTCGTCAACTATATCTGCGTGTGTAATTCACGACTTTGTGAGGCAGTCATGCGTAGTTTCACAAGGGCAAAATGTCACGTCATTTGGTCAAATAAGTGATTTCCTTCTATAGCAAAATAAAGAATTCCGATAAGGTGGTCCCAGCAAGACGTTGCAAGATTCTGGTATCGAGGGATTTGATACTAGTTGCAAGTCAGAACGTCGATTCGGCACCGCGTTGCCGCGGATTTCGAATAACTTTCGACGTCCCAAATAATGAGCCCATGCTGATCGAATAATATTCCTTCATCTTCTCGAAGGTAATAAAGGCCGCAGATTAGTGATGGTGATGATCACGCTGCCAGACGCTGCCAATTTTCGGAATCATGTTCCTCCATAAAAAAAAGGCCAGTCCTAGGAATTCCATTTTCCTTGTCAATATTGAAAGCACAAAATATTCCTACAAAGGAGCCCTGATCCAGAGCTTCTCAAAATCGAATGATAATTCGCGCCAGCCAACAGAGTAGCCAACGTTACCTCGGACGCCTCATTCAAAGTCCATCGGAAAGTCTTCCGGGTTCTGATATCTCTTCCAAATAGCAACCACACGATGGTGTGGACCAGAAATGCTCAAAGGGCCGAAGCAGTGGGGGAGGTTTTGTCGGCTAGCAACCTCGTGGTCTCTGATGGCTGTATGAGCCCGCAGTTCGCGGCTCATACGCTCAGCCAAGTTGTCGATGGGTTCGCGGATATCTGGCTGTACAGCTGCAGCCAATTCTCGAAGCTTATCCAACGCTGGGCCCCTACGCAGATGGGTCACTTCATAGAAGATTCGGCGCTGGTGAAATTCGAAAGCGCGGTCGACAGGGGAGCTCATACGGCCCAGGTCTTTGAAGATAATGAAAGGTGTTTTAGAGAACATCCACTGGTGCGAGGAATATAGACTGCTCCTATACATCATTTCGATTGAAAGGATATGAGTCTTTATGGCCCCCGTGATCTTCGCATTCAGACAGTCCTGTTTGAGATTGTCTTTGAGTAAGGCCGCATTCATGATGTTATCAAGATTGTCGACATCCAACTCCGCAACCTGCTGAGGAGAGACTTCGATCTGAACGAAGAAGGTGTGTACCTGACCAGAACGCAAGTGCGGAATGTACGTAGGACCACGACACTCCAGAATTTTGCAACCTGCCATAGGTGTGATCTTGACCATAATCTTACTGATCGCATCGACGGTCCTCTCGCAACGTGCGTGGAACAGTATTTTCTTCAGTCTCTCGCCAGTCGCTTGATAGTCGTGCTCCAAGTGACTCAAAGTGAAGTTATCGCAACAGCCACGGTTGCAGAGCTTAGTATCTAGCCCATCGTCCTTGTGGAATGGCAAGACGGAGGGATTGATTTGGTGGACGTGAAGCTTTGGGAACATGGCCGACACCTTATGGGCCTCTCTAGGTGTAGGGCTGAGAATCATGACATGCGTGCGTTCAGCCCTGGGAAGGTAACCCTTTATGTCATTGAGGATGGCAATAAGCATATCATCGAGGCTAGGGTTTGGTCGAGGCCACTCCCAAGTTTGCACTCCCTGGCTGCGCATGTCTCTTGCTAAATCGCGGACGGTACTTCCAATTGCCGGACCGAAACATGATAAGGGAAGGAGTTTGTCGGGCACGTTCCCTGAGACGTTCTCATGTGTACAATTGGACGAGTAGAGTGCAACTCGATCGCCAACCCTAAGATGATGCATCAGAGAACAAGCATGCTCGGTCGCCTGCTCAAGACAGTCAGAAGTGACATAGTACCTAGAACATTGATCAATAAGCAGTTTCCAATGATGCGGTGAATGGGAGTAGCTTACGCATTATCTATGAGAATAATGAGATCGAGTCTGTTATCCGGGTACATCTTTCGATTGTGGATCATGCCCTCGACCTCGACAGCGAGCCAGAAGGTCTGCTCTGCATCGCCTTTGAGCACCTTACACTCGGGAATTATCCGTACTGATGGATTTAGTGTGGAAAGCGTAGGTCCATCTGGACCAGCTCTCTCTGCTGCAGTCATGTAGTCTTCGCGGTACTCCGCTGGTGGCGCAAATCCCGACGGAAACTGCGAATGGTATGGGTCATTCCCTCTTGTGCTGTGCAGGGTGAGTAAGTCGCAACAAGACCTCAGCATTTGAAGATACCTTCTACCAATATTCAACTTCCAAGCATTCGCAAAGTCATCTGGCTCGATCTGGGGGCATTCACGAGGACTCTGCACGGGAAGGTGATTGTCGACTTCATTGGCAGGTCTGTGAAAACCGTTTGGTGGAGACATGCTGAAAGGTGGGCTCGGAGCTGCTGGCTCATCCGTATTGGATCGAAGACGAAACTTCTCCATCTTCTTACCAAGGGAGAACAATTTTTTTCGAGTTCCACCTTGAGGTGCAGCAACGGAGGCATCCAAAAGAGCATTTAGTTGCTCGGATGCAGTCTGCTCGGACTGTTGACCGGTTCTATCTGCTTCCACGCCGGGCGCCATCTGTGGCTCAGTAAATTCGAATAGAGTCGGCCGTGAAGCCCACTCTAAATCTGAAGAATAGGAGGAAGAGGGCAGGGAGGAGTGGCAGAAACAACTTGTGTCCAAATCAGGACGAAGATACGCACCATTCGCCTCACTGCTGGTATAGCTGCCCAGTCTTCCAACGTCGCTGTTGTTTGTTTCCGAGGTCGTTGACCTGCTTGCGCGAGTTTTGCGGACTGCCAGAGGCTGGTTGCTAGGTGCTCGACTCACAGGGTGAGAAGCAGCAACCCAGTTGAGTGAGGTGAGGTTTTCACCCGGTTGTGCTGTCGAAGAGGGTTTGGAGAGCAGAAGGTCTCCCTTGATCTCGTTGATAATGTCGTCAAGGGGCTCGTACCCGATGACTTCGACAGTGGTGCCGTGCAAAAGCTTACGGCTGGAAAGCCGACGAAAAGTTGCTCTCCGATTTTTGGTTTTGAGTTTGTTGATGTGGAGGGGAGAGGGGAAGAGGCTGAGGTGTTGTGAGAGAAGAAGACTAGTTACGTGCGCGGCCATCCTGCTCCTTCACTTGAACGCAAAGGCAAAGACGCGTCGAGACGCGTCGACGTTTCACTCTCACTTGAAAATATTGCCTTTACTATCTCTTTCAACCCCTCCCAAGTCCTTTGAATGCCGACCTGTGCCCTCTTGATGCAGACCTCTTGATGCGAGTGAAGTTGAGTGAATCCTGGTCGATGGAGGCCGGCGAACCTCTGACAATCGTGACGTCGGAAATATGTGAGCAGTAATATGAATGTGAATACAAGATGAGATTTGACAGTTGAAAATGGGGAACTATTGAGGTGGAAGATGAGGTTAACTAGGTATTCACATCGCAGCTTGAAGTCACTTTCTGCGCACGTCTTCCTGACAGAAAAGGAAGTCACATAACTCTCTGTCAACACTCTGTCAGCTAGGGCACCTTCCCGACGATATCAACAATCAATGAACGCAGCAATCACGCCTACTGATGTTGCCATTGGTATCTTCAATCTGAGTCTTCATCAATTGTGGAACGTTGATAATATTTGAAGGATTAAATTTGGAAAGATTGGGTATCATGCCATAAGAACTTCGAGAAACAACACTATCGAGCACCAGCAAATGAGCAGAAATGTATCCTATGTATCCAAAGCCTTCAGGGCAACAGATTCCAACTGTGTCTTCATATGTGCTAAACTATCCTCATCACCATTGCGGAAGCGGATCTAGGAGCATGTTAGTTTGTAGTATCTTAAAAGGCATATTCCAGACTCGCTTACGATGTCCTCACCTGCCGTCCCCCCGCCGAATAACACAGGCTCGGAAATGCTCGCCTTGACCGCTTTTCTGACACGCTCTTCCCAGACACCCTCCCAGTTCCACTCTCCTGGCCGCCTATTCCTGCCCAAAGTGGAACCCTCCGGGGCCTTTGCAGACACACCGCGTTGTGAATCTGATGCCGTTGAATTTGGAGAAGGCGGTGGTAGCTGGGACTGCAAGATATCTGCACGGTATGTTCGCCAAGCATGGTACGCGCCTGAATTTGCTGCAGCGTCCAATGGAATTGAGTCTAAAATGGCGTCGTCACTGAACGTTGACCGGATGTATTCCAACACCTTGACGATCGTCACATCTTTTACTGGGGTAGCAGCAGCAGCAGCCTCTGACTCCATTGAAGCTCCCGCGGCCTTCAAAGAATCCACTGGCAATGGGGTGTGACTTGGAGTTGGGCTGCCGGCACCTGAGCCACTCACATTTCGGGAGCTCGCTGCAGATTTTCGAGCGCGCCCGAACCATTGCGGAAAGCCATGCCTGAGACTGAATCCACCTGGCGGAAGTCTTTCCTCGTCTGTGGCACTGACGGTATCATTGTCTGATGACCCGGTTGTGTAGGTGTACGTCGTGAGTGGCGTAAGTAGTGGGTGGAAGACATCGGTGGAGAAAGTGACGAGTGGGGGGAGCATAGGATACGTGGCCGGGAACGAGATCTGAAAGCGCAATACGGCTGGAGAATAAGGACCTGTGAGGGTGTGAATCAGTCATTCTCGTAGCAAACAGGATCGGCAGCCTGGACAAAGTGGATGTGGAGAGAGATTGCACGATCCAATTGGAGGTGAACGTTGCTCGTTTGAAAGGTCATCCGGAAGACCAATGTGGTGGGTATGAATCTGGGGGTAGATACACCGTACCTTTACGGACAAAGATGACTCCAACCCATAAAGAAGGCTCCCCGGGAGTTATGCTCACGAAGACGCCATCGAGGGGCGCGTAACGAAGACTGGAGCTGCGGAATGTTAGTCCGGAGTAGCCAATCTACCGGGCGACGACGTACAATTCGACCAACAGCTGCTGCTTCCGATATGACAGTAGGGCCGGCCCAGAGTCGGGAAATGGCATGTTGCAATTGCTAGAAGGTTGATGGCGGGGATGCACGATGGTGGAGGAAGAACTACCGGTATGATGATGAAAGGGTCACATAGTACGGAGTAGATAGTAACCTAACCTTAGCTGCCCTGCCCTGTCCTGTCCTGTCCTGTCCTGTCTAGGTGCACTACGAGGGGGGAGGGTATGATGGAGTGTGGAGGGGGGAGAGAGCATTTCGGCCCTTGTTTCAGAGCCGCGCTAAAGCCGAAGGGCCGGTTAGCCTTTATTACGGTACTACCATGGTGGGTGGCAGGGTGGGTGGATGCATTCTGCTCTAGCCCGCTCGGTAAGCTTTTGGCCATCGCTTCCTCCTACTTGTACCAACGACGACAGGGGAGCCAGATGTTACCGCCCACAACAGGCATATGGATACTACACCTTACACCGCCGCACATCGCGCAAAACATATTCAATGGGGACTCACCGGAAGACAAGAGCAAGAGGGCGCGGCAGGTGGTGGACCTGAAAGGGCGCCTGATATATCAAAGACGTGGCGGTTTGGTAGTGGTGCATCTATGAAGAGACCTTGGCGAGGGGGCATAACTATATTGCTGAGATGCGGATACGATGAGTTGCAGAATGATCAAATGATCACGGTGAGAGCGGGTAAGACTTTGAGAGCCGATCCGGCCCGTGTCGTGCCGTTGTGTTCGGTAGAAGATAATGACGGGGGGATGACATTGATAATGTTGCACAGAACAAGGCAAGGCTACCTGCAGGAGCTGCAGGAGCAGTGAGAAAGGATGTATGCCTGTGATCTCCGCGCATCACAAGTGGGTAAGCAGGGTATGATGGTGATGGCCTGCAGACTGTAGCAGTGGCTGAGCAATCAATCGTTCAATCATTTCCAATCCAGCAATCGAGTGAGACGACGCCTCGGTCGTGCAGCCGGGCGTTGAAAAAAAAGAAAAGTCAAAGTTTTGCGAGGAGGGCAAGGGCAAGATTGCGGTCTAGTAACGTTGGCGAGCTGCAGGAAGTCGTTTCCAATGTTGTGCAATTGGTGTGAACCTGGTCCTGCGGCGATACGCGCAAATGTTGTATGCAGCAAAGGCGGCAATTCAAGATCGTCCTTGTGCGTCGACGCAGTCGCAAGGCACAGTCCGAACGCTGTACTCCGTACTCCACATGTATGGTATGGTAAGGTTGCGTTTTTGGTGGATGGATATGTATGTCTGTATGTAGGTGTATGAGCATGCAGATGCTGTGCGACGTAAGAAAAAGGGTTGAAAGAGTACTCCGGAAGTGCGCTGGCTCCAGTTACGGCGCATGGAGCTAGGCGACGGAGCCAATGTCCTATACTCCGCAGAAATTTCATATACGAATGCTTTCATGAGGATGTGACATGAGGCGAACTATTCGTCGGCGCTTGTCCGGAGTACTCAGAGCGACGATGGACAGATGAGGTGGATGGGCATGGACATGAAGCTGACGATGACGATGATGACGATGGATGATGGATACGGTAGCTTGGAAATGCTAGTGGCAAGTGATTACTCGTTGGCCATAGTCCATGGTTAAGGGGCAAGGTAAAGTTTTCACGTGGCGGTGGAGTGTCGATTGTTGGGTATTGGGGGTATGGTGGTGTAGGTCCCAATCAATAATGGGCCGCAACGCGCTCGGTTTCCAGGTCGATTTCGGCGGTGACGTCTTGACAACAGTTCAGAGCCCACTTGACTTACTGAGTATGGAGAAGAGAATACACAGTTGGTAATTCGTCCATGTAACTACGGGTAAGTCAGGTGGAATCGCATAGCAATCAGAGGTGGTGGTGCTTGCTTTGCCTTGCTTGGTTCTGACGAAGGAGATCAGATCGGAGAAATTTCACATGAGCCAGAGTCTCGGGTCGGCATCAACAATAGCAGTTAAGGCCCAAGGGTAACTACATGCTCTGTACTACAATAGGTAGTCTAGGTAGTAATGGTCTGAGTGCTCAGTAGGGTAACAAATTGGGTCGAGGCTCTGACGCGTAATATAACCTGGCGAGGTCACCTGGTCGCCTTTGTGCCATGTGGGACGCGGGCCAGGTCGTTTCTTCTCGAAGGCTTCGTCGGGTCGACAAGGGGTCAAGACTCAAGGCTCAAGGCTCAACTGCCCTCGCTTCATTACTTGTAATTGTACGGAGTACGGAAGAGATGGTTGGAATTGGAATTGGAATTGGGGATTGTGCTCTGTCACCTACACGACACGACACGACCTGCGCCAGCAGTCCAGTCAAGGCCAGTCCAGCCCGGTCGAGTCAATCTCAAACCATACGAGTAGTACGGAGTACTGGTACGCTGCCCATTGGCAGTCTGTACTTCATGATTTCTCATCTTCCTTCTCTCCTCCATCCAGCAATCCGATGTCTAGGCATACTCGGCATGGCATAGCATACTGCACTATGTGCTCCCTTGTACCCTAATAATATGCCCTCTAAAGTATGTGCATCGTAGTCTCCACACTTCCCTTCTCTGGTGACCACCACCCCCGGGCCCAGTTGCTAGACAACTGCACGCACAGCGTACGGTTAGAGTCGACGGGCACCTGTATGCTTCATTGCCATTGCCGTATATGCACCCTCGACGACGCTACATGCGAATCCTCATAGGCTGGCCATTCGTTCCAGATGCACGCGCGGGCGGCGCGGGTGCATTGCAGATGCGAACCCACAGAAACGATATGTAACGGGAGGAAGATGGATGGATGCGTACCCAGGTATGTACCTCGTACTCCGTACTCTGTTGTAGATGGCAAGATAGATAGACGAGGACATGGCGACAGGTGTCGTCGTTGCACTGAGTACGCATTCCGAGTAAGTACGTACGTAACTACCGTACGGCGTACATAGGTAGGTACCTACATTCGGCAGACGGCATGCGAGGTCTCGACACAATGATCAGACGTACTTAGTTGTGGACACCCGGTAGCCTCTTGTTCCGTATGTATTGTGGATGTACAACCACCCGATATTGGTAGTATGACTGTACGAGTAATTATCTTGTGGTGGACCCCTGACCTACGACGTACATAGCCAGGTGTAGGTGCATGTATGTATGTATGTACTGTAAATAAACCTGCACCCGGGTTTTCTCTCCTCCTTGATCGGAGGATTCAGCATGGGGGAACATCACGCGGGCATTATGGTCAGGCCGGTGCGTGTCGCGAGATTTGACACCAGAAGCCACTAAGAAGAATGGCGGTCTCAAAGGCTTCTTCTCTGAGTCTGGATACTTACTACTTGTTACTTAGTCATTACTGAGTGAGGAGTAGTAGCAGTAGCGGTGGACAGTGCGGAGAGGGTGCAGATGCCAGAGGGAGACTGTGCGTAGAGTGCACCAGCGTGCAGGGTGCATATCATATCAGTCAGTCAGTGCAGTGCAGTGTAAAGAAAAAGTGGTAGGGCAAGGAATAGGAGGACATGGGAAGATGGTGATGAGTACCTATGATGATGGTTTAATAATAAGGTACTCCGTACTCCGTACATGACAAGGTACGTACCTATCTAGTTTAGTTTAGTATACACCCACACCCATACCCACCATCTTGTCAATCTCGCGTGGGAAATATGCAAGCCACCCCATCCAATCGATGCAACTGCAACAATCCCAGCAAGGACAAGGTCTTGCAGCAAAAGAGACCCACCACCTCTTACTGTCCATGTACAGACCTCCAGCCTTACGTCCTCACCGCCGCCATCGCCGCACTCAATCCATCCCTCATCCACTACACACTACACACTACACACTACTCCGTATGTACAGTAACACTACACTACACAGCACTCTACCGAGTACTCTCTCCCCCTCCCTCGTAACCAGTAATCATCCAAAGACCGGTTTTCTCTGTCTCTCCCTTTCTAATTTGTCTCTTCTGACATCTCCCCCTCCTCTGTCCATCCGATCAATCCGCATTGACACGACCGTTGTGCTTACCGCTTTTTGCCCATCACCGCCGCGTCAAACCCCAAACATCCCATCCGAGCGAGCTACTTCTGCGACAGCTCTCAGATTGCAACACGCGACGGAATCAAAATTCCCCTTCCCCGCCTATGCATTCTACTCAATCTTACTCTGTACTATACACTAATGACTGTACGGAGTACATAGGTACAGTTACAGGGCGTGTCGTACTCTATGCTTGGAGGGTCCAAGTACTCCCCGTACGTACTGTATGATGATGGATCGTCGCTGCAACGACTCGCGCTCAAAAACGTGGCAAAACGGCCGATTTACTAAAAAAACCTTGGTGGCCCACAGTGCTGAGATGGTTCGTTCACATCCACCTACTCGTGGAGTCGTACCAAGTATTTTCAAGTATCATCGCTATTATTGCTATTATTCCTCCGTATTGTGAACGAGTAGGAGTGGAAGGAGATGTACCGTGGGGTTCAGAGCTGAGCAGCACTAGAGCACAGCACAGCACAACACCGCTCAGAACAGCACCGTACATACAACACACCACCAAATTCGTGTCTAAATCCGCCCAATTCCCCAAAGAAATCAGGGCGCCGAGGCAATTGAACGTCAGCTGATGGGCCTCTGGGCCATGTCCGCATCAAGGCCATGCCATGACACTGACGTCTGGAGGGGTGATGACGGCGACGATATGCGCAGCGTTTGCAATTGGAGGCCAAACGTGGGTTCTCGCTAGCCGACCATGTCCAGTTCGTTTCGGATGTAGGCTACGACGCGACCCGGTTGGCCTATGCAAGTTGCAACACCACGCTGACATTATCGTAATCAACAGCACGCAGAATCATACAATTGATGGTTTGCGAACCCTGCTTTGGGTAAGGTTTCTGGATCGACTACCCTGATAGCAAATGACACTTGATGTCCTTCAACGGGAACCGGCAGGGCGGCTTACAAGGAGCACAATACAATAGCATTGTGTGAGCACTGGACATCATTCAGCGACAGCGGAAGTAGCAGCAAGTCAATCATGAGTCGCGCTGCCCTACCTTACTACTTAGCAATATCACCTAGTTACCACCTCGCTGCCCTGTTGCTCTATTCAACCGCTGACGGCGTTAGGGCTGCATCGTCATAGCATGCTGCAGCACCGCAGCCCACGGCGATGCATGGCCACCTACTTTGCTATGCTCGGCCCATGCAGATGTATGTACATCGCCTTATGCCGAACCAGGTCGATATGATGGACGTGTTAATATCTCAATGTAGGTACAGGCACTCTCCGCACACCACATGTGCGCGCTGCCGGTGAGGCGGACGTAGATACACCGCCATTTTGGGGAGCCCGGAGCAATCGCGGCTGTTCGAAAGCTGCCACGGTGCCAATCTTGCCATCACCTCCCATGCCACATGGAGGAGGATCTGATTGGACCGCGGGGCGTTTCCCATCACCTAGATGCCGACTGCTTGGGCTGCTCGCTGGTCGGGGGTGTCTGATGGGAACAGGACTGACTCGCTGAGGATGGCCTGTGTCGAGCGAGCGTCAGATGGGACAAGCGTGGAAGCATGGAAGCGTGGAAGCGTGGAAAAATAGAAGCGAACCGAACGATCGCCTGGCTGGCTGCTTAGCGTAGGCTCTCTGGCTTGTTTCCCTCCCAGCTACGGCGCTGCCCCTGAGCGACGGGAACGACGGGCTCACGACTGAGGAGGTACCCAGCAAATGAGGGCCACCGGACCGAGCTCTAGAGGCAGTTTGCCCCCGGGGAAGCTGGGAAGGGCTTCCGCCTTTGAGAGTAACGTCTAGTTCGCGGCTTCTCAGGAAGTGCGGCCGTCACCGTGTATGGTCTCGGAAGGACGACGTTCGCGGTACTGCAGGCCCATGTCGTTGCACATCCATGTTCATTACAACCTCTGGTCCCCATGTTCATCGAATGTCGGCAAGGAAGCCCCGGGGTTTGATGTTCGTACGATACGAGTGCATGTGTACTTGCGTATTGTATGCACAGTACGGAGTAGGTGAGTAAGTATACCTCCGCACGGGATGTATTAACATCAGGTCCCTGTCGATATTGAAGATTGGAGGGGACGAATTGTGCAGTGGTTTGCTTAGTTTTTGTCTTGTAAGGTTGATTTCCCTTGGCCAATCCTCCAGGTCCAGGCAGTGATAGTAAGTACAGAACTGGGAACTGGAACGACAATTCTACCTAACGATACAAGACAAGTATACATTAACCATCCCTATGACTTAAACTAGGTAGAGGCAGACACCACCCACCCACGCTCGCGGAACCGGAGACAGTACGCCAGGACACGCGCTAATCCACGCCTATTGTATCCACCCACCCAAAGGTTTTTGTCGGGTCCAAGCGTTTGATGATCTTCCTCTTCCTCGCGACAGAAAAAAATAAAGAAGAACAAGCCCATGGAATCTTGACACCTTGACCTCCCAAGTCCAAGTCCAAGTCCAAGTCATGACCCTAATGATCTCTAACCTTCTAACCTCTAACCTCTACCCTCGTCTTCCCACTTCCCCTCCCCCCTTTACCCCTCCCCCCTTCTCACGCCTCTTCCTGTCTTGCCCCCTCTATTGTCATTCCTTGTTCATCCTTGTCATCATCATCGACCACCACCACCACCACCCAATGTACCTTGCTCTTTTCTCGTCTCCTGTTCCCAAACACCAGAAAAACAAAATAAAATAAGGCCAATTAGAAAATGACAGAGGACGCCTCACCGGCTGCACAGGGAATAATCCACTAGCTAGTGGTGGTGGCTACACACACACACACACACACACATGTATAATACTGCACTTATACGTGCTACAGTACAACATTGAAGATATAGTACATACAATAATACTCCGTACTCCGGTAACTACTGTTCTCCAGAGTTGCCTTTCCTGCAGGCGGTTTTACCAAACCATGCCATGCGCGTATGGCAGGGATGTTCAGCCTCTGGGAGCCCAAGCCTAAGCGTCTGTCGCTCCAACGTCGCTCGTCTCTTTTTCTCGTACTCTCCTCATCTCTTAGACTCTACTTGTAGTTACCTCTCTTCTCTCTCGTGGTACGCTGGGTTGTACCTAACCTGGTAGTGCTTGCTACCAGTAGCAATTAGTGCCTCGTCTCCTTGTCTCCTGGTCTCCTCTTTTCTCATCCATCATCTTGTTCCCCTCTTCCCCCCGGTTCCGCCTTACTCGGATCCTGTTTAGCACGCCCAATGCCACGGTTTTCCGCACAAGCCCACTCTACCTACCTAGTTTTAAATGTGGTGCAAAAGCTTCTACTCTGTACTGCCCTTACCCTGGCCCTCGCACTTAGGTACTTAGTTACTGGTACGAGTGGGCTGCTGCTCAGGGGTTACAACAGCTCCCCATCTTTCTTCTTAGGTATCCAGTCCTCTTTGCTCTCGTTTCCCTTGTGGTGGATGCATGGTCGGATGGAAGGACGGATGGACAGGATAGATGCACAGCTACCCACCACAACACACAAAGAGTCACAGTCACAGGTGACATGGCATCCGTCCTAACGGTGTCTTCTGCTGTCCTGCCCGTGGATACCTAACAAGGTATTGTGTAGTGTGGATGTGCCAGCGCAGCATCCAGCAGTACCAGCACCAGCAGCACCTGGTCGCTTATCGTGAGAGTAAGACTGAGACTGAGAATCATGCTTCCGTTTCGTCCACGCCGCCATGGCCTTCCGCGCCCATCTGTGCCCTCCTCTGTCATTACACTTGCTGGCCCTACCGCTGTCTGTATCCGCCCACTACCACAGATCCACTTCCACAGCAATCACCGCTGCTTCTCCGTTTCCTCCCCGCCGCTTCATCCTTGTCCCTACCTAGCACTGGCCCATCCCCATTCAGGACGCCACTTAAATCTTGCTCTTCCCTATATATCTTGTGACGCTCGCGTCAATATCAAACTGATCCTCCCCTTAAAACCTTGATCGTACTGGTGGTCTGTCCTGACACACATGTTACATATGTACTGCTGGCTTCTACACTTCGTTTCTTTCTTCTAGCTTTGCTTTACTACTACCACTACAACGACTACTGCTACCATTCACCACGCCACACCTTAGCCACTCCTATTACCTCTACACCAACTACCTTCTGAAATCTCTCTCCAACATCGTACCGTCACCCACCTACAAATATTAGTACCAATGGCTCGGCATCGCGGAGCAAATACCCTCTTGAGGGACAATACACCCTTCCCAACCAGGCAAATGGCTATTCTTGGTTAGTGCTCGTCAATTGCCTATGCCGTCACAACTTCTAAATACTTACAACTTTTTTTAAAGCGCTCTGCCGGATATGTGAACCAATTGCTTTCATGTCAATTTTCCCATATGTGTACTACATGGTTGGCGACTTTGGCATTGCACACGACGAGGCGCAAATATCTGTGTACGCCGGAATGGTCACATCTGCATTCGCCTTCGCAGAGTGTGCGAGCGGCGTGTTTTGGGGACGACTAAGTGATCGCGTGGGCCGAAAGAAGGTCCTTCTTGGGGGTCTTTTCGGAACTGGATTGAGCATGCTTTTGTTCGGCTTCGCGCAAAACCTACCAATGGCTCTGGTAGCTCGCGCTCTCGGTGGATTGCTGAATGGGTGAGTCTTTCACAACCAGCACAAGCTGAATATTTGCACTAATTGAACTTCCCTAGAAATATTGGTGTCCTTCAAACCACTGTCGCTGAATTGGTGACGGTCGAGAAGCACCAACGTAAGCTATCCATGCTCAGTACTGAGGACTACGAAACTAACCTACCCAGCACGCGCTTATTCGATTATGCCATTCATCTGGTGCCTTGGGTGGGTTTCTCTGTTCGAATTTTCTCGCTCGACGCATCTAACATTTTCAATGTAGTACAATCATTGGCGCCAGTCTTGGAGGAATCCTGGCGCGGCCAGCAATCAGCTTCCCCGACACATTCGCCGGAACCCTCTTCGAAACTTACCCTTACCTTCTCCCGAACCTAGTTTGCGCAGCTGTCGTCATTTTTGGCCTTACCGTTGGAATCCTTTTCCTGGAAGAGACGCACGAAGACAAGAAATTCGAGAAAGACCGGGGCCTTGAGATTGGGCAATGGCTACTCAGGAAAGTGTGGAGCAAGGGAACATACACAGCTTTGACAGACAAGGATGCATCAATCGACGAAATGCAAGCCATGCTCGAAGGCCCTGGCTCGCCCACATACCAAAGCACCAGCAGCTCCCCAACATTGTGCAGCTCCCGCAGCTCCATCGCGGAACCACCGCCATTCACCCTGGAGAAGGGCTCAGAATCGTCCACCGTTCGCAGTGCCTTCACGAAGCAGGTCTGCCTGAACATTGTCGGCGTTGGACTGTTGGCCTTGTAAGCGCGCCTTCCTCCGTTTGACTACTAATCTAGCTAACATTATCAACAGCCACACCATCTCCCTAGAGCAGCTCATCCCAATTCTCATGTCACATCCCGAATCAACCAAAAAGCCGGAGCTTCCCTTCAAATTCGAGGGCGGATTCGGATTCTCCACCCAGAAGATTGGCAGCATCCTGGCCGTGCAAGGAGTCCTACAGATGATTGCCCAAGTTGTCGTCTTCCCCTGGGTCAACAAGAGGATTGGCAGTCTCCGAACTTTCTGGATCACGATCGCGACCTACCCCTTCCTCTACGTGATGGCACCCTACCTTGCGCTTCTGCCGAAGCCGCTCCGAATTCCGGGCATCTTCGTCCTTCTCGTGTGGAAGGTTACCGCTCAATCGATGTCCTACCCATCGCTCAACATGATGCTCGCGAACGCTGCTCCCTCGAAAAAGGTGCTGGGCACTTTGAACGGCGCAGCGGCCTCCTCCGCGAGTGTCTGCCGCGGATTCGGACCAACCATCGCGGGAGCGGTCGACTCGATTGGTGCCGGCATGGGAGTATCTGGGCTCGCGTGGTGGGTGTGCGCAGGCGTAGCAGCCACGGCCTGGATCCCCGGTGCGTTCATGAAAGAGGAGAGACGGCGACCGGGATTCTGCAACGTGGACGACGTTGATGACGAAGAGCTGGGGCTCCGCGAGGCACTGGACGACACTGACTCGGACGTCGACTCCATCATGACCCTAACGCCAGAGGAGGACACGGTCAACTCCGTCCTTTCGAAATGATAAGCACGACTAGCTGGTTTACGAAGACATCGCAGATTCAAACCCCCTAGGATCGACATTCTCCGGGCGGGAGGACAGCTTGTCACCGCTTTTCACACGCGGCAAAGGGAGTTCACTCTTCCAAAAAGGAGTTATTTATTGGGATTTTTCTAATACTCGGATTCATTATTTTTGAGCAACAAAGACTATAGACATCGTCGATCGATACCAACGAAACCACAGTGGGTACCCACCAGCATATGGCCGGCGCTCACAAACACAACAACGGAAGGGGTTTTTCATAATCTTTTATACCATTTTAGCGGAAATCTTTTGTAATATGGGGGCGGCCATCTTCCTTTTTCCTTTTTTCCTCATCGCGAAGCAAAACAGCAACCACATTTTTTCTTAGACGGGAGCTTGGGCAAAAAAAATACAAGGCACCTCGAGTTCGAGGGCACACCGGCGTTGGTTACAATACCCCAGTAGCACTAGTTTTTTTTATATCTATTTAGTATCTCGTCTTTTTTCTCTTCACTTTTCATCCATTTTGGGATAAGGAAGGAGGATCATCGTCTTTTTTAGAAACACCGTCTTTGCTCATGCAAAAATATCACGCATCTATTATTTGAACTCCACAACGCTTTGACATTCACACATACACATGACTCGCCGCGAAACCCAGAACCTCTTTTCTGACAATTGACCTCGTATGCCTTACTTTTTCTTTTCTTTTTCTCCTACAGAACGGGTAGGTGTTTCGTACGCAAGTAATAGTCTATGACTCTATGTACACATTCGGACACCACGTAGATACATACACCCTTACAAATGGGGCGAACGCTGGCAGAGCGGCCTGGCCTGGAGGCTGGGAGTCCATGGACGGATGATACCGCATGAACATGCGTCACAGAACATCTGTTCTACTCGCCTCCCTCTCCGCCTCCGTGCCACCAACCCCAGAATTCCCCATCTCGAAACCAACTCCTACCCGGGAATTGGGGGCGCCAGAGGAAGTGACGAACGAACGAACGCAACCAAAGGATCCCATCCGTCCCATCACGCCCGGAGCGAGCGAACGAGCGGTGGGAGGAGTCGTGTGGTGCATGTAGTGTGGCGTGGCCACGCAACTGCAAAACGCAAACGCACCTACCTACCTACACACGAACCACAGGAACTACCTACGGAGGGATGTACATATCACGCATGAGTGATATCCCCGGTTCCGCCCCATCCACAGTTCACGACGAACGCCTCACTCTCATCGGTGTGCGATGCGCAGGGGATTGCGTTTTCAGTTCTACCCGGTACGGTTTGTTCCAAGCATGCATGCGTGTGAACGGCAATGTCGGACACGAGTCAGAGGGATGGGATGTGGCGGGCGGGCGGTGGATGGTCATCACCATGGGGGGAAGGGGTATTTCGTGCGAGGCGGTGATGGGAAATGGACTTTCGTAGGTTGGTTCATGTCATTGTCATGGTACATGTTTGTGCTGGGTTCGGTCTTTGCCGTCTTTCTTTGGTAAGCTGGTATACGTATGTAGTTAGTTGTGGGTGTGAGATGTGAGGTGTGCAATGTGATATGTGTATGTACATGTACATGGATGTACGTATGTAGTTATGTACATACGTGAGGGATTCAGATGTGTTTGGCGGACCCGAGTCGGTAATAAGGAATTAGGATGTACCTATGTATGGAGTACATACGTATGCATGCATGCATGGAGGTAGAACTATATACAGGACTATGTAAGTCAGTAAGTAAGTAATTATGTATATATGTATATAACTGCTTGCACATATAGGTGTATGGTTGGCCTTATATACGCACCTAGGTATATATATACATATGTATGCCTACCTGTACGCCTTGGAGCCTGGATGATGACTGCCTCTCTACATACCCCAAGTCACTTGTCAATGATGGTGATGATGGTGATTACTCGGTACCTATGGTTCCAGCTTGCCGCTCTGCTGTGCCCCGGGACGGCTAAGCCCGCAGATGTCATCTATACGGGCGGCCCGCTGCTACTAGTAGGCATGTTCTTACAATATTCTCCTTGACCGGTCAGTCACTCAGTCAGACTTAGATTTATCATCGTCGTCACCTTGTCTTCTATGTTCTACTCATTCCTTTTTGCCTTTGTCTTTGATTGTCAGAAAAGGCGGCGTAGTAGTCTAGAATCAGGAGAAGCCTCGGTTGGCTGAAACTATGGTACTTCGCACTCGCACTTCTTTTCTCAATGTTCCTAGCTCTACGGACTTAATTTACTATCTAGGTACGGTACCTAGGTATCGTGACTATCCATGCGGTCACGCGGATTATGTTTTGGTAGCCATCCATAGCTTCGTCTATGAAGGTTAGGCCTCCCACTTCGCACATACAAACAAACATCAGCCAAACGACAGCGTACATACAAGTATTTCTCTCTACGGAGTATGTCAACTCCCACTAGAAAGTGCAGAGATTGTAACCACTCTTAGCCTTCAGGTATGTACATGTGTGTGTGTATGTATGTTTGCTGACTCGGCTTGTCGGTAATTACTTGATTCGCTACTCATGTCCAGAGCGCAACAAATAACAGTCCAGACTCGATACATTATTGATCTTTTCCCTGAGCCATGAGCCACTTATTCCTTAGTATCCATCTCGGCTTTGATAAGAGAGATAGGTAGATAATGTACAAGTAGCTACTCATAATATCTACCTGTCCATCTATGATCTATCTACACAGTATCTAACAATTTGTGTTATAGTTGCCATGTATGTAGTTAGAATGACCGGCCATACATTACTACACAGTCCGTACTAACTAATTAACTTCCCCTCTCCTCAAGTCCCCCCTCCCCTCCCTCTCCAATTCATCCCACCCTCCCACACAAGCTAGACTGCTAGACTGCTAGACTGCTAGACTGCTAGGCTGCCTGATAGATACACACTCGGCCGCTATTGCTTTTGGGACATGGGCACTACAAACTACCAACCACTACCACTACAACCACCACTCCCTCCTCTACTGTGCCGCCTTCTCCTCTCCTTCTTTCTTCTTTCTTTCTTTCTTCTTTCTTTCTTTCTTCTTCTTCTTCTTCTTCTTCTTCCCTTCCTCTTCCCCTCTCCCTTCTTCACTACATATTCCTCCCTCCTCCTCCGCAGCGTCATCTCCGCGATTCCCCCGGTCGCCGTCGCTTACTCCGCACGCGCTCCGTCTGCGTCCAAGGTGCGGGGGCCCAGCTTATCGCTTGCTTGCTTAACCTAAACATTTCGCGACAACTACACATCCACCCTATCCGACCCTCGACCTGCCATGCGCCCCAATGACCGGCCTCAAGCGCTCCTTGGAGGAGTCTACTCATGACGGCGACGCTACCTCCCCACAAGATGCTCCCAACGTGAAGCCCGTCTCGCCCGCCGCCTCCTCCGCCTCGAATTCCTCCGCTTCCTCCTTCCGCAACGTGAGCGCCTGCAACCGCTGTCGCCTGCGCAAGAACCGCTGCGACCAGCGCCTCCCGTCCTGCGCATCATGCGACAAAGCAAGTGTCAAGTGCGTTGGGTACGATCCCATCACTAAGAGGGAAATTCCGCGAAGGTGGGTGCTGCATATCCGTGATCAGTCAATTGAAACTATGGAGGAGGAAAGACTCTGGACCCCGAAGCTTATCGCGAAGCTTATCGCGAAGTTTTACCATATGCTTCCCTTTCGTCCTATGTTGCTTGAAATATTATTCCGGGCCTTTCTTGAGCCCGCTATGTCCGGGCTGCATTACGTGGTCGTGGAATACTATTGTAGGGGTATACCTCGGTGCACATCAAGAGGCGCGATAATCATTGACACTTTCTCATGCCATTCTGAAGCGCTGCGGGAATTTCTATACACATTGCGCAACCTATCTCAGTGACTGACTCTGCACCAGTTATGTATATTATCTTGAAACCCGTGTCACATATCTCGAATCTCTGTTGAAGGAAAAGGATATCGCGTTCTCCGCTGCCGAGGAGTTCAACCCGAGCTTCGAGGGTACCAATGGATCTACGTCAAATACAAACTACAATGGATCCGCGCCGGCTCGCAATGGCACTGCAAGGGCAGCGTCGAGCTCCACGAAGGAAGAAAATGAAAGATATGATCGCGAAAAGCTCACGAAGTTGGTTTCAAATATAGGCATGGTATCCGTGCAGGGTGCGAGCGATCCCAGATTCTTGGGGTCAACTTCTGGCATTTCGTTTGCGCGAGTTGTCTTTGCTGCCGTCAAAAGCTCAGTGTCGGGCGGTTCCTCGGAGCGAGGGAGCGTGCGAGGAAACAAATCATTGACGGGCAATGTGGCAGATGGGGGAACCTCCATGAGGTCAGTCAATTCCATCTGCAAGGGTTATAATTGTTTCGTTGGTACGGAGTACTGATGTCCGAGTAGGGAAACTTTCTTTGGGCTCCACACCAAGCCTACCATACAGCCGGCGCCCTTCCCAGACCGTGAACTCGGAACCCGTCTTGTTGAATTGTATTTCGAACACGCAAACCCGCAGATTCCAATATTGCACCGCGGCGAATTTATGGAGATGTTTGAGCGTGTGTACACCTCAGGTGAACGAAGTAGGACATCACGCGAGTCCTACATGCTCAACATCGTATTTGCGATCGGTGCGGGTATTATTCTGGGCAGTTCCGACACAGAGGAATCCCCGAGCTCGGATGCGGGTAACTCTCCCAAGAGATCGAGAGGCTCATCTCCGAGTAACAAGAAGCGGCGAGTTGCAGGACAGCAACACCAACCCGAAGAATATCACGCGTCGGCCATCGTCCACCTTGAGAATTTCCTTGGATCTTCACCAGCGGCAGACCGGCCTGATGGATTTGGTGGTGGGCTTGAAGAGTTACAAGCCGTTCTCCTACTTGCAGGGTTTGCACTATTAAGGCCCGTTGCGCCCGGTCTGTGGTACATCGTTGGTGTTGCAGTGCGCCTAGGTGTCGATCTTGGTCTTCACTACGAAGACGGTGTAGGAATCGATGGCTCAGGATCGGAGGATCAACCTAGTTCGCAACATGAAGCAAAAGACCATGCTGGTTCTGCAGCAACCAGTAGCAGGAAGATCGATGCTAAAGAGAGGGGCCGTAGACAATGGGTGCGAGATCTTCGGAGAAGGTTATGGTGGTGCGTCTATTCTCTCGACAGGCTCGTCTCCACCTGTGTAGGAAGGCCCTTTGGTATCACAGATCAGGTCGTAACGACCGAGTTCCCGTCGTTACTTGACGATCGTTTCATCACGAAAGAAGGATTTATTGAATCCCGCAACCACCCGAAATTTCCAAGCTACAAGATAGTTGCACATCATTACTTCAGGCTCAGGCTGTTACAGTCAGAAATTTTGCAAGGTAAGATTGTGTCCGACCAGCATGTCCCTCGCTACGACTAATATCACATAGTACTACAGCATCGGCAAGCACAGCAAGCAAGGGCGAGTGGGGCCAACCAGGGCAACGACTACATGCACACAAAGCTACCCTCCCCCTTTCTGACGAATTTCGATTCTTTTCGTGCATGGCGTGTGGACATCGACAAGCGTCTGCTAGAATGGAGGGATTCAGCACCAACGCAGCAGGATGCAGGCGTTCAATTCTCGCCACTCTTCCTCGAACTCAACTACTGGCAGGCCATCATAATGTTGTACAGACAGAGTCTAGCAGTACCCTCGGGATTGGCTAACGAGCTTGGTGAAACCGATGGAAATATTGGAAGTCCTTCATTAACGAACGTTGAGGAAAGAGAGGACGAGGAGCTCGTCTTTCTGAAAGTTGCTGAGGCGGGACAAAAGGTCCTCAAACTCTACCGCCAGCTGCACCGTGTCCGTCTCGTGAATTATACCTTCCTGGCAACACATCATCTTTTCATGGCTGGCAAGTGAAGCACTCAAGATGCAGGCAGAGACTAGTGCTAACAAGACCCAGGAATATCCTTCCTCTACGCGGTTTGGCATTCTCCTATAGTCCGCAGTCATTTGGTAGGTTCATAACTCCGACGCTACGTGACGCTGTGTTACACCCGCAACATTCGATCCATGTATCTAACATCGCCTAGTCTCTGGACGACGTCGACTTTACCGTACTAGCCGCGACATCCGTTTTAGGCGACCTCATCGAGAAATGTCCTCCAGCCGAAGCATGTCGTGATGCCTTTGACCGTATGAGCAAAGCCACCATATCCATGTGTATGTCTTCGGGAGGTTTTGGGCCCTCGGCACTCCGCGCATTACCACAAAACCATGCCCACACCCAAAAGGCCCATCCAAGCAATGCTACATTCATGCCTGCATCAGATGCAGGCGCAAGGCAGGATACCGAGATGACGGGATTCCCGGCCAACACATACTTTACTCATCACAACAAACGAGCAATACCCAAATTCGACATGAATCTCAGGGATCTTTTCTCCGAGGATGAGACCGATAAACGGTCGTTTAGTCGAATATCTAATCAGATCAACAGCATGCGGCCTCCGCCTCCACCGCATCAGGCCATCAAGCAGGAGCCGATGCAGATGCAACCATTGAAAGGCGATGCAACGATGTCGCCACCACTACCTAACCACTCCCACCAACAGCAACATCAACATCAACGCCAGCAGCAGCAGCAGCAGCAACAGCAGCAACAAGCGTACTTCGACCCCAACATGCAATCCATGCCCACATCCACCACTCCGCCCATCTCTCAAGCTCAAATGACATCCCCATATCAAGTCACAAACACTCTCCCATACAACACCTTTTCCCAACAAGTCGCATCCGCATACCCGGACCTTGGATTCTCCGAGCTCGACTTCCTGGATTCGTTCCCAGTCTCCAATCAGGCCGGGGCGACTCTCGGACAGGGGCAAGGAGGCAACTACAACGCCGCCGTGAGCGACGCAGTGGGCGGTCTCCAAGATCTAGGATTCGGCATGGGATTCGCAGATGGGACGCACGACTGGGCCGACGGGAACGGCTTCGATCTCTTCGATGGATTCTTTTTCGGTCCGGGGGGTGGCAATGGTGCTTAGAGAGAGGGAGAAAAAACAACTTGAAAGCATTACGATCACGATCCTTGCGTGGTTACCTTGCCACCACTCCACCACCACTGTCCGGAGGAGTACAAACACCCTCTACGTACATATATCAAACACATACATGCAGGAAAGGCTTGCATACGAGTGGGGGTGGAGTCAAGTAAGGAACGATCACCAGAACGCGTGGGGTAGTCGCCACACACCCTCTTGAGTCTCACACCCTCACACAACACACAAACCTCGATGCGAGGCAAGAAGAAGGAGGGAAAAAAGCAAGTAAAAAGAAGGAGGACACGCAAAGCGATCGCGATTGGATGATTCCGGCACCCCGTCCAATCGGCTGTTTATACCACAGATATGCATGCCTTTTTCCCAGTGCCTCTCCAACCCGACCCTGTAGATAAGGACTTGATACGATATGATACCTACCGCATTCCCGTTTCTTCTTCCCTGCGTTTTCTTTGTGCGAGTGTACGTGCGTGTATAATGATGTATGTGTGTATGTACGCGTGCGGGGTTCAATCTCACTCCGCGCGATATTTCCCCCATCGAACTTGCCTACTCTTTTTACGATCTTTGATGAATTAGAGGTTTCGAGGGAGTGCGTTTTGTTCTCCATTGTGAGTGGTTGGATACCAATACGGGCGTTTTACCTCACGGGCGTCGGCGACCTCCGATAGGGGCGAATTGGGTGCGTGCGATGATGCGTGGAAGGTATGATGTAAATACATGGACGCCTCATACGTATGTCAATTTCAAAGATATGAAGGAAATAAATTAATACGAATGGAGATGTGCTTTTTATTCGTGCAAACTACTACTAGAAGTGTAGATTGACATAGTGTGGATTTTGTTTTTTTAAACTATTCCTTTTAATATGAAAAAAGATATGATAAATACAAAGATGTTTTGTATGTATGCACTTACGTATATAGTATTTGTTGTGAACAGGTAGATGCGTCATATACAAATTGATTTTCTCTATCACCCAAAAAAAAAAAAAGAATTCAGAAGGTAGAGATATGAATGTGTGAACTTCGCACATGTATGTCTACATATATCACTTACGTCTATCCGTCAGACCGATCAATTCATAGATACACATACATACATACATACATAGATACATACATACATACATACATACATACATACATACATACATACATACATACATACATACACATATCTTTTCCCCGTCACCTATGTCCATCAAGCATGCATTCCCCCCTTCCTTTCCCATCATTTGTCTATGTTTCTCAGGTAGCTAGTTACTTACCCGGACTCCACGCTTCATCAAATAAGCCTCCCATTCCCCTCATTCTCATACTTCCCTAATCCCCCTTCTTTTTCTCTCTTATGGGGATGGGGACTGGTAGTTCTCACGACTACAAATTATGTCTATAGCATTCGGCCACTCGTCGATTCTTTGCTGGAGAGGGAAAGGGAGGGAAGCATGTGCATTTCGTGAAGTGAAACAGATATCACTGATTAATTTCTGATGCATTTTATCTGGGTTCATTGATATGGGTCAATACGTACATGATATATACGTGATATTTTCCGCTTGTTGGGGCAGAAAAGTAGAGGAGAGATTGGTTTAGAATTGAAATGGTAGTAGTGGTGTTGGCTATTGTAAAAGAAATCGTGGGTGCTAAGAGGCTCAAATGTATGTAACCATTCGAAAGACATAAAGTGATCATGTATGTCTAATATCCCAAGGTACCAAATCGTTTCTTTGATCGACTTCTCTTGATATCAAAGCACGAGAAATCCTAAACCCTTTACTCTCGTCTCTATCACTTCCAACATTCAATTCCCAGTTTATATAGACCTTCCTTCCTCCTCTTTAGAATATCGACACCCCACGATCCCAAAAAAAGAACATAGATATGCAAAGCAACAAACTCCCCTCAGTTAAACCAAAAGCTCACGCTAAAACTCGGTGTCAAACTCCTCACGTAATGCCACCACCCGACAGGTATGTACAAACAGTCGCCCGGCCCCAGCACCGTCTCCACGTACGCCGCGTCCCTGAACTTCGGGAACCTTGCTTCGAACTCTCTCTTACCTTCCCCATCTTCGTCCAGATCGGCATCACCACCAGCTGTGAATGGCGAGATGTCGGGAAACACACGCATCGCTTCGTCGAGGTCAACGCGAGACGTATTACTCATGTCCACGCCGTTTCCCTCGACGCCGCGGGGGTGCAGGGAGGCGGTCTGCGAGGGGGCGTAGAGCCGGAGGTACTTTGAGCCTACGACCTGTGCGAGGATGTTGTGATAGGGGTCTGTGTGGAGGGGGGAGATGGTGCCTGCGGGGCCGAACCAGGCGTTTAGGAGGGGGGTTTCGAGTTTTGGCTGTGGAGGAGGAGGCTTCGGCGATGAGGGTGATGTTGGGGTGGTGGTGTTGAGGGGAGGAGGCGGGTCGGCGTAGCAGTAGTCGGGGATGCTGATGTCGGCGCGGAGGGATGGGATTTGAGCGAAGAGGTCGTGCTGGGCGAGGTAGCCTGTCTTTCTGTCGTGTGCAGGTGTTTTGGTGGTCGTCGACAACGTCGGATCGTGGAACATGTATTCTGTCATGAAGTCGCCGAAACTTAGGATCTTTTGTCCCCAGCCCTGGTCGGTGTAGCTCCTGCCGATTTCGACGGGGACGAGCCGTCGGCCATTGAGGGTGTGCGAGAGGAGGTACGATGGCTTCTTCCAAGGTCTATCACTCAGGGCTGGCCAGTACGATATCGCGTTCTCTATGACGAATGGCTGGTGTGCCGTTGAAGGATCTGAAATGCGGGATTGGAACGCTGAGAGTGAGAAGTTGGACAGGCGAGGGATAGGGAAGCGGAGAATTGGCTCGTCATTGATCGTAGTTGGAAAAGTCTCGGGTATTGCTTCTTGTTCTATCTTTGAGGAATCGTTCTGAACGTGCATCTTCTCGTCAAGTTTCCGTCTCTTGGGTGGTCGGCCTCCTCCTTGAAGCTCTTCACGCTCTTTTGATATAACGCCATTCAATGCAGAGAAAATCAACTCGAACACTTCCTCCCTCGAAGGAGCCCCGGTCAGAATAAGCGCCATATCGAGTACCTTCACAACCTCTGTGACCCAATCTTCTTTACCCGGACAATCCCTCCGTTCGTTAATCTGCACCTGTGACTCTAGGATCCCCAGAACCTTCCACAATGCAGCATCAGTGTACAGTCTTCTCCAACAGGTCTTGACATCCTTATACGGCACATCGTGAAGTTTCTGGTACGCCAATCTCATCGCCGCATCTGGATTCCTCGACAGGATCGAGAGCGCGGGACGGCCACATTCCTGTATATCATCGCTGCCATTGCCATGATCCTGTGAAGATGAGGAGGTCAATTCGCTGCGAGTCAGTGCGATAATCTCGTCGAGGGAAGGCGGAGCTTGTGCGGACGGCAGGAATGGCTCGCTATCGCCTTCCCATTCTATATCGTCCCCAACTTCCGACATCGTCGTTTACCAAACGCCAGTTCGTGCATACAGATGTGAAGCAGACGAGTGTGTTAAAGGAGGATTGTTGGGGAACCTTCAACAAACTAGCTCCGGGTCGTCGAGTTGCCAAGATGCAACAACGTTTGTAGCCGAGTTCATGTGGCTTTCTGGGTATCCACAATGCGTTCGCGTAGATTTTACTTTGGATGCATCGTGGAGAGGGCGCTTTGACGCTCACAGATTAGAGTTGCGGGTGTGGCGACAGGGAAGCGGAATCGTCGATGCAAAAATCACAGTATTGACCATGAGGCTGCGACGATTTAATGATGTAGATTTTACCGTTCTGCCAAGACCCAAATGCCGGGTTTACGCATGTTAATACCGGGGATCTGATCTTTTGATTTATGGTTATGACGTTAGCGATCAACGACTGGGATAATGTGGATAAAGGTGACCAATATATTGGGACAGCGCTTGACGTTGAACAAGGAATGTTGTTGGTAATGGATCCGATCGTTCGTTTCGCTAGACGGTTGGTTCATTTAAACAAAGATGGCCCCCAACCAGGGGGTTCTCTTCCTTCTCATCTGTAAATACCGGGGATCCACAACCTGCAGGAGTAAGACAATATGGGGTAGATGTTGATTATTGCATTATATGGTGCATCTGCAAATGCAGCACAGGCCGGCTTGACCTACGCCATCGCGACCTGCACTCCCACGCAAATGCTCGATATTTTTTAATCTATCGTACAGAAATTTCCGCTACCTATATGTTTGACTCCTCCTACAATAGGAGTAAATATGTTGAAGTAGTCGTATGTGACCTCACACCGGATCTAAAAATCCGACGGCCCATAACATATGCATGTGACTTAAAGGAAATTCGTATCATGATGCATGTCTCGTGTACACACAGTGAACGCCGTCACCATGGGGATATCTCGAATAAAATGAAGAAAATTGACATGCAAAAAACAAAAGGAAACGTCCAGCAATGAGCCGGGGGTATCATCGAGTATCAAGTTTGGAAAGTAGTCCGCCAGCGTCTTTTAAAGATGGAAGGCTGCCAAAACTAGTTTGAGTTGGGCTACGAACCCTCATAGGAGTAGCAGGCGGGCGAGAAGGGCGCGGTGAGCGTTGGCGCTCTGGAGTGGGGGAGACGGTTTCTTCTTCGATTGCGGACCTCTGAGTCTCGGATGGAACAGGCCCCGCAGCTTGCTGGCTATTTCGGACTGCCAGTTCATGGTCCTGTGATTCCTCCAAAACACGTGAGGATCGACGGGCTGAAGGTAGGGTGGTTCGACTGCTCGAGAAGGTCGGAATGGACGCCCTGGAGCCCCTCCTGGGCTGCTGGGTCGCGAAGTCGTGAGCGATTACCGAATCGGTTGGCGAGGGAGCTTGCCCATTCTCCAACAGACCTCCGACATCGTAAAAAGATACTCTTCTCGCTCCTCTTGGGCTGACCAAAGGCTCGTCTACCGCTCTAGCGGTCGGATCCAGTCCTCCACTCTCGCGCGATGCGGTCGTTTCCGCCGGTGGGAAATTCCAATTCGAATCATTGAAAGGTACAACTTGGCCGGAGCGACGTGACAGGAGACCGACGTCAGCCTTCGGTGCCGGACGCGCTGCTTTGTCCTGTTCGTGGACCAGTTCAGGATTTGCGCGGAAACCTAGCGATCGGGCAAGGTCTTCATCGCTGCCCCACTGCTGTAGGGTTTGTCGGCGGGAAGACCGGCGGTCCATACTATCGGTCGCAGAGCTAGGCTTGTATTTTGGTTTCTTCGGCCCTCGGTCGCGGAGGAAAGATCCTAGAATGATGGCATTGGAAACAAGCGCGGCAGCCAGAATCTCGGAAGATGCAAAGACGGTTCGGAATTGCTGTATCCCGCGGCGATGAATGACGAGTGGAATGCGCGCTCCTGTTATGGCGATGAGCGCGAAGGACAGGGAGAAGAGGGCGATCAAGGACGCTTTTCTCCTCTTGCCCATACCGGAGCGCATGATGATCGGAATAGGAAAGAATATCAGAAGTAGATCGGTGATGATGTCGGTTATGCCCATTGTGAGGAGATGCGCATAGCCCTGGCGGCATTGCGGGCCAGGGTCCGGGATGACCTGCCAGTAGTGATTGAATGGACGGCATTCTGATAAAGTGGCTATGACGACAGCGACAAAGGTGACTGCGAGGAAGACGCGGATGCCTCTCAGGCCGAATTCGTACCCTCGCTTCCAGAAACGCTCCGTCATGCGCTTCAAGAACTCGGAGACGGTGAACTTGGCTGTCCAAATGCTATTCACGGCGTTAGAATGTACATGTGCAAAGTAATGACGGTACACCTTACAATAGTGCGTAGAAGATTCTTGCTGCAAGAACCAACTTTGCACCAATTTCGCGACGATGAATCTTTACGGGATCAGTAAGGCCATCGGCGTCAACGTTGTTGGTGCCGTAGATAAGGACAACATGGATACAGCCCATTCTTGCCAGAAGCGGAAGGAGGGCGAAAGCCATGATTTTGTCCTCGCGGAAGAGTCGTTCGTTGCGAATATAGCGACCAGAGATGCGAAAGCCTATGATGACGAGGGAGAAGATGGTGCACCACCAGCTATACAGGAGGGTAGGGTTGTTGGATACGCGAGTGCGGCGCTCTGGTGGTACATCGCTGTAGAGGGTCCGTGGGAGTATCATGGCGCCGTCGAGGATATGGATATGGATATGTTAGCGAACAGACTCGTGCCTCCGCAGAGGGCGAGCTGTTTGGGTGGCAGTATTATCAACGTGGGTGTTGAGTGACGGTGACGGTAACAGTGACGGTGACAGCAGCGGCGGGGGCGGCGTTGATGTATGAATGAAGGCGAAGTCGTAGTAGCGGAGGTAGCGCATGGACCATATCTGTAATACTATACAAATACAAATAGGTATACGAAGGTGTACACGAATGGGTACACGAACGAGTATACAAATAGGTATGGTATGATGGTTCGTATAATATTTGAAAGAGATCGGAGGAGGGATTGCGTGTTAATTGGTAATTGTGTGAATGGACAGTCGGTGCGGTGCACGGTTGGTTGGGCGGTGCAGTGTGCAGTGTGCAGTGTGCAGGGTACCGAGAGCGCGGAATCAATACGAGGAGGAGAGTTTGTTTGCGATAGGTGGTGATGGCGATATGGTTGAAGGTTGGGTTGGGGCGATTCTGGTAGAGGAAGATGCGGGAGTGTAGATGTCGATGTAGGATATAGGTCATAGGTGTGTGAGTCGGTGAGGTATGTGGAGAAGTGGAGGATAGAAGAGGAAGAGAGAGAGAGAGAGAAAGAAAGAAAGAGAAAGAGAGGGTTGAAGAAGAGGGAAGAGGAGTGAGTGGAGGTTGGGAGAGGGAAAGGGAAAGGGAAGATGAGTGGGTGGGCGGCTATCGCAAGGTATATGGGGGTTTAGTAGGAGACTTGGTATGAGACTATGAGACTATGGGTAGACTCAAAGGGTTCAATGATGAGACAGACCACACACTAGATAGATAACATAACCACCACGAGGATCGACTACCAGTGACCACTCTTAACTGTTACTAGTATTTGCTATTACTCCTACTCCTACTCCTCCCAATCCAGGGAAAGATACTGTACACACTACACAGTACAGGTAGACGGTAGAAGATACACGTTATTGCCATGCCATGCCATGCCAACCCACCCATTCCATTCCCCCATCCGTCCATCCCTCCACCCACTCACACCCACTCTTTATCAACACAACAGACGCCATTCACAAGCCAGCCTACCTGCCCAGATCAATGCAATACATACGCATACACTCCTAAACGACCTACCTGTACGCATGTCCGGACATACTATTTGTTCGCATACGGACACGGGACCACCTCGCCACTAGCTCAACATGATATGATAGCCAGATAACTAGGTAGACGGAGATAGATAGATACCTGATTCAGACTCCGTACAATAACGATACCATAATCCAGGCACAATAACGAATACTAGACACATTGGCTCCGTACACATTAGTTACCTGCTATACGGTACGGTGTAAACAGAAATTACTTATCGCGCCCACGTCCACGAGGCAAGGGGAGCGGGTACAAGCAAATCCATGGGAGTGTCATGTCTCTGCCAAACGCGCCGGGTGGCCTTGGTACTCGCAGATTGGCTTGGGGGAATTTGAGATTCAAGGACAAGGGACAACGAAGTATACGTTGGTTGGCGTGTTCGATTTTTGGTGCGGAGACAAGTCGATCCTCAGCTACGAGTTACCAAGTGCGACCATCGATTCAATCCAGCTCAATCCAGTCCAGTCCAGTCCGGACTCGAGTGACAATACCCAACACAGAAGCTATTATCTACCCTACCTCAGCAAAGTCCTTGGACCTGGAAATCCTAACACATCTTCTGTTGGTTACTTTGCCTTGAAACTATTGGCTGCGCTGCCTTGCGTTGCCCTGTCTTGCGCTGGCCTGCCTTTGAGATGTCATCTATCATACTCCTTCGCCTCTTCCTCATCATCCTCCTCAGTCTTCTGCCTCGTGGATGTTTGTGTATATTATGTGTGTGATCAACCCCATCGATCCCATCCGATTATCTGTCACCAACCAACCTACCAACCAGCCAACTAAGACACATCACACGCCTCATGTGCTTATAGGTCCCTTTTGCATGTCAGGCATGACTATTGAATCTGACCGCTTTGGAGGTAACTGTAAGTCCATAACCACAGACAGACAACCTCCATGGTGGGGCCTGCGACGATCCTTGTCCCGCTGTAGGCGCTGCGGCTGCGGTGGTCTCGATCTTCCCTCCATTTCAGGTCGACCCTCTTGAAAAGGTCACGCTGGCGCCCGCGGGCATTGTAGCTGCATCTACGAGACTACGGAGACCCTGTTGCGAGGTATTAATTGTTGTAGTTATTCGTACCGTGTAGACCGCCATCTGCCCCCTCGCAGCAAGTCACCAGCCATAGTGCGCCGTACAAACGAGCAGATCTTCAATGCGTCGAGTGCGTATGTGTGCATGTGGACATACGGAGTACGGAGTCCTGTGTGGGCAATTACCTCGCTGTTGAATTGGTGTCGGCGTTCTCCCATGACACGACATGGCCAGCTATCGGCCTTGCATCGATAACATACCTACATGCACACTGTGACAATGGTTGAACTAATGACCTTCTGCGTTTGTCAAGATTTGCGAGATAAAATTGAATTGCGAATTCACAGGACTGTGTATTGTATGGCAAAGGGAAAAGGTCCGATCTGGGCTGGGTGGGCTGGGTGGTCGACCCCCACCCAGGACAGACGACAGCCAGGATGGTGGATGGATCCAAGCACACCCTGCATCTCTCTCTCCTCTAACTCTACCTAGTAACTACACAGTACAGCAACTCTTATTCCCAAGACTTTAAGGCTTCCCAAGTGAAATAGACAATAACCCCGCGTCGCCTGTTGAAGGTCTGTTTCCGGCCCAGCTATCTATCTACTCCTCACATGTCCAGTTTCCCCAACCGCTCCCTGCTCCGCTCCGGCTCGTCCTCGTGCCCATCAGACGGTTATCTAGGCGACACCCGAGGCTGACCGGAGCACATGTTACCACATGGCAGAACGGGACTATCTCATGAGCAAGCATCCATCATCCTTCAAACCGACGACGATTTCCATTCACCATGCCAATTCTCCTCTGCACCTCACCTCGTACCGCTCACACCGCCGCTCGGCCCCATCCACAACCGTGAAAAAAAAGTCTCCGTACCTCTTCCGAACCAAGCTTTACTAATCCAGTTGGACCGCATCCAACAAGTAAACTTCAATTCATCATTTTATTTAACCTCACAAAAGCCCTCCTCCTCCCCTCGCTACCGTTTCGGATCCGCGCACTAACTTAACAATGTCTGTCCCTGTCGTAGTCCGTTGCCCTATGCAAGATGCGCGCCCAGGCATCTCATAATCATCACCACCGCTTCATCTTCGGCGCCAGGGCATCGTTTCAAAGCTTCATCATCGGCAATGGGGAAAAATATTGGTTCATAAGCAGCGGGTCCTCCTTGGTATCCACGATCGGGCTTTCTCGGCTTCGTATACGGCAAATAACTTGGTTCTTTTAAATACTTCCGTATTTGAAAAGGAAATGAAAAAAAGAAATGGCGATGCCTTTACTCCCTACAAACGGAACTGCTGCTTGAGAGCAAATTTGTCATTCTGCGCCAAGACAATTTGCTAATATTCATCATCGCTGTCTATCTCCATTGAGTAGGAAAAGGAAAGATGAAAATGCTTACAACAGGCTCCCCTTTCCCACACTCAACTCGGCATCTCCCCACCGTGCTGGATTTGGCAATCCAACACCTCGCGTGGCCCACATCGCCTACGTACTCGTCAGAAGGCTTTGACAATCGACCGCCGCGTACTCATTATATACAGATGCCAATTGACTGGAGATGATCAAGTGGTCGTGCAGTCTGGAACAATGGAACTCGTACTTGTCCTGTCCCGTGACTCTTGTCCCGTTCACCAGGCACATGGAGAGGAGAGATCCAGAGCCAGAGACACAGGCAGGTACAGAGTCTGGCCAGACCTAGGTGGGTAGATGGTAGACCCGCACCGAACTTTGGTGGACCCGAAAATGGTGAATGCGTAGCGGATTGGTTGCCACATAGCCAGAGAGAGGTAGAGAGGTCGGGGAAGGACTGGATTGCTCCGCGGTGATCGGAGTCTATAGTCGTATCATAAAGATCTCTAGTAGTAGTATCAGGATCTTGATATTGATGTTTGCTGTTAGGTAGTGATATGGTATCGTCTGTGTTGGTGATGCTTGGTAGAGAGATGCTGGTGCACCACCAGTCCGCAATGCGGAGGCCTTCCCACCCTAGTATACGTTTGGAGTTGTAAGGATTTCTTGCATCATAGTTTTGAATCCGGAAATATCTGATTGTTGTTGGACGCTTTTCTGCATCAGCAAAACAATGTCTTATCAGAATTGAGGTTTGTTACGCTGGATATATATCTTGATGGTGAACTGTGAATAGGGAACAACCACTTGGACCTTAACAATGACAAAGCACATAGCCTAGTTACTACTCTGCACATGGACAATTGCAACACTACCAATCCCGCAAAAGTGGAAAGCAGAGCGAAAGCTGGCCCGGCACCTGGGTAACTACCTACCCAGGTGATTAGTAGATGCTGTGTGGATGCAGGTCCGCACCCCGCCAGCGGATGTTCCCAGGGATCCAGAAGAAGGGATCCACGCTCAGGTAGGCAATGATGTACATACGATGCCTTAGCCGCACCCGTACTGTACGTGGTATGGTCGGTGATGGTGGTGGAATGGATTGACGATGAGGGGTCAATGATGTTGGATATTCCCAAAGGGATTGTTGCTATGAATAGAAAAGATCCATTGCGCATGGGATTCTCTGAAAGTATGGAGAGGAAAGGTGAGGAATGGATGCTCGCGTGCTCATCAGCCTTGCATCATCGCTTTTGTGGGTAGTTTGTGGTAGTCAATGGTAGTCTACTTGATTGGGGTGGGCTAATCGTCATCATCAGAGCTTGTTTGGTAGACGGCGGACTGGGACTGGGACAGCTGGGTGGTGGGATGCTCATTTTCACATGCCAGCCACGACTACCGCACTTGCAATAATACTTCCACTTATTTAATATGTTCTCCATTCATGAGAACCAAATAATTAATTGATTCGTGTACCATTTCTCCTTCACGAACTGTCTTTGCTTGTACTGGGACTGCACCTTCCTGCCCACAGCATTATTCTTCCAGGCTGCTGCGACACGCAATTTCCTCCGCAGGCTCTACCTACTGTGGCAGTTGCTACCATGTATTATCGGAGTGCAGCCCAGCCCAACCCATAAGGTTCTCCAATGTTCCACCTACGAGAAGTGTGGTGGCCATGATCGGTGCCTGGGTCGTAATTATGTAGCGATGACATCGTTCTGATGATACAAACTCTTCTCCTTTCCCCCTTTTTGTTTTAAAAGTGGAGAAGATGATTGCGAGACAGGAATTAATAACATGTTTGTTGACTATATTTTGCTGAGCCCTACCCTGAGACTAATTAGCGTGAAACGTCATAACCACAACCTGAAGAGTAGCAAGCACGCGAGCCCACCTGCTGCCCCCCAAACAGTCTGTGACGCTGTTGTCAACGCACACAACAAAACTTCCCTTAAGCACAAACACAATCCCATACATCTTCTTCTTTTACTTCATCATCTTCTTCTTCTCTCTCCATACTCCCGAAAGCAGAAAAAAAACCAGCACACCTCTAACTTCGAAGGCGTAGATCAATCCTCAAAACTGAACTCTACGCGGCCTCCCTGCAAAAGCAATAGCTTGCTCAGCTCCCAACCATTACACTGCATATCGCCCGTACCGGCTCGCAAAACAAGAAATGTCTGACGCGCCGCCGCAAATCAATCTCGACAAGAACGACTTGCCAGCACTTGACGATCTGGATCCCTCCGCACCCGTCAACGCCGACATCCTTACCAACGGTGCCTCAGACCACAGCCAGCAGCAACCCGCTACCAGCACCAGCACGACTTCCACAAAGGATAGCATCATAAACTGTAAGGTACGTAGGCGGCGGACCAGAGCTACTACAAGTAGAACCAAATCCAGCCATGAACCCCTCCGGGCATTGCCGAGACCGCGCCTAACTTTGTACAGTCTCCTTAGGTTCTCCTCGTTACCTTGTACTTTGTGCACCTAGACACCGCACCAACAGTCTTATCTGCACCTCGCACACCATCCACTCTCCTCTTTCTCCTTCTCCTGCTTTCTCTCCACTCTTCTCTCTAACAAGCTTCAACAGCTGCACAGAACGCAATGGCCGCCGTTTCGAACCACCCGACTACTCAAAACCTCAAAAATGGTGAGGTACGTACATCACACACACACCACTTCCTGCTTTCTTGCAGGTCTCCACTTTCACATGTTCAAAAAAAAGCTAACGAGTGGTCTCGCGACACAGTGTCCCTTATCACAGAAAATGCCTCCACACCAGGCCCCGAGCTCTAGATATTAACTATCCTAGGTCCTGTCGCCCAAAATGTCAAGGCAGAGACTGCAAAGACAAAGAACGAATTTGCCGACCTCGCCAACGCCCGTCAAACGCCTGATGAGCCTGCTGCGACCGGACAGCCCTTGACCCGTATGTCCGCGCACGCGAGCTGTTATTTTGTGTGGAGTAGGGGCTGACTGAACATAGACTACCACAGCTTGTTCTATCGCCTTCTCAGCGTACGTCTCCTAGCTTCCCTATCCTACAATCAGTGTCGTTGGCCGCATGCCTGAAGTTAGCTGTTCCTCTTTTGCCCTCGTGCCGCGTTGGGCAGCAGTATGTAGGCGGGCATGAGCTTCTCAGGCAACGACACTGGCAAAATACACACCTCCTCATGAGACTTGTTCTGACTCTGTATAGTGGAGGAACCCTCGCGCTACCGCCATCTCGTTCGCCGCCTCCGTTCTCTTCATCTTCGCCGCTCGATACCTGAACGTGATCCGTTACATCTTCAAGGCTTTGTACCTCACATTGGGTGGTACGTGTTCCCGGATACAAACTCTGTAAACTTATCACTTATGATGTCCAGCAACTGCCACCGCCGAGGTCGCCGGAAAGCTTGTTTTGGGCCGCGGATTGACCTCTCAGTTCCGCCCCAGGACATACTTCACTATTCCCAAGGCTTCTCTTGAGCGCCTTCTCGACGATGTGGAGCAGTTCATCAACTTCTTCGTCATCGAGTCGCAAAGGATCGTCTTCGCCGAGAATGTCTACGCTACGGGCGCAGTAAGCATTTGTTTATTCCCTGGCCCTCCAAACCCAGCTAATCGATGACTTAGGCTTTCTTCGCTTCTTTCATCTCCTACTTCCTCATCAAGTTCGTGCCACTCTGGGGATTGAGCTTGATTGCCACTACTGTTGCGTACTTGGCTCCCCTGATCTACATCAAGAACAAGGAGGTCATTGATGCACACCTCGAGAAGGCCAGCAGCTTGGCCAGCCAGCAAGCCGCACAGGTTCGTGATCTGGCTGCACAACATACCGGACAGGCTGCGAAGACCTTCCAGACCTATGCCGGCGAGTACACCCACAAGGCACAGGAGACCTTCAACCAGTACCGTGGCCGCTCTGCCTCACCCGAGGTCAAGAAGGAGGATTTCCCCGTTGCCCCCAAGCATGAGCCAGCTCCCGAGACCGCCGCTGTTCCCGAGCCTGCTATCTAAACAGCGACCGACCGTTGGACGACCGATCCTAGCATAGCTTTCTCAATCCGATCTGATGGGGAAGGCTACCGAGCCTGGAAAACGTAATCACACCACAAATCACCCTACATCAACACCGTATATTTGACGATAGCCACGGAATAATGTATGCCTATGCACATCACTAGTTTCTCGACTACGACTTCTTTCCCCCCTCCCGATCGCCTGGCGATCTCACACGTCTTTTGGTTGAAATTGAACGACAGACACATGTTATGCGCCCTCCCCTGGTGGGGGAGTTTTCCTTTCGCACACGGACTTAGTGTCTTGACATTCCTGATAGTATCTTCCTAACAACGGTTCTCTGCTGGCATGCATAGGGTTTTGAGGGACGGAAAAGACGGACACGAGGTGGGAAAGAAAGGAGGTCTCTTTGTTTTCCCTTTTCTTCTCTTTGTACCTAAGGTGTTCTCTCAGGAAGTATCATATCATTTCTTAATGTTCAGCAAAAGATACCATAGTGCTTGTGTGATATGATTGTTTCAGCTACGTTAATAGAGCAGTATCTCTGGAGGAATGGGAACCGCCAAGATAACGTCATACGCGGTTTGTATGGACATGGATGATGGACACGCGTATGGAGATGGCACGAGTAGGATTTGTAGTCGGCACGGGGGATGAATAACACTCCGATCCGCGCGTTACGGACGAATGTGAGGACGGGATGGGGCGAGACTCTTGAGGGACGTAGCCGTTGCGTGCGACGACCCTTGGTACGTGCGAATGAGATTGATCAGATAGCAGTAAGCTTTGTGGCAATCTGCCGTCGCATCCATGATTTTCTACCTGTATCTTCTGTGCAAACGGATACGTTGTGATAATGCTTAGGTACCTCAGAGGCAGACCAAGAAGAGTATACCTATCCTACAGACGAACGTCATGCTCCTAAGTCGGAGCGGTACATCAAACGACCGCGACGCCGAAGTCCGGGAAGATGTAGCAAGGGCTAAGTACTTTTCAATTAGTATGTGTCTTGAAGGAATGGTAGTTTCTTCAAGTGTGTACATGGTGAATACTGTTGTTGTCACCGGTGAAGCTAAGTTGGACAAGGCTGTCCAGTTGCCACGAGCAAACCGTATGTCTTAGCGCCGCCGTGAGGAATATTGGATCTGGGCTGGTATACGAGATATAGGAGGGGGCGAAGTTTCTATTTGTTTCGCTTGTCACTGATTTGAAGGGGGAGGAAGAGGAGTGTTATATTTTGCTTTATGCTCATGATGATCTCAGGAATATGATATATGTAATAATGATTGTGGATTGATAATATGAGTTCTCCTTCTCATACTTTGTAGGAAGAGGAAGTCCGATGGGGAACTTCAAGCAGGCAATCGATAACCAATTATAGTTATAGGCTAACCCGTCTTGGGGACATGAGGATTCATGGGAGTCCATGCGCTAGGCGGCAACGGGGGGCCTGCGCCTCCTCCCACTTCCGTCTCATCTTCCCTTCCCTCTCGTCCCTCTTGTCTCTCAATCATCCATCCTCCATCATCTTAAAACATCCCTTCCACCCACTTTCCTTTTAAATCTCCGTTTTCCTTTTCGTACATAATAATACCATACTCCTTCTCCTCAATAACCCATTGTTTCTCTTTGTCCCGTTTAGTATCTCGAATCCTCTGTTTACTTTCCTTCAGCCACATCTCACAACCCTCCCAAAATGGGCTACGTCCATTACATCGCTCGACGATCTGTCGAGCACCCCTCGGTCTCGAACCTCTTCAAGAGGGCTGTCGAGGACGCTCCTAAGCTTGAGGTTCCCGTCTGGGGTCAGGTCGTGTTCGGCGTAACCTTCTTTGCCATCATTATCGGTCTCAGTCTTGTGAGTAACTCCTTTGCTTAGAACGACCCTCGGTCTTTTGATATATGTCCGTCTAACATCCAAATCAGCTTGAGTACACTCTCAAAGATGTCATCGCGACCCTTTGCATGGTAGAGACTCCCTCTGCTGCCATCACCGTTTCCCAGCCCAACGAGGACGATGTCCACGACTCCAAGGAGGGTCTCCTCGAGACTGGCCCTGCCATCACCCTCGTCCACCAGAAGCCCATCACCTCGAGCATTCGCGGCACCATCCGCCACCTCGTCGCCCATGCCGGCCGCTGGTCAAGGTTCCGGGGATACAAGCTTCATGTTCTCTACTCCATCTCCTTCTCCATGGTCTCTGTCATCGCTCAAGGCATGACCTCATTCCTTCCCGGCAACGCCATGTTCGGTTCCGTTATCGCTGGTGTCGCTGTTGCCAACCTCCACGCAACCTGGACACACAAGGTCATCTCCATGCCCACTGACAAGAGTCTCAAGGAGCGATTCGTTCCCCGCTCCAACTGGAAGGCACTCGTCCTCCCCGCTGCGGTCCAGGCCTCGGCTGTCCACGTCTCCGCCTACCTCGCACAGGGCCTCGCCATCGTCCTTGGACTCGACAATCTTGACCCCGAGAAGATGCGTGACTACAACAGCTCCCAGTGGACCTCGCTCATCCTCCGATTCGTCGCCGTGCTTTTCGTCCTCCTCTTCAGCGCTCTCTTCATCGTCCTTCCTGCTCTCGTGACCCTCATCCGCGTCGAGGCATCCATCTTGCCCGAAGACCAGGACACTATCGTCCCCTTTGACCGTAGCTTCGCCGGAAAGGTTGTCCCCAAGATCCTCGGCGGTTCCGGTGCCATTGGTTTCGTCGATGCATGGAGGTCTTTCACCTGGGAGGCTCGCGGCCGCTTGATCAAGCTCTACTTCAAGATTTCCACCATCATGGCTGTCCTTGGATTCCTGTTTGCCCAGGTCATTCTCTTCGAGATCTACTTCATCATGGGCTCTGCCCTCAAGGAGTACTTTTACGAGATGCAGCGCCGCAACCACGGCGGCTCCCACTACTAAATCTGACATGTTAACGAATCTGGAAATGGGCCACAATGCCGGACGCTTGAAGTCATTGTTCTAAGCTTTCATACTCGGTAACCGTATTTCGTCGCTTCATTTTCCTCGTGTGAGATCTGGTCAAATATTTACATCTGGATATGTGGATCGGAGAGTTTCGTCGCGCGTCAAGATTAGGGAGTTTTTCAAGGCGGGAGCATAATGCAAAGCCGAATTCTTGTTTTTTTTTTTTAGATATAAAGCGAACAAAAAAAAGAACAAAACAAATTCACGTCCCACCTTTTCTTCCTCATGCTCCACTCTCGAAATATGTCTTTCCACGTGTTGACGTTGCATACAATCTGATGAGATTGGCTTCTGTATTCAATTTGAAACTATGACATGATATTCTCCCTACGACTGACCCACCCGTTGAAATCAGCAAGCACGCCATACTGTCAACGACAGCACAATGTGAAGCGAGCGAGAGCAAAAAAAAAGAATGATTGGTACCCCAGATATGATTGGTACCCAAGATTCATGATAGATTGATTCAAAGATCGAAAAGTTTATGGTCGGCCCACTTTACATGTTCATTTTTCTTCCTTAATATCTCTCTCCTTCGTTAATGTTGTTCATTGTCGTTGTTGTACGTTTGGTCGTTAAATCAAATTCTGATGCTCCTTCCTTTCATTTTCTCTCTCTCGGGGAGCGCTCCTTTTGATTTTGATAATCGAGAATCGGTCATCGGTCGTCATCCATCAAATATGTAAATAGGTTGAAGAAAAAAAGAGAACATGGGAAAAGAGGGCAAAAAGGGATGACCCCGTTCCATGAGGAGTAACGAAGTGTTCAACTACCACCAGCTGCAGCGCAGCGTCAAGCAAAGGTAAAGAGCCAAAATGCAAATGAGAACTCCTTCTTCCCACTCTCCTGCCCACGCCAAAGACCGCGCCCCAAGACCGCGCCCCAAGACTGCGCCCAATGTAGGGGAAGATATATCACTCCCCTCCCACCACCACCTTCTCACTGCTTCTAGAAAGGGGTGAGGGAAATGGGAGACAAAAAAGACAGTGAAGAAAGACAAAACGCCTACGCTATGCACTGTACCCAACCTCGGTGTCGAAAAAAAAGCAAAAACACCGAAAGGTTCCTCAAACGCACCGAGTGCATGCTCCGGACGGTCTAATAAACGCCACTCCAAACCGCAAAGAGAAAGAAAAAGATGATAAAGGGAGCTTGGAAAGGGAAAATGATGGGATTGGAAAAAGCCTTGAAGCCGGCTGCGAGGCTTATTCATCTCTGGAGAATGGAACGGTGTCGTACTTGAAATTACTCGATCGTGCTGAGCACCCTTCTGTGCGATTGCCCTTGAGGCGATACTCGAGGATCGTCCTTCTTTTCTTCCGAGGTAACCACGCCCTTCAGCACGACCTCGAGCTCGGAGAGCCTCACTGGCTTGATGAGGAACAAGTTCACGCCGCTAATGTAGGCCTCCTGCTGGGCCTCCGTACTTGCTACTCCCGTCAATGCGATGATAGTCACTGGCGGCAACCCTGCGTCCCGCTCATGAGCGCGGATCTGCCTCGTGGCTTCTAGACCGTCCATCTCTGGCATGTTGATATCCATAAGCACAACGTCGATTCGTGTTCCTGTGCTGGCGGCCTTGAATGCATCTACGGCCTCGACACCGTTGGTGGCGAGCAGGGAACTGTGGTGTAACTTGTCCACAAAAGTACGGAGAAGTCGGAGGTTGATTGGATTATCGTCCACAGCAAGGCAATTAAGTGGTCGGTGTGTGGACTTCGAGCCCCGTACTGGACTGGAATTCACAGAACGGACCTCTGGCGCACTAAGCGCAGTAGTCATTGGCGGTCGCTGGATGTCGAGGAAGCTATTTCTAATATCGGGTGTGGTTGGTCGTGCTGGTTTCAGGGAATTATCCTGAACTGGGACGTGGTTCTCCTTCAAACATAGGCTCTCCACTGGTGGCAACGTAGACTCAGAATCGGCCTTTGTTGCGCAGGAGACGATGCGCGCAGCGTGGCGATCCAGACAAGAAGTCAAGGCTTGGGCGAACTTATGTGGGCCGCAGGGTTGCGCTATGCATTCGAATATCTGTCCTGGCACTGTAATTGCGGTTGTCGATTGCGCTGATGCAGCGCCCTGGCATACCACTATCACTGGCGCAGCAGGAACGCGGTCCAGCTTGTTACTGTTATCTGCACGCAGGCGTCTAGCACCGGATTCTGTGGCCACGAACAGGTCCGGAGCTGGCTGGTTAGGATCGCCCTGCTTGTAAACATTCATTTCAAACCAATCGGTGCAAAGATTGTCCAAAGCCTTCATGCTCAGTAGAGTAGCATTTTTGTTCTTCAGACTCTTCACTGGCGTGAAGTATTCGTCTTCCTCGTCGAATCCTACAAATTGGACGTTCATGCCTTGAGTCCTCTTTGTGATGGAAAGCAGTTGTTTCTCAGGAGTAACGCAGCGAACAGCGGGTGAGAGCATCGAACTCTTGAGCGGGCAGTAGACAGTAAATTTTGTACCGTAGCCCTTCTCACTGCGAACCTCGACGTCACCACCAAGCGATTCGACGATCTGTTTGACGATACTGAGACCTAGACCAGTGCCTTGGCTTAAGGGGTTCTCTTGGGCAAATGAATGAAAGAGCCTGTTGTTAACATAGTTCTCGGACATGCCAATACCAGAATCTGTGCAAATCAATCGAAGCTCGGAGTGCTCATCCTCTGGATCTCTGCTGGGTGTCACCTGTAGCTTGATCTTGATATAGCCGGCCGGAGTGTATTTCAAGGCATTTCCAAAGAGATTCATCAGCACCCGTCTCCAAGCGCCAGGCTGTGTACGGAACACATAGTTGCTACTCTTGTTGATATCAACAATGATAGATATGGGCTGCGAGTCAGAGCCAGGGGCGCCTTGTCCCTGCCCTTGCCCGTAGAATGTTTGTGTCGTTGATTTCTGGAAGTTGTGTCCAGCAAAGACAGTCTCGAGTACTTCTTCTGTCAGAACACTTAGATCAACGTCGGTGATCAGGGTTAGAATATCATTTGTGTGGCTCTGTGCCGGACTGATCGTATGCTTGGTGCTTTGTGAGCGCTTCTTTAGGCGCTTCGACGTCCCTCGTGTTAGATTGTTTATCTTTGCAAAGTCCAGTACCTGTCCAAATTAGCGATGAAATGGAGGCAAAGACATACAATTATACATACATGATTTATTGTGTCAAGCAGCGTCTTTCCACAGGTTTCGATGGTTTGTGTCATGCCTGACTGGAAATTGTCGATCTCAGAATCTCTGAGAAGCTCGCAGGAACCGAGTATACCATGCAGAGGGGATCTCAACTCATGACTAATCGATGAGATGAAGTCTCCCTTCGCAGCATCTGCTAATTTAACATCAAGACGCGCTACTTCGGCCATAATGCTGTTACTGAATGCCGCAAGATAGCTAAGCTCTTGTTCGGACGTGAAAACGCGGATGGGGTCACAACTCCACATGATAGCGCCAGCGCACCACCGGTCACGGTGAGAATCCCATAACGGATACAAGACGAGAGTTCTGGCATTCGGGAACACTTCCTTGAGGAGATTCTCATCATCCTGACTTTTTGCTGATTCCGGTCTTTTGGTCGTTGAGCTTATGAACGCCAATGTCTCCGTCAACGGCTTGGGGGCGTCATTTCCGAATGGGTCGGTGAATTGAAAAGTCGGCTCTTCATCATCGTCAAAGTTAAAGATTTGGCCGTGGGGATAGGTCCGCAGTAGATGTCGAAGGAAACTTTCGTACATTACGTTGGTACCATCGGGTGAGGCAGATGCAGCTCCTGCAGTTGTTGCGGCACCTAAGATTGCGCATGCTTTGTCTTGCCCAGGTTCCGCATCAGGAAGGAACTCATCGTCCACAAGTCCACCGAACGTGCTGACCTTCGCATCAAAGAATATCGTGCCGTCCGATTCAGTTGCGCCACGGATCATGTTAGCGGCCCTGGTAAATGTCGTTCTGACCTCGGGGGAAATGCTGTTCTGCTGGGGTTCATTCTTCGTAGCCGATGCGGTCTTCGAGGGACGAGAATCGAACATCAATTCGGACGCCGGGGTGATGCTACCAGGTCCACTTTCGGGCGAAGTCGCGATTGGGCTCTTTACACTCGGGCTAAGGGACTCCCCGCTGTCCTTCCTTGGAATGGCTATCGTCTCTTGGAAATCCAAATGAGGTGGTACTGCTGAATTGACTGTGTTTGATCGGCGCTTCCGTGATAGGGGCAGTTGTTCTGGCACAGGCGACGTGGATTCGGCAGCCTCCCAAGGGTCTTGCCACCAATCTTCCAAACTTGATTTCCCCTCAGCAAACGACCCCAACGAACGAACCATGACCCCACCGCGTCGGTGGTCATCGGTTGCCCTCATCATCTCCAGGTGTCGCATTACGGTATTGGCCATGTCCTTAAGGAACGAGATCTCGGTCTCTGATAGCCCATTGCGAGGGACTTCGTCTAACACGCAATATGTGCCAATACTGTGGCCACTAGGGCTTCGAATGGGCACACCTGCATAGAAGCGAGAGTATGGAGGGCCTGAAACAAAAGAAAAGTTCCTGAAGCGGTCGTCCAGAGAAAGATCGTTAACAATCAAAGTAGGGACATTGCTATAGTCGTTTGGCCGGCCCGCACAGCCTAGCATAGGAAGATTGACGGTAGAATAGCAGACACTCTCATGCTTTGGGAAAGCGGTAGTTCCCCAACACAATCGATCTCCCGCAATTTGAGCCTGGCCAGTCTCGAGACTCAACGTGCGGGTCGCTTCAGCCAGGATATAACAGTTCCGTCTGTCGAAGAATGAGATCAGGCATCGTCGGGCATTGAGGCGAAGGGCGCCGAGTTGCGCGAAGGCTGTGAGCGCCTTATCGTCAGAGGGGAAAGTAGTTTGAACGGGCCCTGCTGGGAGTACTGGCAATTGTAGGTGTGTGGGCGAGTGCACGGGAGCGTCGGTAAAGGTTCCTTGGGCGTGAGAACTCGAGACAGCAATAGAGCCAAGTCTGGGGCGCTGCGAAAAGTGCCAGTATCTGTTGTGGAGGGGTTTAGCATTGAACGAGAAGGGTGAATGAGGAGAGGAAATCAGTTACCTATAGAATTCACGCTCTTTTGTTCTCTCCACCTCCATGTCCTTCTTGGCCGCTCGTCTGGCAGCATTAGCGGTGTCTGCTCCAAACGGATCCATTGCGATGCGTGGGGTGGTCGTCGCACGTCGCAGAGCAGGAGGTGGAGGAGTAGGAGGGAGGGAGAGGGGGGAGGGCAACGAGCATGCCCTTGGACTTTGCGCAGGCACTGACTACGACAGGCGAGGAAGGCCGAGAGAGAGGGAAGAGAGAAGAGGAAGTAGTAGACGAAGAAGCGAGGCAAGAACAAGGCAGGCACAAAATGAGGAGGAAGTGGAGGGACCGATAGGGCCGACCTACCAAAAATGTGAAGCCGAGAACTAAACGACGTCGGACCGCGCGTTATCGATACTGGACTTGGATTGGATAACGACGTAGGTATAAGTTAGGTACTTGAATTTTGGTAGTGAATTATTATTGGGTGACTTGGTTCTAGTCTAAGCAACCTGAATCTACGAGTATTACCTGTCCCTATATCTCCTCCTCTTGTTCGTCTTCACCTTATTAATTAACGACCTCGTCTACTTTGCAGGTATAGGTAGTCAGTCATAACGCAATCCGATTACAACGAAGGCGGTGGGCTGGGCTGGATCTGGATTGGTACATCAGTCAGTATCCAGTAGTAGCATAGCCAGCGCGGCCTCTCCGGATAGAAAACCAATTTCCTCCGTGTCGTATATCATCCATGATTAGGTTAGGAAAACATGACTTGGCTTGATCTTTCTCTTTCTGTGTTTTCGTATATATGGGTACTAAACTCCTGAACTCGTATTTATGGGTGTGAATGGTAGAGCGGAGTGGAAATTAATATATGGAGAGTACCGACCTACCTACCTAGGTAGGACGAGTAAGACTGACTGTCGAATTCAGGGTCCAAGAGTGAAATGGCCTCCAGTACTACCCCAGCCGTGGCTTGTTGCTTTTCTCTCTAGTCTCTACGAGTAGCACGGCACCATGGCTACAATACAGGTCCGTCGTATGCCGTGCATATTCTTCTCAAAAATAGCTTCTTGAATCCCTGTCAAATTTTGGTTTTGGACTACAGTTGATTGAGGAGTGCTCCTCCACGACGTCCAACAACAATGCAAATTCTGCCCACACAGAACAAACCTATCATGAACACATCATGTTATTACACAAGCGCATGAGTCAGGGCCCAAAATCACTTCAAATCAAGTAGCGCTCTGCGGAAGTATTGCTAAGGCAAAAAATGGTGTTGGTGCGGTTAACAATTTGATGGCATAAGCAGTACTAATAGCATGTCTTTTTTCTTCCCTTCTACGCAGCGCCCGCGTTCTCCACCTCGCTGCCGTTCTCCTCTGCCTCGATCACCTCGACCGCCTCTCTAGCCTCCTCTTGCTCTGCTGCAGCCTTCGCCTTGTCTAGCACGTGATTGATAATATGTGGGTTTTGCTCGTTGAACAGCCGAAGAAGGATGGCTTTGCGTTCGTCCTTGTCCACCATCAAATTCGCGCTTCCAGGGTGTCGCCATACGGGCAGCACCATGTCGAATGGGAATCCCTCCTCGCCCTCGCTCTTTTCGATCCGCATGAAACAGCACCCAATATCTAAGTCCATCAATTGCTCACCAACTTCTCCCAGGTCGTGATCGCCGTCCCTGGGTAGCTTAGGGAACATTTCGATGAGCATCCTGTGGAGCGTGTCTCTCGATTTGCAGGTGATGATTCGCTTCGTTGCCCAGGGTTCGAGAATTTGGATACCCTCGTTCTGTAGACGCCAGGGGGCTTTAAGCACATCCTTGTCCTTGATTCGATGGGAAACAAACATGACAACACCGCAGTGAATGAACTTCATGCCTCTCTCTTTGTTCTGTGAGATGATTGTCTTCGCAAGTTCCGAAGTGTAGTAGATCTTGTTCAGAAGCAGTCCCTCCTTGTTCTTGACCATGAAGCGGTCCCGTGGGAAGCGTGGGGAGATGCCAAAGAAGTCCAGAATGTCATTCATGGTAGGGTCGTCGCCGCGAAGGTACTCGAAGTACTCCTTCTGATTACTCTGATTCTCCGGCTTGAGCTTGGTCACCTGCTTTGGCTCTGGCTTTGGCTCAGACTTTTGCTCCGGATTGGGTGTACCGTTGGCTACAGCCTCAGGTACTTCACTGTCTGGAGCTTCGGACCCTGCAGATTGGTCCATGACATCAGGTTCCACCCTCAACCTCTTGGCCGATGCCTCGAGTTCAGCGTCATCGAACTTGCGCTTTGTGGGCGAAACGGGCGCAACTGCTGCCTCATCCTCCACGGCCGATAATTCAGGCTGCTCTGATGCGGGACCAGTGGCTGGTGTTGCACTCCCAGACTCCGGCTTGTTCTTCGCCGCCTCGGATTGTTTGCCGTTTTGTGGTTGGGCAACCTTGATATCATCCAGCTTCTCAAGAACGGCGATGAAAAAGCCACCAGTGTCCTGAAGGTGAGGATAGACTCGCACGCAGTTCTCAAGGGGTATGCGCTCTTCTTCCGAGGTGGAGGTCGGCGGGAAAACACCTGGAACAAGTTTGTCTGAGAATCGGCGGCCGGGTTGCTCTGCGTCATACTTCTCCTTCGTCTTCAGGAAGGCCTCGTAGCTTGTAAACATATGATTCGTCTTTCCTTCACCATTCAACGAGGACGTGTCAAGCACTTTCCACTTGTTCAACCCTGGCTTGCGCACTAGATTGGGTAGATGATCCGAGCAGTCGACTAATCGAACCTTTGAGACGCCTCCGCATGCCACGATTGCACTCGCTACAACAGCTTCGTTCTCCACGGGGTTCATGCTGCAAGTCGAGTACACAAGACGCCCACCCTTCTTGAGCAATTGGAGTCCACGGAACAAGATGCGCAGTTGAAGGCCATGTAGACCGAGGCCATCTCTTGGGGTCCATTTCTGCCAGACATTCGGGTTCTTACGGGCGGTTCCATCTCCAGAACAGGGAACATCAGCAAGGACTCGGTCAAATTTGAGATACTGCTTCTTTTGACCTGGTGCAGTTGGGAGCTCGATGGAGGGGAAGATCGATGCATCATGTTGTGTGACAATCAAGTTAGGGAAGTTGAGGCGCTTGACTTGGTGAACCAACATGCCAGCACGCTTGTAATCCGTATCGTTGGCAATGAGCAGGCCGGTGGATCGTCCATCATCGGTGTAGTCGCCGTCCGCATCGGCGGTACCGTGAGAGTCGCTGTTGGCTGCCTTCTTGACCCGCTCTTCTTCGTCGCCATGGATCATCTCTGCTAATTGTGCAGACTTGCTTCCAGGTGCTGCGCACATGTCCAGAACCACCATGCCTGGTTTGACATCAAGAAAATGTGGTGGTATCATGCTCACGACCTCTTGCCTGCTAATGTTTCCTGACGTCGTCTCTGCCACTAGGAACTTCTGAAATTCGGCGAACGGAGGATGGCGACGAATGATTTTTTTGTGCGTCTTCATGTGCCAGACCAACTCATCTGGAAAAGCTGGAACGGACTCGGGCGGAAGAACAGGCTCTCCCTCGAATTGAACGGACTGGATCTTGGGAATATAGCGTTGCTTGAAGATTTCGCGGACGGCAAGCGCATCACTGAAAAGTTAGAACATATCGCGCCTACAAAAGATAGAAGCTGTGGTGACTTACGACTTCGTACCAGTGAAGCGGAAGCTATTCGGTAGGTCTGAGGCCAGGGCTTTCCACATTTTCTCGAACTCTTCCTCTTCCAAGAAGCCGCCCTGGCGATAGTAGGTCTCATAAAGGTCATTCTGCCTTACAATATCTGACCATGACTCTGAACGATTATCTCCGCCTCTGCTGCCACCACCACGATTCTTGCCTTTGCCTCTAAAGTTGCCGCGGCCACGACCGCCACCCTACGCATGGTTAACTTCAAAATTTTCGCATCAATTGGAATAATCCAAGCGAGGTACGACTTACACGTCCGCGTCCCATTGCTGCTGTCTAGTAGAAATGCGATTGCTTGAGAGCAGAAGAGACTGCATGCGATGCGATGCGATGCGATGCAGCAGCAAAAGCAAAAGTTATTTGGGTTAGCTCCGGCCCCACGTGTTTTGGAAAGCAAATCTTGGCACGACTAGCGCCCACAACCAAATTCATTCCCCAGCAAATTTGCCCGTCCTTCCTCTCTTCATCTTCGACACTTCATCTTCGAACAATCGCAAAAATGGCCCCAAAATCGTGAGTCAACCCGCTCATCATCATGTCGATGCATTGCTAACAATATTCTCTATAGGAGCGTCCCCTCCAAGAACGACATCGCCGTCCCCGAGACGCTTCTCAAGAAGCAGAAGTCCCAGCAGAAGGCAAACGATGCCCGCGCTGCCGAGTTGAAGAAGAAGCGAGAGGTTAGATAATATGACTCCCTAGATCTGCATCTGCAGTTAGGAGTATCACAATTGGCTAAGACTATCTTAGGCCAATAAGCAAAAGCGCTCCGTCATCTTCGAGCGTGCCAAAGGCTACACCGAGGAATACCGCAAGGCAGAGCGCGACCTCATCGAGGCCAAGCGCACAGCTAAGCGGGATGGCTCTTTCCACGTCCCCGCTGAGCCCAAGTTGATCTTCGCCATCCGTATCAAGGGGTAAGGAATTCAGTCCCTTCTGCATGCAAAACTTCGACTGACAATATTCTAGTATCAACAAGATCGACCCTAAGAAGCGCAAGACTCTCCAGCTCCTCCGTCTTCTCCAGATCAACAACGGTGTATTCATCAAGGCAACCAAGGCTACTCTTGAGATGCTGAAGATCGTTGAGCCATACATTGCTTACGGTTATCCTTCCCACAAGAACGTTCGTGAGCTTCTCTACAAGCGCGGATACGGAAAGGTCAACAAGCAGCGTATTCCCATCACCGACAACGAGGTCATTGAGGGTGTTCTTGGACAGTTCGGAATCATCTCCATTGAGGATCTCATCCATGAGATCTTCACCGTTGGCCCCAACTTCAAGCAGGCCTCCAACTTCCTCTGGCCCTTCAAGCTCTCCAACCCCACTGGCGGTTTCCACACCAGGAAGTTCAAGCACTTCATCGAGGGTGGAGATCTCGGCAACCGTGAGCAGCACATCAGTGCTCTCATCAAGCAGATGAACTAGGCTAGGAATTGAATTTTTTGGTGGCGTCAAGGCTTCATACCCATTATATTATGACAAAATGAAACAAGTTTCAGCAGACTTGATCTGCGATCTCACTCACCAAAATCATTTTGTTGATTGTTTACGTGATTTGACTTTTTGACTGCTTGATTTTCTTTGCAAGTCAATAAATACACTTCGACCTGACCTGGTGAGTTGAATATATAGCATGCCGTGTTATGCCTCTGAGCTTTATCAAGACGTTAATGTGCCCAGATTGAGCCGAGACAATCTGGACCGTTCTGTGTAACCGTGGCGTATATTGGGTTGATAGCATATTACTCACTCGATGAGACAGAGAATTATTCCTAGCAGAGCTGTTCGATTCTCCTTTACTCAACGGGTGCCGCAACGGAATTGTTAAGATGCGGTCAGAAAACAGAAGGGTTCGCGCCTTTGTTGCGGTTGCGGCGCTGTTCAGTCTCACGATCTACCTCTATGGAGCTCCGCTCTCCTTACCCCTCCAGCAGGGCGCACTGATTTCTCCAGTCTCAAAGTCGACCGAGAAATTCGCATATGCAACATTCCTACGTTCTTCAGATTTGTCGGGCTCCGGTAACTTGACTGATGAAGGATCATTGCAGAGTGTTCTTGAAGATATCAACTTTAAGTCGACGCGACTGTTAAACTACCAGATCCGGCATGCGGATCGGACGAGGACAAGGCTAGAGGATGTGCCGTTCTTAGTACTTGTCCAGTCCGATGCCCCCCAGGCTCAAGTAGTCAAACTTGAGGCTGAGGGTGCAACTATCGTAGTCGTGGAACCTATCGAACTTCCGGCTGGACCTCACGATGAGCTTCTGAGCGACTCGCCCTATAGAGAGTTGCTGACCAAACTTCGAATCTGGCAGCAAGTAGATTATGATAAAATCTTATACTTGGATTCGGATGCCTTCCTACTACAGGACCTGGATTCTATCTTCTTAGATTCAAGCCTAAGCACGATGTCGAAGACCAGGACCACCAGCCAAACAGACTCTGCGGAGGTCATGCCGCCCGAGACGTACTTAATGGCCGCCTCTTCTGATACCCGAGGCCGCCAAAGCGGGTGGAAAGAGCAGGAACAACATGATCATCTCTGCGCATGTTTTATGCTCTTATCGCCGTCGCTCGCGCTGTTCGACTACTACCTGTCCATGCTTGCAACGCTAGATGCTCCACTGGACTCTGCGCACCCCGAACAGGATCTATTGCGCCATGTTCATGAGCGACATGGCTCTATGCCATGGAAAGAAATATCCGTGCAATGGAGCACCGGTGACAGCGAGGACGACGGAAGTCGGTTCAAAGGTGCACAGAGCGTGCATATTGAAAGTACGACTGGAGAAAATGCTGTCGATGGTTCGTGGAAGACATTGGTTGAAGAGATGGAGATTTTCTATGTCATCTAGAGGAAAGTGATACAATTAATTAATGACTTATCAGTATCTTTGTATGCACTCGTAGCACTACTGATAAGAACAGTACCGTGTTGAGACCGATGCGCAGATAGTCAAGACTCAAGCTAGCGCAACCGTGCCGCAAACTATTTTGGGGGTCTCGTTGTAACCAGCATTCCTCATACCCTCCGCACCCGGTCCCCGGTATTTCGTTGCAGAACATCTGGGAGCAGAACATAATGCGGAGACTATGGAGTCTCAACCTCCCGGTATCTTCTCGTATCTACCTAGGTAGTGCGGGAGCTCGATGTGATCTGTTGGGTGCATAGCAAACTTATCCATGCACATGGCGAATCGAGTGGACCCTGCTGTCGGCTCAACAAATCCACGCTTTCACATGCTTCCAAGCTGCACCAACGTTTGCAACAAATTTAGACTTTCCGTCATGCGAACCGGGCATACGAGACTGTGACTTTTTATCCTGACCTGCTGCACCCGTCCTCTTTCATTATCATGATCATTGAACCCTCCATTCCTAGCATTCTGCTTTCGCTGGCCCTGAGTCTGTGGCATTACAAACGTTGACTGGTATAACCTCTCCACCTGCCATGGCCCAGCATGACCCGTCGCCACCGGAGTTCGAAGGATTCCAAGTACAGGAAGACCGGAAAGACCCTCAGCCCAGCATGATTTTCTCCATTCTCCCGGCTGTTGTGCAGAATCGCATACCTGCTCTACCATCACTCCGCCGATCCATCACAGACCTACACACGCGAACGTTGCACGCAAAAAGTCCAAGCATAGATACCGAGATATCTGTGCCGCCAACTCCTCCTCCGAGATACTGTTCAAGACCAGGGAGCGGAACTGCTACGCCCACTCTGTTGTCACTCACACCGGCCGATGGGGAAGAGACAGACGGGGAAGATGCATCGTTTCAAGGCAGCCTCAGCGAGCGGCCTCAATCATCAAGTTCCACTTTCCTCCCACCATTTTCCTTGTCGGAGTCGGAGACCGGTATCAATTGGAAATATGCAAATCAAGGTAAGAGATATTGAACGGGGATTTCGAACATATCTGATGATCTCTTGTAGGTATCAATTTGACAACACAGGCGTATCAAGAATCTAGCATTCGAGCACGACGACCGAGCGAAGGGTCTGTGACACTGACTCGGCAATTATATCTTCATGGAATTACTTATCTGTTACGAGGACTGCCAGAAAACCTGACTCCTGATGAAAGCCTGGGTATCATAGCCGCAATCCCACCTAGTCTCATGGATCTCAACAGCGATCTCAACGATCATGCGATGATCTCGATTCCGGAAAAGAAAGAAGATCCTAGTGTGGAGGATAGTGGGCCTCCATCATTGCTCCATCGATTAACGGCCATTGCAGTGTTTCAAACATTCGTTCTTCTACAGCTGTTGCTCCCCTATGTAAAGCTGTTCTTAGGTCATGCGTATCGCTTCGAGAGAAAACATCAGATCACACAACGTGTAATGAGCAAGAGTATCACCACAGTTGATGAGCTGAGTCGAAGAGGATTACAGCTGTCGCATACCGTCTGCCAGATGAACGATGGAAAGGTTGGGCAGGCGATCAACGATCTAACTCTCTGGTGGGTCCGCGGCTTGACGGGTGGCCTTCAACAAGGGATTACGGACGGGGTCGTCATGATCCAAATGGAAAAGGACTCGAATCGCAATCGCAGAAAGAAAGACACGATCTGATGGTTTCTGCATATTTTAGAGCATTTACCCCACTGTATGGCAGCGTTTATAGACATGATACCTTTGAATGAATTCCCATTATGTTTGAAAATACCGAAAAAAGTAAATTTGATCTTACATTGTCCCTCTACACATATGTCATTTACATCTAGTTACAGCATGATGTAGTTTCAGATCAGTACCTACCTACCTAGGTACATTGGTGTTATACATGTGCCAAATTGGACGCTTTATCTACACGTGATGATAACGACATTTCTCCTTAGCGCGTTGCGGCGGGGAGCACGTCCCCTCGAAAAGTTCGACGCAATTTCCTAAAGATATCGAGCGCCTGGTCTTCCGATCTATACACACTCTCGAACTGTTCTGAAGGGATCAGTGGATTTGAAATACACCATATCGTACGATTAAATTCTCCGATCATATTTCAATTGAAACCAGGAATACCATCTCCCATTGCTTCAAGCACCATGTTTGGCGCTTTTCGAAGATGTCCGGCGTCTCTCTCCCGAGTCGTGCCCACGCCCTGCCTCTCCTCACGAATATTACGAACACCTTTGGCTCGACCGTCGAACATCATTAGCACAAGTAGATCTAATGTTCCCCGTATATCCGTCTCTGCGTTCCACCAAACCGCGAGGTGGCAAGAGGCTTCAGCACAAACACAGTCTGAAGAGACGACAGAACCTGCGCGCGTCGAGCCCGCACCGGCAACTGAGTTCAGTGAACTCGCTATGCGTGGACTTGTTCATGATAATGTGATTAACACAATCACTAAGCAAATGAAACTGAGGACCATGACCGACGTCCAGTCTCGAACTATCAACGAAGCACTGAGCGGATCTGATATGTATGTTTCGATGTCATGATGCATTGTCTCAGCTAACACGATGATAGTATTGCTCAAGCCAAAACTGGTACCGGTAAAACTCTCGGATTCCTCGTCCCTGTCATCCAGCGCATCATTCAACAAAACCCAGCACTGGGCGAACGAGTCCGCGGTTACAAACGTGCTAGACCAGATGATATCAAGGCCATTATCATTTCCCCCACTCGAGAACTTGCGGAACAGATCGCTGTCGAAGCACAGAAGGTTGTTGCTGGGACTGGCATTGTGGTCCAAACAGCCGTAGGTGGCACACAAAAGAATATGATGCTCAGGAAGACTCAAAGAGAAGGATGCCACATACTCGTTGGAACTCCAGGCCGTCTAGTTGACATATTTTCCGATCCTTATTCAGGTATCAAGGCCCCTCAGCTAAATGCATTGGTTATGGACGAGGCAGATAGGCTTCTGGACCAAGGATTCACTCGAGAAATCGACGAACTGAAAACGCACCTCCCCGACCCCGAGGAAGTCGACCGTCAGACCCTCATGTTCTCCGCAACGGTCCCACGAGAAGTCGTGGCGCTTGTCAGGGCCACCCTGAAGCCCGGATTTCATTTTGCCAGGTGCATTAACGAGGAGGAAGAGCCAACCCACCACCGAGTTCCTCAAAAGGTTGTGAATCTGGCTGGCTTTGAGAACACAATGCCAGCATTGTACGAGTTAGTCCTTCGAGAAACCCAAGCTGCAAAGGAGACCGGACGTCCCTTCAAGGCCATAGTTTATTACAACTCTACGGCCGAAGTAAAACTCGCCTCCTCCGCATTCTATAAGCTATCTGGTGGATTCAAGCGAGATAAGAAGCTTCACGGTTTGAATGCATTCGAAATCCACTCCAAACTCACTCAAGGGCAACGCACGAAGTCCTCGGACAGTTTCCGCCTCGCCAAATCCGCGATTCTCTTTTCTTCTGATGTTACAGCTCGTGGTATGGATTTCCCGAATGTTACCCACGTGATCCAGATCGGTCTCCCAAGAGATCGTGATACGTATATCCATAGGATTGGTCGCACCGGTCGCGCTGGAAAAGAAGGTGAAGGCTGGCTCTTCGCCGTCCCAGTAGAGCACAGGGAGGTGTCCAGGCGTCTCAACAGGCTTCCTCTGACGACAGATAGCTCTCTTGAGACTGCTTCATTGGATATGACGACTGAATCCGAAGTCCCCGAACATGTATCGGGAATACTCCAGGAGGTATCGGGCGCGTTCAAGAAAGTCTATCCTGATGAGCTCGAGGCCGCTTTCCAAGGGTTATTTGGTGGATACCAGTGGTACTCTAATAAGCACGAGCTGATTGAGGCAGCGAACAAGCTGGCCGAATTTGGCTGGGGCATGGAGCAACCGCCACCAGTGCCTTCAAGCGTATGGAATTCGGGTGGTGGCCGTAGGGGTTTTGGTGGACGCGGAGGCTTTGGCAGGCAAGGTGGCTCCGATCGCGGGCAAGGCTTTGGCGGACGAAGAGACTTTGGTGCAAGAGGAGGTTCTGGTGGACGGGGAGGCTTCGGTGACAGGGGTGGTTTCGGAGGACGACGAGACTCTGGTGAAAGAGGAGGTTCACGTGGACGAGGAGATTTCGGCGATAGGGGTGATTTCGGTGGACGGCCCCGCGAGAGGCGGTCCAACAGTTTCGCATACTAGGTGAGTGAGAGAGGAACTTCTTTTGTCCTCACTTGCTGATCAGTTACCGGTTTGTAATGATGTTTCTGTACATTATTGTTTTCACTTCGACCATACTCACGCACACTTCACATGTACTATAATATTTGTCACGTTGGCGACACGACGGTAGGGGAACGAAGCTCGGCATCAAATCACGGGACATGGCTACCAATGGGCGTTTGAATGGACAAGAGTTGCGAGTGTAGGATCTTTTGCGGCGGTAACGCATCTCCAATCAATGTAGAACAGGCGTTGTGGGTTTAGAGGGGTCTCAGAAAAAGTACGCATGATGAAGGCCAATTCGAATACCAAAATCTTATTACTCCATTCACCTACTGGTGTTTTGACTCTGGCTGCTGACATTCCGAAATTACGACTATGCTCCCATATCCGCAATTCCTTGACTTTGGCATTTGACTAGAAGGTATGTTGCTCCACATGATGATCGCAAGTAGCGCGGGAAACATTCGTACACACAGGCGCTGGCAATCTTGCCGCAATGAGGATCGAACTTCCGATACAGAACGAGAAACCCTACTGGCTGTATCGATATGTCCGTGATATCGACGGGAACACCACATCTTATTACAACCCAGGTGGCGAATTTGGCGCATGAGCTAGATGGGAACCCAGACGATTCTACTCAGCACACGAGTAATACACACCGATAACAGCCAAAGAACCCCCGATTCGTTCGTTCCAAGAATGCATGCACGTCGTCGTCCTTTTGTGGTTGTATTGTCATCTACTCGTAGTATCGACGCGTAATTGTGCATTTTATTCTGCGCTGGTGAGGCAGCGACTGTTGATCTGGGTGGTGGCAATTGTACAAACGTTCTACAAGCTAGAGGTTTCAAGCAGCAATAATGGCAAACGTTGTAGGCTTGGTCCACATGATCACATGGAAGGCTGAGTAGAGACGTAACTTCTACAAATCTGTTTGGTGCCCGCTCTTTGACAGATGGATACAATCAGTCGATGCACCGCAAATCATTCTTCATCCTAATTTCAATTCGGATCATACGGCAGTTTCTATCAGTTGGTGCTACAGTTACATTCGAGTTGGCGTATGTATAATGTGAGGTCGGAAAAAGATAGGGCGTAAACGAGACTTGCATTGAGAAGGCGGGTGGTTTATCTTCCAAGACACAGACTGTATGGCGCCGAGTTATTGTACAATATTAGTATCCATGGTCTACAGAGGATGTCAGATGACTACTAGCTCTTGCTGCTTGAAAGAAGTCAACACAAAGATAATTCTACGATTGTGTCTCTTTGTTGTGATGATGGTGGACGACAAAAAAAAGTCTCGATTGGTGTACTGGGACCCTTTCCGCACGCACAATTTCGGCAAACGTTTATCTCGGTTAGCGGTTTGCAATACGACTTAGAGCCACTACTATCGGGTGCGATGGAGCCCAGACAATATGGGGAACAGAAACCATTTACTCAAGAAGGGGGAAATTTTGATTGCACACGTGGACTGTTAAGCCGGGGAGGGGACTGCACCTACGTATCAGCTCGAGAATCGAGTGTTGTCTCTGTCCGTTGTCTGGGGAGTCGCACCGAACTGGGTACTGCAGAATTGTGGATGAATGTTATCGCAGCAGGGATGTTTTAGCTTCCTAGAAACTTGCCCTAAGAGAATGGAAATGGTAGTGATTGGTGGAGGCAATAAAGCAATATCTTCTTCAGGCGTGAAGGAACTCAATGCAGATACAGGTCAGTGGACGGTACCATTCTGAGGAAACACGCCGATTTGCTTACGTTCTGGACTCTGAATGGCTATAATGTTGCTAGCTTGCCTGCCGCTGCAGCGAATGAGTCAGGGAAGACGGTCAATGATCGATAAGCTGCAGAGGAATCCGCCACTTTACTACGAACATGTTGACCGTGCTGCACTGTGCATTGTCTTTGCACAGTAAGCGTCGTACCAATGATGGATGGCTCAATATCCAGCAACTCGTGTTTTTTCTTTTCACTTCTTCTCTTCCCTCTTCAGTAATATGTTCTGACCAATAGGAGCATATTCTATCACTCTTAGCGTGGCGCTAATTTATCTTGGGGACAACCTCATCTTGTGGCTAGACTAAGGAACGTGGCCATCCCGCGCTGCCACCTCCCTTTCCCCAGAACATTTTTGAATTCACAAAATTGTACACATCTGATGCTTTTCGACCATTAGTAGAAGGCCTTAAAGTTAGAAGTCATGGCCTCGAAGATGCTCCTATAGCCTGCATTCGATATCGCAAGTTGCTTACCTACCCTATGACCTCGCTATGTTACTTCGGCCTCGACTTATTGGAAAATAAGATTTCAATGATACGCCCCGACTCCTGGGAAGAACGTTTGGGCTATTGCCATTAGTGTCAGGCCGTAAAATAGGACGCGTGAATGCCCAAATCTTGGAGGTCCTCTCTTTGTCTAAGTAAGCTTTTGATTTCGTCGGCCACCCTTCCAACCCTAGGGCAGCCTATGAAAGTGATGGAGCCGCAAATTTTTGACTCAATGTGCATCGACATAGGAAACTAATTCAGTTCGTTGATCGGATTGTGAGGCTGAAGGGTCGAGGAACACTGCGTAGAAATGGTTTGTGATATGTTCTGGCGGTGATGATCGCGGCCACCTCTTTATCTTCCGCCGCCGCCCGGATGCAGCATTTTGCAGCATCTTCGCTTAGGATCGTCATGCGGCAGAACACGTCGTGGGCTCGTACAGGATACAATAATACGAATGTCATATGCCCTATGTTATTTCCAACCCCACTTGAGATACTATTCACTTTCTTCCAGGCTGTCTGTGTTCAAATCCGAGGCGTGTTGCACTGGCTCTCTGGGTCTTGGCAATTGCGTGCTGGTGCGGAATCACGCAATCCCGCCCAAATAGGTAACTCTGCGTCTGCGCACTTTCGTGGATAAGAAAGGCTCGCCCCCTCCTTCACTCATCTTTGTGTGAAATCAATTTCACCGTCCTCAAACATCGTACATAACTCTTATAAGGGCTTTCACTACCCCAGATTTATCTTTCACTTCCTATCTCGAACACAAGCTTTTAGTCTCCGCTGCCCAGTACCCTTTTTGGTTAAAGGTTGTCTGGTTGTCGTGTGTAACGATCACTCAAACCCAGCCTTCGAGCACGTCAACACGTATTCCACAGATTAGCGAACAACCTCGCTATCTGATACGTCCCTGGGGCCTGAAAACAGTTAGACATTAACTTTGATCGTCTACCAAGCAACATGGCCCCCAGCATCTTGCTACAGCATGAACACACGAGCTACTCGGGCCATTCTCCTAAGCGAGTCGATGCAAAGGGTGCAGTGAAGCTGGAGGCCGGTGGCTCGACTAACAATCATCAATCCTTCTCAGCTTCCAACGGCAATGGCAGTCATAACTCATCTGGTACTTCCAACAGTACTACAAACCCAAGCTCTGCCGGAGGCCACTTGAATGGAGCTCAATTCATTACCTCTGAGACCCTTCGCCAGCAGTCCCTCAACTATGCCACAGGCAGTGCTGATAATGGCCGACCGAAGCAGCCAAACATTCTCTACATCATGGCTGACCAAATGGCCGCTCCCCTTCTAAAGATGAATGACCCAAACTCTCCAATCAAGACACCAAATATCGATAAACTCGCCGAGACGGGCGTAGTGTTTGGGAGCGCTTATTGCAATTCGCCCCTCTGCGCTCCATCACGATTCACCATGTGTACCGGACAGCTCCCCTCCAAGATCCGTGGATACGATAACGCATCTGTCTTGAACTCCGACGTTCCAACTTATGCTCATTATCTCCGAAGTGAAGGCTATGAGACAGCACTTGCAGGCAAAATGCACTTTATTGGACCCGACCAACTTCATGGTTTCGAACATCGATTGACTTCGGACATCTATCCTGGCGACCTTGGATGGACCGTTAACTGGGACAAACCAGAAGAACGTCAGGAGTGGTACCATAACATGTCTTCAGTCATGCAGGCCGGTCCTTGCGTCAGATCCAACCAGCTTGACTACGATGAAGATGTCATGTTCAAATCTTCCCAGTACCTCCTGGACTATGTTCGCTCAGACCCATCCACACGTCGTCCGTTTGCCTTGACGGTCTCTCTCACTCACCCGCATGACCCCTACACTATGACTCAGGACTACTGGGACCGTTACGAAGATGTCGATATTCCTTTACCCCGCGTAAAGCTTTCCCAAGAGGAGCAGGATACTCACTCTCAACGACTACTGAAGACTGTTGATCTCTGGGACAACCCGGTACCAGATGAGGCTGCCATACGTGCTCGTCGAGCTTATTTTGGGGCTTGCTCTTTCGTCGACGACCAGGTCGGCAAGCTTGTGACCATCCTCAAGAACTGCCACCTGGACAAAGACACTATCATTGTATTCTCCGGCGATCATGGGGACATGCTTGGTGAGCGAGGCTTGTGGTACAAGATGTCATGGTTCGAGAACAGTGCTCGTGTACCAATGATCATCAATTATCCCGCCAAATTTACACCCAAGCGAGTCACTGAATCAGTTTCTACCATGGACTTGCTGCCAACGTTCATCGACCTTGCCGGGGGTGATATGTCGGTAATGAGACCAGTAGATGGAGTCAGCCTTTACAATTACCTGGTCTCCGATAAGCCGGGCAAGGATGAGGTATTTGGCGAATATATGGGAGAAGGAACGGTCACTCCTGTCGTCATGATCCGACGGGGAAAATGGAAGTACACAAGGTCCCTGGTCGATGACCCTCAATTGTTCGACCTTGTCAATGATCCACAAGAACTGGTCAATCTGAAAGATTCGCAGGAGCCTGAGCATCGTGACGCTTTTGAGGCTTTTGAGAGGGAGGCCGATGCAAAATGGGACCTCCAGCAACTCCACATGGACGTCTTGTCCAGCCAGCGTGAGCGTCGCGTCGTTTGGGGCGCTCTTCAAATTGGTCGCAGGGAGCCATGGGACTATCAGCCGCCCCATAACGATCGTGACCGATTCATTCGTTCTCACATTCCTCTCGACGAACTCGAGCGTCGTGCTCGTTTCCCAGTCGTGGACTATCTTGGCCGGCCCAAAACAGCCGCGGCTTCCCACCATGGGGCGGCTGGAGCATGTGGAGAATAGATCTCCATGACCACATGTACATCGACTAACACATACAGAAGGTGCATATATCTCATACAGAATGCACTGATGACGGGTTTGCTATGATGAGAGGATTTTCTATTTATGCGAAATTAAGCGTTACAGCGGGGACCATAAAGGAGCATTCAGGGGATCTTGAGTCTGTCTGCCACTTTCAGGATAAAGTGGGCAACTGCACCTATATGTTCCACATGGATAGTCATAAACACTCCCAGACTGAGTCTGTGTAAATATCTGAATCAAACAATATCATTAAACCGCTTTGTTGCATGATCATCATCGTCTTTGTGAGAGGCGAAGTAATAACATTGGTATAATAAAATGTGATATCGGCAGGATCCAGTGCTGATATTGGCATTCGTGTCAGGAAGTAGTAACGTTTAACAGGTTTATCTGTGGACGTGTCGGAAACATTGGGATCCGCTTGCGGATTCGAATCGTTTCACGGTGATACCTTCGTGCACGTGACTCGGGCTGGAACCTTCCAATGAAGGCGGAGAGGTGACCTACTTAAGATCTGTCGCCCACGTATTTCCTTATTCTTACACTGACCGCACCCACCTCTTTGCACTTCGAAAGTCCTACGTCCGCCGATATACCCTGCAAATCAAACCTTTTCCCACATCATCGAACGCCATGTCTACCGCTGCTCGTCGCCGACTGATGCGAGACTTCAAGGTACGCCACCCCGGTACTCGAAATCATCGACGCTCGCTCCCACGTTCCGAGATGTGAAGTCGCGTGCTTGGTTTTGATACCACTTGGCTAACACTACCCATCAGCGCATGCAAACGGATCCTCCTGCTGGCGTCTCAGCTTCACCTATAGCCGATAATGTGATGACCTGGTATGGCCACCCCGCACGCGACTCAAGCTCTGACACTTTTGGAGGATCACTGACACGACTGCAGGAACGCAGTCATTATCGGGCCTGCGGAGACTCCATTTGAAGATGGAACCTTCCGCCTGGTAATGCACTTTGAGGAGGCATATCCAAATAAACCGCCAGGCGTTAAGTTCATCAGCCAAATGTTCCATCCGAACGTGTATGGCACCGGCGAGCTTTGCCTTGACATCCTACAAAACCGCTGGAGCCCAACATACGACGTTGCTGCCATCTTGACAAGTATTCAAAGGTGAGAATCGGTGGTCCTGCAAGTACGGGTGTTATTGTGGTATTAACCTGCCTCGATAGCCTACTCAACGACCCAAACACCTCCTCGCCCGCAAACGTTGAAGCGTCAAACCTATACAAAGACAACCGCAGGGAATACACGAAGCGCGTTCGCGAGACAGTGGAGAAGAGCTGGGAGGATTGAAGCAACGCTTAGATGAGCCAGAGTAGACTCTCTGGATAAGCGGATGGCTCGCATCCCTGCTGACTGTGATGGGTTTCTTCTCTGGAGTACATGCGGCATATGGAGTAGCGGTTTATACCAGTTCACGATGTATCTTATTACATGATTACTTTGTGGTTCGGCACAGCGAGGCGTTTGGGATTCATTCAGTACTTTGGCCACGCTTAGCCCTATGCTGGCCACCTTTGTGATTTATTACATTCACTTGTGCATAGCTAGCTGTTGGATAGTAGATTGAGTATATATACCAATACAGCCACAAGTCATGAAACAAAAAATAATGGGAGGAAATGCCACCTGCCTTTCTGCTGTATCGCTCTATCGCTCTGCCGCTCCACTGTCGCTATCGATACACCCCCGCCAAACGAGCTTGGCGCGAGAGGGAGTCGCGCTAGGTGGCCCTGTAACAACATCAAATGTACCCAGGCCAGGCACCTCGACCCGGCAACATCTACCCTTCACTCACCGTTAATGTTCCTCTTTCCCCCTCCCAGTGACACATTCGTTCGCTCACAGAGCTTTGTTTGTTTGTGAGGCTTCGCTGCGTCCCCGAACTGCAAGCTAACGCTGTCCTCGAAAAGGCGGGACCCTTCCTCTTCCCCTTAAACCGTTGCGGGGCCCTTAATTACATCGAACGCGCCGAGCCTCTTCATTACAAACAACCTGCAGGTCCCACGACAGGAGTTCGCAGCGACGCACCTCTAAATACGTCAGATACTGTGAAAGCACACACTTGAGTGAGGGCCGTTGGGCCGAGTCGCGAATACACACCGCAATCATGGCGTAAGTGGTACCATAAATAACGGCGGTATCGGTATGGGAACAAAAGCTAATATTGTTGTGTCTACAGGTCCAATTCCATAAAAGGTACGAGGCATAACTTAGGAGTCGCCGTTCTCTTGCAGGAAATTGTACTAACTACGGCTACCTGCAGTGGTGGCACGATTCCGCCCGCAAAACAAGATGGAAATCGCGAGCGGGGGAGAACCGATTGTGGAGTTCAGCTCGGAGGACACATGTAAAATTCAAGTAAGTGTAGTTCAGGCCACTGCATTGCTATCAGGCTTCAGGAAAGCTACCGAGAGCCATAGTCGCTAATGTTTACTACTTTTATAGTCTAATGAAAACTCCGGAGCTTTTACGTTCGATCAAGTCTTCGATATGGCCTCCCGCCAGATTGATGTCTTTAATTTCTCTATTCGATCGACTGTAGACGATATTCTTAACGGCTACAATGGTACTGTCTTCGCCTACGGCCAGACAGGAGCGGGAAAATCGTACACTATGATGGGAAGCGATATAGACGATGACGAGGGCAAGGGTATCATTCCACGAATCATCGAACAAATCTTCGCCAGTATGTTGGCATCGCCGAGCAACATAGAGTATACTGTACGCGTCAGTTACATGGAAATTTATATGGAGCGTATTCGAGATCTGCTCAACCCGGTCAACGACAATCTCCCGGTACACGAAGAGAAGAGCAGGGGAGTGTATGTCAAAGGCTTACTAGAGGTTTACGTCTCAAGCGTAGCTGAGGTGTATGAGGTGATGCGAAGAGGTGGAGCAGCGAGAGCGGTTTCGGCCACGAACATGAATCAGGAATCCTCACGGTCTCATTCGATCTTCGTTGTAACCATCACACAAAAGAATCTCGAAACCGGGTCAATGAAGAGTGGTCAGCTGTTCCTTGTCGATTTGGCTGGTTCCGAGAAGGTCGGCAAGACTGGTGCCAGTGGACAGACTCTTGAAGAGGCGAAGAAGATCAACAAGAGTCTTAGCGCCCTGGGTATGGTTATCAACTCTTTGACCGACGGAAAATCAACGCACGTTCCTTACCGAGACTCGAAACTTACCCGTATTCTACAAGAGTCCTTGGGAGGTAATTCTAGGACCACGCTCATTATCAACTGTTCCCCGAGTAGTTACAATGACACCGAAACCATCAGTACATTACGATTCGGTATGCGAGCGAAGAACATCAAGAACAAGGCCAAGGTCAATGCAGAGCTTAGCCCGGCAGAGCTTAAGCAACTTCTCAAGAAGGCACAGGGACAGGTCACTTCGTTCGAGACCTACATATCTGTCCTGGAGAGCGAAGTCAACATCTGGCGTGGTGGCCAGTCTGTTCCCAGGGATCAATGGACCCCAGCAATCGAAAAGGGACCCAGTACAGGCAAAAGGCAACCTCCTACCACACCCTCGAGAGCAGATACTCCGTCCAGATTAAGCACAGCTCGAGGAGTCGAGACTCCATCCCGGCCGGATTCGAGATTAGATCTTGAGCGATCAGGAACGCCTAGCATACCTTTAGAGAAGGATGAAAAGGATGAGTTCCTGAAACGGGAGAACGAACTTCAAGATCAAATAGCTGAGAAGGAGTCACAGCTTGCCAAAGCTGAAGATCAACTCAAGACGGCAAAGGACGAGCTTCAATACTACAAGGATCGAGATGCAAAATCACTTAAGGACAATGAGCGCATCACTGGCGAACTAAACGAGATGCGCATGCAGGTCGAGAAATTGAATTTCGAGGGCAAGGAGGCGCTCATCACCATGGACAGTCTCAAAGAGGCCAATTCCGAGCTTACGACTGAGTTGGACGATATCAAACAGCAGCTTCTCGATGCTAAGATGAATGCAAGAGAGACTAGTGCTCTTTTGGATGAAAAGGAGAAGAAGAAGGCCGAAAAGATGGCTCAGATGATGGCCGGCTTCGATCTCGGCGGAGATGTGTTCAGCGAGAACGAGCGCAACATCCGCAAGATGATTGAGCAAATCGACAATCTACATGAAGTGAGCTCATCAGGTGAGATCGTAGCACCTGACGAACTTCAAGACCTTCGACAGAAGCTTGTGGAGACGCAGGGAATCGTCCGACAAGCCGAGCTCTCGTTGACCGCTCGTGGCGAGGAGGATCAAGTGCATAACCGCCGCCGCGAGGCCTTGGAGTCTCGTGTAGCAAATCTCCAACAACAATATGAGGAATTGCTCGAGCGAAATCTATCAGATGCGGATACGGAAGACATCAAGTCCAAACTCGCAGATGCATATGCCGCTCGCCAGGAAGGCAATATCGAGCTTGCGGAGGAGCTCAAGCTGGATGTTGCACGCAAGGCAGAAGAGAACCAGAAACTCAAGGCAGAAGTCGACAGTCTTCAGCAACGAATCAAGAGCGGAGCCATTGCTAATGGAGCCGCTAATGGTATCAATGGTAAAACTGTGCAGCAGCAGATCGCCGAATTCGACAACATGAAGAAGAGCCTGATGCGAGATCTGCAGAACAGGTGTGAACGGGTAAGTGCATGGACTTTTTCCCAGTCGTCTATACGAAAAATGAATACTAATCCTTGGATGAACAGGTTGTCGAGCTTGAAATTTCACTTGATGAAACACGGGAACAGTATAACAATGTCCTGCGGACATCTAACAACCGCGCACAGCAAAAGAAGATGATGTTCTTGGAACGTAACCTTGAGCAGCTCACTGTTGTTCAGCGTCAACTGGTTGAGCAGAACTCCTCGTTGAAGAAGGAGGTCGCGATCGCAGAGCGCAAATTGATTGCCCGTAATGAGCGTATTCAATCTCTTGAGTCACTCCTTCAGGATTCTCAAGAAAAGCTCACTGCCGCGAACCACCGGTATGTGCTGCCGAAACTTTCTTCAAAACTCTTTTCATTCTCCTTCAAATCCCACAAAAACAACCAATCCAAACAGCAAAAGATTCTTCAAGATAGGAGGCAACCGTTTCCTCATCGCCCACCACCACTTTACTTTTGTCCACTTTCAGAGCCAGAGTACGTTTTTATTAACAGATTTCCTAGGTTCGAAGCACAACTCACCGCGGTCAAAGAACGCCTCGAGGCAGCCAAGTCCGGTTCAACTCGCGGCCTAGGATCCCCCACGTCAGGCGCGTCATTCGCCGGAGCCTTTGGCGGTGCCGTAGGTTCTCGCATTGCGAAGCCCCTCCGAGGCGGCGGCGGCCCAGTACAGGACGGCCCAGTCCTCCCGGTCCTGAGCAATCTCCAAGCCCAAGAAAGCGGAAACCAAAACAGTGGAAAGCGAACAAGCTGGTTCTTCAACAAGCAATGACCTATTGGCCCCTAGGCTACTCAACGTCTTCCAATCTCTTGGGACATTTCTCCACTTCCTCGTCATTTTCATCTAACCTCCACCCCTCTGCTTTGGTAGCTCTGAGATTGGCGTTTTTCCGGGATTCAGGAGATTGATCAGTTGGGTAAGATTCGATAAAGCGCCCCTCGTACGAGGAGAGCATACATATACTGATTTCGATATTCCGTCGGGTCATATGCAAGCGGGAATTTGGGACGAAACGGGACGGACGGTCGGTCATGTGTCAGTTTAACGAAGGGAAGGCAAGAAAGAAAGAAAGAAAGAACGTGATGACATTTTCCTTTGTGGTATTGGAAGGGGCCCCATGCATCGCTGCGGGAGTTGAATGTGCCTTTTGTTTATACATCCCATTTCTTCCTTTTTTGTCGGAATCGGCATTGCTTTGCAATATTCCCCCTCTCCTTCCCCCCTTTCGTTTCTCCAAGTACCACAATCTCCCCCAATAGATAGATGCATTGAATTAAACGAGCCGCTGCTACTTCCCTCATGAACTTCTCTGGCGCTTTAGAACATACATGCACGCAGTAGTAGCATACTTTGTGATTTCATGCATAGATTTGCCAGAACGGGAATGACCATGGGGGGAAAAGACCCATCGAGATCAATATAATCTGACCATAAGGCAAGCCTCGCACATGCCAACAGATCCTGTCATCTTTCCGCACTCCGCTTAGAGTTTAATTGAGCCGAATATTGGAACGTTGGTGCAGTGGCGAATAGACCGGGTACCGAGATATCGCGTCTTACTTAGCGATTTAAGCCGAAATCAACATCCTGAATCCTCCCGCCAGAGAATAGAGACGAGAAGTACATCAAGCTGCTTTATGTCAAAAGCTTGCTAGAGATACACAAATCATTGGAAATTTTAGATAATTTGATAATTTGATAATTTGATTTAAATTGTTTTTGTGTCTTTATTTCTTAGTCTGATTGGTTATGTTAGGAGTCGCGCCAATTATACAATAGTGAACTAATACATCATTGCAGACTTCTGCGTGAAGGGTGGGGGTATATGTGGTGTTCCAATGCTGTGCTTGAAAGGAAAAGGAAAGTTTGACGTAAAAGAAAATGATAGGAAAGGATAGTGTTCAGTTCGCTTTTGAATAAATAGGGATGTGATGATCCGGGATATTCAAGTACAGTGTCAGTTCGTGGAAGAAAAAACACCTGGTGTGTATATGTATAATACAGATTCTGTGCCACACTCGACCTATCTTGGTTTGCGAGTGTTGACTAAAAAAATTAGAAGGCTGGTCGGCCGATCAGCGAGGGATCAGCCCATTCTTCGCTTTGTTGCTTGTGCAATGTTGGATTCGCGTTAGGGCCGTTGACGGCAGGGGCAGGCGGGTTTTGGGCCTTGCTGAAGTAAGACCCATCGATACCCATGGCTCGGCCAAATTTTGAAAGTAAAGTCTGACCGTTGCCTGCAAGAGGAGGTTGCCGTCTTTGGGAGAGGGGCCTTTGGCCAGATGTAAGGTTTAAAGGTTTGGGTATTAGGGACTGGTCGAGCTTGATATCATCCCATCCTTTGTGCGTAGGCGATGGTGATACAGCGGCGTGCGGTGTTCTGAGAATGCTAGAGTTGAATGACGTGTTCGTGGAATGGTTAGGGGAGGATGACAAGTGTTCAGGGGTGTAACGCCCCGCGGCGTAGGAGGCGTAGGAGAAACTGTCTGGCGATTGTGCGTTGGAACGAGAATAGGAGAGGCTAGAAGCGCCCCGATGGTGAGGTGCGGCAGGCGAAGTCGGCGGTGCAACAGCAAGGTAGTTTCCATAAACATTCTTCTCGGGCGGATGACGATCCGAATAACGTGGTGAGCGAGGTGAGCGTGGTGATGATGTCGGGGCTGCGGCGAGCATGACTATCGAGTCGGGTGTTTCACTGCGAACATTAAGGAGAAGATCGTGCTCGAAAGGATCTGAGAAAGGATCACTGTAGCGATCGGAAGCGCGTACAGGCTCTCTAGGAAATCTATGAGCCGGTGGCCCATACGGTGATAACGGTGGATAATCTGCAGCTGCATTGAATGGATTTACGGCGAGGTCGGAGTATTGGCCTTGAATATTGCCAGCAGGTCCCCCAGACCCGTTGAAACCTGGACTAGGCTCTGGTGAAGGGATGATAGGCTCCCGGAATGGATTTTGAGGTAAACGGCCTGTACTGTAGCGCGGAGAGTGCGTTGGTAGCGTTCCATAACCCGCCGCCCCTCCAGACATCATCGGTGCACTGTTGGCACCAGTTTGGTCATCACCTCTGGCTGGGGGATCGTAAATGTAGGCAACCTCTGGGTAAACGCTACCCCCGCTCTTCCGGTTCGCAGCTGCATTTCTATGGTAACGGCGGGCTAGAAACAAAGCAGCAATGATTGCTATGATCAAGCAGGTTGTGCCCCCAATAGCAATACCTGCAGTCTGAGACTTCGACAGAGGTGGGGCACTGGGCTCATTCGCTCCTGCTGCTACGCCAGATGAAGAACTTGCAGGCGGCGGAGCAGCTTCGCTATTAATCAACTGGGTTGGTGTTGTCGTTGAGGCAATGGTGCTAAAGCTCCCGTTTTCCGAGCTAGAAGTCGAAATATCCGTAGTGCTGGTTGGGGTTCGAGATGTTCTAGTGGAGTTTGATGAACTTGACTGGGTCTCTGTCGTTTCGCTTATCGTGCTAGTCGAATTTCTGGATGCCGAGTCAGGCACCCTGGAAGAGGTTTCCAGCGAGTCTACTTCTAGGGAGCTCGATGAGGTTGATGTAGGTCTGGTGGTGAACGAGCTAGTGGGAGATACAAAGAACCTCGAAGTCGTGATCGTTGACGCATTCGTCGAACCCGAAAGGCTACTTGTAGATCCAGGTGCTGGTCTTGTTGTCGCAGATCTGGTTGAAGAGGTGTTTGCGAATCCGGTCGTGGATTCAAATGGGACACTAGGAGTTGGGACGGAAATTGCTGTAGTGCGACTTGTTTTTGTCGAGCTAGTGAACTCGGAACGGTCTTCTGTTTGGCTGCTTCTAGACGATAGATCTATCACCTCACTAGGAAAAGAGAAGTCAAAGTCGCTAGAGACATCGGGAATGCTTGACTTGGTTGAAGTTCCGAGACTGGGTTCGCCTGTCGGTACCGATCTGGTAGTCGCTGAGGGTTCGCTGAAACTGCCACTGAACAAGCTTGAAGGTCTGGTGAATATTGGTGTTTGGACCGGAGCGCCTGTGCTTGATACTTCATCCACCGATGACGAGATGCCGGGCTGGAAGGGCCCTTGGGTAGGGAATGGTATTGACTGGAGCTGACTTTGCACTTGGGATAGAATCGAAGATAAGATACTGCTTAAATCTGGTATGATGTCTGTTGCAAAGGGGACCTCAGGTGTGGGCTCTGGATTACCAAATGTCCTTGTTGTTCTCAAAGACGAAGAAACCGGAGGAAAAACATTGATATCAGATGTAGATGGTCTAGGAAGGAAGATAGAGGAGACGATGGGTGGCAAGGGTATCTCCATCACCGAAGTAGCAGTGATGACCGATTGACTTGTCAATTGGTCAAATGTAGGCTCTGATACGATCAACGGAGACGACGTGGTTTCTGGAATGGGAAGCTGTAAATTTACAGTAGATGTACTGAAGATACTAGTAACGGGCAGGGGCTGAGGAATGAGTACAGTTGTAGTGGTTTCAAATGTAATGGCACTCGTTGAAGTCGATGTCTTGAAGATGCGGGTTAGCAATACTTTGGTACCATGATCGGGATTGTGCTGCAATACCTGACTAGAGAGGGAGATCGGTGGATCAATAAATGATGGTACCGGGGCGGCAATTGTAGAGGAAGGATCTGCGATTGGATTTGTCTGGGGAGGTGCGGGCGGTAAACCAACTGACGTGGGGAATCTGAAATCGCTCGAGGTTGGAACCTGAACTGGAGGAGAAGGAGGCACTGGTGGTCTAACTGGCGTTCCTTCAGCTAACTTCGTCGACGTCTGGCTTGTTGGTTGTTCAACTATGGCGGACGTGAATGTAGATTCCACATTGCTACTTTGTCTTGACTCCGCCGATGGAGCTGACGTTGGCTCAGCGTTCGAGGAAGGTATGACCGGGAGTAGAGCGCTGTTTGTATCCACGGGAGGAGGAGAAGAAGGCTTTCCAGGCAAGCTTGTCGTAGGCCTAACGTTGAGAGACGTAGTTGGTGAGGGGACTGTAGATACGCTCGATCCAGGAATAATTGATGTTTGGATTGGTAGAGGCGGTGGAGGCCGAGAAATCGACGTGGTAGTTGAAAAGAATGCAAGAGAGCTTGTTACTTCTGAATTTACAGGTGTCTGTTGCGCGGGAGGTGACGTAGACAGAGAGGTCAGTGATGTGGTAGTCGAAAAGATCGCGGAACTGGTCTCGTCTGGGATGATCGTCGTCTCTTCGACGTCCGTCTGCATAAAACTAGAGAGTGGAGCAAGGTCCGAGGTTGTCGGACTACTATCTCTGAAGGTCGTCGACACAATCGCGGTCTCCGGCTCTCCAGCATTTTCTGATGTAGTTCGTGTCGTATTCGACCATTGCGCTTGCCTCCTGCTAATGGTAAGGATTCGAGGCTCTCGAAATTGCCCAAAAGGCGCCACATCTTCTGCAGACTTGTCAATGTTGATTTGCGCGAGCGACAACATGAAAATACCACGATTGACTTACGGATGCTATCGAATGTTGCATCCACTGTGACTATGAAAAGTGATGTATAGTGCACAAACAGGAAGCTCTTGAACCACATTGCATTGTCGGGGAAAATTTTGACAAAGTATTTGGCAGCACAACAATAGGAAAAGAAGGACAGGATGAAACAAAATGAATGGCTATAGGTCCTTTACATGGCCGTCGCATTCAAGCGAAGGCCGACGGTATATTACATCTAAGTGGCTGCAGCGCAGCATCCATCGCTTCGGATCCATTACAGAATGATCGGACGTGGGGCTCATTGAACGCATCGGACCAGGGGTAAATAATGATGGTGTAGGAGCCGTAGGGAGTTGCAGTAGGGGTTGCGAGGTCTGCAAGAATAATGTGAGGTTGTGGTCGGAGTTGGGGAGGCTTAGCCCATGCATTGCACGCACCAGCGGGGGGCTACAGTCCGAAGAGTATTGTGGTCAACGTACCACGTCAGCTAACAATAGAAGCTAGATTGCTCGATTATGGTGCGCAGCCACGCAGGGTAGAGACATTAGACATGCCGAGAAAACGTGGGCATACGGGCGATGATGGGGAAGGTCAGGTTAGGTTAGGATAGGAGAGGAAATTGTCAGAACCTTGGTCTGTAGAATGGATTGGGTCTCGATCCCCCAAGCTTTTAGGGTAAGGTATTCCTCCTCCTGTGAGCATTCTGGCGCAGGTACCGTCAGGTACCAATCTTCTTCGTCTCAACAGCACAGTTTGGCTGACCATATTAAACATGAAAGATGTTATTCGAAACGTCATAGAGCTGGCTGAAGACTCTCGATAGGGACGAGCAAAAATGAGCGTCGTATTATAATCTCTATCTACCTAGGTAGTCTTTTGAACCCCAGCAACAATGTAATGGAAGCGCTTAGTGCGCCGTTTTCTAGGTCGCGCACATTGCCTCGCAACCTTTTCTCTTGGTTAACAGCGCATTCTCTACATATAGGCACCAATCGGGAAGAGCGGGCGCAGGAAAGATAAACATTGGTGATCCACAGAAAAGAGGGGCACTCGAGTGGTCGAGAATCCGATCCCATTCTGGACACCTTGAAGGATGACGGTAGATCTTACGGACCCATGTTTCAAGAGTCTGGCATCTACGCGCTCTCTTGATAGGTAGGACAAGCCGGATGTAAGGTACGCTCGCCTTGCAAAAAGGCGTGAGATGTATCCATTAGAATATTGCAGGTAGACATTTCAGCTAAATATAATAGAATCGCAAAGAACTAAGCAAGTCGTAAGGTCGTATGGAATTCCATGATTGTCTGGTGTTGCCCTATGTTTCGTTCAGGATACGACCAAGAGAGGTCTAACACCCGGTTTTCTTATCTGCCTCGAGACGTCTGGTCACACGCCGCACGCTATTCGCCCTGCTTTGTGGCAGAAGTGGCATTCGCCGTGACCACCTGCGCCATACTATCTCGTATGAGCTCTTGCAGCCAAGTAGGAAATCCGCGGACCGAGGCAGCAATGCTAGGCCCAAGGATAAGCTGACCACTTCGGGCATGTATGATTTGCTGGACCATAGCTTCAGCTACAACTGCTGGTTCCACTATCGGATGCTTGACCTTCCTGATACCTTCCTCAATTGCAGTTACCAGTCGCGTCTTTGTCCAGTTAGGGTAGACGATAGTGGTCTTGATCTCAGGGCATTTGTAACGGTGCTTCAACTCTTGAATGAGCCCTTCGTGGAAAGCGGTGAGTGAAGCTTTGGTGCAACTGTAATCGACCATTCCCGCTAACCCCAAAAATGCAGCCATACTTGCCGTAGACATGATATGACCCTTCCGTTGCGTTAGCATGTCTGGAAGGAATTCCTGTACGGTGTACCAATGACTGAGGAGATTGATGTCAAATATTGATCTGAGACGCTCTGGGGTGATCTCCATGATACTGTTGGCGTTGCCTATTCCGGCGTTATTGATCAAGATTGAAGCACTGCCGTGTTGCAAACGAATTGCCTGTCCTGCTTTGCGGACAGCATCCTTCGAAGTAATATCGCAACGGTAGAAGAACGCCAACTTCGCCCCCTCTATATTACTCGTTAGCCTGCGCCAACATGGGGGTTGCACATAAATTTTGCACGAGCATACCATCTTCCGGGCTGATCAATGGGGCTTCCACATCCAAGATCGCGACTCTAATACCATGAGATGTGAGCTTCTTCACAACCTCAGCGCCAATGCCCCTAGAACCGCCAGTGATGACACAAAGCTCCTCTTTCCAATTCCAAGACTCCACATCATTTCCCCACCTCCACCGTTTGTCAGCCCAACGGTTGAGTGCTGAGTTGGCCTCAAACAATAACAATACCACTGACAATATCGAGGCTGTTATTGAAAGTCCCTGATACTCGCCTGAGAAACGAGACAGGAGCGTGGATGAAACAAGGCTCGAACTTGTGGTGAGCAATACTACGGATGCCAATACGATCCCAGGCACGCGAAACATACTGAGGTAGTCTGGAAAAGCTGTAACGGCCTGGAAAGGGTGGAGCACAGAAAGTCGTTTCAGGAACGTTCGAATGGGAGTATGACTGCACGGGGTTGCTACAGGGACGTTAGCCAACCCTGACGAGCAGCTTTCGGATTCAAGGCCAATCTATCAACGTCCGGCCGTACCGCAACGGGACAGTGCGGACGGTCGACAGTATGTATGTACGAGAAGGGATGATACACGAGCTGACAATTACGAACAAGGCAACCAGAAAACCCAGATTAGGACGTTCAAATCCCTTTTCGCCTCGGTAGCAAGTGACAACTAGAAGTATGTACGAATACTTCCGCACAGGTTATATGTAATTGGGGCGAAGGGTGGAGGGCTACGGACTTCGCGTGCAACAAGTGTGGTGGAGCATGCAGGTGGAAGACAGACTCTAGAGTCCGACGTTGACATGAGGTGGTCATAGCTTCATTCAATATATGTACGAGAAGGTAACTAACTCCACCGTATGTAGTTTAGCGTCAAGCTCTGATTAGGTAAACACATAGTACCCCGGACGATCATGCTAAGATCGTAGAAAGTTTTGGCTTGGCATTGCCATGCATCATTGAAGAACAGCCATCTTTAACAACCATACTACCAAAAACCGCGACGTATGTCGTCAATACGGATCAGCAGTTGCTTCGGCCGAACATTAACACCGTTTCTCTATCCGCCTCTCGAATCAGCACTTTCGTGCACTACGCGACTACGGTCCCTCCGTAGGATACATCCAATCTCGAAAAGATGCATGCACGATAACGCGCAATCCGAGAATCAGAACAATGCGGAACCAGATGCAAAATATTCTCAATTAGACCCCACGCCGGACGATTATGCATTGACCCCATTCGCCGACCGATGTATCCTCACCATTGAAGCTGGCTCTGGAGGCCATGGTTGTGTATCTTTTGTTCGAGAAAAGTACATCGAAGAGGGCCCACCTAATGGAGGCGACGGTGGCAGCGGAGGCAATGTGTATATCCAAGCGGTTCGAGGGGAGACATCTCTTCACAAGCTTGCTCGTAGAAGACTCATGAAGGCTGGAAGAGGCCGAAATGGTCAGGGCAAGATGAGAGGCGGCGAGAGGGGCGCTGATGTGCTCATCACGGTGCCTGTTGGGACCATCGTTCGAGAAATCCAACGCCACGATCCTTTCGAAACGGCGGAGAGAGAACACGAAGAGGCAGAAAGAACTGGTCAGATGGACCTTCCCGGTGAGGAAGGAGGGAAGGGGAGCTACAGGAAAGACAAATGGCTTGTCTTTCCGGGTACAGTTCCTACTGAGCTGAATAGGATGGTCTTCCCTCGCCTACCACCACCTCGTCGATCGCACCTTGCAGCGCTTCAACCTGAAGCTCCAATGTGGCTAGACCTGGACAAACATATGGAAACACCTATGCTAATCGCTGCTGGTTCCATGGGCGGTCTTGGAAACCCACACTTCGTAACATCGAATCATTCGAGACCAAAGATGGCCACGAGAGGCGATGAAGGAATGAAAATCTCATTGCAGCTAGAGCTCAAGCTTCTGGCTGATCTCGGATTGGTTGGCCTCCCAAACGTTGGAAAGAGCACACTACTTCGAGCCCTCAGCAACAGCCGAGCTCGCATCGGAAATTGGGCTTTCACAACACTTCAACCAAACGTGGGTACGGTAGTTCTAGATAACCACAAAGGCCGTCCTGCAGTCTTGAGACGAGGAACAGACGGCGAACTGCGAGAGAACTTTACCATAGCAGATGTCCCAGGACTGATTGAAGACGCACATCTCGACAGGGGACTTGGTTTAGGCTTCCTACGGCACGTAGAACGAGCTGCAGTATTGGCTTTTGTCATCGACCTCTCCGCAGGGGATGCAGTGGCTGCGCTGAAGCTACTCTGGAAGGAGGTTTCGGAGTACGAAGCTCTGAGAGAGCGAGAGCTCAATGCAGATACGGAACGCCGCATGGTTACGTATCGTCCTGCTAACAGTGAGACGCGACGGAAGGGCACATCGGAGAGGCTCGAATCCCCTGTGATGAACCCTTCAATTGAAGAGCTTCCCTATCTGACATCGACCGACATCTCATCGAAGCCTTGGTTCGTTGTCGCAACAAAAGCAGATCTCCCAGGTACACAGGCAGTGTACCAAGATTTGCAGATGTACATTCGCCAGATTAATAATGGCGAACAACCGCATCCTAGTGGTCGAAAGAATGCGTGGAAGCGCAATGTTCAGTCGATTCCAGTCAGTGCAATCAAAGCAGAGGGTGTTGAAATACTTCCTCAGCTTGTGATGGACTTGCTCGACGAATGATTTATTCAAGCGATTAGATATCATATACAGGAGCTACCATCCGGCACACCAATCGCACAGTAATCTCCAATCAATGCGTACATTTCAGCACATGAGCCATATCTTCATTATGATGCCCAATATATGCCGACGAGATTCAGTCAGGGTGCGACGATTGCCGCTTAGCATTGTTTATAACCACAGCCACCCACCCTTGCAAGATCCCGCTCATCGACTGCATATCAGCGTTTCATGCAGCAGTGCTTATTTATAAGTGTAAGAAGTACTTTAGAGATTTCTGAAAGGCCAAAGATCGCATTTGAAAGGCTCAACACTCTCCCAAACAGAGTACCAGTGACAGCTTAGGTTCTGCGCCCATTCAAGAACGATCTATATGCAGCTGTTAATAATAGCGAAGGTAGCGGAGCCAAGTCAAAGCTGCAGATAGTAAATGCGCTTTACGAAGGGCTCATCCAATTCAACGCATTCGTCGCATTTCATCGCGGGAACCTATATCGAGAAAAGATGATTCTATTTCTGGTCATCTTCAAACCGCACCGCAACGGTGAGGTATGCACCCACGTATTGAACGCTTAAAGCATGGGTTCTCTTATGAGGATAAGACAAAATGACCATGACTGAGAAATAGCATGAAATTATATCTATGTTTGAATCACACAGCACTAAACTATATCAATTTACATATTTTCTAGTTGAGGTCCACGATCGTCAAGGTCCACTCTCCAGCAATCGAGATTAAAATTTTATCTCGTGTGGACTTCGATTGACTAGCTCCCGGCTTTGGTATCATCGTCGGGCGGGTCCCTCACCCACGTCGTCCATGGCCTTTTCCGCCAAATTTCTCCAGTTGTTCAATAGCACTATAGTTGATGTTATGACCGTCGTCGAATGCTCAATATCTCAGTACATATTGTCTTTTACCACAAAAAAGGCTTCATGAATCAAATGACAACACATCCGATATGGTCTAGTGGCTAGGATTTGCCGCTCTCATCATGAGAGTTAGTTACACTTTCAAGTGCCGGCAAGGCCCGGGTTCGATTCCCGGTGTCGGAAGCTTTCATTTTTGCCCATCTGCGTGTTGTGGCGATGTTTTTTTGGTGTTGTGGTGGTCTTTTTAGTGTTCTAGTACGTTGGAATGCTCAGGGGCTGGTCGCTTAGGGACGGTGGCGGCTCCTGAACGCTAGAACAGAAACTATTTCTTTTTAGACAGAGAGCAGAGAGAACCATTGACGTCGGAAGCATAATTTTGGTTCTTATTCTGTTCTTTTTTTGTGTGGACTGGTTGTGTTGAGTTGCGTTGATGGTATCATAGGATCAAATTCGACGTGGAGGAAACCCGCATTTCTTTTTACTGTCACGGCCGTACGTCATATATATACGTATATACATACATTACTTAAGGCCTGGGTTAGATATCAACCTGCTAGTTCTCTTTTATTCGAAAAAGGACGCCTCATATACTCAAGAGAGTAGCGCAGCTCATTACCTCCCGCATGCATTCTGGACAGTGATACGAAGAAGACAGAGAGAGAGAGAGCAAAAGTAAGAAATGTATAGCCAAACTCAGGAAAGTCCAATCCTTCTTTCCATTGGCTTGAGGGACTAATAAACAGTGAAAATTCACCAAAACTTATCTACAACAAGCCGCAGATTCTCCTCGCTGAACTCTGTTATTCCGCGATCCTCCACCCGTATCTTCGTCCGCAACGCGACCACCGGTTCACCAGTCTTGAGATTGGTACCTTCGTGCTGGACTTGCTCACGTTTGACCAAGCTACCCTCCACCGCCCATTTCGGTACGGCATCTTCATAAACAACCCCTTTTTCATTCTTCAGTATCTCTATCACCTCAAGCCTTGTTCGTCCGTGTATCTGTTTATCAGACAACAGAGTGCGCGCGAACCCGCTGACAGAGTTCCTCATGGCATCCCCTCGACACCGCCACAACACGCAATTCAATGCCTCTTCAACAGATGGAACTGCGAATATCCGAGCATCGAAGTGCGCAGACGCTATAGCGTCGTGTGCCGACTCCTTGACTTGGGGCTCCGGGTTGGCGGCTAGCAATTTACGTAGGTGGTCGCCGAACCGGACGGAGCAGTAACTCGCTGCGAGACTGCCTAGTTTCTGCACTCTTTCATTGAAGGACTGGACACCGGCTGGGAAGACCAATGTTATTTCGTCGGATTGGGTATATGCAAGGGTTGCTTGTTGGAAGTATTTTAGCAGGTCGGTGCATGTTGATACCATGGCATCGTGTATGCGCTGGTCGAACGGCCGACAGAAATGTGCCGTGAAACGAGAGAATCCATGCCCATCGAGACGAATTATTATTGGGGCATTTGACGGAAGTGTGAAGTCGAATTCTGCTTCGTAACTCTTCATTCGGTCTGCTAATGTTGGTGCCTTATGCTCTGATTGGTCTGCCATCTTTGCTCGATGTTTGTGTGATTTGTATGATGAAGAAAAGTGAGGTGGAAGTTTACATGTTTAAATACAACCAACTCTCACCTCATGCATAGAACGTCAACCTGGGAAGCTTGACTCATGTGACTCACCCTACACCCACGCAACAACAGATTGCAACTACTAGTCCACAGTGAATAGGGCGGTGCAACGCACAGCCACCATGTTTTGAAAAAGGACGGTAGGTTTTTTAGCATGGGTTTGGACGCCTATTACTTGTGACAAACTCTGAATTTTCCCAAATCGTGGGAAATATTTACATTATATGAGCGATTCTCGTACCTATGACTATAACCAAAATCATCCTCTATATGATTAAACGCATATCTGTCGAGGTTCAGATATTGCCTTGGCCTTCTTGCTTGTATGTTCTATAGTCTACGACACTCACTCCTTGAAGGTTGTTTCCTTCAAGATTGGAGGCCAAAAGTCCTCAAGCAATGACAGCGTTCGCTTGGGTTTCTTTTCTTTCCTCTTCCTTCGCACCAACTTTTGAAGTACTTTGATGAATATTCTTGAGAACCGTGCTTAGCTCCACGAGGAACCTGTCGACCTCCTTCTCCGTTCCAACAGTAACTCTCAGGCATCCCAAACACCCGTGCTCTTTTCCTCTGAATCTGACAACGACTCCCTTTTCTTCCGCTAAAGCTTCGTACACGGCAAGTGCCGTCTCATTTGACGGCTTTCCGCCTTGTTCCTTGGGCGCATCAAGCATCTCGACGAGCAAGAAGTTTGATTCAGATCCTCCTAGGAATTTGCCGACACCAGGAACCTTGGGTAGCTCCTTCAACAGCCTTTCACGCTGCTTCACTATCAAATCCTTGTTTCTTCGCATGATTTCCAGGTGTTTTGAACTAAGTGCTGCGCGAGCCAATTGACTTGTTGGGTTCGGGATGTTGTATGGAGCCTTGAGGGAGTTCAGTATCCTCGCAATCGCCGGGTCTGTGAATGCCGCTCCCAATCTTATTCCTGCCAGACCGAATGCCTTTGACAAGGTCTGCATCACTACCAGGTTGGGCCATTCCGCGACCCATTCTGCCAAACTTGTACCCTCAGGTGCGAAATCGATGTATGCTTCGTCCAAGACGACTATCCCATTCCAAGTTGGGTGCTCTAATATCTTTTGTACATCCTCCTTCTTCAAAAGCGCTGCGGTCGGGTTTCCGGGCGAACAAAGGTAGGCCAATTTGATGTTAGGGTCGGATGAAAGTGCGGAGGTGATGCTGGGGACGTCGAGTTGGAATCCTTCTGAAAGCAACGGCACCTTGACGAGAGAGACGTCGTTCACCTGTGCCGAAACACTGTACATTCCGTAGGTCGGTGGACATGTCAGGATTTTGTCTTTGCCAGGGACACAGAATGCGCGGAGGAGTGCGTCAATTGCTTCGTCTGAGCCCACGCCAACGAAAAGGTGTTCGGGGGTGATTGTCTTCGAGGTGTGGGTGTGGGTGTTTCGGAGGTCGCAAAGGGCTTGCTTAAGTTCATTCTGGTGACTATAAAGAGTAGGACTGGTTAGAATGGTAGCTCTAAGCTGCAATTGAACAATACTGCACGTACGGATCTGGATATCTATTCAGTCCAAGCAGATCGACGTCAATGGCTGACAGAGATCCGGATGCGCCGTTCGCGGTGGAGCCAGATAATGCTCCTGTCGACTCAAGAGCCAACCCAGGACCGTATGCATTCTCGTTCGCATCGAGTAGGATGTTCTTCCCGTCGTCCTTGTAGTCACTGCACATGCCATCAGTGGTCAAGCTCTCGATATGTCTGGCGCATGCAATTGAGCTTCACGTACTCGCGCGCGCATCGATACGGCTCCAATGCCAGTATATTTGGCCTTGCGCATGTGGAGAGATCGAAGGGGGATTTGCTGGGCGCCATTGTGGAGGATGTGGCTGTTGGTTGTTGGATGTGAACAAGGTCAAGATTGATGGTCGGCGGGCACTTTTTGTAGCGCGGGGCAGCGATGTCGGGCGAAGAGTCACCGCGGAAGACGCTTGCGATAAGTACCAACGATACTCAAACTTTTGCGTATAATAAGAGTCACAATAAGCACAGACGGCCTATACAGCTGCACACTGAGCCAATTGCTATAACGAAGAATAATCTACGTCATGGCCAGAATATTGTTAAGTGAGTTCCATTTATGCAACTTTCACACAGCTGCACTGACCATAAATGTACTGCAGCTAGGTACGTATCCTGGAATAGTGATGGACTTAGAAACAACGCGTATGGATGTAAAATACAAAACACGGCAATGAATTCACCAGTTCCTGCGCTATTACCAATGCAAACGGCGGTGGTGTCCCTCAATGAACAGGGAAAATTCAATGTCCAGGAATGATACATGAGTCACACCACTATGGTTGGGTGCATCCTCAGTATTTGATATGTGCTCTTGGTAAGATTTCATACGCATTTGACTTAGACATAGTCACATATGAGTAGCTACAGAGTTAAAGATGTCTTTCTGTATTCGATTTTCTAGCCCAAAACTCGTACACCTTGATGGTGCCTATGTAGGAAAGCGGCCATGCCCACAGCCAGTCCTTCTCTTCACATCATGAAATGATGTATGTACATGGCCGGACCACAACCCTAGACCTCGCAATTGGACAAATTTTGTCTCCAATGGTGGTATTAATATAACCAGCCTTATTGCTTCCAGATCCGTTGATGATTCAGTCGTGTTTTCTGCCGTCTTTCTTTCCACTTCCTTGTGTCTTTTGGGTCCGAGTAGATGTGATCCATCGTACTCCCTCCCAACGACAAGTACTGATAAAACATGAATAGGGCGTTGCTGTTAAGGCTCTGCGTATTTAAGCCAAGCGAAATTCTTGTCCGCTATTACCAAATTATGTCCTTTCCCCCACACCGTGCAGTCTGATGCAAAACGGAGTGTTCCAATCTGGATCAAGGGTGTCAAGGTGTTGCATTTAGAAGCATCGAACGCGCCGAATCCTTGGACGTTCGTTCTTAAAGTGGTACGCATCGTCTCGTCCAAGCCGTGGGCTTCCTCGCGATCGACGAGCACACGTCGAGAACGGACATCGGTGCCATGTATTGAAGAAACCATTTGTGTTGGCCTAGTCAGATTGAGAGTCACTGCTTCGACATATAATACGGCAGAGTCGGGGTCTCTGTAAAACATCAAGTCGGCAAGTGTTTTCAAGAGAACGGCAAGATAATCGAAAACGTGCGATGCAAAACCGAGATCGTTATCCTCGAGTAGGGAAAGCAGGTCCGAATCAGCTGGCATGGATGGAGTCGTGCCAGCTTCGCTAAAAGGCTCACGCAAGCGAAGATCAACGTTGATGACAAGATTATTGATCACCGAAGAGAGTGCGGGGAATCGAAGCCATGTGAGAGAGAAGAAGGGGCGGCCATGTGAAAATGCAATGGAGAGCTCGTAGTTTAGTTGCTTGGATGCATGCATATGCTGGATAGCTTGCTTGACCTCGCGATAGGTCTGATGGCACGCTCGAAGTAGTCCTCGATAACAGCGAAGCGGTAGATGTTCTCTGACGTACTTCGCCGTGACGAGCATTACCGCACGAGGCCGTGGCTCGAGCTCATCTCGAAGCAGGATGTCATATATAATTTCGCGGAGCTCTATGGGTAAGTCAAGCAAGCCAGGCATTCTTTAATGGTTGGACAGCGCCTTTGAGGGGTCCAGCGATAAGGCTGCGGTGGAGTCAAGACTGGATCCAGCGGAGTAATGCGGAAGACTGCCACCAATATCGTCATCAAAATCCCATGGCGCACATGCTTTTCAAACACGTTAGAAGTGTACGTCAGGCGGAAGCATCATGGTCGGGCTGAAAAATCGAGAGGCCAGAAAACTGGTGACAGCTGGTCGTGAACTTCGAATATTGATGGTCTCGGCGCTGCCGCTAGCCGCATTGGGCGATTTGCAGTGCACATAGCACGTGACATTGCACAACATATCGATTTCGCTTCGTGATTGTGACTTTCTAAGATGGACAGATAGGTTCCTACATAGGTAGTTATCGTGCGTCGAATCTTATCGTATGACCGACGGTACGTTGACTCACCAACAATCAGCTACACTATCTTCACTCCACAGCCTCATTGAGGTGGATAGAGTAAGAGGTATGGGTTCGTGTTGGGCCCGAAATGTGGAGAATTATTTTCTTTGGCGCTCTGATAGCAACACTCTGGGCCAGATGAATTGTATCCAGTGGGTTGGAGAGTATATTTAATCTGCAACTTCAGCCCGATTCTTGCCCAAATGCAATGAGGGTCTCGGCCGTTCCTCGTATGGACGGCGGGGTTGCGTCGGGTCGGATCAAGCTCGGATTGGCCTTCATCACTTCGAAATTCCTGAAACTCCTTTCTCGAATGGTTGGTGTAGGAACATTTTGATAATTCAATTCGTATCCGTACCAGCAACATCTTATCAGCCCGGTTGATTCTCATCTTTTTCTCCGCAATCTTTTCCTTTGGTTCGTCTTATCTGATGAGTTAGATATGTCCGTCTCAATGGCTGTAGATGGGTCGGGCTTGGCCAGATAGAACCATATCCAGTTGCTCGATCCACCATGGGGTCCCGATCGGACATAGCACAGCAACGGCGTGCGGGACCAACTACGGAATGGTTACCTAGTCATAATGTTGGAAACATCATTGCGTAGCTTCTTAAAAGGTCCGGTTCCTACTGTTTCTTGTGTCTTGGGTCGAGAAAAAGAATTTCATCAACCTCAGAGTCACAATGGACGGCCATGCATTGGACAGAGTTGGCACAAACAATCCAGCTTTGACTGCGCCTAGCCAACTCCTGTCTGGCACTCATGCTCAAGACAATCAAGATGAACCCCTATCACAATTCGGCTTCGAACAGAAACAATTACGCCCTACATGGAGGAACTGGCGAAACGTCGTACGCAATTTCTCACCTTCTTGGTTCTCGGTTACAATGGGTACTGGAATCACTTCCTTAATCTTCATTATTCTCCCTTTCAAATCAGATTGTCTCTATTGGCTCTCGGTCGCCTTCTTTGCACTAAACACTATCCTGTTCTTTGCTGCGCTGTTTATATCAATCCTTCGCTATGTTCTCTATCCGGAGGTATGGGGAGCCATGATTGCGGACAGCACCAATTCCCTTTTCCTAGGCACCATCCCCATCGGATTTTCGACCTTGGTGGAATCTTGGATATTTCTTTGTGCCCCCTACATGGGATACTGGGCGGTAACGTTTGCCTGGGTGTGCTGGATCATCAATTGCGTTGTTGCACTGGCTGTGACAATATCTCTCACGATCCTCCTCATCTCCGCAACCCACCAGCAGGCCCTTCATCGCATAACAGCCGCCCAGCTTCTCCCGATATCTGCCACCATGGTCGCCGCCGCTACTGGAGCCGAGATCGCAAAGTTCATACAAGACCCTCAAGTTGCGCTTGGGACGTTGCTCGCGTCGTATGTAATGTGGGGCATGGCAATGCCATTGTCCATGACAGTCCTCGTCATGTACTATACTCGACTTGCCCTACACAAGCTGCCGCCTAGGGAAGTTGTAGTATCGTCCTTCCTACCCCTCAGCCCACTGGGAATGGGTGGTTACACCATCTTATACCTGGGCACTGTATCCCGCGACGTCTTCCCCAGAACGCAATTCTTTCAAGGCCTCCCCGTGGCTGGCGAGATCTTCTTCATCCTCGGTGCGTTCATCGCACTGACTATGTGGGGGTTCGGCCTCATTTGGCTCTGTTTTGCTCTGGCTTCGATCTACAAGTCTCGTCCTTTCCCGTTTAATATGGGATGGTGGGGTTTTACATTTCCGCTTGGAGCTTTTGCGATCAGCACTATTGAATTGGGGACGCAGATGCCGAGTCTATTCTTCAGGATACTGGGAACAATATTTGGGATGGCGGTCGTATTATTGTGGTTTGTCGTCACGGTTGGCACTGTGAGGGGTGCGGTTGATGGGTCGTTGTTCATGGCCTCGTGCGTAATGCATGCATCTAAGAAAACAAAAGACGAAGAAGAAGCAGGAGAAGAGGAAGAAGAAGTAATAGAAGAAGGGGAAGTAGGGAAGTGTTGATATGATACCCATAGATTATGACAAAGTTCAAAAGTTTAGATCACATACTATAATATTATAAATGTTTTCAATACTGCAACGTTTTTTACAGTGAGATATTAAATAGCTATTTTGTAACACGTTAAGACAAATATTTGTAGCACCTACTTCATCTTGGGATTCAAGTAACAACAGTGGAAGTTATTTGGAGGGTCATCAAATTTCATACATTCTGGATCGTTTGATCTCTGGCATAACATACGTAAATCTAGAAAGGTACAGCAATGCGTGTCATAAGTCGTTTGCAGACCCTGCCGCGTCAGTTATGCATAGCGCATTTGTACTCTGCCATCAATCCAAGCATGAAATCATCGGAACCCCCCATCTGGTCCGTCGCTTATCTATGAGCGGCGGAGCCTGGCCGCACCTGCCGCCGAGCATTGATCTGTTCCCATACTGTCAGCATTGATCCGACCACCATTCAAGCAAGGAGATTCTTACCCTTCTGAGCCTGGCACTCGGAGGTGTCAAAGTCGCCCTGGCCAGAGTTGGCCAAGTTTGCGCAGCCGTTGAACTGTTGGTCGCAAGATCGCTGGAGGGCAGCCCCGAGGTTGACGAACGTGGCGCCATTGACTTCGAAGGGACGGTCCTCGTTGCCGGAATCGAGAATGGGAGTGGCTTCGACTCCTCCCAAGGCACCAGTGAAGGTCTGAGAGTTGGCCTGAGGGGCACGTCGGAGCACACGGGCGTTGGTGAGGGCGACCGCGGCCAAGATGGTGAATGCAGTGGTGAACTTCATTTTGAATGAATGGTTGGGTATACGTAAATCAAGTGGTATAAAAAATCTAAAATGAATGAATGAATGGAAGTAGTCAAGTTGCTGCGACCAAGCGCGAGTAAATGACTGTACGAATTGAAAGACTTGAAAGGACTGGAAGGGTAGATAGAAGTTGATCAGAATTGCATGGGACTTCCATGGCTCATTTATAATGCCCTCTATATCGTGTGAGTCTGTGATGATTTCAGAGGCTCTTTACAAGATTAATTGAGGGCTGGTAGGCAATGCTCACGATCGTCACTGCGCACGCATCTGGCATGGGACCTGAGACGGTGTGTGTCGCGAAGGCGGAACCGGCAACGCCTCAACGCATTCTGCCGAACCATGCGGAAGATTCCAAGCACCAGTAGGATAACGAATCATCCCAAACATTGTTCTAGTATCATTGTCAAGCATGAGCTTACCGCTTATTGACAGATCGGTGACAGCTACCAAAGTCCTTGATCCTGGATCTTGGGAGAGTTTGAGGCACATTCAGCGTTGAACCACGGCAATAAAACAGTCTGATAAGGTTTCTAGATTATCTTGAAGACAGCTTGGAGATTGCATGTAGCGGCACCTGAGGCACTCATGACTTCATCAAGACTTGATGAGAGAGGATCGCCATAAGGCTTGTCATCGTAGATCATTATGCGCTTTTCGCAGTCATGGAATTGCTCTTTGCCTCAGCAAAGCCATTGTACTCCCCAGCTTCAAAACCGAGTTCCGCCGATACAGATCTGAGATAGCATTAATAGTTGAAAACCCAAGCGGTTGCTGCAGATGTCCTCCTGGATGCCTGTAACGTGTTGATTTCAGTCGTCATGAACCAGGTCTATGCTGAATACAAGAGAGAATATTCTGAAGCTTAGGCAGGACCTGCGCTTGTCGAGCAGCATCAATCGTTGTCTTGTCAGTTGCATCTCCGATGCTGATGGTAACGTAGCAATCATTGTTATCGCGTATATCAGACTCAAGTGGAAGGCGTCTGGTTCCGCACCATTCCACGTCATAGTCGCTGAGGAAACCCCAATGAATTCTCGTAAGAACATACGTAAACTTGTCTGCACTGTTACATTTTGCCTCTGATACTTTTCCAAAATTGACGTTGAGCCAGGTTTCTGGGGGCAGGTAGGGCGGACCGGACTCGAGGATAGTGCTGGTAACTTTGAGGGCCAACTCGGCGTAGATTTTGGAGTGAAGAGGCGTGGGCTTGTTCCAAGCTGTAGGATAACCGGTAACACCTGAGAAGGCTATGGCTGGGATGCCGTTCTGAGCAGCATAGACGGCGGCACCAACAGTACCTGAGAATGGGACTTTGATTCCAGCGTTGTCCCCTACATTGGGCCCGGTCACAGCAAGTTCGGCCCGAGCGTTCCACAGTTTGGGTCCGATCTCATCGATGCCCGTTTTGATGCTGGTTACTGGGAAACTGTTGACATAATTAAGCCGGGTTTCACTCTGATTGGTGCCGATGGGAGGACTGTTTGGCGGGCAGCTCTGTGTCGCATTAGACGTTGTTCTGACGTGGTTGTGTGGGTTAGCATAGCTCACCTGGTGAATGCACCCATTACCATCTACTTGCTTGGGTGGAGCATCGAGAGAGCCTATGTGACAGGCATCAGTTTCCATATCGAAGCGGAATGTAACAGAGAAACAAGATCTACGAACCGCGTCCTGAATTTTGCTTTGCAGGAGCTGACAGAACTACATCATGCCCAGCGAAAGTCAGAGTGTTGAAGAAAGTTCGAACATTTGCTTCCGCCCAACCATCATCGTTGGATTGGATTATCCGGGCAGCGTGGACGAGAGGAATTACGCATAATAATGAGAAGTGCATTTTTGCTATGATTAGGGATGGTCGAAACGAATGTGGGCGTGACTATGATCACGAAATCGCGATGACTGCGATGTGTGGCGACGGATAGGTAGAACCTGAAAAAAAAAAAGAGTGAAGGGTGCGCGAGAGCCGTTCCAAAAGAAGAACTTCCCTTGGTTACCTTATGTATTGATCACATAGTTATCGTCGGTACATCTACAATCAACGAATAATTGGCGATCCCTTAGACAGATAGCCTTAGACGGCCCGTTGGCTGAGAGTCTGAGACTACTCCGTGGTGGCGACACCTGCAAACAAACAAATATCAACGAATATTGTCTGACGAGGCTGTGATTAGTTGTAATCGACTGGCATACACAGATTGAGCGGTTCTATAAAGGGCTATGGGAAGGCATATTTGGTGTCTGATTCGTTGGACGGACCTTAAGGGGAGATGACGATTGGAACAGACACACCCGTGACACCGTAGTCGTTGTCCGCGACGACCCTGTCCGGCTTGGCAGGCACCTTGCCTATCATCCAATGCATCTACCATCCTACTACCCACGTGCTACCCCCTCCTACCGAGGGTATTAGGCAAGTATCTCATTCGTCGGGGTACCCGTTAGACACCGAGCAAAGGACGGACGTCGTCGGACAAAATGTATGGTTTCGATATTTTGTCCATGATATCCATGACAAGGAACGGACGGCGGAATTGTATATTATGCATCGCTAGTATGTACATGCTCATAGTACTCGTAGGAATCAGAGCAGAGAAACAATAACAATGTCAATCACTCTGCACCCGTAGCATTATGTATCTATGTACGGAATACATAGACACATACATACTTGTCTACATAGCTTTGGTATACATAGTCGCAATTAATGGTTGGGTTGCCCCACAAGTTCGGCGTCCTCTATAAGCGCTAACTGAGTGATGTTGTGCTTGGGTCACAACAAGGCGAGTAGACTAATGCCTGATTGTGTCGGATCGTCCCCTCTCGAAATCAATACAATATTGCCCCCCATGATTCATCGATGCTCTTACTCCCCACGCGTACTTCCTGGTAATTCAAATGTTTCGAGAGTGACGAATGGTTGGCTTACCTAGAAAATTAACTTCATAAGAGTTTCTGCATTGTATGTACGCCAACAAACTTGTTTCAATTCGAAGCAACATCAAGAGCGTGGTCGGCCTACTTCATGCTATCCTATATAGCCTTTGTTCCATGCGATGCTTTCTTAAACTTACCTAGGTGATTGTCGGAATTCTGTAGATCTGAACTCGAAATTCCGGCGAAACCGGGCCATTTCTTCAAATATAAGTCATGTGCCTGTGGGCCTGTTAAGCAAATTGTGGAGTAGAGTACCAGGTAGCACTCACCTCCCCCTTCCCCCATTGTTTGGCAAGTACATGTTACCATGGCCTCAGGTTTATTGATGGCATAAACGGCAATTGCGTAACATTACGGTAGCCCAAATCGAACAGATCAGACGCGATTTGCGCTGTCGATCAGGGGTACCAGCAGGGTGGTAGGATGATCACCTATGGACATTTTAGACTTCGACGAACCTCCGAGGTATTGTTATGTTCTTATCTTAGCGTGGCATAGCTCAGCCTTGCTGCTGCCAATGCGAGAGGTCGCAGGCCGTCCGACTGGTGGACATTGAATGACGGTTGGGTATGCGTGCAGCCACAGGAATGTTTACATGGATTATCGTCCTTCGAATAGGGGCGGGAATTTGGACTCAGGTGATGTTGATAATACTCAAGGCGAGATATTCATCCCCTTTAACATTCCCTAATAGTACCTTTTTTGATCAGATCAAGACGCAAATGATGCTTGCGATCAAGTTCGTAGATGGAGGGACATTGTCGAGTGATTTTCGCCGCACTTCACCGACATGGACCACTGAGTGTGTAGTCGCCGCGAAAGAGCCCTTCCGTGCATTCTCACCAACCGACGTCTCCGGCTTGAACGGACAGTCACGGATACAAGGAGCAGGCGACTAGGGAACGAAGACCAGCTACAGACCTCTCATCATCTTCAGCTCCCATGGATACCCTGGAATAATCTCCTGACTGCAAGAGTAGTTGCGGGATGAGGGAGGGATATGAATGAAGTTGAAGACACCACTCCATACAATAATACGATAATACGATCTATGCATGCAAGCTTGTGAATCCTGCCGTACACTTTGCAGAAGGTTTGATTAGATATGCTCCCAGACTTTGATCAAACTTCTGTTGGTACCTTCGTATCCATCATGCGCTAGTCGTTACAGCTGTCAGGTTGTCGCCGCCACAAGCTCCCGCTGTCGTTGTCAACAATTACATCCTCGGCCCTTCGTGAGTAACCCTTTTGGTTCGATGCTCAACCTGGAGTGGTAATGATAATCAAGAGACGAGTAGTAGAATATCGCTTCGCATGTCAATTGCTGTATCAATCGTCGGGATCTACACGGCTCTCTCCAAGTGTATTATACGAGCTACCATGCTAATAAATGCTTCCAACAGTCTCCCATCATCTCGATTTCTAGCTTCATCCAATCCATTTCAAGTTAAGAACTAGCGAGCACGCACCGAGCGGTGCCTCGTGGAGAGAAGATTTGCGCGTTCCCTGCACACAGTGGGGAAGTAGTCAGTTCGGTAGGGTACCGCTAGCACAAGCTAGAGTTGGTCAATATGGCGCTATAGTAGCCCGTGTTATTCAATAATGGCGTGAATTGCTTTCACGGGAATTTTTTGAAAGTTTAAGAGGGAGGGTAGTGCATCTTCCCCTTTCCACCCCGGTATCTGCTCTCTCTAGAGTGACGTACCCCGAACCTGTAGGTTGCATGATCTGTGTGGATAAGATCTGACACAGGAGCATCACTCAGACACCTACTTTGATTGTACTTAAAAGTATATGCCAAAACGACGTTTGTTGTTTGCGCTCGTCTTTGACCGCTCTCAACATGCCTGAAGGAGTACGTGGGCAAGAAGCAGTCAGGGTTTCGGCTGCCTTCACGGCTTTGGCTGGATGTTGTGTTCTCCTCCGTCTGTACACAAGGTTTTGTATCGTGAAGTGTGCTGGAATTGAGGATTATATCATATCTGTTGCGCTGGTTCGACTCCCACGAGCTATCAATCCTCACCAGACTGCTGACTGCTTTTAGATCTGTTCCGTCGGCTTGACAGCATGCATCGGAGTTCGTAAGTTCAATGACTGATCGAATTGTCAACCCAGCTAACAACGAAGTAGAGGTTCAATATGGCATGGGTCTCTCTGGTAAATACCTGTCCGAGAGTGACCTTCGAAACTCATTGAAGGTATGTGGTTCGATGAATATGACTCCATCAGTACTGATCACCATGCAGGCTTTTTGGGCTTCACTCATTGTGTACTATCTCTCCCTTGGGCTCACCAAGATCTCTATCCTGCTTCAATATCGCCGCGTTTTCCCTACGAGGGGATTTCAGATTTTGTGCTGGTGCATCTTCTCGGTCGTCATATGCTACACAGTTTGGACGGTCTTCGGTTCGATTTTTGCATGTGTGCCGGTAAGAGCATTCTGGACACATGAAAAACCCTCGAAATGCATCAATCAGTTTGCCATGTGGTTTACCAATGCCGGGATCAACATCGTAACCGATTTCGCCATCATCATCCTACCGATGCCACTCATACGGAAATTGAATATCGCACGGCGACAAAAGCAAGCCTTGATAGGTGTTTTCGCCGTTGGTGGATTGTAAGTCTCATATCCACGTTCCCCTCGAATGTTGTGTTCACATCCGTTTGTACATTTCATGCCGCCTTCAACATTCAACAATGAATCTTTCTACTAACAAGACTCTACCAGTGTATGCGTGGTATCGATTCTGCGCCTCCAGTCTCTCATCGCCATCTCCAACTCTACCGATCCAACTAAAGATAACCCACCAGCAGCAACATGGTCTGCAGTTGAAACGAATGTTGGAATTATATGCTCCTGTCTTCCATGCCTTCGACCATTGGTTTCACGATGTTTCCCGCGATTCTTTTCCTCGAGGCACAACAACGGAGGTACAACTGGACGAACGCCCTACAGTCGCAATGCATATGGCCGACAAGCTTCAAGCCAAGGTAATGGACCAGATGACATTGAACTCGATTGGCCGCACGGACAGCACGGCGTCCCTAAATTTGATGATATCAAGGTGGTAACAGAGGTGCGTGTGAGCGTCGAGGACAAGGACGACGACAAAGCCGACATGTTTTCAACTACGGGAAAGCGAAAAGTGTCCAGCGAAGGAAGCACCGACACATTGGTTCGAGATCTGGAGCGGACGATTTCGCGTAAAATTTAGATGTTATTCAGCGGAAACCTACAGAAGACGAATCGAAACCTCTCTTTAATGTCTATTCAATTTACCTTTTTGCACGTATGATGGTGCTCATCCTTTCAAAGAAGCCAAATCTTCCGTAATTACAGTCCCGTCAAGCTGTATATGAACGTGGAAACAGTCCAACGAGATCAAAGCCGGCAAACTTGAAGTTCTTTCACCAATCAGATCTGTGCTATCATATGGTCATAGACAGTACATGATTTTAGCTGTGATCATTGGGAGCAAGTCGACCTTGAAGGCAGTTTCAAAGACAAATAAGCGGCTTGTTACACACTACTATTGCTCTTACAGCGCGAAAGTACGGGTAGAAAAACTCTGGAACGGCGACCATGAAAAACAGCAAACTATTATAAGAACGTAACAGTCGTTTCAAGATTGACTCTGCTTGCCGATGCGTAGGCACGAAAACTGAACGTTCAACGATGTACCTCGCAATACATAACGGTTGAACAATAGAGAGTTCCGAAGGCGATAGGTGATCGGGGCTGTATGTAATGATATGTTCAATGGCTCATCTATCTCAGATATAGCGCTTTACTGAATCACCGTGATGGTAGAAGTGTCAACCTTCAGGTCAACTACAAAGACCACTGCCAGCCCAGCTATAAGAGTTGTTGTATAATTAGACAAGGGTGGTTGAAGGGCCATGAAGTAGCAGAGATCCACTACTTAAGACACTATCAGATCAGGACTTTCGTGGTCAGATCGATATGATGATATAAGAACTTCCTTGGTGCTCCTTATCTATTTCTCATTGGCAGTGGGCTAAACAAAGGCCCATCTTGAAGAGAATTGAGGTGGATGTTATTCACTGCTACGTACCTGGTACGTGCACTGCATGCCATCACTTTTAACCATCACTACTCACATTATCCAATCAAAGTACATTCACTTTTCACAATGCTAATCTTGGCTGCCTGTGCAAACGCTCGTACCAACCCATCCGTTACCTCTTTCCTCTCCCTCGAGCATCATACAGCTTTCACAACCCTCAACCCATTTGAAACACGACCTTTGGTAAGGGTTGTTGTGCCCCAGCTCCTATTCTACAAATTCACTTCACCGAATCATTAGTTGACTTCGCCTGGTGCGAGGTACGACGCCCTAGTAGTCTTAACCGCAGACAAACAAACACTAACATAGCCAACAACCGCAACAGAAACCCCACCCATATGAACAACAACAAGGTATTCAGGATGCCGTCGATTTCCAAAACCGACGTCGCTATTATACTGCATGTTGTTGCACTAGTAGTGCTATGCAACAGCACTCTCTGGCAGGCATCTTTGCCAGTGCGAAAAGCAGTTGTTGCTACCGCAGAGCTGGTACGCAATTGGACCCGGCTTGGTCCAGAAGATTTACGTGGAATCCTTCTTTGGATGTCTGCTCCAATCGCGTCTGAGCATCAAGTGAATACTAGCCAGTGCGACCAACAGATCCTTAGTGTCGTAGGTCCGTTTGTCTTACTCGACGTCAATCACGGCGATGAGGGCGAAGACAACAAGACCGAAAGTGAAGAAGGAGGATGTATGGAGCAAGAGTTTCGAAGGCAGCAATTCCAAAACTTCCTGGACGGAGAAGATGATAGATACCGAGAGGTACAGGAAGAGCGCCAGAAGTTCGACCTTCCACGACTAGATCGACGTTGGCGCGAAGGCAACCAGCAACTAATCGACGCCTTCCTCGATGCTCTTAACCGCGGGAAAACGAAAAAGTATATAAGCGCATTGCTCAAGCGGCATCCAAAAGACTGGAGGTATAGACTTGCAAAACTATACCCCGAAGATGAGCAACCAGATGTCTACAATGTCGGCCTTGAACTACTGATCCGGAAATTTTGGACGGCCACGATAGTGGGTGAGGCAAAGGATGTGGAAAAAGAGCTCAAATTTATATATCGTATTTTCGAGGAAATTCGATGTGAGCAGCCACCAACAGCGAAAGGCTTCTTGAGCAGTGAGCAAGAACTGAAGCTCAATGGAGCCTCGTTTGAATACCGAACCCGGTCTCCAAAGCGCACGATTTTCACCGATATTGGAACACCAGTCGAAAATGCTCTCGTGTGGCGCAGAGACCAAAATGACGTCTTGTACTTTGAGGAGTTCACGGTTCGATCCGACATGCCCTCTGATCCTTATGCATACCGTCCGAATGATAGATATGCGGAATCAGCTCGGCGGGCCATGGATAGCTATAGCAAGGAGCCTGTAGCAAATCTCGAGCGCCACGATTCCACACACAACATGCTAGGACCCTATACTGCATTCAGTCGACCTGATGCCACTGCGAAATCAATGAAACATGACGCAGAAGAGCCGTTGCCTATAGCTCAAGCGCCCCAGCCCCAAGCCCGAGACGAGGACAGCCCCATACTTAAGGTGCCTGAGCCATTAACCCAACGGCTGCATAGACCCGAGAATAAAGGCCATCCGGACTATCTCTCAGACAATAGTCTAATCTCGCAATCGGTAGCCTACCCTGACGACGAAATCATCGACATTCGTGCTGCTGCTTCAATATTGGGTAGAATTGCATCAAAGTCAAAAACTCCAGAACGATATGCTCCTCTGCTGCGGATAACGGAGGAAGCTCCGCTGTATCACACGTTCGACCAGCTTGGCAAGCGTCAAGCTGGCACATTGTTCAACAGGGCAATATTCGACGCAAAGGGTGTTGACTGGACAGCAGTGCCCACCCGATTAAGACATCTCCCAGCCGACGAAGAAGGTCCAGAATTGTTACGTTTCGTTTTGCCACATATCTGTGAAATCAAATGCTCCAATCGACTCATGAAAGAAGATAGCTACGAAGATCGTATGATGCGTGAATTTCGCAGATCACGACGAACCCTCAACACATCGATGGACATTCACGATCCTCCGGTGCCTTTGAAGCGCGAAATTTTCTTAACACGGGATAAATATGGCAAACTGTACTCCAAACATTGTATCGTGCCCAATGATCTACCTAGTGCGATGAACTGTTTCCCAAACAGCGAGGAAGGAAGGCACGCACTTGAGGCCCTTCGAGAATATCAGGACGAGATTGAAGTGGGCGACAAACCACGTCAGATCCCATCATTCGCACGCCCACGACTCCAAGGCAATTAAGATTGACGCCATAATATTAGGTTCACAAACCCTTGATTGTCCACCGGCGCGAAGCTAGCTCTGGTCTTTTCGGACCTGGGTCGTTATACGCGGATGCGAATGATGTTACAGCACACTCAACACCACGACTCTAGCCACGATGCTAACCTTGGATGATATCAAAATAATTGATACGTAGGACCATTGTGTAAGCATAACATGATCTTTTCCAGCCCAGAAAGATTTTGAATGTTCCTCAACTAACTCGAGAAAGATCCTAAAAGCTATAAGCTCGACGCTATATTTCCATCAAGAACAAGCCGATTTGGTTATAACCAGGGACGTTTCTCTGAAGATTTGATTTTTTGTTAGCACTCGTTTTTTTTTTTTTGCAGATCAGGCTTGTGGTGATGGAAACGGAAGCAGAAGAGGAACAGGAGAACTGGAATGCTATATCGTGGAGCAGGTGACCCTGGGGCGGGGGGTTTACATACTTAAATTCGATAAACGCATAAGCTTATATATTGCGGTACTACTCTTTGGAAAAGTGATATGCGTGAACGTGGCTTAATATAATGGGACCCTGTACTTCATAAGCATTGCTTCATGATGCGATGCATGAGACGAGCGGGGCGTACTTGGTGACACTTTTGTAAAGACGGATAGTTGCCATGATTCTGCGAAGTCCTTGTTAGACTACGACACGCAGTCAATCTTCCTACACAGATTCAAGAATCTCTCCATTACCCGTCATGAGATTGGACCTAAGATATTGTAATGAGGCTCCGTCCCTTGCGACGCTACCAACTGACCAAATGAGGGTGGCGCTAAAAAATCTCGGAAGTCGATCTCCTCCGACGATACGCCTTTCCTCTCAGGTCATTACTACTACGACAAAGCATTGTCCTTCGTTCGGATTGCGACCGAGACACGTGTAATCCGAGACATCAGTAGACAGACTAGTGCTGGTAAGTGTAGAGTCGGACATGTAGCTATGTCTGGCTCTAGGAGCCAAAACCGCCATCCTAAAAAGAGCGCGTTCTCCTGCGAGGCGTGCCGGAAGCGCAAGGTAAGGTGTTGAATGTTCAAAATCCACGACAACACCAATCTTGACAAGAAATTAATGCAGCCTCTAGGTGAAATGTGACGCTACTCATCCAATCTGCGATCGGTGCAAGCTACGCGGCGATGATTGCATCTATAAGCTGTATGTTTGCTAGGAAATATACTTCGGACAATATGGGCAATGTTCATCAAACATACGATGCCTCATCACGTACTGCATAATGTACTAATTTGAAGTAGCTCTCCAACTCTTCTGTATACACAACGTCTAGAGCAGAAGATCCAGCAACTCGAGGCCGCACTTTCAGCGGCAGGGAGCACCTCATCTGATACTGCACTCAATCCAACTTCAATTGATGGGGTTGCTTCATCACCATCGGATGTTGGCGCTACCTCAGCTCGAGCTGTCGATGCATTGAGGGTAGAAGACGATGGCAGGCTCTCTTTCCATGGATCTACGAGCCTGTTCCAACTGCCGTCCAGTGCAAAAGCAGTAGCTAACGAAGCCAACCAAGAAGTGCAGGAGTTGGCTGCTAGGAAAGAGAGTTTGGTCAACAGTGCCTGGCGGGAAAGGGCATACGAAAAGCTTGCTGATATACCGGTATGTCGTTTCCTTCAATGAGGGCCAAGGGAAAGCTAAATCTACAATGTAGGAACCGTTTAGGTCGTTGCTAGACTCTCATTTCTGCTGGATCCAGCCACTTTTCAACTTTATCTATCGGCCCGCATTCACGCGTGAGCAGATGTCTTTGCTATTATGTTGTGTTTAGCTAAAGTTTGCTAGGGGATATGAAGAACGGAGGACCATACTTTTCCCAAGCACTCCTAAATGCGGTTCTCTCCCATTCCGTTCGATGGTGTCGCGGTGAGCCAGGCATGGAAGATCTTCTAGCTCCATTTGACAACGGAAAAGCTTTTTCAAAGCGAGCCGTTACTTTCCTATTCGAAGATGTTCAAAAGGGCAATAGCAAGGTTCCTACCGTGCAAGCTTTGTTAATGCTAAGTGCTCAGGAGTGTGGTTGCGGCAACCGCACGCAAGCTTGGCTGTATAGCGGAATGGCATTTCGACTGATCGACGACATGGGCATTTGTATTGATGGAAAACGATACGCGGACGCGGGACATTTTTCTGTCGAGGATATCGAAATACGGAACCGTCTCTTCTGGAGCTGTTACTTCTGGGACAAGCTGATTTCACTCTATTTCGGACGAGCTCCATTGATACAACACTCCGAGATCAGTCCGCCTCGCGTCCTGAGTATGCCTGCCTTTGATTCGTTACATCCAAGTTCTAATTCCGGTGACAGTGGACGATACAGCCGAGCTCGAAGCCTGGACTCCACACGGGGTATATTCACCAGGGTACCCACCGAAACAAGCATATTCCATCTCTTGTTTTACACACATGTGCGGACTGGCAGAGATACTTAACCAATTACTCATCAACATCTACAATCCTTCACAGGACCCTACTGGGCCTCGTGCCCATCAGTGTACGATAGCGATGAGCTTCAAGCTCAAAGTCTGGTGGAGAGACCTTCCCAACCATCTTAAGATCAATCTGGCTGATTCGCCATTGGATTGTCCCCCAAGTCATATTGTGACACTGAAGTGAGGCTACAAGCAAGTTCCAAATAGTACGGAGAACTGACCATCACATCCAGTTGCTTATACCATACCATAAACATACTGCTCAATCGCGCTAAGTTAAAGCTGAACCGAGAGCCAAAGTCGGCCAACCCAAGTGCTGAAAATAATCCCCTCATACAATGCATATCGTCCGCCACAGCTATCGTCACTCTATTCAAACTATACAACCACACCTTTGGCGAGGGACATGTTGTCTTGAGTTTAGCATATACTGTGTATACGGCTGCATCGATCTTCCTTCTTGAGGTTCAAGCGACTGGTCATGCTGCGCCAAGCACTTTGGAAAGACTATCCTTCTGCGTAGAAGCTCTCAACAGACTTCGGAGAACCAGTCCCGGTAGGTATCCACACTGTGAAAATATAGATTCATGCTGACGACGGCTATTAGCAATCGCAACCGCATCGAGGTCAATATCCAAAGAGCTTGAAGTACTTGGAATTCAAATATCAGGCGGAGCGCCCCAAGCGACAGAAGATGAAATAAACGAGCTGCATCTACCAAGGCCTTCGGCAACACTACCGCTAGAGACAGATCTAGTGACAGCACCTGCTGGCATTCACCAGCCAATTGCACACGAAGAGCAATCTCTATATGATTTGTCCTATCTGAATGGGCAGATTGATGAATCGCTGAATTACAGCATGCTAGATATCCCTCCCGAGATGTACGAGGCGTTCTCGCAGATTGAACCCATCAGCATAACAATGAATCCGGGATTTGATGTATTCTAGCAGTTGATAGTTCTAGATGTTCAGACTTGTCACAGGAAAGAAAGACATATAATTGAACATAAAACGATTTATTATTCAGCCCTCAACAATAGAAGACGACCGTAGATCTGTATTATAGATAGATAAAGGATACAGTGCATCTTTAGGATGCAACTTCACGCTGTCGTTGCTCCGCCACGTCCTTCTCACCCAGTTTCTCTACGTATGCACTGTCCGAATCATCTCGATAATCGAGCTTCGCATTCCAGCACTTGTACCACGGGCGGTCGAACAGCTCGTGCATGCGCTCCAGAGGGACTCCCTTGGTCTCTGGAGCCCAAAGACCGAGGATGACGATGCCGCTTGCGCAGATCGTGGTCCAGAACACGTACGCTCCCCACTTATCCAATGCAGCAAGCATGACAGGCGTGACTCGCACGACTGCAAATTGGAAGAACCAATGTAGACACATGGTCGTCGCATACGCGAAGCTGCGAGCCTTGGTGGGGAAGATCTCGGTACCGTAGATGTAGGGAATTGTGCAGAGTCCAATGGACCAGCCGGTGGCGTAAATGAAGACGGAGGCAATGGCAGCGTCGGACGCACTCTTGTTGCCCTGGCCAATCGCGCCGAAGTAGATGGCCATGTAGATGTGGGTGATTCCTTGGAGAGTCAAACCTGCCAGCATACAGCGCCTGCGGCCAAGTTTGTCAATGAGACCCCAGGCGAAGATCATAGTGATGAAGAGTTTGACTAAACCGTAAGCACCGGAAGTGATGAGCGATGTCTCGGAGCCGTGGATGCCAGCGTATTGGAAAATGTCTGAAATGTAGTACGTGATGCCATTACCTAGTTGAATAAGGGGTTAGTTAAATTCATCTCAACTTTCAATATTGTTAACCTACCTCCGGTCCATTGAGCCACGGTATGGAGCATGACGGCAAGGAAGAAGCGGCTTCGCAGGTTCGATTCGGTGAAGCATTCCTTTGCTGTCTCCAGCATGGAAATGCTTCCCATCTGCACAAGAGCATCTGCTTCCAACTTGGTCCTCTCGAATTCAGCCACCAGAGCGGTGTCATCGGGTGACAGACCCCTCAAGCGGGAGAGAGCAGAGAGGCAGTCCGAATCGCGATTCTTGGAGGCGAGCCAGCGAGGGCTCTCTGGGATCAACCAGGAAGCGAAGAACGCGACACCAACCGGGATCAATGGGATGGCCTGCACCAGCTGCCATTGGGTCCTGCTTTGTGCCATGTGCTTGCTGACACCGTAGTTGACGAAAAATCCCAAGGACAAAACAGATAGCAGCACTACCATGTACATGCTGACTATCATTCCTCGGGTCTTCGTTGGGGCAATCTCGGACAGGAAAAGCGGTGAGATGACAGTGAGACCACCAGCACCCAGGCCACCCCATATTCTTGCGAAAAGGAGGAATCCAAAGATGCCAGATGAAAAGACTTGCATGAGAATGCCGCTACCCCATACAAGAATCGCGAGTCTGTATGACCACAGCCTCCCAATCTTGTCGTTAAGGAAGTAGGCGATCAAAGCGCCGAAGGCAGCTCCAAGCACACCGAACGAACTGATGTTCGCGGTACGATTGGCAAGGCCTGTCGCGTTGCCGACCCAGAGATTTTTGTTAAGTCCATAGTCAGCTTTGAAGGCTGGCAGAGTCACACTGGCACTGAAACCACCCTCATCATAACCTGATCATGTATTATTAGTATTTAGAGCATCCTTTCAGCTCGACAGATACGTGATGACTAGATCGTACCTTTGGGAATACCGCCAAATGCCAACACAACTACGGCGAGGATGTAGTAGGGGGGTGCGAATCTTCCCATGTTGACTATGCGCGTACGAGAGGTTGATGTTCAGAGCTGTGGGGGAAATGACTGGAAGAGAGTGACCTTTATAGAAAGCGAAGGGTCCTCCATGCTGAAGGCACAGCTTTTCCGGGGTATGGAGTCAGTCTGTGGGGATGGCAGAGATTGAATGCCTCGTACTGTGAGATGGAATTAGATCGACTTCATCCGCCATCCGGTTTAGACTCGGTCAACTTCCGTTCGGTCAACTTCCGAAATTTCGCTGATTCCAGGCTCATGATTGGCCAGTCTGACCGAACTAACGTGACCAAACAAGCACTAGGGTGAATGCTTTATACAATGCTTGTACTTGAGGTCGCAAAGACCACGAACGTCGTTTGATACGCCTTTACGGTAGTTTTAACCATCGTAATTTCAGCACTTCCCCAGCCTAACGTAAGGGCTCCACCTTCAATGCGTCTATCAATCTGCCGAGCTGCGACTAGAAGCAGTTTATATACCCCGTTCTCGTCCCGCGAATGCTACTGGTACGTTTCTTGAGGCTCTTTGCCGTTTGTCCTACACGATGTTGCTCCAAAATCTCAGAGTCATTCCCATAATAGGATCTTTCGTGGACTCGATACTCATCCCTTTCATTAGGCACGCCCAATCCTACCTTCAGTCTTTGCAGCGACCGAGTGTACTTCGCGCCGATGTTGCACAGTCGCAGAAACGCACAATAGCCACCAGGCTTACAACAATACCCCAACGCATGCCCAACAACGCTTGGGATTGCCATATGCACGTCACGTCACCAGAATACCCACTTGCTTCCAATGCCGCCTACACGCCCTCACTTCATAATCTACAGCATGCGATGAGCTTCGAGAAGACTATTGGAATATCGAACATTGTCCTGGTTCAGCCTTCCATCTATGGCAACGATAATTCATGTCTTCTTGATGCCCTCAAAGCTCTCGGGCCAGCTCAGGGTCGAGGTGTTGTAGAGGTCGACCCAGATACCATTGAACTGTCCACACTCGAAGAATGGCACCAACTTGGAGTCCGGGGCGTTCGTCTCAACTTGAAGTCAAGAGATGCTCAATTCACCGAAGCAGCGCTCGAAGATACTTTGAAGCGCTATGCAGCAGTCGTGAAGCCACTCGACTGGGTTTTAGAGCTCTTCATTGGCATGGAAGCACTTCCGATACTCGAGCGCGTCGCAGGCGACCTAGGCGTACGGCTATGTCTTGCGCATTTTGGCGCCCCGAAATTGCCAAACCCTGGGAAAGCAACGTATCCGCTCGATCCATACGAACTGACGGGTTTTGATTCTCTAGTCAGGCTACTACAAGGCGGGAACACATGGCTGAAGCTATCGGCAGCATATCGCTTCGATACAGATTCCGAGATGCGTGGAGTGGAGGCTGTAGCATACGAACTGCTGAAGAAAGCTGGCAGTCAGATCGTATTTGCGTCTGACTGGCCGCACACGCGATTTGATGGGCTCGATGTGCGGCCCTTTGTTGATCGGTGTTTACAGTGGACTGAGGCCGCTGGGTTGACAGAAGAGGTCTTTTGTCGGAACGCACAGGTCCTTTGGGATGTAAAGCAATAATTTATAGCTAAATTCATGAATGAAATAATGACAAGCACGGAAACAATGCATTGAACATGAAGCAAGCCAAGCTATGTGAATCTGATATCGAGGAAGGCTGGAGTGTCTTGTTTGCTTCATTATGGCGCGAGATTAAGCCGAATGGCGACTTGATATATCCATGACATCTCAACAATAGTAAATTGAATACGGAGTACACGATGAAGTGTTGAGGTGCGTCTGATTTCCGTTTCTAGCATCACTCATCGCGCCCATTGTCCTCGGACCGATGAAATCTTACTACAACTCGGGCATTCTCATACGCAGTAAAATTTCTCCACAAACGCCACCTACACAGTAGATTAAAAATCAACCAAAACCCGGCCATAGTAAGTCGAAGGAGTACATTCCCCAAAGACACCTTCTTGGCGCTCGGTCACAATCCGAGGAAGCTACTCAATGAGAGAGGATCTAGCTATGGGAGCGCCGCTCGTAAAATACAATTAGCTTCGCCTGGTAAGCCACCGAGTCAAGCATGGACCTCACCAAGTCCGAAACGTGTATCGGCCGTGGAGGACAATGTGCATACTTTCTCCGGTATCGACGTTCAAGTTCTATGTTCTCAGTGATAATTCTTTGTTGTTTTGTTTCCATGCAAAACAGTGTGTGACCTGCTACCTTCGCTCGAGTTTTCTATTCTCTGCTAAGATGGACAAATCGTCACCCCCAGCTGCGATCAGTATACTGGCTGGAGGATTGGCCGGTGCATCTGAGACCTTAGTAACAGTAAGTTGTATTTTCCAACCCAGTGATTTTCAAATTCCTTGACACCTTCCAAGTACCCAGCCGAATTCGTGAAAACACGACGACAACTCGAAAACGTGACCCTTGGAAAGAAATCCACAAGTTCATTGACCATCCTTCGGTCAACCTTGCAGAGCGTCGGTCTCAGTGGCATATACGCAGGCTGTCAGACCCTCGCTGTCAGCAATGCACTGAAGAGCGGAGTGCGGTTCTTCTCGTTCGAAACTGCGAAACGGCAATTGACACCCTACTTTGAAAAAGGTGCATCGCAGCACACTGGAACCACAGCGAAGAACCCGTGGCTAAATCTTGTCGCTGGACTCTGCGCAGGCGCAACAGAGAGTCTGCTGATCGTCACTCCCGGAGAGAGCCTCAAGACGAGAGTTATCCATGATGCAGCGTCGGGAGGACAGTTGGGTAAATTACCTCTTGCACGTATTGTAACACAGACTGTTCGACAACATGGGATACTCAGCCTTTGGAGGGGATTCACTCCAGTGCTATGCAAGCAAGGCACGAACAGTGCCGTTCGCTTCACGACTTTCGGTGCTCTGAAGGACAAGCTACAGGAGATTTGGCCGAGTTCGGTGAATGGAACGACCGCGACCATGATTGCTGGTGCAGGTAGCGGAGTTGTCACGGTGTAAGTGTACAATAACAGTTACCCATAACGCTTTGACTAAAGTGTTGGATTAGGTATGCGTCAATGCCATTCGACAACGTCAAGACGCGTATGCAAGGCATAGGTAGTTCGAATGGACGAATGCTTTCTGTCGCGGGGCAGATGCTTGCGAATGAAGGCGTCTCTGTGTTCTGGAAAGCTACCACGCCGAGACTCGTGAGACTTACTGTAAGTTTATTTTGAATCGTAATTTCATAGATCAGTACTAAATCTTTCCAGCTTTCGAGTAGTGTGACTTTCATGGTCTACGACAAGGTGATCAAAATTTACAATGCAGCAATGACGGAACGGCATGCAGCAACCGCTAAGATGGGCTAGAGAGATCATGTTTCGGCGTTTCGTTTGTTTGGGGGATTAATTTTATCTTTAGATGTGTTTTCATATTCTCGAAATACCATAGGGCGGGATCAATATATTTTCTCATGACGGCCTGCGGCACAAGGTTTTGTAACTTGGAGTTTGTTAGCTGCATTATTGTTAGTGAACAAAAGTATCTACGTCAAGTACACTTTATAGAACATGTTGCAACACCTACAAGTGGCTAGGACTCGAGAAACTCCGAATGGTAATGAAGTATATAGAAGTCTAAAAACAAATCTAATCGTCGTAAATAAAGTGGCGTGCGTGCCTCCTCTAGTTTGGTATCCTGTTGTTCCTCTTCCTCCAACTCCTCACACCAGCATCTATTTCATCTCTTGTAACACCATCCCGTATTAGCTGCATAACGACACCCAGCCCCTCGACGTTCTTGTTCCGACTCTCGTCGTCGAAGAATAGCATTTCTTCATACTCTATTCCGCTGTCCCGTTGTATGCGCTTGAAATGTGTGGTCTTGCTTCCGGGATAGATCTGCAGGTTATCGAAGTAGTCAACTGCGCGCTGCGATGATGCGGTCGAGCTTGGTATCTTGAGAGCGCGAAGCATCTCATTTGCGAGATCTGGGGCAGATGTTCGCGATGCTGCACCGACTTTGATGCCCTTCTGTCGCAACTACACAAACAATTAGCATTATATTACACAGGCGCCATTGAGATCTATGAGATAGAATAGAGTAGACTTACAGCATCAAGAACACCGCCGACTTCGGGGTAAAACCCGTAACCCTCACCATATCGATCCTTGACCTTCTGCCCGCCTTCAACAGCCTTGATGGGCGGCGTAACATGTGTGTCCACCCAGAAAGGCCATAACGTATAGTCGAGGTCAAAAACCATTATCTGAGGGAGGGGGAGACCATCGGTAAATGTCGAAGGCCACGCGACTTTCTCGGGAAGCTTTGTGGTGATTGTAGGGGCGGATTCGTCTGCCAGCGATTGCGCTCCTCGGCGGGGCATGGTGGGAGCTTTCAGGTCGAGCTTATGCGTGAAGAACAAGATGACGGCGATAGCAAGGAGGGTGGAATATGAGAAAGAGTGATGAGCCAGTGCCGCACTAGGGGAAAGATGAAGCAATCAATGGTAAACTGAAGGAAGACGTCTGAATATTTTGGGATAGATAAGTGGCACCGACGGTGGCTTTTGGGTGATGGTGGTGGCGTTAGGACCCTTTGAAGCTTGACGTCAGTCTAGTGGGCGGCCGAAAGCTTATATTGGCGTGTGCTTGGTGTCGCATATCAGAATATTCGTAACATGTCATTTTGCGATGCATTTGGCAACTAGATATTGTTTTTTTTGGATAAAAAGTCGTCGCCGCATATTCTTTACTACAAGATGGTAAGAATAAAGGCTATCAAAAATGAGTACTCCGTATTGACGATATCTTTCTTGTGAGCGATGATCCTCGATTGCTGAAAGCCAATCAAATCCAGCGACGACCATCTCATGATAGATGATTTACCAAGAGTGTGCTTGGTTTCCCTTTAGGATTGAAGGGGTATGATAGCCGCTATTGACGGACATTGTAATCTCCTTTACCTCTGGCCTCGTGATGATTGACAGCAAGCTAAAGTTTGAGGCAGTCTCCGTACCAGGCAGTTCCTGTACGCTTCAGGAGTTGTCGAGTACAAATTGTGGTTTTCCGAGGTACATGAGAAGGAAATGAGAGTTAATGATGCAGCCAATAAATGTAGATATCAGAGGTACCAGTAGTACACATATTGCCGAGACGCCCATGGAGGGTCGCATCCTGGGCATGAGTACGGAGAAGAGGTGGGAGGGCGACTAGGGTTCATCTCAGGGGTAGAAAGTTCCACATTCACAATGACCATGTGCTGTGTTTCTGTCGTGCTGTTGTGTGGTGGTGCTACGGTACTCGTAAGTATCCATTAACGGGTGTCGTTGTAATTAGATGTAGTTGTAGCCGTATGTACAGTACCTCTTAGAGGTGTAGCTAGTTAGGTGGATCTTGGGGTAGGAGGGGAGGTACGGGAATGGCGTTCGCCTACAGTAGTAGCCACCCACCCGCCATAGTCACCCCCATAGTCACCCCGCCATCATCGCTGACAACGCCTCCTGATCAGATCAGATCACTTCCTACTGTCTCCAACGTCACTTCTTCACTCTCCTCTCCTCTTCTCTCCTACTCTTCTTAGTTACCTGCCAATATGCTTGGAAGGTTCCGATGGCAAACCCTAAACCAAGCCATCGCTCCTTGAGCAAGATCCGATTTCTATACACACACGCGCGCACACGCTCAGCCAATGTGTCTTACCTTGCATGCATGTTATCATATGCTTCGTTCATAAATGAGACCCACATCGTCATTATGAACTTCATGAATGCAATTAGGCCCAGTCGCAAGATTACCGCCCTGCTGTATCAGAGACGCGTCCTGCCAAAATAGCAGTTGATTGCCCGGTGCCTTGTGCTCCAGATCCTAGCACGTTGAGGTATGATCACAGATGGTTGTTTCAATCTATTCCCTGCAGTGCGGCCAAAACTGTCCGGACTCCCTGGGCTGTTAAGGGCCAATTCCGGGTATCAAAGGCCCAAGGGAAATTTCCTCATACGTTCGTAACAAACCTCCAGCGCCAACGACCGGAAATGCTTTGTTACTTCAATACAACTACGCGCCGTTGATAGGCGCGGGACGGGTTGCGTTGATGCTACGACATCCTGTACTTGTATCGTGTCCGACGCAGGTACGTGGACGATGGACACGCTGTGTGGTCCATTTGTGCCAGCATGGCCCCTGCAAGCCAGGTAATTGTACCAGATACAACCACGCTTGATTCTCTACATCGGGCAAGTCAACATCTGCCAAATCTGGGGTAAGCCACATTCCAGGGGAGTGATGGTTCCCTCAAAAACAAAACAATCATGCGTCCATCAATGACCTTGGCTAGCGCTCAGTATGGATCAATGAACTGGCAAGGGATACGATACTCTCCTTTCGGACAATGTCCTTATAAGGTTCTTCAATGCCTCCAACGATGTTCGTCCTCTCACAACGCTCGAGCTATTCGCCTTGACTATTACTGGGACTGCCAGTATGCTCGAACGCCTCTTTCTCGCCTTCGTGGTGTCTAGTATCGCCGTTGCCTTTCCTGCTCCGCGCGATACTCCACCTCCAGATCCTCCCAATGTCCCTATCGTCTTTCCAGAGAGGAGCCAACTTGCCGATTGTCCAGGCTATGCTGCTTCAAATGTCAAACAGACAGACTCTTCACTCACTGCGGACCTTACACTCGCTGGTCCGGCATGCAACAGTTACAGTCAGGATCTTCAGAATTTGAAATTGGTAGTTGAATATCAGACAAGTACGTTTCGCTTATCAGCAGAAATGACGCACTCCATTCCAAGCGAGACATCCTATGTATCGTGATATAGACTAATATATGTCCAGATGAGCGGCTCCACGTCCAGATATTCGATGCAGAAGAGAACGTTTTCCAGGTGCAGCAAGAGGTTCTTCCGAGGCCACAACATGAACAGGCCTCCTCCTCCAATGCTGCACTACAGTTCAATCTGACCGAAAATCCATTCTCCTTTGCCGTTGTGCGACGTTCCAATGGAGAAGTTCTTTTCGATAGTGCGGCATCGTCGTTAGTCTTCCAGACGCAATATGTTCGTCTGCGAACTAATCTGCCCAACGATCCCAATCTATACGGCCTTGGCGAGCACACTGATTCCTTCCGATTGACTACCTCCAATTATGAGCGAGTGCTGTACAATTCAGAATCGCCAAATGTACACACTAACAACAACTTGTATGGTAGCCATCCAGTGTACTTTGATCACCGAGGTGACAAAGGTACCCATGGTGTATTTCTGCTCAACTCAGACCCAATGAACATTTACATCAACAAAACCGAATCAGGCGAGCAGTACTTGGAATACAATACCATCGGAGGTATTATCGACCTGTACTTCCTAGCTGGTGCACAGCCGGCCGAAGTATCCCAACAGTATGCCGATGTTGTTGGACACTCAGCAATGTTTCCATACTGGTCGTTCGGTTTCCAACAATGCAAATACGGTTACTGGGATGTCAATATGGTTGCCGAAGTTGTTGGCAATTACTCCACTGCTGAGATTCCATTGGAAGTCATGTACACTGATATTGACTACATGCATCTGCGTGAGGACTTTACTACCGACCCTGAGCGCTTCCCAATCTCGAAGATGCGAGAGCTGGTACAGACCCTACACGAGCGAGATCAGAGATATGTTCTGATCCTCGATCCTGGTATCCATACCAGGGCTGATTACGCACCTTTCCAACGCGGCCATGACAAGAATGTCTTCCTCAAGAACGCAGATGGCTCTGACTACTTGGGGGTGCAGTGGGCGGGAGTATCTGCATGGCCAGATTGGTTCGCGCCAAACACGCAACAGTGGTGGACAGACGAACTCACAGCTGCCTTCAGCCCTGAATCTGGTATTGATATCGATGGTGTATGGGTTGATATGAACGAAGCCTCCAACTTCTGCCACGACAGGTACTGCGATCCTGCTGCACTGGCTGAGAAGGAGGGCAACCCACCTATCCCAACCTCCGTGCCGCGACCAAATACCGGCCGTCCGATTCCTGGATTTCCTGCTTCATTCCAGCCAAATAATTCACTTGCGGCAAAACGGCAAGTTGAAACTGGTACGAAGAAAGGTCTGCCCAATCGCGAGTTGTTCGAACCCAACTACCACATCAACAATCATCGTGGCAACCTTTCTGATTTCACCATTTACACCAACAACACGAACTATGATGGCACGCGACAGTACGATACACATAATTTCTACGGGCATATGATGGCACATACCACTCATACTTCCATGCTGGCTCGTCGCCCCTCCGTTCGCCCGTTCGTACTAACGAGGTCCACGTGGGCTGGTAGCGGTCGCAAAGTCACCCATTGGTTTGGAGACAACGCATCTACATGGGAACACTATCGCATGGCTATTCGACAGATGCTGAGCTTTGTTTCGATGCATCAGATGCCCATGGTTGGATCTGATGTGTGCGGTTTCAACAGCAACGCAGATGAGTACATGTGTGCACGCTGGGCCCTGCTTGGGGCCTTCCAACCATTCTACCGCAACCACGCCGAGATCAGTACCCGCCAACAGGAGTTCTATCAATGGCCTATCGTGGCTGAGGCAGCTAAAGTAGCCATTTACACCCGCTACAAGCTTATGGATTACGCCTACACTGCTCTCTATTACCAGCATCTCCACGGTACACCAATGGTCAACCCACTCTTCTTCTTGTACCCTGAAGATCCGAATACGTTCGGCATTCAAGAGCAATGGTTCTATGGCGATGCTCTCCTCATCTCACCTGTGACGAATGATTATTCGGACACCGTATCCTTCTACCTGCCTAAGGACACATTTTATGACTACTGGTCTCACGCACGAGTTGACAGCGAAGGCCGCAACCATACGCTCTCTGGTCTTGACTGGAAAGACATTCCCGTCCATATCCGCGGTGGCACCATTATTCCGGAGCGTGCAGATTGGGCCTGGACGACCAAGGAACTGCGCACCCGCGATTTCGTTGTGATCGTTGCGCCAGGGCAGGACGGTACTGCCACAGGCCGTCTGTACCTCGATGACGGTGAAAGTATCGAACAGGCGTCCATCAGTGAAATCGAATTTTCTTGGGATGGTTCCACATTCGCTTGCACAGGCACCTTTGGATACAACGGCAATAGTGGTGAAAGTGTCACAGTGAAGCAAGTCACTGTTCTTGGCCAGGAGAAGGCGGGCAGCACGGGACATTTCAATCCAGAGAAGAAGGAGATTGTCATTGACGGACCGTGGAAGCTTAATGGTGCCTGGGGTTTCGCATTATAATCGCTTGCTTACTGTTCGACTAGAGGTTTCTTACGGCACACGGACCTCGGGCGTCTATATTGGCATAGACATGGAGTTTGTAAATATCTCGTTTTATTGCATTGTTGCTGAACTTGCATTCTGGCATAGTTGCATACCCGCTTTAGGAGCGCTGGTGGTTTTTCTTACGCAGGCCGTTACCTCAATTGGACTGGAACCCTGTTTTCCTATGTATTCCTATCATATTTCTATGCATTCTTCCGTTCTCAATAATCAAGAAATACATCCATACATCCATCTGTGTGTCTTCTCAGCTCGTACAAATGCCATATTGCGCCGCGGGTATCCGTATTTCATCGACATCATCATCAACAAAAACCGAGTGCAACGATAAACACTCCGTGGCAGGCATAGCCAAGAGGAGCTCCATCATACCATTGAGATTTCACATGTAGGACGGACGAACACGATGTGTCTTCACACGATGTACCTCTGTACAGAGTACATTGTACAAGCCTTGTACCCATTGTACCTCTTCACCACCCCTGCGCCGACCAACCACGGGCACGATCCCCACCCCCCGAACAGCGCATCGGATCCACGTCGTGCAAATAAGAAGTGGCCTCTGCGTCAGATGGGGATAATAGCATTTCCCCGTTACCGGGAGGAGAAGGGTGAGGAAAATGATGCACCCATGTGCGACTTCCACGAGTAGCTCGTGATTGAATCGAACGGGCGCGCGGGTGAGGGCTGTCTGCCAAAACCCCTCCCCTTGTAAGTCCGCCATGCACGTGTGATATCGCACCGTTCAGACAAGACGTCCTCACACATGACCGAAGAAGAGATCTGTGGTTGGATTGTTTGCACCACGAGCACTTCCCCTTGTGTAAGGCCTCGCGCGAGGGAACGATGCGCTTGCTTTTTGATACTACGAGAAGTAGGTGGTGCGAGGGGAGGTGCGAGTCTGGCGCTTGCGGCGGGAAGTGAGAAAAAAATTTGACGTCGGGAAGCAACACTGGGGCGTGCGACATTGGCATTCCAGAAATACTCGTGCGTGCGGATGGCAGACCTTTTTGGTGTTTTCGTGCGCGTTGCTCTTTTTTTTCTTCGTGTTTGTGGAAATGTCACTTCTTTCGCGTGTGACGCGTGACAAAGGGTGCTGGGTAGCAGGAAACGTCGTCGTTCCGCGAACAAGAAAAAAAAAAGCCTTGTGCGAACTGGTGTATGTAGGATCGCTGTTGTAGTAGCTATCATCTGTCCTCTTTCACTCCGCTGCGATGTGGGTCTTCTGGAGGCCGTTCGTGACACCGTTGACTTCGGTTTCCTGGGATTCATCGTAGCCCACCTCGATCGAGTTCTTCGGGCGGTTCTTGTTGAGTCCTTCCAGGAGGACGCATGCTTTGCAGATTTCCTGGCTGGAAAGGTATCCGCAGCGCTTGCATTGTCCCATGACTTGTTTTGTGACTTTTCGGGGCGCCGGAGGCTCGCCCTTTCCTTTTTTACTCTTCTTGCTGCTGCCGTTCTGGAGCGATTCTTTAGCTGTGTTGCCTCGTTGCTGAGTTTGGGTTGCGCGAGATTTTCCTGTAGATGTGATCTCGACTTCTAGTCCATTCTCCGCTGCGGCCTCATTTTGTGACAAGTGCTGCTCCATGTTTGCCATCTCGCCACCGGCAGTCCTTCCATTCGAACTGCCACAGCCGCCCTCCTCTTCCTCTGCAGCGGGGACAGAACTCGAGCAAACTCCTCCGCAGCCTTCGTCGCTACCTGGTACGAGTTTAGCCATGTCCTCGCCGCTTCGAACCACGTCGAGGATTGCACTCGGTCGCACTCGTTCGAGGTTTTTGATGAGGGCACGCGCGCTGCCTCGGAAGGCCTCTGGGGAGTAGATGCACTCGGTGCTGAAGTAGTCTAGGTTTCTGTGGTGGGCGTACAGGACGATTTCTTTCTCGTAGGCGTACTTGAGAGGTTTGCTGCGCTTGACGTTGGTGTGTGAATTCGGATCTGTGGATACTGCGGAGGGTGTAGACGTGATGATGGATGTCGTCCGCGAAAGTCGAGGAAGATCGCCACGGAGCACTACACAAACGTGAGTTTTACATTATTTGCATGTTCAAAGCCGGATTCTCGTACAATTCATGAGCACAGTCTCTGCGACGTCGTCGGCGTTGTGTCCTGTAACCACATGCTTAACACCCAGTCTGGCTGCACCGCGATCCAGCGCTTGCCGCCTGAACACGCCGCAGTAGGTGCAATTCCCCTTCTTTCCCACTTGCTCCACGACTTGATCCATAGTCCAGCCATACAACTCGGAATATCCCAAGATTGTCAGCGGCATTTCATACTGTTGTGCATTGCGCTTGACGGTTTCGAGGGAGTCATCACGGTAGCCCTTGATTCCCTCGTCAATCGACAACAATATCAGCTCGACGCCGTAATCGTATCGCTCATTCAGAGTCTTGAGGACTGCAGCAAGTACGGTGCTGTCCTTGCCGCCCGATGCGCCGATTGCAATCTTCTCCCCGCGGTGGAAGAGGTTGTTCGTCGTGATTGTATGGTGGATCTCTGTTTCGAAGACGGATATGAAGCACGCCTTGCATAGTTTCGAATGGTCTTTGGGACGAAGAATAAGTGCTCGGTTCGTCTTGCACAGAGCGCAAGGAGTGGGTGGCATGTTGGCTGGCGGGAAACCTACAAAACGGAGGTTTGGAGGAGATGCGGAATGGAATGTTGGCGGGGAAATTTTTGGATGATGGCAATGCGCAACGATTCTGCGGGGCGGGGCGGTCGCTGATTGGAGATATCCCTTCGTTCTGATTGGGGCACCATTCACTCTCACAGTTTTTATGGCCCAAGACACATCTTCTCAAATTGATATTAAAAACAATTCTATAGGCTTGGAAGAAATCCTTACTACTATTGGCATGCCTATGTCTTATTTCAACCTGGATGTATAGACGCATACGCCTCCTTCCTTCGTCAAGTGGTTCTCACACCGCAGGTAGCAACTTAGTCCCCATGCATCGGATGTTAGATAGTGAATTCAGCTTGTATAGCTGCCTTGTGATGTCAAAGCTCTCCTTAGTCCGAGTGATTTGTATGATTCGTGGACTTCAAGATGCGGAAAATCTTGAAGTGTAATTCACTATGAGTGTCAAAGCACTGTCGTAAATTTCAATTAATGCGATAAACATCATAATCACCGGACTTTAATAGCTTTCATTGGATCAAAACATAAACAGACGTGCTCAGGTGAGTCACTGCCATACATTCTCGCCGTTGTTGTGCTTTGCCCGTGCTCTGTACATATACACACCCAACCCAAACCTACATCCCCTCTTCCCCAGCAGCAGGATTTCCTTCCCCTTACAACCCTCAAACAACTCGAATCCTTTCCTCGAATCCCGAGATTCTTCAATCGATTGCTATCATGCACATCCCATTTGCCTACTGGCTCTATGTCCTCGGTGCCGTGTCACTGTCGACCGCTCTGTCCTGCGGCCAAGCTCACGGCGAGGCCGTAAGCTGGCTCCCGTTGAAAAACGACGGTCGCTTCCACACTGGTTTCCTCCCGATCGAGTGGGGTCATGTTGGATATCATTGCGTCTGCGAGTTCTGGGAGTACGTTCTTCAGCGGCCCTTCACGAAGGCACATTTAGAAATATCATCAACAACCTGCTAACCATCGGTCTAGGAATGCCAATTGTCACGACGGCATTACACGCGTCATCGATACGGTCAATCATCCAATATTCCATGGCCACTTCGGGACCAACTTTAGATGCTACAGGTGCCAGCAGTATCTTTGAGGTGAGTCTTTGTTTGTCGAGTCGCGACGTTTTGTGTTTGTGTACTGACCTCATGACCTAGGTCGGGCTTCACTCTACGCAAACAACACAATGAGACCACAGTCTTGTTGGTAATAATATGGGGCGGATTCGATTGTTACCATATTGGAAGTTCGCCAGGCTACCTAATTACATGGCATACGTAGAGACGGATTCGAAGGAAGCCAAGCATGAAGATACTTTGTTTGCTTGACTGAAGATTTCGATTCCGTAAATAATACAAACAACTCTACATCTCTAGTACAATTCCCCCCTGACAAAATCTTGTGGTGCTTTCTACGATCGCAATGATGCTCTAAAGTTTACTCTTTGATGGACCCTTTCCCTCTTTCCGGGGCCTCATGATGCTCTGTTGCGTGGCCGTTGCCACCACTTTACCATGCTCATCCCATAACCTTCCTTCACTAAAGGTCCTCCCTTCTGCCCCGACGATAGTCTTGATCTCTCTCAGATGCCACTTCTCGAGGTCGATGTTGTTGCTGAAGATCCTCAGCGCGAAGTCCAACGATGAGCACGCGGCCGCATCATCCAGAAACATGTGGCTAAACGACAACGGACTAAACGAGAGAGCACCGTCCATGAACCAACTCAACGCAGCGACCTGCTCGGCCTGGTCCGAAAGAGGGTTAAGGGAGCGCGTCCAATCCGCGGAAGCCTTCTCGGTAAGCGGTAGGTGATCCTGTGTAGTTTTCGCATGCTTCGCAACGCCGTTCAAGTTCTGGGAAAGCATGCCTTCCGGGCACGGCCGCATCTCGAACGCCGTCCTCATCAAGCCGAAGGATTTCGTGAAGATGTCTCGTTGCTTCTGCGTGACTTTCCCGTCGTCGACTAGTTTCTGACTCTGCTCGGGCCCTCTTTGCAGGCCTTCGTAATGGCTATACTTTCGTGACGGAGGGGCCGAATATTCAAGCAGGCTTGCTGGCTCTGCTACCTGGAAGTCTGCCAGGGCTATCATGCAGGACCGACTTGAGCCGTCGTCTTGTTTTTGGCTGACTTCCACCTGCCTCGTAGCGAAGGTCCGGGTTTGTCGAACGATGCGGACCTTTGCCTGCAGAGGTCGATCGTTGAGTGCGGGTCCCAAGAAGTTTCCCATTAGAGAATATAGATGGTAATTATCGGGGACAGTCTTGCTAGCAGCCTTCGCGGCCATGGCTGAGGTGTAGCCTCCATAGGCTATGTTGGCAGCATTTCCCATGCGCTGCGGTGGGTGAATCGTCTCGAATTCATGTTCGCCGACCTCCTTGATCGCAAGGCTCTCCACAAAAGATGGCGGTTGTATGTCGGCCATATTGAAGCAACAAAGTTCACGCAACCTTGTAGTATAAAAGAATCGGACCAGGGTACAACCACAATTTATATGAATCCTACGATGTCGCAACAACGCGCACGATCACGAAAACCTGACAAGATGATTGGGCTTCGGCTGATAATACTAATCATCAAGTGAACGACATGAGCTGGAAGGATCAAGGGGCTTATCAAATGCCTCGGCTTCTGGTTCTGGTGAGTCTTGGCCTAGCCCGGCTTCGGTTATACTAGTAAACGTCATTTCATCTACCAATGCACGTCTTTTTCGGATTTTGATACGTTCATGTGAGATTCGGAGTTTGGTTGACCATTTTATTATATAGGGCTTACTGTATGCTCCAACGAGACCCAATTACCTATGTAGTTGTACAAGCAAGGATGGCCATTCATCATCCTCTCATCGAATACGAGTAGCTAATAAAGACAATGTCTAGCTTAAAAGAATATACGGAATGAAACTACTTCTAATGCAAACCTACTACCAATCCCCATCATCATGGATTTTGTACTTCCGCTGTGTAGTACTAGCATCATCTACTACTATAGTTGACGCAGTATCGGTGTCCATCCCATTGCTATATTTCGACAGAGCACTACGAGGTCGTACTTTTGGCGTATCCGCACCGCTTCCAACGCTCATAAGATCCCAATCCATATCATCCGCAATGGAACTATCATCAGAATCACACCCTTGAGCCTGAAGTTCCTTCTCGAATTGGTCTATGCCAGAGACTCGTCTGAGGTCCTTCTCAATCTGCTCACCACTCACACTCTCCACGACCACCCAATTGTCACCCACAAGAGAGGCCTCAATCCGTTCACCATGCGTGTCCGAAACTTTCTGCTGGCCACTTTCCCGCCAACGCCTCTCCTTCTCCCGTCTCTCCTCTGCGTCCGCCTTCGTTCGTTCCGCGCGGACCTGAGCCAGCGCTTTCAGCTCCTCGCCAGCCTGCCGAAGCAACTCCCCGAACGCGCCGTCGTAATCGAACGAGTCGTCTTCCGGGTGGTCGATAGGCACGAACGCGATCTCCGCCTTAATCTTGCGCAGCGGATGCAGGATCGCGCGCCGGAAAGACGGGAGGGCGAAGTCTGACCATTTACCCTCGACGCTGAGATGCCGGAGCGTGCCGTTAAGCTTCGCGACCTGCGCGCATGTCACCGCCCAGTGGAAGCTCGGTTTCGATCGGTCGTGCATCATGACGTTTTGAGAAGGAGATTGCGGTAATGCCAGGTGGATGTTGCGAATGCAGCGCCGGGCTTCGGGAGAGAGGGAGTCGATGAAGATAGGGAGAAGGCTTTCGAGATCTGAGGGCGCGAAGGTGACGGATTGGTAGAGGATTGGTAAGGCCTCTGCGCGTATGGAGCGGCATGTGAGGAGGATGTTGACATGTCTGCGTGGTTTCGCCCCTTCGTGGACAAATTTCAGTTCCGGAACGGGGGCTCGAATCAGTTTGTAGGAAGGGTCGAACGGCCGGCGTTCGATTCGAATAAAATGAGTTGAGTCGGGAGAATCTGACGGGACGAATTTCAGTTCCGGTACAGGGGCTCGAACCAGTTTGTAGGAAGGGTTGAATGGCCTGCGTTCGATTCGAATGAATAGGTCTGAGTGTGGATAATCTGACAGGACGTATTTCCATATCATCATCCGTAATGTTTCCGGTAGAGACAGCAGGCGGCTCCTGTTCTGTCGGTAGGTATCTGGATCCTTTTTAGAGGAGCAGTGCAGTCCATCCGGCCTGGATTTAGGTATTGCTGGAGGAACATTGTCATATTTCTCTGTTTTATTGCTTTTTATACACCAGGTGAGTGGGTTGAAGCTGTCCTTCAGACGGTCCTTTCCGCCTTCCTTCTCAGGTTGCCCGCATTTATATGTAGCTCTGGAGAGTGCTAGCTGTTTTTGTATCTCCATATCTTGTTTATGCATTGTTTCTGAAATCGTTGAGGCGATTCCGGTATCCATCAACGTTCTCTAAATCATTCAGGTAAACCAGTATATCGATGTCGACAATACATTGACGTGTCAGCCGAGCTTTCCCAGGGCATAGAGTAACCAATAACAAGTCTCTTTTAAGCAGCAAGACTCATGTCAAAATGTAAGGCGAGTCTCTGTACATCACCAAATTGAATTATGACGGAAGTCAACGAAGTCATATACATTCCAAAGACGTCTTCAAAATTGAAAAGAACGACGAGTCATAACGGTCAGCTTGGAAAGGCTGAGGGCCTGAGGCATACTGCTGCCTGAGCAAGTGACCATCTCACATCAAACTAACCGCATTAGGACATACAGTGCATATGCACTCCCTGTATATCTCGCCTTGATCGTCAATTTACAAGTTTAAGAAAAATAGTTGAAAGTTGAACGACAAGTCGCACATAGTAACCAAACGATTAAATCGTTAACATAAATGATAAGCTCCGCCCATACTGTCAAATGACTTTTCAATCATACAATCCTACACACAATCTCATTTCGAGGCCCAGCCCCAAACAAGACTCCCAATTCTCCCCAAAAATATATATATATAACTCCGCAATTCCCAATTCACGCCATGACTATTTCAAAACGCCCTCTCCTTCCCCTTCCCAGACCCCGCCGACGACGACACCGACGACGACGACGCCTCACTAGCCGACGAGCTCCTGGCGCGAAAGATGCCCCAAAGCGACAACGACGACCTCCGCCCGCCGTCATCCACCGTTGTGTTCGAGCTCGACGACGAGCTGTGTCTGCGCCAGTGGTGTCTTCTGTGTTGTTCCTCTTCCCCTTCCTCTCCTTCTGTTCCGTCCTTATGTCAGTGACCCTGTGCTGTGATTGATGGGGAAGGGGTGGGTAGGGACGGACCTGGTGATTTTGATGTTTGGAGGGCTTGGTAGGCTTTTCGGCGGGCGGACGGTTGGCCTGGTTGAGGAGAGGAAGTGTTAGTTTAGTTGGTGGATAGAGGGATGGGATGGGAGGGAGGGAGATTGCGTACTGAGGTTTCCAGCACCCCCGCGACCGTAGGATATACATCGTTCCGTCATAACGTCACCGGTCATGATAATTGAATGATATAGTACACAAGAGCGAAGCAAGAACGAAGAAAGGCTAATATTTGATTTTCAACGTGGAAAAGTTAAACTTGGATGTATAGATGGAGGTATGGAGAAGAACAGGGAGAAAAGTAGATAACAATCCACAATTGCCCATGGGGAAGCCCACTTGTATAAAAGCTCCGAAGCTCGATCATCATTATCGCCATCATAATTCGGTGCACGACCCAAATTGAAAAGCCCACCGATGAAAGCTCTCCCATGAAGATCCGATCGACTCGACGGTCAGCACGCTACCGGACACATAGCAAATGGGGCATTAGAAGCAATTATCAGGTTCCCTATGGCCGAAGTTCGAATGTGCTTGTGCCTGTGTGATGGACAAAGATCAACCACGGGGGGTGGTTGTAGATTGGCGAACTTGGCCATTGGGGATCTCGAGGCTTATCTTCTGTTAGTCACGGCTACAGAGATGGAAACTCTCAGGCATGCCGCTAAATGACGATTTTGTCGAGACGGAGTGCATCCCGCGGGCTTCGTGTGGGTGAAATGGCATTGGGGGGCAAAGTGACGTATTGAATTGGGGGGCTGATCTAGTGGCGGATAGAAGCGACCTAGAACAGCCCTCGAAGCACGGCATATGCAGGGCGGGGAGCACACTATTGGCGAATAACATCGACCATGATTAGAATCATAATCAAGCATGATTCGAATGTATTCAACTCAGCTATCTGCGCAGCACCCATAAAATTATAGTCGGTCAGCCTTAGATTCCGCCTGAAGTAGCCCTTCACTTGCTATACCAACAGGAGGGTAAGGTGGTCGATTTTGTATGTACATTTATTTCTGGGGTAAAAAACAGACAATCAGACTATGAATCATATGGATACATAATACCGTGGGCAACGTATTTACAGGACGCCAAATCCCTTAGAGTTTTGGATGGCCAAATCAAGCTTTCGCTTCAACTTGTCACGATCCGCGTACTCCGGGAGCATCAGCTTGCCGAAACATGTTGAGCTTGTAGGCAACATGTCGGTATCTGATCCGTTTCGAACAATGTGGAAATTCATGGTCTCGAATCCAGTGACCGGCACTCGTTCGCTTGCGGTCACGAATTCTAGCAATTTCCGACGATCATCCATATCGTAAGACTCAACAATGGTCCAGAAGTCTTGGATCGTAGGATGGTTGATGGAATAGCCCTCTTCATAGCGTGTGGCCGATTGGAGCGCATCTACATCGATGTCTAGCCTGCCCTCCAAGAGATTCTGTAGAGCTGGTGGGTCGAACAGGTGTAATGATCGACTATGAAGGCACCTGTTGAAGCCCTTGCGGAAAGCAAGGAGCTGTGGGGCGACAGATTTATACGTCAACCAAGAAATATAATCTTTCACAAAGTGTTCCCTGTTAGCATTTGTTACCAGCGTCTCATCTGTTGCACTTTCGCTTTGGGTGAAAGGCCTCTCCCATGCCGGGCTGCTGATAGGTGGTCGTGTTACATGGGAAGGCCAGATTGGGCCGTGGCTGGTTGATATCGGTTTGTCGACAGTGTTAAGCAGATCTGCAGGCCAAAGATGACTTGGTCCTCCAAGGTCGCCATCGAACGCGTTCATATCTACGTTGACCTTCTGGCCACATGCTTCAAAACTGAAGGTGTAGCTTCGTAAGAAAATGTCTGCGACATCGCCGTCCTTCCACGAAAGTAGTTCTCGCAATGACTTGGCAAGGATTGGCCAGCCATCTTGGATGAAGTCAATAGACTCCGAAGCGTCCAAGCCTAGAGATGGATAATTCGGGGTAAGAATGCTGTGGTATAAGGCGATGGGAAATGTCACGGGCAGTGTGACCCCATTGTACAGGGCGAGAGAGAATAGAAGGCCTAGCATCTCGAACTTCCAATCCGGCTCTAGGGAAGCAGGTTGAAACCACGTCATTCTGGTTTGGGGATCGATCTCGAACATTCCTTGACACCCTGTTAGCGATTTCGTTGTTCAGTGTGTTCGTCATTTATACGTACCGTTATCGGGCTTGAAGGCTTCACCCAGGACCACGCGGAAGAATTCGTAAGTGATGCCTCCCTGATCATGACCAATCTCACCCTCCTCCTTGCCCATCTTTACCTTGAGTGGTTTTAGCAACAGTCTGCGCTCCTGACCCCAGAGCTGATTCAGAGTGTCTTCCAGTGGGTGCTCTCTTCCAACCTCAAGAACAAGGTAGTTGCTCAATACAACTGCTAAGCGCTTGTTAATCGCGTTCGCATATGAAAACCTCAGGTGACGGTTGACATGTCGCTGCAAACGAGCGGTCCTTTCAGATCCCTCAAACTGCCTGTACATGCTGGTGAAATTTATCGTACGGAAATACCCAATAAGTACCTCAGGCTGGAACAAACAAGGGAATTGGAGGAGATGGACAGAGTTTGGGGTCTGTTTATATTGAAGGTATTCAACGGGTTCGTGGGTCTTGTCGATGCGCTCATCGAACCATGGCATGTAAAACATGCGCGTTCGTAAATTTAAGATATCGCGGGACCGATCTATGGATTGTGAGTGGGGAGTATCAATGTCAGGGCTCCAGCTCTACTCACGAAGTCTTTCCAGAAATGCAAGGGACACGCCCACGCTTGACCATCTATGAATGACCACTTTTCCGTCCCATTGTTTGATGATCAAGGTTCGCAACCACTCCATGAATGTTGCAGTGACAGTCCAACCCGGGTCATCCTGATAGTTTAGGGCTGATTTGAATTTTCTCTTACTCGCCAAGGCTTGATGTTCAACCACTGCTAAATGCTCCACCAATATGTCCAGCAGGTGCGACTTAACGGGGCCATAGCTGGTGTCGTTGGGACAATGTCCCTTACGGTTCATGGTAGCCAATATCTGCTCAAAGCATAAACGAGCGCCAATACCTCGCAAGAGTCGATCAGCAAGCCGAACCGCGGGCTCGTACTCTAGCTCGTCAATGATAGCCAGCCAGGGGTCTGAGAAACTGATAGGCACATCTTTGCCTCTATTGTCAGGCGTATGGGGGAGCACAATGCCCCAAGATCGGAAATTACGCAATTGAACCCAGGTTCGAGGCCATCCGACGGATACTAGTGAAGTCAACGCATGAATACATATCATGATGATATGAGCAGCTTCCTCATCATTCAAATATCGCCCAGATGGTTTTTCGGACGCTTCACTGGCCGAAGCCTCTTCAGAGCTCCTTTCAGTCGAGCTCCCCTGGGAAGATTTCTTTTGAGAGCCTTTCTGAACGTCCAGCTCTGGTGGAGCTACAAATAAACTCTCAACGGCAACCCACAAGCTGTCGTAAATCAAGGCACCATTAAGATATTTCCAGTCCCGGAATGCGTGCGTCATTCGCGACGAGTTCATGTGTGACAATTTCGAGTTTCCCGATCCTACATGGCCTGAATCTCGAAAAGATTTGAGCAGGAGTTCCGGATTGCTCAAGGTATGAAATAGTGACCTACTGACAAAAGACGAAGTCGGCCTGAACCGTTTATTCGGCTCATAATCTACACTGTAGACGAAACCGAATGGTCGCATGCGCTTGCGCTGGTGCTCACCGCCCTTCAACTGTTCCAGAATGTCACAAGTGAGGTGAGAAGTCACTTGGACGGATGACCGACCGCTTTTCTTTGCATCCAAATCAGTATTCGGTGAGGAGGTCCTAGGTATCGGGATTGCTTCTGGAGGGCCGCGCATATCGATAGAATGTGACTTCTTTGCGTAGGCGGTCTTGCTGTACGGGTCTGAGCCTCGATTCCCATTAATGTTCCGTGATCCGGCAGACGGTACTTCGGAAGAATAGTCGCTGGTAGGTCCACTTATACGATGGAGGATCGTATGTACTTCATCTCCATTACTCGATATTTCTGTGTTATGTGCAGGTAAACAATGCTCATTGCTTTTCATGGAAATGTGTCGTGGAGTGCGAAGTTCGCGTGGGGGGGGAGAGTGGACGTTTGTAGGCCCCCTGAGCACGTCCTTCGGGGTTGCTGCAGCCGATTGACTGTCAAGGCAGTCACTGCCCTGCAACTGCGTTTGCTGTGGCACAGTGCGAGAACTAAACATTGAAAGAACAGAGGACGCAGTGGGTAGTTGCTTCGAATATGCATATATGACTGTAACCGTATCATATAGACTTTGACCAAGTGACTTTACGTCTTTCTTTACTTGATGTCGCTCCCCTATTGTTCGTAACATATGCTTGATCTGCTCTTGGTCATGGGTTCCATCTCTACCAACAATTGCGACCGTCCGTCTACTGCGAGAAGCTGAACCAGGTGGCGATACGGCGGCACCAGTGAGCTCCGCCGTAGACCATAGTGGTAGGCCAGCAAGTGGAAGCAGATTCAAGACTGGTCCCTGTCCAAGCGCTGCCACCCCAACTTCTGTTCCTATTGATCCATCTATCTCAAACGTATCCGGCGATACTTTCAGCTGATGTGTACAAAGTCCGCGATATGGATCATCTTGGCTAGCGAGGAAGTGCGCGAGGGCTCGGGCAGTAAGTTGAGTGGGTGCTCTATGCGGTCTCGTGGCGAGTCTCCTATTACAGGAAAGGCATGTAGGCGTGGTGCAGTATGCACTCTTGCAACCATACAAGATTTGGGATAGATAGCTTGGCCAAAGATCAGCATCGAGTAGTATGAATATCTAGGGATATGAACGAACCGACGCACTACGTGCTGGAACTGTGCTTGACGCTGAACTTGGACGCACTCGAAGATGCGGCCAACATCGTCGACGTCCATCACATGGCCATGCCAACGACCACGTAGGGAGTTTGGCCGATGAACAGTCCGAATCGTATGGGTGGGGGTTGATGAGGGCCGAGGGTGGGAAGACGACGGGACCTTGTTGCTGTCACCACGACGGGTACGGGCATGAACATGGGTATGGCTATGACCTCGAGAAGGGCACATGGTGGCGGGGCTGTGGGATATGTCACGGATTACGAGATGCTAGTGTAGTGTGGTTATGTGGTTGGAAATGGGATGAAAGGTCTGGAGCATGGTTAAGTAGATGCGATGCGATGCGATGCTATGCTATGGTATCGGGATCATAGTGCTGGAAGTACTACGCGATGCGTGTTACACGTCGGAGTAGGGCATTCACACTGATCTGAGGAGTTGGGAGGCGGCCATTGGGAGAAAGAAAGTAGCGCATATACAAAGTGAAATGGAGGGGAGGGGATAGGAGAGATGAGGTTGAGGTTGAGGACGTATGTATGTCAGTTCCCGTTGGATCGTAGGGCTGGCAAGAACAAGGGTCCAATTCCATCCAGGCCAGGCCACCGGGGGTTTAGGCAGGCTTGGCGTGTCATTTCCCTATTCGATTCAATTCTTTTCCTGGTGGCGGATCCAGTGAGGAAGACGTCATTCCCTTGTGCCCGCCTGCCTGTCCTGCCCGTCCTGCCCGCCTGCCCGCCTGCCCGCCTGCCCTACGAGTAACTAATAGTTATGTTATCGCACACCAAATTCCATGCTCATCCGGACAGAGTAATTTTTTTCCTTCGTCCCATTGTAATTTTACTATAAAGTTACCTAAAATGCTGCCATTATTTATCAACTATTACATAGTACCCCTCGTATTCATATGTTTAGGTAACAGTCATAAGGAAAATATTAGAATAGAAAAAAATACACCACCCGTCCCAAGGGAAATTTCTCCCATCAACTGGTAGATACATTCATTTTCAGTGTCACTATCTGGCTCCCCTCTCGGACCATCATTACTTCGTGATCCCAAAACTTCAACCAGAACAATTCTCATCCAAAAGCAACAAGTCAATTTATTGCTATCCGCCTGTCGGTGCCTCTACCTACCTCGTACCACAGTCAGAAAGTACTCCGAAGTGGGTGGTGGTGGATGTTTTATTAATCGGGCAATCGGGCTTTCACACAACCCCCCACTTAGTAATTATTATCGCCATTACAGGCGGACTGTGGGTGTCGAACAACTTCCTTCAACCGCATATTCACCCTCTCTCTGCCCTTCTTACTTCTCCCCTCCCTCATACCAATTTCCTTCCCTTTCCCTTCACTTAAATTCCCCGTCTCCCGATATCTTCTACTCGACACTCTCGAGACCACACCTTCGCCATGGCCTCCCAAGCGGCCTCCCAGTCGAACCTTCAGGCGACACATCCCTTCACCTGCAACACATGTCAGGTCGCCTTCCGCTCCGGCGAGTTGCAGCGTGCGCATATGCAGACTGACTGGCAGTGAGTACTATCAATCGAATCACCATGGGAAACCACTGTTCGCTAACCCGTCCCACAGTCGCTACAATCTCAAGCGCCGCGTCGCATCTTTACCACCCCTCTCCTCCGAAATCTTCACAGAAAAGGTTCTTGCTAATAAGGCTTCGGCTGCCGCAACTGCAGCCAAGGCTTCCTTCGAGAAGGCCTGCCAGCCATGCGGAAAGACCTACTTCAGCGAGAATGCGTACAATAATCACGTCAACAGCTCAAAGCACAAGGCAAATGTGGCCAAGGCAAGCAGAAGTCACTTCGACGACTCAGCCTCCGTCACTGGCTCCGTGATGAGCTCAGCATTGTCACTCGGCGATTCTCTGGCAGAGTCCGAGACCACTCAAACGGACGACAAGGACGTCGCGGACGTCGCGGACGGTCTCAAGCAGACCAAACTAGACGAAGATAAGGCTTCCGTCACTTCCTCCAGCAAGCCTGCGCCCGAGCCCCTCCTGGATTGCCTCTTCTGCAATTACCGCTCGCCCAGCTTTGCCCTCAGCCTCAACCATATGGACAAATTCCATGGAATGTTCGTGCCAGAGAAGGAGTTCCTCGTCGAGCCCGAAGGATTGATCAAGTACCTGCACCGTAAGATCCACAAGAAGCACCAATGCATCAAGTGTCACAAAGCTGTACACACAGCAACCGGCATACAGACCCACATGAGGGACCGCGGCCATTGCATGATCGCCTTCGAGGATGATGCAGAGCTTGTTGAGATTGGCCAATTCTACGACTTCAGGAGCTCGTACCCTGATGCCGAGGAGTTTGAAGCCATGGAAGAGGAGGAGTCTGACGAGTCGCAATCTACCACCGGTGGCGGAGTCAAGCTGGGTGCACCACGCAAGGCCGTCATTGATAGTTCCGGTCAAGAGGAGGACGAGGGCTGGGAAACCGACAGCACTGTGTCGAGCGTACCAACAGACGAGATCACTTCCGTGCCGATTGACGACCGATCACACCGGTACAAGTTGCTTTCGCAGTCACGACACCATTCCCATGGCGATCCGCGACCCCACCGCAGTGTCGATGGATACCACTCCCACGCCCATGCCACTCCTGTTGCAGTGTATCACGACGACTATGAACTCCAACTTCCTTCCGGACGCACTGCTGGTCACCGTTCTCTGAACAAGTACTACCGCCAGAATCTCCGCAACTATCCTGGAGTCGCCGAGCGCATGGAGAACGCACAGCGCCGACTTGAAGCCGGCTCCGAATCTGATGAGGAACGTGGAGACCCACACCGTCGTGGCCGTGACCGCCAGGTTGCCACTCGGGCCGAGGGCGGATTGGGAATGATTGGCGTCAGTGACGCGAAGAAGCAAGAGGTTCGCACAATAGCGCAGAGGGAACAAAAGCGGGCAGATCGTGCACGGAACAGGATTCAGGCCGTGAATGAGAGGAAGGGCAACCAACAGAAACACTACAGGGTAAGTCGTGACGTACGAACTGGTTCAGCATCAATCCATACTAACAGCACCACAGGATCCTCTCCTTCAGTGATCAATCTTCTGGATGTTTTTTCTTTTTCACTGTTTGGACAGCGTGGGCCGGTCTGCTTGCTCTGGCCTCGATCACGAATTTAATGTCACTTTTGCATGGTAGGCGTTCAATAAGAACCATGGGGGATGCCGGAGGTACCATGGATGCTATCAAAAAAAAAAAGGAAGCCGTACCCCTTAGAGTGTAGTGCGGTGATACACTGGGTGGCGATTATGGTAGAGTCAATCGCCGATAAAATACACACAAACTAACTATCTATGCTTTTATTTATCATTATCATCTATCCATGCATCGCGAATCCCCAAAAAATAATCGTCTATGCTCACAATTCCCGGTCTACAAAATCCAACATGATGAGCCTCACCATCTGACCATCTGCATCCACCCCTCTATATTCACAACCAAACGGTTCTACAAATGAGCACTCACCTCCTCCTCTCTAGTCGGGAACCTGATAAATCCATCCTTGACCCACGACTCCTGAGCGATCTCCCTCAACTGCGTCTGCTCCTCGACTGTAAGGGGAATGAGGTCCTGGCTTCTCCGTTTCAACGACTCGTCCGTCTCGCGCAGACTCGCGTTCTCGCTGGCAGCCTCACCGCTCTCGTCGAACGTGTACGTCCGCAATTCGCAATTCTTCCACCCCGTGCCTATGAATCGAACGTCAGCATATCATCCTCCCCAGAAAAACAGAACCAGCCAAACAGCCAGACAGAAAAAGAGTCAAAACCTACCCGTCCCCGCCATACTCCCGGCCCAATCCTCGGTCAAAAAATGCATCAACCCCCCGTGCGCCACCACCGCAACCTCCAGGCCCTCGCACTCCCTGAAAAACCGCCTCGCCCGCGCCGTCCGCCTCGCAATCAGGTCCGTCCGCGGCCTATACGCCCCCTCGTGCTTCTCGTTCCAGCCCTCCTGCACCAGCGACAAGTCGACTGCAGGGTAGTCTTTGAACTCTTCCCGCAGCGCCTCGGGGGACGAGCCCGTGTCGCAGGGCAGCGCGGTGGTCTCCTGGATGTCGGGGAGTGCGACGATGCGGAGGGAGGGGTTGGCTGCGAGGTGGGATTTGAAGGTTAGGAGGGCGGTGTAGAGGGTTCGGCGGAGGGGGGACGCGATGATGAGGTCGACGTTTTTGAGGGTGGAGGCGTGCGTGGTCCAGAGTTCCGAGCATTGTTGCTCGCCGAGGGTGGTGAGGGATGGGTCGCGGAGGGAGTGGTTCGCGATGCAGAGGTTGTGGTGGCCTTGGGCGTGGCGGATTAGGTGGATGTGTTGAGGTGCCATGGTCGTTGTTTTGGGGGGTTCCTTTTCCTTCTCTTTTGGTTCCTGGGGTTTCTGGGGTTGGTATGGGGTTTTAATGGTATCCTAGTATGTTGTGAATCCGGGGTTACGGGGGGGGGTTGATTGTAATGATGGCTGTGGTGTTTGGTAGCAAACGATACGAGATGTTTGTCACTTAGAATCCAACTTATTATATCTTCTTCGGAAAGAGTCATGTTTTCTCGGGATGCTACTTCGGAAGAAAAAAGACTAGAGTTAGGAAAAGTGGGTCGTGACGAATGTTGTTGATGACAATTATGGACGAAGAGGCGAATTAGACGAGTGAGTTTTCCAAAAGGAGAAAAGAAGAGAAAAGATATATGGATTCGAGTTATTTGCATATAAGATGCAATACATACATGATCCTAATGTTGACATGAACATTGGCACGTCTATGTCACATTGCCAACATTCGCAGTACCTCGTAGTGATAGAAAGACATTGAATCGACAAGCCGTGAACAGCCAATGAGGATTCCAAATTTGGCACTCAGGGCAGTCGATCAGGAACATGAGGTCGGAATTTTCGATGCTAGGAACGTCAATCGAAGGCACGTGGGGGGAGTTTTGGGAAACTTAGGCGCCGGTGGACCGGGTTACTGCAAATGGAAAATCGGGGGGCGAGAGGGGACTGGAGCGTGAATTGTAAGCGCCCATCAATCTTTAACTTCATCACCTTTCCATGAGGTTCAAGAAACAATGTTTTGTGTGGTATGAAGTCGTGCGAGTAGAGGAGCCTGATTGCTGTTTTAGTTAGTCCTTGATTAGAAGAAAAGTGTTGGTAAACAATGGTTTTGACAGAGGAAGAATCTCTGAGAGATATCAGCATTCACACAACGCTGACGTCAAACCTTCCGCTCAATACAATGATACGATTTTATCGTGCGAATAAGCATTAAAAGCGTTCACAGCTCGTGAGATCTCAAGCCATAAGCTTCTGATAGCTCAAGCTGAAATGAATGTTCCGAATAGGTAGTTCAAAGTCCTAGGTTCTGTTATCGAGCTTCCCTTTGTATCTTCAGTGGTCAGCTATTCGTGCGAGCGGGATTACTATGGCGCGTTCTCCAATAGCTAGGTACTCTCTGTAATCTGATTAAGAAATCAAGCGTTGCTCCCTCGGATGCCAGCATCATCGCCACATTTCGGCACGGATGCGACGACGCCCCGGTCGAGGTCTTACATGTGGGAAAAGCCACATCCGTTGCACACCAAAACGGTCTTGCAGATGTGATCATACCCGCGTACCTCGTACCTCGTACGAATGGGTGGGGGCTTGCTTCAGCCACGAAGAATAACAAAGAGTTCTGCTTGAAGCGAGATTTGATGGCCTCTTTGGGATTTATCGCCAATAACATCATAAGGCAAATTGTGCTGCTTTTGTTTTCGCGTATCAATTGTGATCAGGCATATTCAGAGTGGCAATTGACTGTCACGTAGTAATGATGAGATCATCTTCGCGGCAAGGTACTGTTTCAGGAGCATGTTGAGACAGCTTCATCTGACAACAGATGGGTTAACCAGGATGATAGACAATAGCCCCATGACGCAAGGGTTTCTGCAAACTAGAGATAACCAAAGATTGTACGAGCAGGCCCCCAAGAGTTTATAAGCTACCAGTAGATAGAGTACGAGTAAGTAGATAAAATACCTTGAGGAAGTTCGCGATACTCCGAACATTCGCGTCCGGAACCCGCGGACACTTAATTAGCATGCCCACCAAATGGAACGTAAGCTCGAACTATGAGGTATGATACAACGTGTTGCTCGCCCCAGAAGTGCTGACGAGGCACATGTGAAGGAATAAAGAGTTAGAACACATGCAGTGCAACATTGAAAGAGGAGAGAACAGTTTGACTAGGATCACGGCCAGATTTGAAGGGATTCAAATAAAGATGCGCATGCCGGACTTTTTGAACGCCGCAACCCCATCCGGCCACACGTCCTCTGTCCTGAGCGAAATGTATCTCGAATTTATCCTCGAGACAATTGATATTACCATCCAACAGGTTAATCCTACCATGGCCAGCGTAACAAAGAAATGTTGCTTTGGTGGGGCGATACATCAGCTACGAGCTAAGGTATGTAGGAAAGCAGAACTATCACAGCACCTCTAGCCATGCGAGGTAAGATCAAGCGCTGAAGTGTCAACTCCTAAATACTCGTGCCTACGAGTAGTATTCAGCATCTCGAATCGGCACCTCACGATTCCGCGACCTTCGACATTGCATGGCTGCTCCGGCTGTCATCCGGTTGATCCTGTTGGTTCCCGCCAGAGGAGAAAACCCCATCGAGACCAGCACTACACAGAATACTATATCTGAGGCTGTAGATTCCCATGTGGATGATCAATAACGCAGCAGTGGCTGTGCGTAACAAAATAACAAAACTTTAATATTCTGACTTCCGGGTCCGAAGCGTATTCGCACGCTTTTCGTATGCGTACGGAGAGCCGTACACTTGACTCCATACGGAAACCTTCTGTGTACGAGAACGAGTGGCTTTGTCGCTTTACTGCCTATTCGGTCCAAGCAGATGTACTTGTAACCAAATTGGCAATTGATTAGACCAATAATGCTGACGTGAAGGAGCAAACACCAACTACCCCTGTCCTGGATCTGTAGTGTTCATGCTTGGCTTACATGGATGGGAAATGAGTGTTTACTGCCAGCGAATACTCCACCGTACGAGTGTTTCAGTTCACAGTGCCCGTCGCCTGTCCGTGAAAGGAATTATCCCACGAGCGTGAAGCTTGAGTGCCGAAGTAACCGGTCCCGAACAACGCTTGATTGCAATACTGATCAATTTTATGTATGTCTTGCTGGAATGGTCCCTTTGGGTCGCGCAGTAAGAGGTGCGGTTGTTGCATGCCACAGGACCACAGAAAGCGGTGTATATGAAGAAATGCCAAAAGCAGTATATTATTTTATAAATAGGGAGGATCGTCAGTAATTGACAGGGACAAGCCACATTTACGGTCGGCTTAGCATGAGGTCACTGAAGGGGTCCTCTGGGATCCACATCCTCCTCCCTCTTGAGTGTTCCCCCAAAAAAAGGCTGATGGTGCACCAAACACAGCCATGACCACCCTCCGCCAACTCCGCCGCTGAGGACTCCACCGCATCATCATTTAACTCTGGGTCTCTTCCCACCACATTCGTTTGTTGAGATCTCGTCTATATCCATTTTCTAACTTCACTTCTGGCGGCCAGTGACATATTCTACCTTTAATTTTCTTTTGTTTACTTACATTCACCTATTTGCTAGCATGAAGACTGTGCAGCACCTGCTAGCAGCTTCCGCACTCACAAGCCTAGCGAGCTGTATGTGACTCTCCTACCCATCCCAAAGCTTCCGCGACGATCTCCTTGCTAACTACATGTCTCAGCATCCGCCGTCGCCCGCCGTGAATATGACGATATAACAAGGCGCGCAACGAACCAGGCCCCCAATGGCTATGCGCCCGCGAAAGTTGACTGTCCCTCGACCCGTCCCAGTATCCGTGTCGCCAATGGACTCTCGAATGAGGAAACAGAATGGCTGAAGAAGAGGAGGCCGAATACCATCCAGCCCATGAAGGATTTATTGGGCCGCCTTGACTTTGAAGGCTTCGACGCTGCAGGCTACATCAACAAGCTTGGAGAAAACACCACCGCATTGCCCAATGTTGCTATCGCATTCTCCGGTGGAGGCTACCGAGCTATGACCAATGGTGCTGGTAACCTAGCTGCGTTCGACAGCCGTACCTCAGGGTCGACCGAGAAGGGGCATATTGGTGGCTTGCTGCAGTCGGCTACCTACATTGCTGGGCTTTCGGGCGGTGGCTGGCTGGTGGGAAGCATTTATGCGAACAATTTCACCTCTGTCCAGAATACCATTTCCCACAACGAGGATGGAGCTGTCTGGCAGCTTGGAAATTCTATTCTCAAGGGTAGGTGACAAATGCTCGCATGCGAGAAATTTTAGGATTGACTGTGAATGCAGGTCCCAAGACTGGTGGTATTCAGCTACTCTCGACTGTCGACTACTACAAAAACATCTACGATGCCGCAGCGGCCAAAGAGAACGCCGGATTCAACTTCAACCTTTCCCTTACCGATTACTGGGGTCGTGCTCTGTCTTTCCAGTTGGTTAATGCTACAGACGGCGGTCCCGGGTTCACGTTTTCGTCGATCCAAGACGATGAGGACTTCAAGAATGGAAACGCCCCTATGCCCATCCTCTTGGCGGACGAGCGTGCTCCTGGAGAAACGATCATCTCGCTGAACACCACCAACGTCGAATTCAATCCATTCGAGATGGGAAGTTTCGACCCTACGCTCTACGGATTCGCACCACTCAAGTACCTTGGTTCCAACTTCAGCGAAGGCAGGCTGCCCGATAACGAGCCCTGCATTGCCGGCTTCGACAACATCGGTTTCATTATGGGAACTAGCTCTTCCTTGTTCAACCAGTTCATTCTTCAGCTGGATGGGCAAGACTCTGTTCCCAAATTCTTGAAGGATGCCTTGACCGGCATCTTGAGCACAATTGGCGACGGCAGCAATGACATCGCCGACTACACCCCCAACCCTTTCCTTGACTACAACAACCGCTCGAACCCAAGTGCTGAGGGCGAGCGATTGACGCTTGTCGACGGCGGAGAAGATGGCCAGAACATTCCCTTCAATCCCCTCATCCAGCCGATCCGTGCCGTCGATGTCATCTTCGCTGTAGACTCCAGCGCAGACACAGTCCCTGACTCTGCAGCGAACTGGCCCAATGGTACCTCGCTCGTTGCCACCTACCAGCGATCCACCAACGCGACCATACAGAACGGAACCGCTTTCCCTGCCATCCCCGACCAGAACACTTTCGTCAACCTCGGCCTCAACAACCGACCTACCTTCTTCGGCTGCGATGCTCAGAATGCTACCACCGATGCCGGAACCGCACCACTCATCGTGTACATTCCAAATTCTCCTTACGTATACAACTCCAATGTCTCCACCTTCCAGATGGAGTACAACAACACGGAGCGAAATGCCATCATCGAGAACGGCTACAATGTCGCCACACAAGGTAACTCAACCCGGGATGATAAGTGGTCTACCTGTGTTGGCTGTGCTGTGCTCTCTAGGAGTTTCATCCGCAACAACCAGGACGTACCTTCGGTCTGCCAGCAGTGCTTCGACCGCTACTGCTGGAACGGCACCGTCTCCTCTGAGAAACCGGCCCCATACTTCCCACAGTTGGTTGGAAAGGCCATCAACGTCCAGAGCTCGTCAGGAAAATCGACTCCCAGCCTCATCTGCTGGGGCGTTGCCGCGTTCATTACAAGCTACTTTACAATGTGTTAGTAAAAGTTAAGGACCATTTTGGAAGCAATACCCTCTTTTTGTAAGATAGCAAAGGACATTGCATGGCTGGCGTTCAATTTGTTGTCAACAGATATCTTTTTATTTTGCGTGTATATACTAGTTAACTGTCTAATCTTTGACGAAAACCAAATCTGTTCTACTGTCCATGATCAATTGAGTGCTTGATTGTATGTATGCCTTCCTGTGACCAATGAAACGTAAGCTTTTCCGGATTAGCGACGGAGCAGAGTCCTGAGGCTCTACCACCTGCGTCACATCGGTCGGTCGGTGGTTTTTTTTGGAGACTCCCCGCCCACCAAAAACTTTCACCCCACTACAAAAGTAACTATATCAAACCACCAAAGTCAGTTCACGCGATCATTCTCGAGCAAGCGTGTGCCCCGACTGAAGCCACTCTCTAGCTTTCTGATACAAAGCTACATACGCCAAATTTTCACGATAAAGCAATGTACACGTAAAAATAACCAAAAAACACACTCTACACGCAAAACAACATGGCCGCAACTGCCCTCGAGACAGCACCCGTGCTGTCCACGCCCGAAACCCACATCTTTGAAGACCCGACGCCCATCGTAGACACGTCCAGTCTCCCGAAGCTCTCGGACGAGCAGATCGCACTGACCTACGAAGTCGAGAGGACGGTCAGGGAGATCCGAGCCGGGCGATGGCGGAGGATAGCGCTGCAGTTTCCGGACCACATGCTGGTGGACGCACCGAGGGTGTATGAGGCGTTGAGTCGGGGGTTGGAGAATAGTCGGAAGGTGCAGGCGCAGAATGGGACGGAGGATGTTGCTGCACAGTCTCAGGTCGCGGCGTCGAAGGTGGAAGAGTTAGCTACGGATATGGGCAATTCGTCGTTGGAAGAGCAAGATGCGGAGGAGAGGTTGTTCATCTTGGGCGATACGTCGTATGGATCGTGCTGCGTGGACGAGGTGGCCGCAGAACATGTCGATGCGGATGCACTTGTGCATTATGGAAGATCATGTCTCTCTCCTCCCTCGAGGTTACCCGTGATATACGTCTTCACGGCCCGGAGTCTTGACCTTGACTCTGTGATATCTACCTTCCAGCAAACCTACCCAGACCACGACCAGAAGGTCATTCTCATGGCAGACATACCCTATTCGCACCACATCTCGACCTTACAAACCCGCCTCCAAGGATCCGGCTACACAAACCTCTACGCCACCGAAATCGTCCATAACCCATCTTCCTCGCTCCCCAACCGGACCGTCCCCCCAGAAACAAAAGACATCCCCGAAGCCCTCCTCTCCTACAAACTCTTCCACATCTCCGACCCGCCCCCCTCCCTCCTCCTAACCCTCTCCTCCCGCGTCTCCTCCATCCACATCTACCCCACCGACACCACCGACACCACCGCCATCGAAGCCCGCTCCGCCATGACTCTCCGCCGGCGCTACGCCCTCCTAACCTCCCTCTCCACCGCCCCCGTCTTCGGCATCCTCATCAACACTCTCTCGGTCAAGAACTACATGCACATGCTCTCCCACGTACAGCGCCTCATCGCCGCCGCGGGAAAGAAATCCTACACCTTCGTCGTCGGCAAGATCAACGCCGCGAAGGTGGCCAACTTCTCCGAGGTCGGCGGCTGGGTCGTCATCGGGTGCTGGGAGAGCAGTCTGATTGAGAGCAAGGAGTTCTGGAGGCCCATCATCACGCCGTTTGAGCTCGCGTTGACGCTGAAGGGGGATGAGGAGAGGGTTTGGAAGGGCGAGTGGACAGGAGACTTCCAGTCTGTTCTAGAGAAGAAGGAGGAGGATGTTGTTGCGGCGGAGAAGGAGAAAGAGGCAAAGGAAGCAGATGCGGATGGCGAGAATGGCGAGGGCGAATACGACTCGGAAGAGGAGTCTGCACCGCCGGAATTCGACCTCAGGACCGGACGTTATGTCTCGCATTCGCGGCCTATGCGGGTATCCGCGCCACTGAAGGAGGCCCAGCAAGAGCAGATTGAAGGCGGGGAAGTGAAGCCTGCCAGCACGGCGTTGACGAAACGGGCGAATGGCGAGCTGGCTCATGTTGGGGGCGTGATGTCGCCTGGCGCTGAGTACTTGAAGTCGCAGCGGACGTGGCAGGGTCTGGGTAGTGATTATAGGGAGCAAGAGGAAGAAGGCGCTGTAAATGGACACGCCGCACGCATCGAAGAAGGCAGGAGCGGTATAGCAAGGGGATATGTAGTCGGCGACGATGCCACGAAACATTAAAAAGCATAAAGCAATAGAAGGTCAGCCTTAGAAGGGGCGAATTCCCATGAGGGATATACTCTTTGAAAAAAGGATAATACAATGTTTCGAATTTGGTCTCTAATAAATATTCCTGTTGGGACAAGAAGCATCGAGGACGCGCGCACACTTTCTCCCCTTCCCTAACGCACACATGATCCGTACAATACCGCACTGACTCTTCCTAATTCCAGATACGCCCAGAAGGTATCTTGGAAGGATCCCGTTGAAACATGTAAAACTCCCAGAATTTTGATGCCGCTCGGTACAATTGGGAAAGGAAATAATTGGAGTTAGAGAGAGAGAAACAAAAAACGCCCGAAACATTAAGCCCGCTTACTCCTTGTAATACTGCTTCAACCACCGCCTGCGCTGATGGCTTTGAAGAGCCCGACCATGTAATTCCTCAGGGTCAAGTTGTGCGCCATGACGAAGAACAATTGATCTTTGACGGGCGCAAAGATCCTGGGGACCCAGCCTTGTGCAGTCTCGGCTTCTCGGTCTTCCTTCTCAAATTCCTCGTGTTCTCGATGTTGTGCGTCGCGCGCTGCGTCACTGAGGCGAGGCTTCTTTGCTCCAGTCGATCGTCGCTGTTCAGGGCTTGCGTCACGCGTACGCTTGAGCGAGGTTGGAGAGGACGGGACTTCGTGCACTGAGGAAGGAGGATTCAGCTTGCCTAGCTGTCTGGCGAGGTTGCGCAGTACAAGAACGGAGGCGAGTGGGAGCCCGGCAGCGTCTTGCTGTTCATCGGTCTGTGTATTGTAGTAACGCAAGACTGGTGACGGCTCAGTAGGGGGTACCGCATCGCGAGATCCATAGCCGCCGTTTTGGTTACTGTACCGGCCGCCCATCCCGAGGCTTCCTAGGCCGACAGGTTGGCTAAATTGAGGTTGGAAGTTGGTATGATGGATCTGGGCTGAGCTGGTAATGATGGTCGCATTCGATGAAGTACGGTTATGCTTAGCATGGGTCGATTGTAGAATACCAGTATCTGGTAAATGTGTTTTGACGTGTTGTCCTGCCTCATATGCGGACTCGGTTCCCTTGGGATTGAAGTGTGTGCACCCACCCCAATGACAGAAGTATTTGATGGGCTTTGATGCGGCGGCCACGTCTCCATTCTCCATGTTAACGTCTTCCTTTCGTTCGAGAAGCCACTTATTATTCTCATCCCGAGGAATATTGAGATGCGCCGAAACTATGTGTTCCCACATGGCCTTTGCGCTCGGTGTGAATTCGCCACACTCAATGGAAGGGTTGGAGTGCTTCGTATCAGAGTATCCGTTCAATAGATTTGGAGGGTGCCAAGCGCATCGCATATAGCCCTTCTTTGTGAGAGGATCCACGGGTACGGAGCGAGGCCTGATGCCTCTGATTGTATATTTGGGTTGGCCATTCACTTGGAGAACCTGGGCAGATGCGCTCGAGAAAGTCGTGGAGACATTTGTGATGAAATCTTTAGCTGGCATAAGAGCTTTGTGAGGCTGCGGCTGCTGATGTTGCTGGTTTTTAGACATTACGTCCTGGAAGGCAGCATTGTACGCGGACCATAGCTGGATTTGGGTGATCTCTCCGGCGCTGTCTTCTTCAAAGCATGTCCGTAACCACTGGGAGCTTCTCTCGGGCTCATCCATTGTAACTAGGTGCTCAATGATGGCAGCAGATAGCTTTGGCGCGCCATCGGCGGGTTGTGATGATTTCGGGGATTTGCTGTTCGGGCGGCGTTCTTCGAACGTGACTTCGTTGTATTGAAGCAAACGCACGAGCTGATGGACCAAGGCCTCGACATTTATGTCATTGATCAGCGTCTCCACATTGTCCGTGAATCCTGTATATAGATACAAGAGGTCCAGACAGGCGTTTCGCAGCTCCTCGTCCTCCACCAACAACCAATCACATATGGCCTGAAGGGTTTTCCTTGGAACATTAGTCAACTTGTTTGTTGCTTCGTGATTCATTCCAATGCGGCCAAGTGCTCTTAAGGAAGTGATGATCTTCCCGCGATCCTGTGAATCAACCTGCGCTAATAGTGAGGTGTAAACGGGGTCCTTTGGCCCTAGGATCCAGAATTTTGTTAGTTGTTCAGCGATCTCGAGAGCGTAATGCTGTAGCTCGATGGCCATTGCATGTTGTGGCAGATTCAAGATGATGACGATGAGATCTCGAATAGACGGAATCATAGATACAAACGCGGCATTTTCGTTTAGCATGACCATATTTCGAATGATGAGCGCTGCCTCGTTGGTCATCCCCAAAGCTCTTGCCACGTCTTCTGGCAAAAGATCATCCTGAAGGTCCAGTGGTTGTAGGGTCTCAATCCTGGTGATGAGATCTCTGGTCCCGAACAGACCATTGAGAACGTTCGGCCGGGTCAATTCCTCCTCAATATACGAGATCTCCCATTTTACATCGTAGAATAGAGAGGACACTTCAACGACTTTCGCAATTAAGGCTTCAGCCAGGCCCGGGAACTGATCGAATCGGTATTTGTCGCCACGTTCGTGTGAGATTTTCACGAGGTGATGAAGTGCATAAGCTTCCTCTTCGGGAACCTTTGAGCGTAGCGCATGAAGAGCACGAAGGTAGATATTTGGACCAGGAAACCCAGCTAGCATTGTCAGATTTTTGGATTAAATTCAGGGTACTTCATTACTTACTGCCAGGCAACATCATGCCCCGAGTAGGTTGCGGCTTGTTTTTCCTATTCACGGTGTATTTCAAGCGAAGATTCCTGAAGTGTTCTGGGTTGTTGGAGGGAGTTACTACGGGTTTCATGGTAGAGGGCGCAGTCGTTCGAGGTTCATAGCTGGCAATGACAGCGCCAGCACCACCTCCCAATATGCCGTTGGGAGGTCCGCTGGGTTGACTCGGAGTCGAATTGCTAGCTGGCTGTCGCGTCTGCCGTGTTGTTATCTCGGGCTGGAATAGTACCCGCTGCGGAGGCGCATGGCGAAGAGCTTTTGATAACAGGTTAGCTGTGTGTAGGGTGAAAAGAGCAGTTGCGATCATGCGCATGCTTTGGTGTGCGACACCAGGAACACCTGAGGGATACACGTACTCCTTGTTACTCTACCAGTACTCCCTGGCTCATCCACATCCATCTTGTCTTCCTTCTTGTCTTCCTTTGGGGTTTTGCTCCTTGCACCAGAGTCGTCGGAGTCGTCGGAATCATCTTCTCCGGTTCGCAGGCGCTCCGTCTCTCTGTTTGCAGGGCGGAAGTAATTCTCTACCGTACGAGTGAGCAAGTCTCCTCCTTTCGCAGATACATCTTCCAGGATCTCTTTTGGCGGTGGCTCCCTTTTATGGAAGTGTTGGATCTCATAGGCGCTAGACAAACGTTAGTCCTGAGACAATGGGTGGTGAATGTTGATAACATACGCAAGGTTCCTATAATAGGCGGTTTTCACAATGAAAGCTTGGGTCGTTAGATGGGGACTTCCAGGGAGGAATTCGCCTGCAAGCCTCCTCCACGCGAGCTTGTTGCCTTTGGTATCCGAGACTTTATCGTAGCCGCCTTCTTCGCAAACACGCTTGTAGAGACGCAGAAGGTCAAGATGCCGGGGTCCGACCTTTGGTTCGCGGTCAAGATGGGTTCTGAATAACAAGTTAATGTCATGACAGTATGCAGGACGACGCGCCGTCGCATAAGCTCACCCTCGCTTCTCGTGATATTCTGCGAGTTTGCCCATAAATTCATCATATTCCGGCGTGCGATCGATGGACGGTTCTCGAGGTTTGTTCGGCGCCATTGTGCTACGTGCGCACTCACAAAATGATTACGCGACTCGGATCAGACAGGCATAGACGATATTATTTGTTTGCGAATGTGTTCGACGTGGTGGAAATGCCCTTTGTGCAATGCGTGAAATGCGCGGCGCGCTTCCTGGTTCGGGTGGTGATGAACATTCTCTCGAGCTTCAGAGTCGCGCGCCTCAACTACGAAGCACGAGCCATCTATCGTACGTGTCACGTGATCAGGCCATCCCAACCATGACTCGTCCCTTCCTCTTTCCTGAACATTGAATCTATTTGCATCACACACCACATGTATGATACAATTGATATGCTGAAAGCTCTGTGGTGTTTTCCACATAACTAATGTACTCTGTGACAAATTTGATTGCGTGTCTCACGAAACACTCTAGAACTCATCTTTGAATCATGCAGCGTACCTCGTCCACCACGTTCATCAGCTTTCCACTGGCAAAGTACTCTCGGGCTACAGATGTTCCTCCAGGCGTCACTGAATTCACCTGGAGTCATGCTACCTCCGATCTATACATTGTTATCGACACTTTCAGAGCTGCAAATAACAACATGGGTCAGCCCTCTCAGCAATTGAAAGTTGTCCAAGGCACACAGATCATGGTATCATGAAATCTTAGCGTATGCTTCAACGCTCTAATCATGACGCAGGAGAATATCCCCATTGAGGAACTAGTCAGACAAAGCCATCAATTTATCACTACCATGAGACATTTGAACACAGAAGTGAAAACTGAGCAACTTCCCGTATCAGCCCTCGTGCGGCGCCCACTGTTAGCTCTGAGGTGGAACCTCCCCGAGCCATCCAATATGGTAGTCTCTCATATGAATTTTCACAGTATTGCTACGTCAAGTTTGCTCACACTGGATAGATCCGTCGAATGCAGTTGAGATTTTCTGTGAATGCCGACTTTGATACCGTATTCAATCATCTCCGGGCTCTTGGTCTTAACATGAATGATACACGTCCTTCCACCGCGTCTACTTTGAGACCTTCTTCAAGCACTGGCTTTACAACTTCGGCCTCGAAAACCCTCGACAACACTGTACGTCCTGCGACATCATCTTCTTCAAGTACTGCACCGAGGATATCTTCTCCTCTAGCTCGGAGCCAACTTTCTAGCACCAATATTGCTCAGCTTTCGACCGAGGAGTCTGTCACAATTCCCCAGACCCTAAAGCAGATTGAACCTTTCGTTCCCAGTTTCAATCCTATCGTGCCCCCCGAATACTTCCATCGACCGGATTCATCAGCAGGAGCTTCGGCACGCCCATCCAGTGAGGGGTTTCAAACGCAATCAGCATTCTCATTTGGCAGTGAGATACAGGTGAAATCGCCCTTCTCATCGACATTTGGATCAGACACTCAACGCCCTAGAAGCCAAGACTCATTGCCTCCCCGGCGTGAGCTTCCGTTCACTCGTTCTATACCGAAGTCTTCAGGGAACGATGTAGTGAATCCTGGCACCAATAGAGCTCGTCCAGGAAGCAACAGTTCGAACATATCTATGGGTCCTCCACGCTTACCATCTCCACCTCAGCCAATTCAGCGCAGTCCTGCTTCCCTCAAAAGTTCGCATGAGGTAACGGGACTTCTTGTTCCCACTTTCACGCCAGAAGCGTCGGAGCCGTCCCACCCAGCATCAACTTCTAGTCGACCTTCAGCCAGACTACCAAATCTACCTCCCCTACCAACACCAACATTTGTCGATGAAGCCGCTATAGGAGGCCCCAGGAAGCGACCCTGCCCATCGAGCCCACCGTCTAGTGCTTCGCGAGTTGATCGTACCCAAACCTCCAGCAGTCGCATACCAGAGGCTGAAAGTGCAAATAACCTGAGCAGCACAGTCCCAGCATCTACACCCTCGACAGGCACCATACCACAAGACCGAGTTCTACAGGACATCAGGAACGGAGGGAACGGAAACACCGATACTGATCTTGCAGCTTATGTCGCACAGTCACACGACGATAGGAGGGCAGCGCTTGATGAGTTTTTCTTGAGCTGCATCGATGATGACAGCTTTATCACACTGGTTGAGGATGTATCAGTCTGTTGGAGTCGCCTCGCTCTCGGTCTACGGTAAGGACTACAGAGACCGAGCGAAACAGTGACATCTTGTATGCTGTTATGGAACGCTTATGGGAGAGGCCTGGTGTCACAAGGCCGATCTTCTCCAAGATGAACTTTCATCTAAAGAACCATGTCAAAGCCTTTGATGCATATATTACTTCAACCTACTGGAGATAAGACAGCATATCTAATCCACATCCAGCCCCCGGACATGTCTCTGCAACCGAATAAGGTTGCCAAGATTCAGGATCTACCAACATCATTAACTGAACATTTCAATGAATGCATTTATTACAGGTCACTATGTCATAGATGATCCCATCAGCATAATTCCACTACTCTGTCCTTTGTTTCATCTGCTTTAAGGCCTTGACATACACACCAAATCATAAATAACAAACACTTCCTACATCCTCCGAAATCATTCACCCACATCATCCTGTCTTCCACGCCTCCCACGTGGTTAGTCAATTGTAGTCATGCCACCACTTCACTCCCGGCTTTTCCTCACCTCTTCACAACCAAACCATGCTCAAATGGCAATCGGGCGTTTAAAGCGTGTAAAGAAAAAGGGCCCCACCACTACAGAGTTCCAATCTGACAAAGCTGAGATGCGCATGCAGGCGTCCTTCCACCCCTGGTCAAACCGGATGTACGGGGAGAACAATGTCCTAGAGATTCCGGAGGAAGGGATGCTGGGAAGGTACGTGTAGGATGTGGGTGATTTATGGTGTTTTCTCTTCTTCAAAGATTCAGGGTGTGATTGTTGTTGAAATCAAATATGCCTTAATTATTAAGTAGGGATTCGGTATAAAGATGTAGGATTGTTTGCGTCTACCTCATTGTCGTGCAAGTAATAGGCAAAGGCAATTACACTTCTCACTTTTCCTATCTGTTTTGACCATAGTCTACGAAAACATATGCCTCTACTTGCATCACGGATCTACACACCCGTTCTGATCTTTCTCAGGCTCCAATATGAAATAGGAAGCGAAAATAGACATCAAGGTGTATTACATGCCTCGAAGCAAATGCGTGTCGTGGATGCTTTACAAGTCCATACATCCGAACCATAAACCAACCAACCTATCTCACCATTCGCTACGTACTGCACCTTCCATATGTGTAGTCACGTAGATCAGGTCATATTAAAACCAACCCTCCTGCAGCACGAATCCGCAGGAATCCTCGGGTCCCGGGGGAGTTAGGGATCGCCACGTACCCGCCCACCCAGCAGGAAGCAAAAGCGTCAAGAAAGAATGGAAAGCGACAAGCAACGCGGCGACCTCCGCCAGAAGTCCCAGCACGGATGCTGGAGTTAAATGCAGGAAGTAAATATATCATGACACCGACGTGTACATACGTCCCTTAAATGTCTACAGGCATCTTCCCCGCAAACACCACCCTCGGTTCTGTTTACCACGAAAAGAGACAGCACCAGTGCGGGTGGGTACTGGGAATGATGATTGTTATCATGAATAGCCAATGACCTGGCTGTGCAGCTTGACCCCACTCATCAAGTAGGAAAGGGGAAAGAGAATTGCCAGCGAAATGGAGCGAATCCTTTCTTGGGATAATTAAACGCGTGCGTTGAAGATGTAAAGGAGTTAGACTATGTTTGGATAGTTTTGAAACGATGCTCTTGGTTTTTGTGGTCTCTGTTTTTACCTTGCTTGGACCTGAGCCATCGTCGATTTGTGGAGGATTATTGGAGAGCGGCACAGCGGGTATGTATGGACAGGAGGGAGGCAGGTAGGTATACCTAGGTAGGCATGGTTGGCTGCTTAGCTTCTTTTCCAGTAGAGATTTCAAGGTGCTTGTGGTTGAGACGGAGGCGGTCAAGGATGAAATCGTTTTTCTTGATACTTTAGGTACGCAGCAGAAGATTGACGGGTAGGTTAGCTCGAGGCGTTTCATTTACGAACGGCTCCCGTACTAAACGTCAAAAGTGCATCGCTGTCTATGTCCTAATAATGGATCGCTTGTGCGTATAAAAAAAGGTAATTACCAGTACTTCTGTCTGTACGTATGCTCTAGCACACGAGGCGTTATCATCTCGTTTACTAGCTACAGGTACCTGCGAATTTAGGTATTGCGATGCTTGCCGCAGCTGACCGACCGATCTGACCGCTTTAATCATCATAAATGCAGTTCAATAGGTTAGAGAAAGGCTTTTCGTGACTAGCCCGATTGAACAAATCCATTTCATGGTATTTCCCATTATCAGTACACGTGGAAAATATCGCTTGCTTGTCCTCGTTTTCGATATGATGCCGCTGCATTCGTTGTTCGAGTCTGAGGATAGAAACGATTAGTGTGCAGAACCGTTCACCATGGGAGTGCGAAGTTCCTGATCCGCTTCCAAGGCTACCTAGGTAGGTAATTTCCTGGACTTTCGAACCATGTAAATACATCGCCGTTACCCTCTCCCTGGTTGGTTGAAATTTTTTGCCCTTTGATCCTACTCTGACATGACTTGCCCTGCGTTTGGCTGCCCGCGATGTGAGCAGACGAACAGGTTACACCAGTGCGACGAAGATCGAAAGAATAGGGGTTCTTAGTCTAGAAGCAGGCCAAAAAATCTCCGAGAATCAGAAATCGGATGCTGGCGATGGCGGGATGCCGCGAATACACTTCTGAAATGAGATATGACAATCATATGATGTGCAAAGGAGCGGTATGTGATGGGAATTGATTGGCTGGCCGATCTACCGAAGCGATATCCTGTGCGACATCCCATCCCATCCCACCAGCAGGAAAAAGCAATAACGAAGACGAGTACGAAGTGCAAGTAGGGCACAGTGGAAATTACGAGATCACACTGTATAATCGGAGAGACGATGGGCGAATGCAGACTACATCATATCGTGTACGCATTGAAGTCGAGAACCTCGAGTTGTACTACGTAAAAACCCTGATCTGCATGGTTTCGAGAATGGTTACTACCGCGGTCAACCGTCCATCATGGAGTTGTTGACAGGGGCACATCAAGATGCAACATGTGCCAAGGATCGAGATGATCGGCGGCTTGGATGGTTGGGAACGCAACTCTCTCCTTTGGCGGTGGTGGTAGCTCCAGGGCTGTGCCACTTGACTCCACTTCCCTCTGATGAAAGGACTTTCGTCACGCGGGCGCGACAGATCTAGACGTGATGGGATGTTTAGAGTACGGAGTACAGTAAGATTGATGGCTGCTGAGGAACCATCTTGCGGGTTGGAAGACATAATGCGACGGCCTGGGGGAGGGAAGCTATAGTTCATTCGTGTTGGGAAAACCCCCATGTGTCGTATGGATGGAAGAACTGGATGAGGCACTTGAAAGCGGCAGACCCTCGAAGACAGACAATACCCGCCCGGACCGCAGTTGGCGAAAGCCCAGGCGCCCCGTGCCATACCCGTATCAGCATATCAATAATGATGGAAAAGGCACAGCAGCCAGGTTGTACGTAGGGACCTCCAGTATTAGTGGAGTGTTAGGCCTGTGGAAGCAGGACAGAATACAGTTAGTTTCGAGCTGCAACCACTTCGGCCAACACGATCCATCGCGTCTGGGTACTCTGTTTGCATGGCTTCGAAAGGGAATGTGGAAGCGGATATCGACTGCATCGACTGGACGGCTGGATGGAGGCGAATGTCATCAGCGTGGGCATGCCAGTCCTGGGCGGCGGTGGGGGAATTGCATGTATGTATGGATGGAGTATTGTATTGTATTCGTTCAAACCTCCAAATGCTCGTCCAACTCGTGATCACAAGTGAGGACGGGCGGATTCCATCACCGTATTGCTGCAGGGTGCCAATGCGGCAGTCGCTAAACGGCTGTGCATGAGACCTTTTTGCTATTGGAACATTCCTCGCTGCAGTGCCCGCATCATCTTTGTGTTGCTTCTTTCACAGGTGAATGGTGGGTGGACGTTTATGAGCACCCGCACCACATGGATCAAGTCCGAACGCAAGGTAGGAAGTTCCCAGGAGCATTGGATTAGGGAAGCGAAGGCGAATTAGGAGTGTCTGGCACATTCAGGGCAAACCAAGAAGGCTGTGTATTTCTTGACGGCTGCTGGGCAGAGAGGCAAGGGCGTGCCTCTCTCCATGCTGACTGCCTTTCCGGGCTGCCATCACTGGGTGAACGCAGTTCTGTCGCTGATGGAAGACCCCGACTTTGCCTCCCGCAGGTCGTTGGCCGGCGCTCCATCATTCCTCATGGGAATAAAATTGTGTGTTGCCCAGGCGTCATTCATGGTCAGCACAGTTGGTCTGGAGAAGCTCTGGTGGCTGGGTCCCAGACGCCTTTCGCCGCAAAAAGCATGGTGAATGTGGTGTGGCAGGCAAAGGAGGGGTTCTATCGTTACCCGTTCTTATGACACTGCAGGGTTCGGATATGTGTGGTCGACGCTATCGGGGGTCCTCCAGGTCTGTGAGATTCTCCCATTATTGCAGCACGAGCAGAAGTGAGCTGCCTGTGTTGCGGGTTTGCATGTGGGTGGATGGCTTGATAGATGGATGGGTGTCCGTCGCCTTCCCTCCCCTCCCCTACCTGCTCAGCTGAACAGGCGCAAATAGACGTGCAGCAGGTTGTAGCGAACGTCAGTCTCGTTCAACAACACCCAGCGCCCTCGTATCCCCAATACAGAGAGATCCTGCCACCTCACAACGTCGACTTCAATATCATGCTTCAAGATGTTTGTATATAGAATTTCTTTTTTTCATTCAAGTGCGGTCGTTATGTAGTAGTCAAACGCCAATGCCTGGTCTATGAAAATTTTAGTCAAAAGATGCCCCCCGTCATGCAACTAACCCATCCCATCGCAATGGGAAGTGCTATGCCCAACACCCTACATGTATGTACGTATGCTGGTGTGCAGCTGGTAACACACAAAAAATATCGTGTATGAAACATGGCCTCGAACGCGGCATCAAATGAATTGATTCGGGCCGGATCGTAATATTCACAAGTGACCGAAGTCTAGAGAAACGAAGAGGAAAACGCAAAAGTACGGAGATATGAACAGGCTCTATCCCGGAACACAGTGGTATCCTGCAGTAATCATGAATCATGTAGTCGTAAGATGCGATCAAGATTCGATTTACAATGCAGTTCCTGGCCACTACTGCCATGCGAACTGGTAATTGGGCTTGCTGAGGTCGAGCTCGAAATCTGATATCCAGGGCTCGCTCGACCCCAGTTCATCGAGGGTATTGGGGATCGCAATTGCACGTGGTTCGTTGTACAAGTTGTCTGGGAACGAAACGGCGATGTCCTTTGCACCGGTGGCGGCAAGAAGGTCGGAACTGAATCCCCTCATAAAGTCGAGGTCGATACCTGTACCCTCAGGTGAGGCCGTTGACAGAGGGAGGGGTGCAGAAATCCCCATAGATCCACTCATAGTAGAAACGCTGGGTCCAGAGGTCGCAATGCGGAATGCAGGGCTGTCCTCCCAGAAAAGAGTTTCACTGGCAGCAGATGGTGGAGGCTTCGCAAGGTCCATGTCTCCCATGGCAGACTGAGCATTCTTATGGAATTCCAGATCCCCAAACAAGGTTGGCTCGCCAATCTCCGAGTGGGCAGAGGAAGCATTGGTCAGGCCTGGGTTGCTGGGAGGCTGGGTCAAGGTATCATTCAGCTTGCTAGGGTTGAGCGGGAGATCGCCAGCAGACCAGATAGGGTTGTTGAGACCAGCAGAATGGATAGCCCAGTCGTTGTCCATGTTGGTAAGACAATCCTGCGAAGGAGATGTAGAAAGACTGCCAAAGCCGAAGCTGCGAGTAATGTTGGCCATGTTGTTGGACCAGGGCCACTGTTGCGCGGACAGAGCGTCGCCCAAGGGGCTGTCACCCGGAGAGTTGCCATCTTGGCCAAACGCGGTACTCTGTGTATTGAACAGAGATTCTTGGAACGTGTTGTTGTCGAGGCCAGCGGTCAAAGGTGCAACAGGAACATTGTCGGTCGAACGCTGAGAAGAGCCAAGGAAGGCGTAGAAGTCGTTGTTGGACAAGGAATGAGTGTCCAACGCACGCTGCGCCTTAGCATCGGGCTGTCCGCAGGTGTTGCCTTGCGTGTACGAAGCGAATGCAGCGTGTCCGTGGAGAGTGTGAGGACGACCATGCTTGTAGTTATACGGAGCCCCAGAAATGTGAGCCGTGTTGTTGTTCCTGTGACAAGGCTTGTGGTGGCCATTGGCGAAGACAGTCAACGTGCTCTCAGATTGAGTAGCCGTAAGCTTGGGCTTCGTACGTGCTGCATGGAGTGTCTGCTTTCCAGTGTCGACCTTGAGATCGAGGGGATCTTTCTTCCCGCCACAGATGCATTTTGAGCCAGAATGGCAACCACAGCTATCATCAGTTCCTGAAGCATGATTAGAATCGTCGACACTGACACTAGCATTCTCCATACCCTTCGCGTCGCCCTTGTCTTTGTGCTTGTCCTTGTCTTTCTTATCGCCACAGTCACACTTGGCGTGATGAGACTTGGACTTGCGAGCGCCGCGACAGTGCTCGCATTGCTTGACAGGACGACCCTTCGGGTTGATGTGGTGCAGTTCGCGATCTGTGGCAATTGTGTTAGTCCATGCATTGAACGACAAAGTATCGACGTCAGTAAGGGTGTGCGTATGGCATACCAGTGTGCATGCAGCCGCTCACGCGGTGGCCCTTGATGCACGAAGAGCAGGCATATTTCTCGCCGTCGATGAGCATTCCGGTATAGCTACGGCCGATTGCGGTCGTCGCACCTGGCGGTCACTGCCGGGCGAAGGTTGGCTCGTAGCGTAGAGGAAGAGAGAGTTGTACGTTGAAGCGCGAAAGTAGGCGACCAAGGCCCACGGGGCGGCAGAGGCGATGACCAGAGTCAACAAGCGACTGCCGAACGAAGTAGAATAAAGAATTGGACAATTGAAGTTGAAAATGGGAAACGTAACACCAGGGTATCTATGTCAATGGGTGGAAATCAACGCAGGGTAGGTTCGTAGCAGGTAACCGTCAACGCCGGGAAACGACACCGAGCCGAATACAGAGTGGAGAGTGGAGAGCGAGATTGATAGAGTAGATAGACCGAGGAAGACGAGGCGAAGATCTATGATAGAGACGGAGAAGATGATGGAGATGATGATGATGGGGGGGACCGAGCCGCTGCACCAAAAGGCGCTGGGCGAAAAGCGTTCAACGGGTATTCTGTTGTAGAAAACAAACCAGCGGAGAGGGCAATCCTGAAGCCGTGTAGAGTTATGAGAAAGAGAAGAAGAAAGAGGAAGTCGAGGGAGCAGACGGGAGTGGGAGAGGGTAGTGGTCGATTCACACAGTGCACAGGGAAGGGTGTGGGAGGATCCACATGTGCTATGGGATGTGATTGGCTGCAAGGAGAATGTCCCGATGGGGAATGGTACACTTTCGGACACGCATCCACCACATGCTCTACCATACTTTGTTCGATCTTAGACTTATTAGAACTTTTCGCTCTTGTTATTGGACTCAAACTTGGACTTTGAAGCTTTGGAATTGTTACAATATTGTATTTTGGACTTGGTCTTATTCAAGGATGAGTAGTGCATACCATTCTATACATACAGTATCAATTCTGATAGGTACTCCACACTGTATCCCGTCACTACATTGCACGGTGCTGTATTCACTGAACTGTACCGATCTACTGGGGTACTCCGTACTGTACTATATATACAATTCAGATACGATACGATTCTTTACCACTATAGATATACTCTAGGTATAGTCTGTTTGTTGACCTAACCACATAGAAACAAGAAATGCATCACCCATCCCCCAATATACCATCGAACGTCCCTCTCTCTCTTTCGCTTTCCGTTCTGGTGCCTCTGCTGTTGCTGCTCACCGCATGCCACATCGCTATCCCTCCCTCCCTCCATCTCTCCACGCAATCTCTGCATCCAGCAAGCCATTCCATCCCATCCTCCCCCAGCCGGCATTCTGTGATGACCTGCAGAACTGTAAGCCCGCGCTCGGTCCTCAACCCGTCCTGTCTCGTGATGTACCTACTTTCTGCTCCACATCACAATTCTTGCCAATAGCGTACCACTTTGAAGAGAGGCAACACATCGTCATCGTCACCACCTACTGGTACCTGTTCTCTCTCTTTCTTGATTCCTTGCCATCCAACTTTCCTCCATTCCGAGGGCTGTTTTCTCTCCCTAGTACCTAGTATCAATCAGGTTCGTGGTGGGTGGAACGAGCGCACAGCACCGCATCGCATTGCATCGTCTCTTCTCCTACCGCCTTGTGCACGTACTTCTTCGTACCGGATCCACACTATTGCGTATCAAAAGCAAGTCTCCACCCACCAGCACGGCCATGTCCACAACCCCACGCTCCATATCATGATTGACGGACGTCCCGTCGTCCCCTGAGCACAGTCCAGTCCGTACAGTCCGTTGCCAAGGTGATCATCCAGATATAAAGTGTCACTTGGAGCTTTTATTGCTATGCGCTGCGATGGCTTCCGCCGCAATTAAATAGAACAATCGAACAATAGTGCCCAGATCTACCTAGGTGCTACATATGCAACGGGGTTATGTCCGACTGACCAACTGAATGGACATGTACTCCCTTCGTCGTGCATTACCTTCAGGTACCGGTCCACGATTACATCCTCGTCAGCCGTACTGTAATTACCAGCCATATTTCGTGCAGCCATCGGAGCGCCTCCGTGCCGTTAGCCCGCTAATTGATCGCGCGTGCGAGCCTCGCAAATGGTTCTTTACGCTGTGTTACGAGTACCAATGCTGAGCCTGCTGGTACCCTCGAGAAGACAAGACTCGCACCACAGCACAAGCAGGGTCCCGTCTTCTCGATCTCAGGATCGACTGCATGGCTATTGCCATCTACTTTGACTCTCTTCCCAATCTAAGTGCTCTGTGCAACTTTTGTGTCCAACTCTGGTACAGCCGGCTAGGCCTACCGCTTTTTGACAGTATGCCACCCTCCATGCATGCCATTTAGACCGATCGCACGGCAAAATTCCGTTCTGACCAGGCGTGCATCATCGCTCGCACGAAGGAGAAAAAATCTGCCGTGGCTGGCCATTCGTCTCGCAGCGCTGTTAGCGCCAGCCGCTCGCCCTAACCACTACCACTGTAACGATACATGTGGTGCTGCTTAGCACCTCGTAGCTGTACGAGTAGTAAAGGCAGCATACTTCCGCTAACAACCAACATATCCCACATCTCGATAATTAAAATATCCAAGGAGAAAAGGTTTCACTCTGTGCATCTAGGCAAAGCATTTATCGAGATGATATGCTTCCGTCTTGGATGCCGTTGCTTCGATCTCTTAAATACTGCTGCAGATGTGTTGTTCACCACCCGCAGCAGGTTAAAAAGGTTCGGAGGTCATCTTGCGTCCGCTCATCCATTCGGGCGCTGAACTGCGCTGACCGAATTCGGCGCGTCTACCAGTAAATAACTTATGTGATACATCCTACTGTCTTAATCACTTGTGCGATAATGTAAGTATGTTTTCCCGGTGATTAGCTTTGGTCATCTCTCTATTGGCTGTGCTTCCTACAAGCAGATTGAGGACTTTTGATCCAACATCCACATCCATCACGTGCCGATCGAAATTTCGATAATCCCACGGTCGATCCAACAATCTACAACCCTAGCAGGCGGAAGAAGATATTAGATCCTCTGGAAAATTCCAAGATCTCATCTTGTCGATCGCATCGTAGTGGAATGGGATGACAATGATTAACAGTGGAAGCATGTGACCTCTCCCGGTACATCCAATCAATCCTTGAACATCACAAATGCAAGACTTGATGATCAAATATCTGGGTCTTGGATACGTTCTCACCCGCACAGAGTGTCTAGTATATTATCTTCTCATGGCTAAATCTATATGAGTGAACGCCTGATGCAATGTATTGGTCCAATTCCTTGATTCATTGTTGGCTACCTACTTGGTCTTGTCAAGGTGATAGAATGGCATTGTCTGTTTCTCAGGTTGTCTGTGCCCTGGAACAATTTTGAAACGACTTCAAAAGGCTAGAAGTAATATTATAGTCCAGATGAATATTAATAGTTATATCTAGAATGACGATATCCTAATCGCAGGTTTTAAAAAATTGCGAGACTACGAGGGAATATTTGCATTGATTTCTTGATTCTGTTGCAACGAGGTTCTGCCAACTGTGCTGATGCTGTTATAGATGGCTGGACGAACCAAGGTCAGAATGCTTTGGGCCTGCCAGCTTCTCGGTCAACATGATAAACCAAAACAAAGATATCCTTTGAATTGCAGTTCTTCCTTCTCTTATGTTCCCAGATTGAGAATAAATAGACTATAAACAAGTGTCTTCAAATGCAAAGGCTCTCTGACATAGAGTACACCTCCAAACCTGAAGGCTGGGCAAAATGAGTGAAGCACATCACAGTAAAACTAGTAGATCCAAAACGAAGGGTTTCCTTACAACCAACTGGTTTTTAAAGCCTGCACTGTAACTCTACGAGTAGCAACATGCTCATGGAAGTTGAGAGCATTAACATAGTGCGCGATGCGGTGTCACTCATCGCCCATACGTTTGCCCGGCGTATCCGGTGCCGATCGAGTGTGAATGAGACGAACGGCCATACAATAATCCGCATCCCAACGTCGGAACTTCAGAAACAAGAACTAAACACCTCAAACTTAACTTATCTGCTGCCCAGAATCATGGGATGACTTCTTTTCAAGACTCCAGTGTCGCTTTTTGCACTGGGGTAACGTCGCCCTCTCTTCGACCGCGCTAGTACAAAAGGGCGAGGCTGCTGCCATAATGTTGGTCGCTCTCTCCCGCCGAGTCCACCCATCACCAATACAATCCACCACGACTCGCCACAACATCGCCTAAATCCACTCGAACACACTCCAACGCGGTCGCAAACCGATTCGTAGCCTATCGCCGTCATCGCGCCTTCTCGCAATGGCTTCCGGCGCCTCATACACCGAAGCCGACGCGCAGATGGGTGGTGGACCTGGTCTTTATGGCAACCAGAATGGAGGAGGATCGCCCTCGCAGCAGCAACAGCATCTATCGCACGATCATGACCTCTCATCACTATCAGAAGGGATTGCTCATATCCAGCGCAATAACGAGATGATGGACGCTGGAGGACCGCAAGCGCATCACATGGGTGCATCAATGAATCCCGCGCATCACCAATTCCAAACACCACCGCGCCCCGCACCCTCTCCCCAACAGATGGCACAAACGGTCATGGGTCTGGATGAACATAACATGTTCAGCGACCACGATAGCAGTCGAAAACGCTCAAAGGTCTCTCGCGCCTGCGACGAATGTCGGCGGAAGAAGGTAGGAAGCACTTGCATGTTTACGCACGACTCTTGCTAATCGCATGCAGATTCGATGTGACGCCACAAATGAGAATGGACCAGAAGCTTGTTCAAGCTGTAAACGAACAGGAGCGCGTTGTCAGTTTAGTCGTCAGCCCATGAAACGCGGACCAAGCAAAGGGTACGGTTATACTCACGATAACATGCATTCATCTCTTTTGACGCGTCTTTCTAGGTATATCAAGGAATTGGCCGACCGACTCAATTCACTGGAGAATCAGATACAATACCCACACGCGCAGCCTACTCAAACTTTCGACTACGCGCCAATGCGCGACCAGCCAGTCCCGGACACGCAAGCGCAGACGCAATTCCAGCGCAAACGGACTCATTCCATATCCGAAGGTCTTCAAGAAGGGTACAATCGTTCGAGCTGGCCCGCTCAAGACCGCGGTATAGAGGCCTGGGATCCTCGTGCGCTCTCTTTGCTGACCTCTCAAGACCTTCCGTCAAATGGGCAGACAAACAGACGCGGTTCCTATGGCGATTTAACACTGGCAGGTAATCTCATCAATGGGACGAATGAAGGAACTATCAAGTCGTGAGTCACGCGATCTTTCTGGCTGAAGATACATGTCATACTGACTCAAGGGACAGATATTACAGCACTATACACTTGGTCTATCCTGTCCTTGCGCAAGATTCAACAGCTCTGAACCGTCTGACTAACTGCCCGGCCAAATTGAGAGAATCTTTCTTCCTTGCCTTGGAATGCAGTGTTCACTCATATGCGCCAACGGCATTACCTCCGATGGACGTTTCTCTCACTCAACTTATTCAAAAGTGTCTGGAAGCTCTCGAGCTAGCCCAGCATACACTCAGCGATCCAGATAGTTCGAGACAGTTCTACAACCACCTCGTATATTGTCAGACTCTGGTGTTCCTCATCATCGCATCAGACAGGCCTTCCACAGATATAATTGCAAGCACGTCTGAGCTTCTAGGCCGACTTGCTGGGCGCATTTCGGAGCTAGGCATTAACGATGCAAAGATTGTCGCGGCGCTACGAGACCAAGATCGTGAGCTGTACGAAGACTCGCGCCGACTATTTTGGACCGCTTTCATCCTGGATCGCTTCAATGCATCGAACAAAGGCAGGGACATGGTTCTGCCATTGTACGCTGGCTCAGTATCCCGGGATGATTATGATGCGCTGGGGGAGGTTGGCTATCACTTAGCCCGTAAGTGTGTTTTCTTTATAATTTGAAGTTGTTTCTGACCATTTTTTCAGGTGCTGCCGATATCATTGGCCAGGTGACTTATATCGCTCGAGCTGGAAACGTGCCTAGCATCGATCCCACTTCTGCAATGACCTTTGCGGACCTAACCTCTTCGTCCCCAGCCTCCTTGTATCTCAACGGGCAGTTGCTACGCTTCCGAGAATCCCTTGAAATTAGCTCCCTGCCACCTACATCGCCACCATATCTTGCCTACCAGTATCTTCGCATCGTGGTCGCACGTGCATCTACTTACACGGCGCCGAAAGAGACGCTTGCTTTCACCAAGGAGCTACTGGGGAGTATACAGGCCGTCAATGGGTCGATAACCCCGCTGCACCACATTTTTGCCCATATAGTGGCAACCTCTCTCACCGACCTTGCCGACAAGGTTGAAACCCAGATCGATGCACATGGTAGCATCAGAGAGATGGATGAGGCAATTGCAAATGGCAACATTCTAGTTCGCATACCCGACGGCCTAGGGTGGGACACAGCGATCCGAAATATACTCCACCAGAAGAGATCATCCGAAGCACCACCTAATAATGTAGAGCAGACCGGCCCAGCTACAGAGCCGAATATGGCCGGGCTCCAACACCTTGCTGCGGCTGCAGTAGGCGAACGTGAAGGGACGGATGCACGACCATCGAGCAGTGGAGGAAGCGCGCAAATCTCGCAATCAAATGCAGACGTCAAACATGACCTCACTGCTGCTATGGCTGCTGCAAGCGAGGCCGCTGCCGCCCAGGCAACCGCTGCCGCTGCCCAGCAACAATTACAAAGTGCTTCTCCAACTGCGAATCCCGCACATGATGGAAACGCCAACAGCAACTCGGGACCAGGCGGGGACAACGACCAATATGACCCGAGTTTGATAGGCAAAGACGGCTTCATGTCAGCAGTCAGTTGAGCAAACCGCACTTTGCCTCGGTCCTCATTTCCGTAATCTCAAATATTTCGCCGCCATTGTATCCCTTATATCAAGATGTCTAATGTTTTATGGCATGTTTCTCGTTGGCGTACCATATACCCGGATCTTGATACGCCGAAGAAATGCTACGATCCCCCACCTGCTTCCTCAAGATTGCTATCGGAGATGCTAGGAAGACGGATGGTCAAACTCAACAGCACATCCGGAGCCGACATGGCAGGCGACAATTCCCTTGTAGTCGACGGATGACAGGTCAATGAATTGACTACATCTGTCATCCTTCTTGCCTGGCGGATCATGTTGCAAACGGTTCTGCGCCCATCTGGCCAGGACCAGTCAACGCCTGCAAATCCACCTTGCACACCAAACAAAGGTGCTGCTGCATCTTCCTCCACCTTGATTCCCAACCTTTCTGTCTCAATACGGTAAGATTTAAATCCTAAATTCTCTTTCCTACTTTTCTCTGCTCTATTTGCCTGTATTGCCTGTCTACGGAAAAGAAAATTTTTATACCCCCAACTTTGTTAATCCTTCCCCTTCTCTCTTTCTCTCCAATCCATCAATTCATCCTCCAAGTAAGTTTCTTTCCCCCTTCTGTCATTCCCTCTCCCTGTACCCCCCTCCCAATAATTCTGGATTCGAATTCTGGATTCACTGGTTTCTTTCTTTCTGCGGTCGTGCCCTGCCGCTGGTCACGAATGGAAGGAAAGGAAATAGATTGGTGTTGCCAACCCACACCAATCACCACAACAACGAAGGGAAACTCCCAAGATTGATTGGATCGTCAAGCAAAGCCACACGAAGGGGCAGGGCAGGGCAGGGAGGGCATCATATCGATAAAGACATGTATACAATACAAATGACATATTTTTTAAGTCGGTGAAGAAGAAATGTAATGAAATGAAATGAAATGGTAGGAACGAATGAAAAACTTAAAATCGTCCCATATTTTTTGGGTTTGTTTCATGGATTTATGTGTGACTGGTCGGTTTTGGTGAATGTGTAGTGGTGATGATGGTGAAATCGCGTGGACTCACACGACTTGACTTGACTTCCCTTCCCTTCGCTTCGCTTCCGTGAGTAATGAAAGAGTGTTTGCATGTACATCGACCGCTTTGATTTGGATATAGTCGTGTGGAATGCCATTGTATTGTGACATATCGTAACGCAACGTAACGTATCAGAGAATGGCAATCAATCCAAGGTACATCAAAGCCGCCAAACACAGAGAGAAAAAAGAAGAAGAAGAAAAAAAAAAAAACCAACGAATGTACAAACGCAACGAGATCGAGTCTGGGCAGTGGGTCTAGAAATGGAGACGGAAGAAGAGCGGCGGGAAACAGCTGAACTTTTACAAAGTCTCATGATGTAAGTATCTAGTATCATATTTGTTTGATCTAGATGTGCTCGATGCAAATCTTTTTTCGTCCTGGGCATGCATGGCTTGGGAAAGTAACTTCAATTAATGATCCCTCCATTTGTCTCATTTGTTTTTTGTAATGGTGATTTTATTTGAGTATAGATACTCCGTGATGATATCATATAAAGTCGTCCTACCCCGTCCCTAGCTGTTAAATACATTGATTGAATCGAACGAGTCGAGTGGGGAATGAGAAGCGCCCCCCAAAAGGATGTATGTGGAGTCCCCCTTCCCATTCTGTTCGATGTCCCAAGTGCCTTTTTCCAACCCCAAAGTCCCCATGAGAAAGGATATATGACAGACCAAAAGTTTGATGGGCGGAGGGGTTGATGGTAAGTGGTTTCCCCGCCAGCCTCGATGAGAAATTTGACAAACTCCTAAAGGAGAGAACCCAGTATGAACGGATTTAGCGGAATCTTTGACGCCGATGTGATATGCCTAGTAAGGGAGAGAGAGAGAAAGGGAGAAGAAAAAAATCAATGTCTAGGAACGAGACACGCAAATAAACGGCCCAAAACGGAAAACGATGAAATTGACAAGGACAGGAAACCATCCTTCTCAAAAGCAAACAGAAAGAAAGAACTGAACGATCATCTGTCACTCTGCGCAGATTCCACGTCCAATGGCCAACCTAGCCGGTTCGCAATTTCTTTTCTTCCTCCTTATCGTTGGGGATCATATAGATTCGATGGCTTGGTCCCGATTCGCATCTTTTGGTCTAACGGAATAGCACATTTTGGGGAATATGACGGAGGTGGCAGGAACAGTAAAGCAAAAAGATATATAAGGTATACGCTCGCTTGCTTTGAATGAATTCCCTGACTTGAGAAATATGTGTGTAGGATGCAGAGTCGAGTTCAAAGAACCATGGTGATGACGATCGAGACACAAGCAAAATAGGGAAGGGCCTAGCGGAACCAAGGCGAACCTCGTCGCGCGTTGCTCCCCGAGCTGGATCCACCCCTTCCCTCTTCAATGCTGCGTCTCGATCCTGGGCCTATTTCGCTCATTTGGAATAGTAAGGGTTCGTCATCGTCGGCCGCGGCAACCTGGCGACTGGGAAACATATACCGACTTTGGCGTTCGGTAGAGCTGGTACCACCCGTCGTTAGACTTGTAGAGGATCCATGATGCGATACCAAACCCCCACGCCCTCGATTGCTGCTGACTGTGCGGTTACCTCGATTCGATGGAATGTCCGATGTCGACGAGGGGCGCGGCAGATCATCTCGAGAATCAGGTTGGTCTAGGTTGTCAGTAGCTTCGTCGCCACGCTCCGCGCTGGCAAGGAGCTCAGTCTGCGCAAACAGTCCACTGGACGTGAGGTCTGCGGTAGCGGCTCGCTGCGGGTCTGTTGCTCGCTCCACATCTTCTGGTGGCAGACTGGCCGATCGAAGGCCGTACAGGTCGGGCTCATCTTCCAATGCGCGGTTCTGTTGTGCAGCAGAGCTCGACCTTCGGATATAGTTCCAGGGTCGGGGCGATGTAGGGATGTCAATAGCATTTGTCCCCTGATCATCTCCATCACCTCGTTCTCGATCTCGATCTTCGCTTATGCCCTGCCCTTGGGTTGCATGGCTTGGCCTACTTCGACTGCGTCGAGGCTCGTATTCAATGATGCTATTAGCACTCAGACGTGACGGGATCGCTGGGGTATGTGGTGTATGAGGCGAAATTGGCTTTCCGGGGGATGACGACGTGGACACCGAAGTACCAGCAATCATCTGAGGCACGCTGGAGAGCTGGCGGCTAGAAGAAGAAGAAGATCGATGTAGAAGCATTGATGAAGAAACGGAGTCTGACAGAGCGGCATGCGAATCTCTCAAACGCTGGTACTTGTTAAGCTGAGCGGTTGTCCTTCGCATAGTGGCGTCCTTTGCTGCATTGTCATTCCTGTTGAAACTCTTCAAATCCTTCTTTTGTTCGAGGAGCTTCAGGAAGTCTGAAATATTCTCATCGTCTGTTTTGATCGAGCCAGAACTGGCGCCCTCGCCCTCATTGAGAACATCCGAGCCGGGTTGTTGCGACGAGGCTATGCTGCCTTTGCCGCTACTGAGGTTATCATCTTCGGTCTTGCTGCCGCCTCCTGACGAAAATCGACTTCGTCTGTGTCCAAAGCTGCTGCTGTACCGGGTGATGGGTGCTGGCTTCGGTGAACTTGAAGCCGACGAAGCGATGGCAGTCTCATTTGGCAGCGAAGGAGCTCGGAGGGCAGTCTGTGGCAGAGCGGTCAAGGAAGTTCGATTGCGAGGCTGGTTCAGGGCACTGGGGGTGGATCCCCGCCCCAAGGAACTGCTAGGACGTCCAAGTGAACTACCTGGAGATGGAGGTACGACAGGCCCAGGTGCAGGTGAAGATGATAACGAGCCAGCTTTGAAGGGTTGGAATGACACCGACGTTCTCCTCTGGTAAGACGGTGCATCTGTTGACCGAAGCGATGACTTCGAACCCTGTGCTAACCGATGGTTAGGGGGTAGCTTCTGCGGAGGGGTTTCTATGGGAGAGCTGGACGGCATGTCGCGAGCCGCACGAAGTGCGGACAGGGGGCTTGTTCCTGCAGTAGGACCGACTTGATGGAAAGTTGACATGCTGCCATAGGCTTGGCCGAGTTCTGGTACATCCTGTGGTTGGACTTTGTTGACGGGTAGTGACCCAGGCACCTGACCTCGCTCACGGGTGGCCTGCTCCAGATAGCTGTCGTCAAGCCCCATGAAATGGGAGCTCAGCATCGACTCCGAGTCAGAAATGCTGAAATCGCAGTTTGTTCGGTACTCTACGGATACACAGAGGGGACCAACTGGGGAGTTTGAGGGTGTAAATTCTTGGGTTTCGGTGACGTTCTCTGATGATGGATGCAATGGGACGCGGAGTGTGTCTGGTCGCGGGCTTTTGAAATCGCCATTGGAGATGCGATAGTTTAACTTCAAAGAGGGATGGTTAGCTGGTTGCTTCGCTATACTTTTGTGATACTTGAAGGCCGGTAGGAATCGCAAGTATGCATAGAGAGATCGGAACAGAACGACCGCCTTCTTGTAGACGTTGGGTAGCGGATCCCTCAACTCCGAGGGGTGGACTGAGTTTTTGTCACCAACGTGTACCTTCCAGCGTTCTAGTACCAGTTGTGTTGACCTCGTCGTGCGACTCGATGCTCGTGAGGTGGAGTCTACTGGGACATTCAGAGCCTCACCAACATCCCAGCGCTTTCCATCGCCATCATGCACGACTAGCGACTGTTTATGTCCGAGTCCCTTGATATCTAGATATATCTCGATGCAAAGGGAAGGTTGTCCTTGCATAGCGTCCATTGTCTTCCAGGGGAGTAGGTCTTCGGCAAGCAAATCGGTTTCGTCGAGAACGACATTGAACTAGTAGATCGCCATGTCAGTTATGTGTTATCCCAATGTGTGAGCGGAAAACCTACCCATTTATTCTGCCTGAGTTCACCTTTGTTGTTGAAGCTTTGGGGCAAGATCATGCGAGATGAGACGATAGTGAGGGCTGCTTTGGTGAAGAAGTTCTGTTGACCTCAGGTATTAGTAGCTATTCGAGATCAAGAAGCTGGGGTGCCATGTAGTACATACCTGTATCACCTGGTTCACCTTCTGATGGTTCTTCTGCTCCGACTCGGATACCTGCTCTGACCGTGGTACCATTTCGCCGTCACCTTCTTCGACAGCTCTGTCACCATAGGAAGGGGAATCCGAGTAAGGAGAGGAGCGTTCTGGAGTAGGATCCCGCTGGTTGTTTGTGCGGGAGGGGTTGGTCTGAAGATTGTTGGCGGCCGAAGCGGTCCGCGGGGGTTGTCGTGAATGCGACTGCGGCTGCATGGTGTGAATGGGAGCCTCCGGGGAGACAAGGGCGTGCAGGAAGCACTTGGGTAGGTATGACAAGAGCTAGGCTGCGGGGAATCAAGGGCGGTTATGGCTGCTGGGGTTCGGAGAGGCGAATACTTGTGGGAGCCATCACGGGAGGGCGACGGGTGGCTAATCTGGTGCAGCAGTACGGACGGTGACAGTCAGAGATGTCTCTCAGCAGACAGGTCCACGCGGGGGTGATGTCTTATTCGGCCAGGGGTGGAAAGAAGCTCAGGCAGCAGCCATGGTGTAATGATGTTCTAGAGTTGTATAGGGTCGCGTCGAGAGAAGGCCTGAGGCGTTGAGGGTTGAGTTGAGTACCTCAGTGGGAGTGGGCGAGAGAGGTACTGAAGATGGTGAGTAACAGGGCGGATGGGATGTGTGTGGCGGAGGTTGAGATGGGAAGGGAGATATAGAATGTAGATAGGAGTAGAGGTAAGGCAAGGCTATGAAAGGGAATGAGTAGGTAGGCGGATGATGAGGTTGCGGTTGTTGGATGAATGGATGGATAGCTGGACTGGCTTGGATGTTTAGTTAGTAGGAGGGAGGTAGGAGGTAGGATGGGAGGCTCGTGACTGTCCCGTATGACGCTTATCCTTCCTGATAGCGAGGGCAAGTCCCTGGAAGGGCATAAACCAACACACAAGCAACGGCCACCACGCAAAGCAACTGCCAAACGTCTAATCTTGTTATAGTCTAGTATTTAATGTGGCAAACTACATGACCCCGATAAGGAGAGTGTGAAAGAGGGGAGTGGAGGAGATACGAGGATTGATTCACTCTGTAGCTTGAAGGCTGTGGTTACTATGGAGGTAGCTCTTAGCTCCGACTGTTGATAACAAACCGATAAGATCATCTATCAAACTTGGAGAGTGAGACACAAAGGAACCATCTACATGTGAGTACCTGTGCACGAGTTGTGATTCATATTGCCGTCCAGGTATTGTGTCCATGTCTTGTTGATCTTATCACTCTGGAATATGGGGTAATATAACACTCGTACCCCATGCTGTACCTACACTACGGCTGGTGGAGCTTGACGCGTGATTCGAGCCGGCACCCTTCCCCGACCGGAGAACCACCCATGACTTCCTGGTGGAGTACCTACAGGTACTTTGAAGTACCTCTAACTAATGTTACGTGTAATCAACAATGGCCTTGCGATACTTATGAGTACCTTTGAGTACCTAGAGTAGTTATCGGCCATTTTTCTTGTATCTGCTGCTCACGGCCTGATGTCATACGTCCGCACGCAGAGTCTATTCGCAAATGCTTCGTACACATCCCCGTACATGTCCCCTCTCAAGCAAGTGAGTTCATTATTGAATATCACATCTGATTACGACTTACTGTGTATGTATGTAAGGAGTACGGGAGCAGATTTGCACTCCGTCCTCAACCTTGAGCAATATCACGCAATTGGTAACCCGGCTTCACGGCATCGCCTCACCTGCCTTTCCCCTTCCCACCCAACACCAACACCCTCTAACTAACCATCTGTCTATCTATCTACTCTGTACCTCCAGCTATCTACCTACCTAGTTACCCTCTTGACTTGCGGTTTTGAGTGCTGACCGGCGTTACACAACCCACACTTCTGCTCCCTTTGTGCGTGCCACGACGCTGATTGTCATTGTTGAGCCTCCCCCTCGCCTCCAATCAGCTTCCAATCTCCTGCCCATCTGTGCGTTTTCCTTGCCAACTCGCCGCGACATGAGACATCATCGTTGCCATCAAGTACATGTCTACTCCGTACAATCGATCTTGGACTACCTGTACCTACGTGGCCTAGACACTGGCTAGCCTCTGACAAGGTCAAGGTCTCATCCGACTGAACCTTTGCACCATCGGTGAATTGTTCCGTGCTTTGCGTTTGTCCTTTGAGGCAGGACGTCAGTCAATCACGTCCTAACAACCAGCATGAAGGGAAGAAAACACCAAACCTATCCACCATGCTGCACGCCTCCTCGTCTAAACTCTCCCATCTGTGTTGCCTAGCATTTGATACGGCCAATCCACAGCACCTACAATATCTGCGAGAGTGCTGCCTGTCCTCAACATAATCCACAATCCCCTCTCTTTTCCACACTCTCTTGCACCCGACCACACCACAATATACCGTCTTCTTGCGACCCCATTGGATATGTTTCCGACCCTGCGTAACCTTTGCCTCTGCCTACGCTACGAGTGCATGCATAGCCGCCTCGACATTTCTTCATGCATCCCACATCACGGATCGAATAGTACTGGTGTGCGGGGGGGCCGTTCTCCCCTCTCCATAATTGCATCTAGCAGTGCATATAATGCTCTAGGCAATGATGTCGACCGGTGAAGTTGATCCTACCGGTCAATTGGGTTCACCAGAGTTCACCAGAATTGCTCAATTGGGATTCGTCGACCTGATGCTTCCGTACAAGGGGGCAACGTGTTCTCCAAACAGAAATCCTGGCCGATTATTTGACAATAATTTATCCAGTAGGAAGCTTGCGCGGATCCGATGGCGCGCGTTGCCTATCTACTGTGTAACATACCTCGTAGCGCAGCACTCGCCTGAACAAGACAGCCCGTTGTTGGTTGGAAACATGTTTAGACGACCTTTCGCATTCATGTGGACATGATTAGTTGGCGAGCACATATTATGTCTTTCTTTGAAACATTTTTTGTACGTACACCTATCCCATTTAATGTATACCACAGGAGGGAAGGGCGCGTCCCGTGTGTGGACTTCAAAGTGGTTGCTGCTGTCTGCTTCCATACGATTGACCCACGAACAGAACACTGCATAGTTGTTTTGACCATCAACAATTTCAATGAACAATCTGCCAAGCACACTTTACTGGTGTCTAGTAATTAAATTGATTTAGGTATTGTGTTCACCGCCAGATCGACCAGTGGAGCATGAACGTGCGCAGAAGGGGACTACATATAGGGCCGGCGCCCCAAGTCCCAGATACTAAAAAGACTCCCTCGAGTTCATTGCTACAAATATCTACCCCTCTAGAACGCAAAGCCTCTCAACAACCCCTCTTGAGGATCATCCGAGGCAGGTTGTTTGTAGTCTGGGTTAGTTGAACTACATCCTGTTCCATAGTAGTAGAAGATGGAAGTTGCAGCATCGAGCTCCTTTGAATGGTGCGCGTGGTACCTCGGCGGATCTGATTGGCCGTGGAGGGAATTAACGCGTCCATTCACTCCCGCGGCACTCGTCTACTTGTACCAATGTACCTGGATATATAACATATATCAATATTCAATGACTTGACTGACCCCGCCAACTGACTGCATATACAGCTGTCACAGTGCTAATATACAGAAAACCACTTTGACAATTGCATCGCAGAGATTACAAGTCATTATCTTTCTCACTGACTCATTCTGAGCCTTTGCGACTCACACACCGAGAGATTAGGACCCCGGCTCCCCGTCCATTTGCGCGTTTCGTCATCATCATAGACTAACTATCGACCGCCATCCATCCGCGCACTCTGTCTCCTATTCACCACCACCACCACTCAGTAACTACTATCCCGCAACGCAGCCACGGTATCTTTTGGTTCTGTCTTACTTCCCAAGAAAGCAACAAGTACATCTCCCTGAATCGCTCCTCGAATAATCGTCTTCGCATAAGTTTCAACGCTTCGGCCGATTCTACCCCTCTCCTCCGCGTCGCCGACCTACGAGTAGTACAAGTGTCTGTCTGCCTGCGCACATTCCGATTGCCACCCAACGGAAATCTATCGCAAGCCACGAACGACGCACTTTCGCGAGTTCAACCACCCCCGCCATTATCCTTCGTCGAATCCCACTATTCTCCAACGACTCAAGCCCGTCAAATCCCATAGAATCCTTTCGGCCGTTTGGCACCACCGGCCACGCCCGTGTCCGGTATCCTCCTCTGGAGTCTTCCCAAGCTTCGCAACCAGCACCTTTAAATAAGCTTTGACCTTCGAGGTCATAGCGAGGTGCTATCTGTCGAAGCAGTCGGAATACTCTTATACCCTTATTAGCACATGAGTGGCCATCTCTGGAAATCATACTTTGAAGATGATGTCGATAGCTTTCGACATGTCTTGCAAAATGCCTCCCATACCCCGCGTCCAGGAACACAGAAAAGCTTCGCTAGCTGGCAGGGCGGAAGCCATGGCGCGGCGATGAACAGCAGTCCGGGTAGTTATGGCATGTCACCCATGCTCAACTCCAAAGGGCGGAGGGCTCTGAACCAGGCACCCGTCACCCTGACCCGGTCGGACATTAACAGTCGCGATGGAGCGGGAATGACAATCCTACATCATGTCGCGTCTTCGACGGCAGAGAATGCCGCCGCGTTTGCCCAGGCGCTGTTGGAACATTCGTTGATTGATTTGTATATTCAAGATACCGAGAACGGTTGGACATCCCTGCACCGCGCTTTTTATTTTGGAAACATTACCATCGCGCGCCTGATCCTTAATAAGGATACGCAGAATATACTTGGCCACAACTCAAGTGGTTTCAATCCTCACGCTCGTGGTTTAGTCAAGATCAAAGATAAAGAAGGATACGGTCCCCTCGACTTGTTCGCATTGACCATCAAAGATAGAACACTGCAACCGGAGGAAGCCCCCAGAAATGATTCGGATTCCGACGACGAATTGGCATATGGTGACAGTGGTGATTGGGACGACGAAGCGAGGGGAAGGACCATTGTCCCACCTATACTATTGAGCGGCGACGAAGTCTTCACGTTCGGCAGTAACAAAAATGTGACCCTTGGGTTCGGTGACGAGGATGATCGCCAATTTCCGGAACGTATCACTCTTAGAAGACCGGACCACCTGCTTCAAAGGTTTTACCGCGAGCATAGAGAGGCGCGACTGCAAGCATCATCTTATATGAATCAATCGCTGCAAGAGTCCGAAGTTCTTCACCCAAGATCCTTGGATGAGCTGCCAGTTCGGATACGAAATACTCCGATTGTCACCCAGGATGTACAAATGTCTAAGTTGCACACTGCTGTACTTACTACCGATCCTGTTTCCAACCTGTATATGTGTGGACATGGCGCTGGCGGTCGACTCGGAACTGGTGACGAATCGACCAGGCATCAGTTCACCTGCATCGAAGGGGGCGGGTTGAGTCAGAAGAAGGTCGCTGCAGTGGCACTAGGGCAGAATCATACGTTGGCTATCTCTGACGAAGGAGAAGTCTTCTCTTGGGGCAACAATGCTTTTGGACAGTTGGGATACGTACTTCCAAAACCCGCCCTCAAGGAAGATGATCCAATATCGAGTCTCCCAAGACAGATTTATGGTCCATTGAAACGAGAGATCGTGATCGGCATTGCAGCATCACGGATACATTCAGTTGTTCACACAGCAACTTCTCTCTATACATTTGGAAAGAACGAGGGTCAACTTGGTATTGTTGCTTCCGATGCTCGTTCTCTTGATAGCCAGGTGATACCCCGGAAAGTCGCCGCATCGTTGTTCTCGTCTCCAATTTCATCTGCTTCGGCCATTGATGGAGCCACTATATGTCTACTTGAGAATCGAGAAGTTTGGGTCTTTGCCAACTTTGGTTATGCAAGATTGAACTTCCCGTTGGATGGATTCACACATCCGTTCTTCAAGGAGAGCTGGCTCACAACGAAGTACGATACCACACCTAATCAGATCAAGAAGATCACAGCAGGTGGCGATACAGTCTGCGCTTTATCATCGGCAGGAGAGGTTTTCACGGTCGCCCTCAGTCGTCGCTCTGAAACGGGCACTGACGCTGATACTTCAACCACGAATCCTAAGCAGATACGAGGTGCTCTGTCCACACCGTATCGTATATGGTCGGCTAAGAGCAGCCATATGGCTGCGAGAGATGTTGATGTAGACCACGATGGCTCGATCATTTTGACCACCCAGGCCGGCACAGTCTGGCGGCGGACAAAGCGAGCCACACTCAAGAACGCAAATGTCTCCCGCACTACGGATAACAAACCGAAGGATTACAAATTCTTGCGAGTTCCCGGCCTCACTCGTGTTATTGGGGTTCGTGCTTCCGCTTTTGGCGCTTACGCGGCGATTCGGAGGGACTGCAATGTTACAAAGACCCAGATTGGAGTGGACGAGCCCAACATCTGGAAAGATCTTGCTTCTTTGGTCCCAATCGGCGAGCTTTTCGAGTTCCACGAAGATAGCGAAGATGAGAATCCCACCCCGAGGTTCTGGCAGCGTCCATCGAATGCGCAGTCGCTGCGAAAGCGCACGCTGCAGTCCAAAGACCTTGAAACTGAAGTGACCGACGTTGTGCGCCGAAAACTGTTCTCCTCTGAAAACTCGTACGACATGGTACTTGCGACAACGCTCAGTGATGTTCGCATTCCAGTACACGAATTCGTTTTGGCTGGACGCAGTCGCGTCATCAGGGATGTCATGCTCGACTACCGCGTAAGCGGCAAGTCCGTAGATATACCTGAAGTTTTGTCCGTCACTGAGGTTGATGGCAAACTAACGGTCTTGTTCCAAGGAGTGGACTTTCTTACTGTCTTTAACATCGTCGTCTACATCTACACCGACTCGATTGTCGATTTCTGGAACTATACGCGCCAGTACCCAAAAATGGCTTTCAGGTACAGGGCAGTGCGTGTGGAGCTGATGAAGGTAGCGTCAAAGCTAGAGATGAAACAGCTCGAACCAGCAGTACGGCAAATGGTGAGTCCTATACGTTCCTTGGATAAGGACATGGTATCTGCCATCAAGGACCAATCCTACTTCGAAAGTGGCGATGTCATTGTGGAACTAGCCGATGGGGAGAGACTCCTTCACTCAGACATACTATGTCAACGATGTCCATTCTTCGAAGGCCTCTTCCGAGGCCGCGCTGGTGGGCAGTGGCTCGCTGGTAGACGCACTGAAGAATCGAGACATACAAGAGTCGATCTCAGCCATGTAGAGAGCGATCTGTTTGAACTGGTTGTCCGCCATATCTACACCGATGCCGGAGAGGAAATGTTTGATGACTTCACAAGTGAAGATCTCAATGATTATCTTGCTCTTGATGAACTCCTCGACCACATCATGGACATCATGTCCATTGCGAACGAGTTGATGCTGGACCGGTTATCACAAATTTGCCAAAGACTGATCGGCCGATACGGTAAGTTTGATAATCGGTATGAAAGAGAGAAATTCTTACAGCGAAATTAGTCAACTCTCGGAATGTATGCTCGCTTCTCGACGCCATTGCGCCCAGTTCTGTAGCCGAATTCAAAGATGCAACCCTCGAATATGTTTGTCTGAGTCTGGAAGCTGTCTTGCAAAATGGGTAAGATTCCAATTACCGATTTGAGAAACTCGCTCTAACGTGATACAGTTCTCTGGATGAAATGGATGACGAAGTTCTCCTCGATCTCGATGCTGTCGTCCGAGATAATCAGTTGGCAACCCTACCATTTGCGAGAAGTGGACGAGCCGAATCGCTACTATTTGATAAGTATCCTGACCTCGCGGAGCGAATCGAAAGAGGCAAACGTGCAAGGATTGATGCCATTGTACTCTCTAATAAATTTTCTGACAACGATGGAACGACATCTGCCTCCTTCAGAGCACAGAGTCTTGAAGAGGTCGCGGCTTCACCATTACGCCAGCGTAACCGCCGAAAGTCAAGAGACGCAAAATTGACAGACAGCCCTTCTGCGACACCTGCTCTTCGAGGCAAGACTTCCGTGCCAGACCTCATGTTCGAGATGTCGGATGGAGAAGACGACGAACTCGATAGTCGTAAGCCTATATCTCCGCCTCGTTTTCATAAAGACCATTCTGCTGCATCGTTGGCCACATCCCCTGAGGAATCATGGCCTGGTGTCTCCCGCAAACAATCTCTTCAAGCAAGTCTCGTAACAAGAGAGACTATTTCGTCGTCGCCATTGCAAGCACCTATTGACCCACGAACGCCGGATCGGCCATGGGGTGTGGCTCCGTTGGGTGGAGATAAGCTTGACCTCAAGGACATTATGAGCCAGACCGCAACAGACAAGCCCTCCAATTTGACCATTGGACTCTCGCAGCAAAGCAAAGAGGACCGCCCTTCAGGGTCCTTTCAGGCGAAAGTCTCCCAGAAAGAACGCAAGCGACAGCAACAGTCCCAGCAACTCGGACACCCATCCAGTCTCAACAAACCTCAGCCAGTGCCGCCTACAGTCTCTCCATGGCAGGCCATGTCACATCGAAAGTCCACTCCAACAGGTAGCCCTGTCGTCGTTCCAACGCCACCACCTCGGACGACCAGCACACCCCAATTGACCATGCGCCAGACCATAGCGAACAACGGTGCAGGATCATCCAAACAGAAGACGCCATCAACACCATCGCAATCTGCACGAAAGCCGTCCACTGGTGGCCAACAGGCAGAAAACCGGCCTTCTCCTGCCTCTGGTCCTGGTATGGCCGTCTCCACCACGCCAATTGCGACTCCGCATTCAGTGCGCCACATCCCCCTACCGTCACACTCTCCAACATCGCCAAGTCAGCATCTTAGCATGATTGAGATTCTCTCTATGCAAGAGCTAGAGAAACATCACATCAAGGACGCTGCATCTAAGCGAAGCCTACAAGAGATCCAACAAGAACAAGAGTTTCAGCAATGGTGGGATCAAGAGAGCAAGAGGGTCATGCTGGAAGAAGAGCAACAGAAGAGGGCAGCAGAGAGGGCAGCTAAAGCCAGTCGTGGTCGAGGCAGAGGTCGTGGTGGTAGAGGAGGCAAAGCAACCAAAGGCAAAGACAAGAAAGAGGACAACGAAGAGGGGCGGGCGAAAGCTAACAAGGACGATGCTGGCCCTGTGAACCCGAAACCTGACTCGACAGCTGCAAAATCCACACCAAGACAGGATGGCAATGATCGTGGACGTGGCAAGGCCAAAGGTCCGAGAGGACGCGGAGGGCCTGGTGGCAGAGGTGGTGGTCGAGGTTCAGGCGCGACGGTCAAAGAGAACGCAGCTCCGCAAGCAGCACCTCAAAAACAGAGCGGTGGCATAAGTACAAATCGCTCGTAAGCAACGGCTTGACAGATAGACATTTTGTGGGGTCTTCATCTTCGTTCCTACATGATCTATCGCATTTAGAAGTACATATTCCGTACATATATGCATTATGTCCTAATGCTGTAACATAAAAGTATATATACCATAATCGCAACTTTTCCAACCATGGCTCCCAAAAACACTGTCAGATAATATTGCTTTACCAAAAATAAAGAATCCTAACTATAAAACATGAAAAGTATAAGTAGCCAGACATTCCCACATCCTACACTCCGTTTCAAACCCCCTCCCTGCATTCCGACCACCTTTCCGACCGCCGACACCATCAACAAGACGCCACAGTACAGAAGGACCCCCCGCCAAGACAGAACACCTCTCCACAATTAAAGTCCAAGCTCACCTCCGGGGGCACCTCCAATGCAGCATAACCTCCACGATTCGCACTCGTACCCGTCTCGCACATGCGCGCCATGCCGCTCCTCTCCCTCTCCTCACACTCCCTGGTACGCAATGGACAGGGTCGACGAAGCGAGGCCGCGCAAAGCTGCAGCTGCAGCAGCGCAGCAGCAGTCCCGAGCGACTGAACAGCAGCAACAGCTACCCACGCCGTCGGTGTCTCCCGAGCCCGAGGACGTGGCTTCCCAACGGAACAACGACGACAATCACAATGGCGTCGAGCACAACACGAAGCATTCGAACCCCTCAACAGCCGGAGGCGACGAACTTTCAAAAGATGGTGGAGGAAGTAGCACATCGAACGGAGGTCTAAAAGTGTCGTCCACCACGGCCGGCAGCGGAGTAACGACACCGACACCCGCAACATCCAACGACGAAGCGGTGCTATCGGACGCAAGCGAGAAGGGAACGAGCACGAGGATGGCGTCTATGCGGCCACATCCCACGATCAAGCGGCCCGGCGACGGGCGGAGGAGGAGCAGCGTCACAGAGCATGAGAAGATGCTTAAGCTTAGCCCGAAGCAGATCCACGAGCTGACGAGCGAGCCGGCGAGTATTCCTGTGCGTGCGGCTACGCCTATACTTGAAGATGCGTCGGAGGGTGGTGGGGAGGAGTCAGGGAAGGGGTTGGGGGTTGGTCTTGAGCCGGCATTGGAGCTGCCGGAGGGGGGGATGGGTGGTGGTGGTGATGGGAGTGGGGATGTGAACGTTGATCATGTGGAGAGGAGGGGTCATGCATCGTCAGTGTCGAGATTGCATGGCTTGAAGCAAGAGAAGGAGGCTGTCGTTGCTGTTAAAGCGAACGGCATGGAAACGCGGTCTGGACGCCCGACCATGAGCTCGAGATCCATGACTACGCCTTCGCTCGTCCGGAGGAAGACGTCTACACATAGGCAGGCGCACGAAGGAGATGCGGAGAAGAGGGCATCTAGACCTGTGCTTCCGCCGCTCAATCTCGAGCATAACAATAAGGATAATGTCCCAGGTATTACCAACAGCAACCTACGACCATCCGTGAATCCGGAAAAGGAGAGAGATCCTTCACCAATACCCACTGGAATGCCCCTACCCCCATTCTCAATACCGACGTTTCTCTCGCTCGAACTTTCTGGCAACAGACCGTCACCTTTGTACATATATCGTCCTTCGAGTTCCGACTTCCCCTATGAATCGTCCAAGATCAAGTACGAAAGACTGGTCAATTTTCTGTTCTTGCCTCCTAAACTCGAGGGCATCCTTGGTTTTGGAGCACTGGCTTGTCTCGATGCATGGATGCATGTTCTCACCATCTTGCCGCTGCGTTTCCTGCTCGCAGTCTGGATCCTGTCGAAGTGGTGGGGCTCGGTGATCATCAAAGAGATTCGCGATCTGTGGAACTTCGTTTACAGTGGGCTGGGCCGCGTATGGAGGAGGCGGAATATGAGTTCAGAAAGCCAGACTCCGACCCCAAACCTCGCGACACCGGCCGATGAGGTGCCTCCTACACGCTCACGTAGACCGTCAGTGTCGGCCACACTGAGTCCGACCCAGGCGACTAATGCTGGTTCCAAAGAGAACGGGATGACACCGCAGAGCATTGCATTCCCAGAGCTCAGAGAGAAGCGGAAGCGCCTCTCACGGTACCGACATCGACGGACGAAATCGACGCCTTCTGCCTTGCTCCCGAGCCACAAGGCGGATATTCTAAAAGGCCTCCTTGTCATCACTAGCTGCGCTGTTCTTATGCGGTTCGATGCCAGTAAAATGTATCACAGCATCCGTGGACAGGCGGCTATCAAACTCTATGTCATCTACAACACCCTTGAAGTGTGCGACCGCCTGCTCGCTGCGGTCGGTCAAGATGTTCTGGAATGTCTCTTATCACGCGAGACTCTCGATCGCAATGCTGATGGGCGAAGTAAGGTCATCCGCCCATTCTGGATGTTCGTGCTGGCTCTTCTCTACACGGTTGCCCATGCCACTGCTCTTTTCTACCAAGTCATCACGCTCAACGTGGCTGTCAATTCGTACTCGAACGCTTTGCTTACTCTCCTCATGTCGAATCAATTCGTCGAGATTAAGGGTACAGTGTTCAAGAAGTTTGAGAAAGAGAATCTGTTCCAGGTCACCTGTGCGGATATCGTTGAACGGTTTCAGCTCTGGATGATGCTTCTCATCATCGCCATGCGCAACATTGTCGAGGTCGGCGGCCTCAGCATTCAGACCAGCAGCGAGCCTTCATTCTGGCGGACAGCCTTCGGGGGTAGTAGCAGGAACGCGACGGCACCCTTCACTGCCTCGAGTATGATTCCGCGCAGTTTCACGATATTCCCCACATGGATCGGACAGGTGCTGAACCCCTTCCTGCTGGTGCTCGGCAGCGAGATGCTCGTCGATTGGCTGAAGCACGCCTACATCACCAAATTCAATCAGACCAAGCCAGAAGTGTACAGCAAGTTCCTCGACGTCCTAGCAAAGGACTACTACTCCAATGCATTCACCGACCCAAACCTCACCCGCCGCCTCGGGCTCCCCGTCCTACCCCTCGCCTGCCTCTTCATCCGCGCCGCCATCCAGACCTACCACATGTTCATCGCAACGCACATGCCGCTCCCGTTCCCATCCACCGCAACATCCCTAACCTCCTCCTCTGAACCCACGACCTCCTCCCCAGCCACGACTGCCGCCCTCGCCCACATCGACCAAATCTTCCGCCGCGCGCTCGGCCGCTCAAGCTTCGGCGCCGGTGTATCCACCTCCCAATCCGCCTGGACATCCTGGCTTACCAGCTGGACGCTCGACGACTTCATCGCCTTCGCAACCATGGCCATGGTCTTCCTCGTCCTGTACCTTGTGCTCCTCGCCTTCAAAATCCTCCTCGGCATGTTCCTCCTGCGCGTCGCGCGCGACCGCTACCACACGATGCACACCCGCGAGAAGCTCAACGTCGAGACGGGCGGGAAGCGCATAGGCGGGTGGGGTGTCGTCGACGTCTCTGAGGACCAGCGCAGGTGGATATACAACGACGACCCTGAGGGGTTGAGGGCTATGCGGGAACGGGACGAGAGGCAGAGGAAGAAGGACGAGAAGGAGAGGGAGGGGGGAGCTGGGTTTGGGCATGTTAGTCGGTATGCTATGGTTGCTAAGAGGATTTGGTGAGGGAGTGGGGTTCTGTATGTTGTTGCTCCCTACTGTATGTGTCATCTTATGGTGTGGAATGAATGAAAGAAGTGTTGTTCCAGATCATGTGGTATCGACAAAAAAATCTTAGAGTTAGATTTATCACAGGACAATGGAGAGAGGTTTTCACTGTTCAAGACACAAACATATTGATACAAGCTTCCAATTCGTACATACAGTGAGATGGCTGGACTTGAACTTGATGAGTCTCGTCCACCCCCCTTTTCTAGAACTACGAAGAAATAGGAAGGATTTCTAAATCATGATGTGTTCATGAGCATTATGACAGATAGATTTAACATTCATTTTGAAGAAACCATATATGAAATCTTTGGCCAAGTCACAAAAATGTTGTGTAGGTTTGCTTAGATAAATCTGGGGAAAGTGTGTTTGTAGTGGTGTAGCACCCCTGAGTTGTATTCAAGTACAGCAGAACTACAACCACAGGGAAGTTTTTCCACCACATTGAAGATAGCACTTTCTCTGAATAAGTTCTATAGGAGTTTTCACATATTCCTGATATTCCTAGAAGTAAATCAAGAGCAATAAGCATGAATTCGACATAGTTAAACAGGAAGGAGGTTAGAGCGTAAATCAATCTGCATCGGCAATTTAATAGGTGATCGTACTAAACCTCGCGCTAACTGTATTCACTATCAACTTGTTCCTATTCAGTAAATTGTCCGTGTCAATATATACAACGTACAATGTCCTATGACCAGCATTGGCGTTACCGTTCCGCGCATGGCATAGCAACTCTATGTTATTTGTTACCTCACATGTGAGCGGCCTTGGTATCTCAGTCCCGAGTCAGTCAATTGCTTTCCTCCTTATATAAGAGAAACATCGCGACATATTGATCCATCCTCTCTGAAGGACCAACTTGCCCAACATGTTTGTTCGTTCTGGTGCTATTCTATTGATCCTGGGCCAATCGCTTGCTCAGAACACTGCAGGCTCTTTCACGAGCCTGTCGTTCAATGTTGCGGGCCTTCCGCCGATCTTGAACGGAAACGAAGTCCCGGGTGACAAGACAACGAACACGGCGCGCATCGGTCAGCTATTTTCACAATACAACTATTCACTAATACACGTTCAAGAGGACTTTGTATGTATCGTCATTACCCTAAGTCCGAAGATATGGATATTGACTAGGGAATGCTACTAGAACTTTCATGCCGCGCTTTATGAGCACGACGACCATCCGTACAGGACGCCAACCAGCGGAGGAGTGCCATTTGGCAGTGGGCTCAATACCCTAAGCAACTTTCCATATACCTCTTTCCAACGCGTCAAGTGGAACGAATGCAGCAATGTAGAGTATGCAGCACAAATTCCTACCATTGGGGATCGAGATTAGAGCTAACACCTTGCGTAGTAGTGCAGATTGTCTCACACCAAAGGGCTTTACATTTATGCGTGTCAATGTCGCACCTGGCATATCTGTAGATGCCTATAACCTTCACGCTGATGCTGGAACCACCGCTGCTGATCTCAAAGCTCGTGCTTCGAATCTCCGCCAAGTTTCAGATTTCATCAAGACCAACTCTGTTGGCAATTCCGTGTTGGTATTTGGCGACTCGAACACTCGCTATACACGTTCTGGCGACATACCCACCGTCTTTGCGACAGAAAACGGCATGAAGGACCCGTGGGTTGAGTTGGTCCGCGGAAACACGGCACCGCAACCAGGCACAGATGCATTGCTTTGCAGTAATCCAAGCACGACGACAGCCTGCGAGACAGTCGACAAAGTCTGGTACCGGGGCTCGCCAGCCGTGACACTCCAGGCCACTTCGTTTGAGTATGCGAGCAACAAGTTCTTGCAAGAAGATGGGAACATATTGAGCGATCACAATCCCGTATTGGTAAACTTCAATTGGAAATCTAGCCCGCAATGGCGCGTCAGTAGTACTTTTGGCAGCGAGTCAGGAGGTTGGTACAATGATCTTCCGTTGCTGGCGAATGTCCAGAAACCAACTGTGTCTTCTGTAACGCTGCAAGGGGCAAACCGACTCGATAGAGTGTCTCTGTCGCTCGCTTCAGGGGAAACATTTTCTCATGGCGGAACAGGTGGCACCGCGTCAACGTTAACGCTTGGTACGAATGAGAAGCTTGTAAGTGCCACACTTTGCAAGGGGCAAAGGAATGGCAATACACGGATTTTCTACGCGGAACTGAGGACCAGTGGATCTAAGAGCGTTGCAAGTGGTGTCAAAACGAGTGACTGTGTAGATTACAATGCGCCAGCGGGCTTTTCTATTGTTGGTTCATTGGGCAATAGTGGGGATGAAGTTGATAGTCTCGGCTTTATATACGCCGCCATCTAAATCAACGCTTATTTAACTTCGATGCATCGCTATATTGAGACGTATTCCGACCAAAATCGCTACATTAATTATCTTACAAATCAGACAGTCCTCGGATCATACGTTGAAGTCCTTCGTCAAGTAATTCTTTCGAATGAGCAAAGACGATCCTAAACCACCCCGTTTGTTCACTTCGATAACCTACTCCGGAGGTGATGTAAAGTTTTTCCCGCCTTAGTCTTTTGAGAATGGCATCATCTGTGATCCTGCTATTCTTAACCATCGCGCCGAGATTTGCCCAGATGAAGAGAGTGGCGTTCGATTCTTCGTAGGGAATTCTGTTCTGGTGTAAGATCGAAGTAACATGATCGTAACGATCCTTGAGTCTTTCTCGATATAGACAAAGATAATCGTCCGTGAATTGACGATCGGCTAGCAGATTCGCAATTGCCTTGTCAGCCAGGCTGGATGGAAAGCTGAACAAGCTAGATGAAGTCAGGCCCAGTTGGTCTACCTGCTGACATGTGAACTTACGAGATGCTGATGCACGCATCCAGAAAGCCCTTGTTAGCTTGACTGATAACGCATCCAATACGTAGGCCTGTTGCCCCAAAATCCTGATTTCGAGGTTATCACAAAAGTCATTGGATAATAATCATAGAACTCACCTTGCTCATTCCCCACAGAACATGTAACAAGTTAGAATCAATCAATCCCGTTGTATCAATGGCCAATGCGGAAATGAACCCAACTTCAGATGCCATTTGCGGGTTTCCCCAAACTGACAGTGCATATATTTCGTCGAAAATAAGATGTATCTGTTTCTCTTGGCAAAACGACATGAAGCCCTGTATCACTTCTTTGGAGTAACATCGTCCTATTGCATTCAAGAGCGTCAGACCTAATGATCTGTTCAATCGCATAAGAAGCCCAAAGAAAACATACCAAGTGGATTGTGAGGGTTGCATAACAAGATTGCTCTGATAGTTTTGCCCTCTTTCTCCGCTTGCGTATATGCGTCCTTGTAGTGGACTAATGCATCCTCGGAGAAGGGATCCGTGGAACCAAAACCAACCTCTTCAACATTGACCCTATTAATGTCAGCTTCATTAGTTCGTGGATCCGAGAACTTACCCTGCGCGAACGCCTAGCATTGACTTAAAGGTAGTCCAGTAAGGACGTCCAATAAGCACGAAGTCTCTAGGATCACAAAGAGCCCAGGCACAGCATTCGATAGCATTGCTAACACCAGCCGTTGCCACGATGTGAGAAGGTTCAATAAGTTGACAAGGAGAGAAATGATGGTTCAAAAAATGACAAAGGGAGGCCTTGAGTTTGTCGGATCCTGAAAAGCCATCGCCGTAGGTCAAGGCATGAGAATCCGCCCAAGACTGCAATGTTATTTAGTGGAAAATTCTGCTTAATGATGAATGGGTTCGGAAACCGACTTTGTGGTTCAAGAATTTGATCATCTCATCATGCATTAAAGACTGTCAATGTGAGTTACTCGACTGAGAGAAGTGTAGGCAGAGCACTCACATTTTCTGCTAATCCCATATTGACGAAGCCATTAGGATTGGTCACGGGATCCCAAAGATCCTGAAGGATATCAAAGAACTGTGGACTCTGGGCAGCAATTCTAGTGCCCCGAGATGATATTGCTGTAATCATGATCTATGGCTTGGAGTGGTCCCTGAAAAGTGTGCGAAGGTCCGCGCTGCAATTTGGGGCACTGTACTTTGAAGTAGCAAAATACATGAGTTAAAGTCAACTATGCAAAATGTGAAGGATAATTTGAGCCATTCTCAATTGACACCAAACATTCAGAGAGCCCCGATCTACGGACGCAAATTTACATGGAGTTGCGTTTTTACGATAGACTAAGTCGGATCGGAGATCATTGGTGGCCATCGGATTTAAGTGACCACGACCTCCGCCGTTAGTAAATCGTTCTACTCATTCAAGTTCAACTCCGACAGGCCAACAACCACGAATAGCACAGCATGCACTCAACCGGACACCTTGAATCATGACATCTGGTAACAGGGACTCTCCTGTTGCTATACGATCCTCCGCGGCTTCCCGGCGAATTCGGAAGCCTATAAACTGCGAAGCTTGTAGACGCTCAAAACTACGTTGCGATCGTCGGAAGCCATGCAATACCTGTATACGCCGCGCTCTCGGAGATGCTTGCACCTATGTAAGGGTTACAGGAGAGATAACTCCCCAAGGCCACAATCAAATACGACATCCGGATACCACCCAGGCCCATCCACGAGGCACTCCAAGGACCGTCTCATCTGTTTTGTTACCTTCTCCACAGGTGGTGCCAACCACCAATCTAGACTCACAGAGAGAAGATGGCCAGAATTCTCGTTTTCATTGGGACGACGTTCTATTGCGTCCGACGAACGAAGCAATCGATACCATTACTACACAACCAGAGACAAGCTTCCCATTCCCGCCAACCACCAGAAGTCCCATCGAAGGACTGCTGAGCATACTGCCATCCGCATCGTGCTGTGACTATCTCGTAACCAGATTTTTCACACATGTATCTCCCTTGTTCAATGTCGTCCATGGGCCGACGTTCCAGCAGCAATACACGGCTTTCTTGAGGTCGCCGGAGCAAACCAACCTTGCTTGGCTAGGGCTTCTATTCGTGGTGTGCAGTTTGACATTGCTGACCCTAGATGAGGGCGATCCCATTCTACATGAAATTTCTCGACATCAACAGCAGGCTGCGAGCGTGCTTGATCTATCAAACCAGTTCCGTCGTGCCGCGACAACATGTCTAGCTCATGATTCATTCCTCACCCACCACAATTTGAATACCCTCGAAGCACTTTTGCTGTTGATATACGCTATCTGCCACCTCGAGGGTGTCGAGAGAGGCTGGACACTCCTTGGTATTGCTCTGAACATAGGAATCGCACTCAAATGCCATATAACATCTCCAGGGTTAGGCCAGACAGAGAGGGAACGGCGTCATCGCTTGTGGTCGGGAATTCTGATGCTCCATACGTATCAAGCAATCCTATACCGTGATATAGACTTGTCTGGACTCCTCAAAATTCCAGCTACAGTGCCTGCAGAAATCGACACAGGTAACCTTACTGATGATGCCTCTCGGACGACCGGTCATGGCTCTCAAATGACTCTTATGAAGTTCAAGATACGTTTGTTCGAGCTTTCTACCAAGGTGTGCTCTCATCTCTCCGGTACGTCGCTGAACGACGAACCAGCTTTGAACAGTTTGGATGCTGCCATTCAACAGGAGCAGACAGATTGGGACTCAGCCTTTCTTATCGATGGAATGCCCAGTATTCTTGACACAACAAGCTATGCGCATTGGTGCATCCTACAAACCTATGCACACCAACTCTATCTACTTCTCCATAAACCTTTCCATCATCAGCGATCTGGTACGTTCAGGACACAATCGAGACAGAAATGTATAGAATCCAGCGTGGCTCTACTGGATCTCTACCGCCAATTTTACGAGCTTCCTCGACTAAAAAGCTATCGCTGGCTGCTGAACGGCATGACGAGTTTCAATGCCCTGCAAGCTTCAGTTGCGTTATCATCGTGTCTCCTTGGTGTTCCAACCCTCCCCGAGTACGAGGATTATATCAAGTCCATTGATGCTACGATGGACCGCATGAAGGAACTGCAGGTCAGCAGTCCCGTCTGTGTGAAAGCATATCCTATCTTGCGAAAACTTCAGTAAGTTCACCCCATCAGAATCGCATTGATCGATCGGCTAACAATCCTAAGCCAACAATTGACTTCTGAACACACCATGCGACCAGAACCAAGGGGAATTGTAGACGACGAATTTTGGGAATGGATAGATGGCGTAGATTGGTCAAACTTCGACTCAATCGACTTGGTAAGCTGCTTCATAGACGTTTGCTTTGGTTCCTTTGCTGACCATAACAGGGATTTCCAAATGATTTTCCAGAGAACGTATAACCTGAACGCCGATCATCGCATGACAACATCTCAAAATTTTTGCCTCCAAGGTTTGCGTTGAAAGAAAAGATATTGCGACGGGGACCTGCTATCGGACATACGCACGGACCGCCTTACTTATTATCGGAGATGCCTCATAGTATCGGAGAAGATTTTAATCATGGGCGAAACGGCATCTGCATCTATAAGATTTGCCTTCTCAAAGTCGCATTAGAAACATCGATATTTCTCAATATTATCAAAGAATTTCTTCATTCTGGACGACATCATAGACTTCTTGCACACCATTTCAGCACATTTAATTCTAGGTACCTACTCAGCCAAACCTACTAGGACTATAGTAACACGTTCTATTCTAGTTATAGATATCTTATCAGTATTATTACTACCATCTCAACTTGGCTTTTTGATAGTCTACATTTGTATCATATCTCAGAAAATCAATTCCTATATCATGCAAACATCCAAGTTGTAGCAGAATATGGTAACTACCTAGGTAACTAGTCGTTGACTCGCTTAGTCATCCTTCCCGCGTAGGGCTGAACCTCTACCGAAAACTTTCTGTGAACATCACCAGAGAGCTTCGCATTGCTCTCTCCCCATCAACAAAACACTCCACAACACAATGCTCACCCCAATTCGAAGGAGAGGCGCTTTGTGCGCCTCTACGATAATCCAAACCTCGGAATCGATTCCCTCATTCCTCCTCCCCGCCTTCCAGCCCGCCAGGACCTTCGCAACCACCTCACCACGCCTCTCGAAGATCGGCTCCTTACCACTCTCGATTCCGCCGGAGGTCAGCTTCAAAGTTGTTGCGCCTTCCCTGGGCGGCGGCCGTGGCAATGGCAATGGAAACAAGGGCGGCGTTCGCACGCAGGCAATGTCGACTGTGCACATCAAGGGCCCGCTCGGCGAGCTGTCGATGGACATCCCGAGCTATGTGAAGATCGACCAGGACCCGAGCCTCCTGGGACCAACGCTGTCCATCGAGGATGCTAAGGATGCTAAGCAGAGGGCTATGTGGGGTATGTGAACCTCTTTATCCCTCCGTCTCTTTTCAATTGACTCAATTGACTCTTTTGGGACGTTGAAATGGGATATTTTACAATAGTTTGGTTTGAATTCAATCCTGACATCGTGACAGGCACCACCCGCGCATACCTTCAAAACCACATCCTGGGCGTCAGTGAAGGCCACAGTGCGATCCTCCGCCTCGTCGGCGTCGGCTACAGAGCCTCTGTCGAGACGACCGCAACGACCGTCGAATCCGAGTACGCAGGCCAGCAGTTCGTGAACCTGAAGGTCGGGTACTCGCACCCAGTCGAGCTCGGGATCCCCAAGGGCGTGAAGGCCAGCACGCCGCAGCCGACCCGGCTGCTGCTCGAGGGCGCCGAGAAGGAGGTCGTGATGCAGTTCGCGGCCAAGATCAGGAAGTGGAGGGTCCCCGAGCCGTACAAGGGCAAGGGCATCTTCGTCAACGACGAGACGATCAAGCTCAAGAACAAGAAGATCAAATAGATGGCAACCGAGTTCCCCCTTACCTCTCTCACGGGAACCCCATTCTTGTTGTCGTGTATTATACGGGATCTTGTCGCGACTTACATATCCTTGGATGTACGAACGAAATGTATCATTATTTTTTTCATTATCATACGTGCAGAGTGACCTTGCACGAGACAGACTCAGGGAAATCATCATGCCTGTACATAGTGTATGTAGCATACCACCATGACCAAGAACCACCACCATCTCATCCCCAAATTTCCTCTCCTTTCCCCCATCCATTCCTCTCTCACCTCAAGTCCACACGATCCCCTTCAAACCTGACTAGCAGGCTCATCCGGCTGCCACGTCGCGACCCACGCCGCCCCGAAGATAAGCAACCACATGATCATCCACGTTCCCGTCGCACCCGCGTTCCCTAGGCCAAAGAACCACCCGATCAGGATGCCGATGTGCGCCAAAGCCGCGAAGATCAGGAAGATGTCGAAGTGCCAGCGGCCCTATTCAATCGTATCGTCAGTCATTCACACCCCCTCCAAAACAACATCCAAACAAACAAACAAACACACGAAAGGGAAATGAAATATGAAGAACTTACGACCCTCAACCCAAGCACCTTCCTCCATCCCCTCGCCTCCCCAATAACCGCAAGACACCACGCGATGAAGAAAAACCCCAGGATCGCCAACACGACGTTGATCGCGAAGCTCACCCACCGGCGGTACCCCGCGTAGGACACGCACGAGAGGATGGAGATGGCGGTGCGGATGACGAGCGTGACGAGCATGCAGAGCCGCCGCGCGAACAGCGCCTGGTCGCCGCCCGTGCGCAGGCTGAAGGACGAGAGGCTGAAGGACCAGCAGCTGCGCATGTTGGGGCACGCGCGCGACTTGAAGCTGCTGTTGTGGGTTTGGGGAGAGGTGTTGTGGGTGGTTGCGCCTGGGCGGGCGGGGAGCTCGGTGGGGAAGGCGTGTTGTTGTTGGGGGGCTGCCATTTTGGGGGGTTCTTGTGTTTTTTCCTCTGCTGTTTCTGATGGTGGAGTTATGCGATTTTTCCTGGTGGTTGGAGAGAAGGAGGTTGTTGTGTTGCGTTGTATTTGTGTCGTGCGCTTCTGCGGGGACAGTAAAGGTGAAGGTCGTGGATATACTCAATACGTGGCTTGCTCGAGAGAGAGTATCAGGTGGCCGAGACGTAGAGCCGAAGTGACAAGACCTTTCTTTTATTTATCCTTTTGCAACCTGCAAGCCACCCAGCTCTTGAAAGAACAAATCCTTCGACTAAATGCCTTAACTCCAAACGGCGAAGGAAGGCAAGGGCAAGGGCGAAGGCGAGGGCGCGGTCAAAGAAGAGGATAAGGCTGCCTAATATACCAGTCACCCTTCACAAATCTTCAGCCTTAGCAGCACTGACAGCAGTTCGTGTCTATAGCAAACAAACAAATAAATAAATAAACAGAACCTAGGCTGTGGTGGATACCTACCCAACTATGTATGCGATCAGGCAAACAACGCACCGCACGTCGTGATGCACAGAGAGAGTCTTAAGAAAATCTAAGCCACCGCGTAACCGCGCCCTGTGCCACTTCTGGGAGGGGGTACCGCCAGCCCTTTTAAAACAGGCAGATTGCCGTGATTCATTCGGGCTCCCGTAAGTGACACCAGACGGCAAGGCGGCCAGGCAGGAAGGGACCAAGAGGGCTTAACACGAACATACCTGGCCGTTGAAGAATGTGGCTAGGGATTGGCTAGGCGAGATTGCGCTGCGGTTTTGTTTAGGCATTGGATGCTTTGGGGGCGGTAGTTAGGTACGTACGAACGGATAATGCGGGCTGTGCTTGGGTGCCACAGAGGTACATATGGGGCCTGACTCGGAAGGATTCAAGACGCACTTATCAGGCTGCTTGTGTGCGCTGGTTTGTGAATACCGTGCATATCTGGGGCTGAACTGAAATAGATAGCCACATCTGCGGCCACAGCACGTAAAGAAAGAAATTCAAAATCTACTTGAGAGTTTCTCGATTCGAAGACATATTCACCATTTGCGATCATTCAATCACGCAGGATGCAAGGGGTATTGAAGAATTACATCTTTTACATTTCAGTTTGAACTCTGCAATTCCATCCTTTCAGGGAATCTCTATCTAAGTTGTCTCCATACACCAGCTCGGTGACGACGTTGATAGCCTCCAAGTCTTTCCCTATACTTGAACATACGCACACGTTTCGTTCAGACTTCGAAGCAGTCGGACTCAACCAACCTTGCAGCTCCAAGGCCAACTCGAACCTCTCGAGGAGGTGAGTCAAAGCCTCGTTACTGACAAAAGCGGGATTCCAACTCCTTTGCACCCAAACAACCGCGCACCCATGCTCTTGAATAGGAATCGAGATAACAACCAACCAACGAGGCTCCATGCTGAAGCAGGAGATGACCATGATAGAGGCCGGCTGGATGGAAAGAAGAAACAAAAACACGCTGTCGTGAGATGATTGCGTCACTTCGCTGTGACTGCCGAAGAAGTGGCTGCATTATACCCAAATGCAATGCCGTAAAAATGCTGATACAGTACGCCGCCCAATTTCCCTCCTTGAACTCCAAATACAGTAAACCGTTAGAATGAAACTCCGCATGATCGTCAGTCTCTTTACAATATAACATGCCGTTGACGCCAGTGTTGGTGCTTAGTACACAGCGCTCGTCCGTCTTCCGGAGTTGAGCTTGCTGAAGTTGATGCTCTGGGTCGCAGTGTCTTCGAAGCCTTCCCAAGGCAACTCCTCATCTTCCTCGTCGATCGAGTTGTGATCATTCTCCTCGTCGCTCTCGATGTAGCTCTGAATGGTAACCTTCTTATCCTTCTTGGTAGAAGCACCTTGCTGAGTTTGGAGATCAATCTCTCGGGTGAGCTCTTCAACATCTTGCTCGGTGATGTCGTTGCCCTGTTGGCCTTCAACCACATCGTAGAGGTGGTAGATCTGCGTGTCCTTGATATCGATACGTCGAAGAAGGTCCTTGATTTCCTCATTGATGGCTGTCCGCTTCTTCAATCCCATGCTGGCATCGTGAGCCTCGAGGAGCACTCGGTAGGCTGCAAGCTCCATGTGGAGGTGAGAACGCTCGTCGACCAATTCCTTCACAACCAGTGCCAGGGCCTCTTTGGGGTCTCTTGATGGACGCAGTGTTGCATCGGACTCATCAGGCATGCGGGCAGATACCGGGATCAGTTTAGGTACATGCAATGGGTCGGCAGATGGATTTTCAGCCTGTCGACGGCAGACGGAGCAATTCTCGTTATCATGGGATCGATTCCCCACTGTGCGGGTCAGGTCGATCTTGATGGTTCGCTCGCGTGCTGCAATCTTGATATCGGGAACGATGAAAGCTGAAGTCATGTTGTCCATGGGAGCACTGCGGCGGCGGCGGCTCGTGTTGCTAAGCATGGACATATCAATGTTGGTCTCGTGGGTTTGAGATGGGTCGACAGCAGCATCGTGATCTGCAACCCCGCCGGTGAGATCCTCAAAGATGGTTCCGTTAGTACGCTCGGTCAAATCCTTCATTGAGGATTTCTTCGGAACCGAGGACCGGCGGTCGCTTTTGACGGAGGCCATGGATCGAACAGTGTCATTCTGGGCTTGCCTCTGCACCGGAACCGAAGACCTCATGTGATTCGCAAGCCTCTCCTCTTCAATCTCTTGTCTGAGTCTAGCAATATCCCCAGTATTGAATGCGCTCAACTCAGTCAGGTCCATCTGAGATGGCTGTTCCAAATTTGTACCATGACCAAGTGACACGTAGGGATTTCCACGAGGTGTAAGAGAGAGGTCGGTTGTAGACTCCACATCACCATCTAGATCCTGGGTGAGATTGACAGGGGCAGATACGCTTCGGTGAACGTCTGGTGCGTAAGGGCCGCGCTGTGAAGTAGAGTAGAACCTGTTGGCTGATTTCTGGAAGCTCCTAGCAGGGTTGGAGATGTGCGAAGCATTGGCGCTCTTGCTAATGCGGACTTCTTCTCGTACTCTGTCTGCAATACGGGTTCGAGTATCGTCGCGCTTGGAGCTGGACTGTCGTTGGGTTCCAGTGGTGGTGTTGTTCTGTCGTAGATTGTGGAGCTCACGAGTCAATGTCTCGCCTGTCTGTTGCTGTCTCGATGTAATGATCTTCTTCCTCAGCTTATTCTCCCGTTCGGACCAACGACGAGCTTCTTCTTCGTGCTGCACCGCCATCCGGGCAAGTTCATTTCGAAGGTGTTCGTTGTCTTCGCGGATAACTTCGTTCGTCTGCTCCTGGGTCATATCGTAGAAGTGACGGATGGTCTCATCCCGGTGGGCAACCCTGTCTTTAAGATCGGTTTCGAGGCTTGCCCAGCGGAGGCGTTCTTGATCTTGTTTAGCTTTTAGTTCAGCCATCTGCTCTTTAAGTGCATCGTTATCGGCCTTGAGCTTCACATAATCGGCTTGCTCACTGCGGGCCTTACGAAGCTCAGCCTCCCTGCGGAACAAAGTCTGCGTGTTTTCCTCGTTTTGAGAACGCATGCGTTTCAATTCAGCACGAAGGGTCTCGTTCTCTTTTTGGGTATCATTTCCTGCTCGGTTGAAGCGTTGCTGAAGCTGGGCAGTCTCCTCTCGATAGTGGTCTTGCTCCTGGGCGAGTTGTTGGAGAAGAGCCTCATTCTCCTCGCGTAATCGATCAATCTCCTGTCGGAGGGTTCCATTCTCGGCACTCAGAGCTTCCTTCTCCATCTTCAACTCTTCAAAGTTTTGAGATGCTACACCTAATCGGGTTGCCATGGTGTCTCGCTCTCCATTTCTTCGGTTCTTCTCGATCTCTGACAGTTCCACCTTGCGCTCCGCTCTGGCCAATTTCGTACGGAGAGTTTGCACAGAAGCTTCAAGTCCTAAATTACGTGTTAGCATCTGTTTATCACAATCAAAGAACTACACCTACGCGTCTTATCCACTTTCCAATTGCTCTTCCCGGAGCCCTCGCCATCAGTAGATCCCAAAGCGCTGTCTCGACCGCCACGTGCCTGGGCGGATGCCCGAAGCTCGATTATCTCGATTTCCTGATCCTCGATCTTCTTCTCGGCTTCTGCGCGTTCGTGCTCGAGCTGGGCGACGCGTTCCTGCAACAGCTGGAGGGAAGTGAAGATCGCCTTCTCCTCGTCGGGCACGGGGAGGCTATCAATGGGATAGTAGTTAGCTTGGCCTCTAGCACGTCCATTCTTACGGGGTGCAGCAAACCGTGTTCGAGCGGGAGTGCTCTTAGAGAACATGGGTGCACCGTCGTCGAAGACGCCAGAGACAAGCTCCGTAAGATTGGGGATATCCGGCAGCATGAAGGACTGTGCCGTGGCGTTTTGCGCGGTTGTGGGCCGTGACTGAGCATTCGTATTGTTGTTCGCGTACGCATCGACCATGCCGTCCATCTGAAGAGAGGTCTGTCGGCTGCGCGAACCCCATCGCGTACTCTTGGACTGAAGTGTCACCGTGGGAGGACGCTCGTCCATGAATGATGATTCATCTTCCGACACCTTAGCGTGCAGTTGAGCGAGCGATGCGCGCTTTCGCTCGACGTTGCCAGCTGCGGGAGAGTTACGCGTGCTGGCGGGTCGAGCAGCAGTGGCCTTCAAATCATTACGCGATGCACGTCTGAGTTGAGCGTCGCGTCGAAGGCTGCCGGTTTCAGCTGCGTGCGACTTGCGGGATCGTGCTGAGGGCGGCGTCATGTCGTAGAAGCTGTTGTATGCTCCGAAGGATTGCCCCTTTGCCGGGGTGCTCCGGTTGCTTCGGGGAAGACCGCGACCTTGCTCGATTGAGATGTCATCTTCGTCTGAGATGCTCTGGTCGAAGTCCCCAAATTGTTTGTTTACCATCGAGGTGTCTGGGATGGGCTGCTCGGAGCGCAGGCCCTGCCAGGAATTGATCTTCTTGGCTGTTGACCTGATTCGCGGGAATGTAGGCAATTCGTTGGTTTCGTCGTCAATCCGGTGTTGTGTCGAAGCAAGGAAGTCTGGGTCGTCTTCGAAATCGAGAGAGTCGCCCCCGAATTGCTGGGTAGGATTCGAGTCGCTGGCTGCTGGTGAGAGCGATGGGTCTGGCCGAGGGCTGTGGCTTAAGCTACGTGATAACTCTCGAATGGCACGCGCCTTCTCTTCGCTCATGGGAGGAGAAGACTGCAACATTGAAGATAGTGAGGCTTCTCGAGCCTAGGGGTGTTTATGGACGTGTCGCGTGTATCATACAGGAGTAGGGGATAAGAAAAGAAATGCTTCCAAGTGATAGAGGGAGCAGGTAGACAGGCCGAGACCAAAAAAGAGCTCTCGAAGCTGTGGTCAGTTAGTTGCAGGTCGTGGAAAACGCGGGTTGTTGCAATGAATGTAGAGGGAAAGTTCGAAGGTTGGGTTGGACGTGTTATGGTAAATATCTTGGCGTAAACAATCACATCGGCCAATCACCAGCTTGCATGTGGGACCTTAGCGCTTCGTCTTCCATCTGCCACCCCCGCATCGCCGCACGCACGGGATCTACTTTAGTATGACAGGCAAAGTACTCCTCCATCAACAAGATTAAAAGACAATTATCTCTTGTGATTATAGATTACAATTCTTCTCTGTATATTATTCTTACTGTACTATATCATTCAAAAACAAGGCAACCCAACTTCAAGTCTAATAAAATTGCTCATATCATTTCATATCAAATATCTCATCTATTAACCATGCAAGTCGTCCCTCCTCACTCGAGTTAAAGCACCCATCTGAGCATCACCATACAACTCCACCCCCTACATCCCCTCCCACGCAACCTCCCTACCAACACAAAGCCTGTTGGATCTTACTAACAACGCGACCGCAACTCCGTGAATGATCAATAGCAACAGCGAGCCCCCTAGACCGCCGAGACCGAGGTATCTTCCGCGCCACGAAAAGCCGATAAAGAGGAAATCTAAGGAAGCAAACAATAACAATGGATACGCCACCCAGGGGTCAGCTGCGAACGGCTGACAAGGGCTGAATAGGGAAAAGACTTTTGCGCTGAATATCGCGATTTTGGTAACGCCGGTGAATGTGGGATTGTGCGTTAGTTGGACGAGTTTGGGACGTGTAGGGGGCGGAGGTGGTGGTAGCATGAGACGAGGCGAGAGCGTGGGAATTGGGGCATTTGGGTCATGAGGATCGGTTGGTCGAGGTAAGTCCACCTTCTTTGGTCGAAGAACCACAGATCCCTCTTGCGGAGAGGGTGTGCGCTTCGCTGGTGTTAGGTCAGGTGGTTGTGTAGTTGGGGGACTTGGTGAGCGATCAATCGCCGAGGCACTGAGCTTCGAGCGACCGTGCCGCATGTATGAGGCGTTGCTTTGTTTCCGAAAGACCTGAGTCGGTGCTGGACTCGGGGTATCTGCACGAGAAATGCGCGGACTAAAGTCGTCGAGGCCAGATCCGCCGCCAAAGGAGTATTCATTAAACACTCCTGTCGATTTCAGAACCTGCAAGATCTCCTCTGTTCCGGGACGATCGTCTGGGTTGAGAGCCAGAAGATGTTTGAGAGACTTGTACAATTTATCTGGAAGATCTGAACGTACTCGTTGCTCGTCGTCGAAGCCTGCCCAGGCCGAGATCTCTTCTCGAAGTTGGTCGAGGTCCTCGTTGTCTTCGTCGATGCCATCAGCATTGATGTATGGTAATTTGGCGAAGCACATGAAATAAATGATCATGCCTAGGGAGAAGATATCAGACTTGGTGGTGAAATTTCCCAGAGGACCTCCCGCCCGCTCTGGTTGCAGAACTTCCGGTGCACAGTACGAAATAGTTCCTGTTGCACCTGTCGACTTCCGAGCCACATTGGCACTTTGCACTTCTCCAAAGTCACTCACAAGAACCCTAATCTTGCGTCCAGTATTATGAAGCAAACAGTTGGAAGGTTTCAGGTCCCGATGAATGTAGCCGTTCGCATGCAAATGGTTGAGACCAGACGTGATGTCTTTGAAAAACGCAATGATGTCATCGAAATGCATCTTGCGAGGTCCGTTCAGATTCTCCGGAGGCTCCATCTCGCCTTTCGAGCGTCTCCTCATCCTCTCCTTCAATTGCTCAGTCGTGAGAGATGATCTCGCTCCTTCTGTGATGTAGCTGTGCAGATCACCAGCATTACAGTACTGCTGCAGGATAAAAGCGCATGGAACGCTGGGACCGAAATTCGATATCTGGTAGTTCTCCAACCAAACATGTCGATAGGAGACCAGATTCTGATGCGATAGATTTTGGAGTAATTGCACCTCGATCAAGACCTTCTCGAGCCATTCGTGGTCGTCCCCAACAGGGACACGCTTGCACGCGAATTTACCCAGCGGAACGCCATCCAAAACGTGCTTGACCAGAAGAACGACTCCTTTGCCTCCTCTACCCAATTCCCGCTCCTCCACGAAGAAAGTCTTGAAGTAATCCGGGCTGAACGCCTGCGAAGATATCCCGTGATGTCGCGGCGGAACCGGCGTGCTCCCCACGAACTCCGCACCTTCTGGGGCTCGAAAGTCGCCGCTGGAACTACCAATCGGCGGCGGCGCAAGTTGTTTGTGCGGCGACGACGGTCTTGATCCCTCCGCAGATCCTGGCTGGCTCCGTCGCAACATCTGAAAGTATCCTGGGTTGACGAACCCGGAGTCTGCGTCCTGTATGCCGCCATGCTCGTGCTCGTCCTGGTCTTCTGGTTCGTGGGGGGTGTTGCCTCGAAACGGCCTGTGGCAGTAGGGACAGGAGGTAGACTCGACGGTGGAGGTGTGTGACGCATCGCGAAGGGAGAGTTGCTTTGATCTCTGGTCGAATACGACGACCGCGGAACCGTGACGCCTATGAGCGGTCAGTAGAAATACAACAATTAACGATGCGCATGTAACATTCAGACGTACAAGACAATCTCGCGCGACTCCGCGGGGACGTATGGTACCAGCGACATACTCCGCTGGTACTCGTAGTCGTGGTCATCCATGGGTCTGGGTGGTGGTGATGGATGTTTACTCCTGCGGGGAAAGGGCGGGGACGGAATGATGGTTTGAGGTCAGAGACAGCAGGGCGCACAGTCATGGGAAAGTGCTCAGCACAGCTTGACAACCGCTACTGCGCATGGCAGTGTTTGTTGTTATCATCTGGCAAAAGTCTAGTGGCGTAAGATATGGGGCCCTGTTACTTTATATGACAAGGGAACCCGATCGGGTGAACGAGGCATGGATGGTACTCATAGGTCATTAAAGTAAGGTATGGATGAATCAGTGCACAGACCACTCGTTTGTATGGATGCAGCAGACAGCTGAGCCCTACCACCAACACGAATCACTGCCAATCCATCCTGATAGTATTGATGAACTGATTGCGAGGCAATCAATTTGTTGTCCTGTCAGCAGACCAAATGAATGTACCAACGACCACAATGTTTGCCGCCAACTGACTTCATGGTACTCCTGTAGCACGTCATTTACAGGACATATGGAAAATGGTCGTAACTATTCATTATTTATTCGTTCACTGCTGCTGGGGTAGATCTCCTAATGGTCTTGAAAGTTCAGCTCGCCGCATTCCGTTAAACCTTTTTACCACTATGACTCGGAAGATTTAGTTATCCATCAGCTTTGAAGAGATATCATGGCAAGAGCCTATAGCAAACTCTTGATCACCTGTCCGCCCTCGAAGACCTCGCCCTTCTCGAGCTTCTGCCATCCGTTGACGGCGCCGACCTCGATGCAGACCATGTTCTTGTAGCCATCCTTGGGCTGGAAGTCTCCTATGCTGTTGGCCTTCTCGATCCACGGGTTCCAGACGACGGTGTCCTGCAAGTTGTCGCGCACGACATCGTAGCGGGGCTTGCCGTCTTCGAGAACCGAGGTCGTGTCCTGTGGGATCGAGGAGTAGACGCGGTCGACCTCGCCGGAGATGGTGACGGACGAATTCGATTCGGTGTGGGTGGAGGCATTGAGGACCTTGTCGACGTACTGGACGCCGAGGAGGCCGTTGACGGCCACCTTGGAGATGTCCTACATCACATATATCATCAGTCTTTGGCTACTCGCTAGGAATAATAAGCGCGCTGATAAGTACTCACCTGAACCTTGAGGTATGTGTGGAGGAGGAATTGGAACTCAAAGCTGTTCTCGCCCTCGTTGCGGACATTGATGACCGTCTGGAGGCTGTCCTTTGCGAGAGTTATGCTGTAGACCAAACCAAAGTCAAATGGCCATGCCTTGCGCGCATCCTCGCTCAATCCAGAGGTGTAGAGGCCGAAGTCGAGCTTGACCGAGTTGCCGTCGAGGGCGTCCTCCGAGCTGGACTTTCCGAGATACTCCCAGCGCGATGTTCGTGCGAAGCCATGCTGTGGGAGGGCGGAGGTTGCGTGGCCGGACTTGGGTGGAGGACCGAATACCTGTTGGTGGAAGATGTGTCAGACAGATTCGACGATGGGTAGCGACAGCAGGGTAGGTAGACTCACGGGGAAGACGACAGGAATACCTCCGCGGACAGCCTTGCTTCCATCCACGGCAGCAGCCTCGCTCAAGAAAAGGTTCTCAGTCTTTCCTCCATTGCTCTTCCAGCTCGTGACGGTAGCTCCGTAGAGTAGGACCTCGACGCTCTCGCCGGAGGGTAATGTGGCAGTGACCTTTGCGCTGGCACCCTCTCCGACGATGTCAACCTGGGCACCTGGGGCAGCTGCAGCAGGAGCATTCAATGCTGAGGGACGATTGGCGCGGTCAACCATGATGTAGTGGGGTGTTATTTAGTTGGTAACGGTAGTGGTGGTGGTGATCTTATGTTGTTGTTTGTGATTGAGGAGAAGGAGGGGCAGACTGATGATGGAGGGAAAGCTTCAGAAAGTATGAGGGTGAGAGAGGTGGCGGGCGAAGATGTCGTCACGATGAATATGGGGAGGAGATGGTCAGGAAATCGAATATTTCTTCACAAGAGGTGGACTGTAATGATTTATAAGAGGGGAGAGTTACAGTCGTCAATGGTTGAGGGGAAGTATTACTTAGTTAGCAAGTAACAACAAGCAGCTGGGGGGGAGTTGAGGATGAGAGGGGTGAGATCCTCCAATGATCCATTGCGAGCAGCGAGCCCCACCACCCACCTCCGTCTACACCCCCCCCCCCCACCGTGCCCCCATTCGCATACGGGCCATTCCTACCGACAGAGTCCATGCCAATCCAATCCAATCCAATCGAGTCCCCCAAACTCTCACCTGAAACACTCCCGTTTCACCTGCACATCCATCTATTGCCATCTACGTACATACATATGCACGGCAATTACTTGTACAATATATAGTTACCTAGTTACAGCAATTACAAAACACCAATTCCACATCCTCCCTCCCTCGCTTAAGCTAGACGCATGGCCAGCAGGTATGGTGTATATGTAAGGCAATAATGCTCACCTGCATATTGGGCCATAAGTTCCAAATAATAACATAATCTCTTCTTCAAATGGTGAATCGGAGAGACAAGGCAAAAATGGTGGCATTTTAGTAATGCTTTGTCCCTCCCATTATCCATACGACTAGGTTAGCCTCCCGAACGAGACCGAACATGTCCGTCCAAAGCGCCCCTACTAAGCTTCAGTGCTACGAGGTACAGTTGATGCCCACCACCATTGCCATCGAGATTCGAACTCGTGCATACTTGACCCTAGAGAAGGTAATGCAATTTATACAACTTATGTCTTGTGCATTTCGCTGGTATTACAAGCCACTTTAGAAGACGCCGTTACAGCAATTGGAAACTACAAGAGAGGAAAGCTGTCGTGAAACGACTGTATAGAGCTCTTATGTTATGCTACTATATATTCCACTTCATGAAACACATGGCATTAGCAAAATTAATATAGCTTGCTTTAATTGAGGATATATAGATACATGACTGCATTGTTCTGTACGTATGTGTAAAAAGTGCGATTTAAATATAATTAAATTCTACTCAATAACCAAAATACCAATACCAATACCAAATCTCAAAAGAATTAGATAAAAGAAGTAGATACAAAACACTTCTTGACAAAAGTGAAGATGCACACACACCCCATGGCTACACCATACATCCCATAACCTTACCCATTGTCGCACAAATTGGGCGTCATCGGTCCTTCATCTAGGCAGTCGAGTCCATGTGCGGATATTGAGGGGGAAATGAAGATAATTTATATCTCTTCAGGTGAGAATGATCTACTGAAGTGGTTTCAGGTGAAAAGAATAGAGTGGAATGATGGCTGATGGATATGGAATCGCAATACAACACAGCAATGAAGAAACCCTCCCTGACGAAAAGACCGATTCATTCTACCACATCACCGCTCCGTCGACGCATCTCGACCACGCCGTCTCGTCTTCCAACCCGGCGGGAACTTCCCACTCCTGCCAGTCAGGGGCTGGAACGGACTTGCTTCTCCTTCGTCTTCTGATGATGGTGAGTCATCGTCGTCCTCCATATCGATATCGTGTCGTTGAGTTTCTGTCGGGTCTGGCCTGTCGCTGTGTTCCTCTTCGTTGGAGTCGACATCATCATCACCCTCTATCCGGTGAACATCGTCGTCGACTTGAATTTCATCCTCGTTGTTGCTGACTATTTGGGTAGGAGGATGAAGCTTTTCGTCTTTGCCATTGGTATCCGAGGCACCACCAGTGGACACATGCTCTCCTAGTGAAGACATACTCGTCAACCTCGCCGCCGCGGCCGCTTCGCTGGACGAAGGATCGGACGTGGAAGAAGTCTCGGGTGGTGGTATCCTTCTCGGGTGTCCTAGGATATCGCTCCGATCGTTCCAGTACTGCCTTCCCCAAGCATTGTAGTTCCTCGATGCTTCGGAGGAGGTAGTAGATGAAGTCGTCGTAGTGACGGACCCCGGCGAAATGACATCGTTGGGAACATTGATGTCGGAAGTTGATGGTGGTGGCGCCAGTCCTTCCCTGGGATCTAGTCGAAGGTTGGGTTTCAGGGAGTATCGCGTGCTTCTTCTTGGTTCGACGGGTTCTATACGCGCTTCTTCTGGGACTTTGAATCTAGGTTGGTCTCGCGTGGTCGTATTGGGTGGCTTTTGCACGCTTTTTCGAACAGAGAGGGGACGTACTTCTAGAGGAGGGGTGGGATAATTAGGGGGGATGAAAGCTGGCGGAGGTTGGCTCTTCTTCTCGGCGCGTCGAGGTTGTGGCTGGGAAGGGACTGTGGTTGGAACAACCTTGGGCTTGTCATCCCTACGATTTGAATATGATCGGCTCGACATACTACCAGATGAACTTGTTTCGAATGCTTCTTCGTGGGGCAAAGGTGGTATTTCGGAGACAATCTTCCTGTCATATCGCTGAACAGCCCTGGAGAAACTCTCTAATCCTTTCACCGGAGGAACAATGTCATTCAGGTCTTCGGTTTTCCTAATGTCGCGTAATTCGTTGATTAGGATCTTTTGCTCTTCCAAGTCATCCTGCTCAGTCGTTTTGAGACTCATTCTGGTGTGGTTAGCATCCGATCGAAGTCATATCTACACCTGCACCTACATGCTTGCTTCTATGTCTTGCACGAAGTCTTCTTCTTCCTTGCTCAGCATCTCCGTCTGGGCCTTCTCTCTAAAAATTCGAAGCAGCTCTGAACATTGTTCTACTCGACGCACGTTCAGGAAGCAGACCATTGACTGCCTGGCCGCTGCCATGCTCGACCGCATGTACTTCACGAAATTAATTTTAGAGAACAATCTAACATGTGCTTTTGTCGTGGCCACGGCCTGATCCCACATTGACAGATTCCTCGAGTCGGAATCTGTTTGTAGATCTTTCACCTTGTCCAGCAAACCCGACAACCCGCGCAAAGTTGCTTTTGCCCATTGCTTCAGCTTGCGGAAGGACTTGCCTCGGAACGATTTGCTCTTATCGCTGCACACTACTCTGATGAAATCATCGTACACGGTGGCAAAGATTCTCGTTTCGCGTGCGAGCTCTTCAATATCTCTCGCTGCGTATTTGATGCGCTGGGCGCATTTCTTCAGCCATCTGCTTATCTTGATAAACTCCCTGACTAACTGGGGAATGGCTGCGACCGCGCCGATAGCGGCGAAAGCTTCCATAGCAAGCGCTTTTCTCAGAAGTGATAATGAGTGAATTTAAGATAGAAGCTTATAAAATCTTCCAAAAATGGGGCAAGACAAACTCGAACTACGTCGCATATGAATGTTTTGTCCTCAGGTCAAAGAATCCCATCGATAGATAGAGAACCAAGTAAACCCCGCGCGAATGGCGTTCACGGCGACTTGACCGGTTTCCCAACACGGTGGTAAGGTTTATACACAGTACAGTTCGATTGTACGACATCGTCTACCTGCAATGTCTATTGGGAGACGGGTACGCGAACTGCGCGGGGTGTGCATCGGGATGGCCCTCATTGGAGAGATGCAGAATGTGCAAGATACAGCCTTGCGAGGCGGCACTCGAGGCTATTTGCTGGAGTTGCAGCAAGGGGGTCGGGAAGCATGACATGGCGAGATTATTTGCATATGAGGGACGATTTAGTGTGTATTTGAGAAGTGTGACTGATTGCGATTGTGAGTTCGTTCGCTTCCAAAGGCGTGAAACTTGATGCTCCTCTGCTGCTCTTCAGAACAAGAGCCACGTCAATGACGATGATACTCAATGACGACGACGAAAATGAGAGACACTGGGGTTTCCAGCGGATCGACCCGAGACAAGCATGTGCGCGGAACCGAGCGAGGAGAACTCCCAATTGATGCAGTCGATGGATCAGGCGAATCAATAGAACAAGGCAGGTCGCGGCCCAAGAGTCGCTGTTGCCGTCAGTCACCAAATGCAATGATACACGGGCAGATACAAGCTTGCCAAGTCAAAGATCGATAGAAGATGTGGGTATTTTTTATATGCTTCCTTTTCCTCATGGCCGCCTGAATGCCGCCTCTTGGAAATTCGTATATGTTCATGCTTGGCGGCCGCCTACTGTCCCAGCCTCACAAGCCCTTCAAATGCCCCGGAAATGTACTGGGACGTTTAGTCCTTTCAGATGGAAACCATCTACAGGTTGCATATACATCCGCCTCCTCCATTCATTCATTCAACAGATCAATCCAAATAGGGGGCGCGTTCCAACTCTAGGACATACAGCCAGCAGTCGTATGTCTATGTCGTATATGCTGAAAAGATGACACGCCAAACGTGATAACGCCGAACCTGCATACCACCGGTGGCGTATGTAGGTGGTTGCAATGCAGGAACAATGAGATGCAAATATAAGAATCGAAAATCGACAAGTAAACGTAAAAGCGAAGCGGAATGGTATGTGCCGTGTGCGCCGATGATGAAACAAACTCCGCGCAGGTATAGTGCGTTTTGAAAACGGGACACAAAGGAAGTCGTCAAAAGGGAGAGGCAGTGCGAGGATCATGTCTTTAGGTGTTGCTGATGATGACGCGCGCACCCTCTTTGCCGAGAACACCCCTCTCTTTTGCCTTTGGGCTCCTGTCTCGTCCCTTCTTCCGTGAGAGGAAACCGAGCATGCCGCTTGGTTTCTCTGCATTTTGGGCCTGTACAAGCGAAGAGCTCTGATTAGCCATATCGGACCACGAGCCGGTCTCGTTGAGTACTACCTGTACGCCTCCGCCCATGCTAGTACTGCGCTGGGGGCCTCGCCGGCTATTCATCGGCCGCGAAAACGATGGAGTCGACGTCTCAGTACCATCGGCAGGGAAATAATCGGCACGCTCTCCGCGTTGAGACGAAGGCGAGCTGGTGGTTGGCTGACCCTGTACGAGGGATGTGGTCGGAAGGGGAGGACTGCCGTTGGGCGAATGTGTCGTAGAACGGGGGTTGGTCACGGACCGAGTCGGGCGAAGTTGTTCGTCTTGCGAGGTCTTTGGGTTGGAGAGCGGCCGGTTCCACTCCTGTGGTGAGCTGGAAGAGGTTGGAGTGTGAGCGCTGTTGCTATTGTTGCTGATGCGGGAAGTGGTCGTCTCGTCCGCAATGGTGGAGGTGGTGACGGCAGCTGGACGCTGATCGGTAACGATTTGGTAATTGAATGGCTCGAACAGCGTCTCGATCATCTTGTGCAGCTCTTCCGCCCTAATTTCTTGCTCAGTGGCATCGTCTTTCAGTGCTTCACGTGGCTTCTGTCTCCTGGCGCGTGCCTCCAAGGGTGCCTCCTCTAGCAGGAGCTCTTCCAAATCGTACGTAGCATCAAAGTTGGTCTTGTCGCTCGACGGGAGGAAGACAGGGTCGACCTCTTTGCGTTCTAAAGCGGCAAAGTTGATCTCACGGAAGAAAGGGTTATCCATGAAGGTATCGAAGCCAATGGCGCCGATACGCTTCTTCCTGTTCTTCTCGAGGAGCGAGCTGATGGCATGTAAGCAGGGCATGGAAACCGGCGGGTTGGTGACCGGGAATGTAGGTTCTCCCTTCATGATCTTCTGTGATAGCGAGTCATGGCTGCTAGCCTCGAAGGGTCGCTGGTGGACAAGTTAGTCGAAGAGGTGTGAGGTGGCGTCGAATCTTTGCTCCACGTACCTTGTTATATATACACTCGTAGAAAAGCACGCCGAGTGACCACCAATCAACCTCACACGAATAGCCCTTGCCTTCGTAGACTTCCGGAGCCAAATAAGCCAAGGTACCAGACTTGCTGGTGAGGGGTTTGTGAGGGGTGAAATCGGAAGCCACATTCTATACGCTGCGTTAGCCAAAGGACATGTGAGGATTGTGCGAAGGGAGCCTTACAAAATCTGCCAAATGGACGTGACCTTCGGAATCAAGCAGCACATTGTCTGGCTTGATATCCCGATGCACGATTCCTTGCTGATGGATATACCTGACCGCACATCCAAGCTCTGATATCCAAAACCGGACGGCGTCCTCGGTGAATGTTTTTCGGGAGATGTGGAATCGGAGATCACCGCCGTTCATAAGATCGACGACAATGTAGAGGTATTCAATGTCCTGAAAGCTGTATCGGAGATTGCACAGGAACGGGTGGTTGAGGTGTTCGAGCATGCGTCGCTCGCGAATGATATTTCGGACGCTCTCGGACCGTACGACTGTGACACGGCATCAGCATCAGCATCGATCCCTGGTTGCTCAGGGCCATGGGAGACGGGTGGTTGTGTGGGCTACTAGCCAGCGGCCGCACGAGCTAGGCTGACGATGGGTGAGGGACGACGTACCTTCATCTTTCCTAATGTACTTGAGTGCAAAGGTGAGACCTGTATCTTTTCGTTCGACGATGCGCACTTTGCCGAAGGCTCCCTTTCCTACGACTCGCAGGAGTCTAAAATGATTGAGGTTGACTGAAGAGTGAGAATAATAATGTCAGCCATTGAGGGTCTGAAGATCTGAGGGTTTAAGGTATGGAAGGAAGGAGGGGAAAGTAGGCAGGCATGTGTTGCAGGTGGAAGGAGCGGAGGGGCGCATTGAGGAAGGCAGGAGCGAGGCAGATAGTAGGACAGACATACCTTGGTCGGTGAAGACAACCGGCTTCCCGTTACTTTGACCCATTGCTTAAAAGTGGTGATACTTTGGCGAATGGAGATCCTAGAGCACAAAAAATATGTACCGTTTTACGAATGCATGAGCGAGGGGTGGGATTGGCGATAGAGTAAGGGTGGACGACCTGATATGGCGTGCTGGTGATGGGACGGTAGTGGTGAAGATGTGCTGTTGAAGATGATCACAGCAACCCGGCAATGGTGGTGAACAGAGGTCGACGATGCGCGGAGGGTAGCCGTCGAGGAGAAGGGTCCCAGAGGAAGTTGTTGGAGGAGTTGCGGTGTTGGAGAAGAGGTACAGGAACAGTATGTATGTACAGTACGGTTCAGACCAGTTACTAGATAAGGTGGGCGGCCGCGGGCGGTGAGGGGGTAGGTGGCAGTGGTAGGGCGAGCAACCACAGGATGAGGCGGAAGTAGAGAAAAAGAAGGGGAGGAGAGTGGATGTAATAAATGTGGTTCGCAACAATCAGGATGGGGTGAGAATATGTGGGTAGGGCTGGTGTAGCACGGAGAGAGAACGAGAGAGAGTAGGTAGAAGAGAGAGAAAAAAGAGACTGAAGGCGTGGTGGAGGTGAGAAAGGGTTAAGATGTGTCTGTGTGTATGAGGGAGTGTGTGTCTGTGTGCAGTGGACTGTGGACTTGTGGACTGGGGACAGTGTGTGGTAGGTTAGGTTAGGTTAGGTAGGCACGGTACGGAGTACTGAGTAGCAAAAGAGAAGGGAAAAGAAAAGAGGGAGGGTCAGGAGTTTTTGGGGGAGGGGAGGGGTGGGAAGGAGGGAAAGAAGGCGGCCGTAAAGTGGCCGGGTTTAGTTTAGGGTGGATGTGGATGCCCTGGACTGGGAGGTTTTAAGACGACGGACGGATAACAAGACAAGTGCAAGTGTAGTGTAGTGCTAGTGACGGAGCGAACGAGTGATGGTACAAAGGTACGAGTACGGAGTGGCCGTGGTGATGGTGGTTCTGTCTATCTATATATCTCTCCCTATCGCCCTCTTTTCGAAGAGCAGCAATGGTCAAGTATTTATTTGATTGAATAGTGGGTGATGATTATGGCAGTGGCAGTATTGGACAGACAGGGCAAAATTCAGGGCAAAGAGGGCAAATGCAGGAATTGGAGGACGAAGAATAGTTACTGTGTAAGAATAACGAGAAGTATCATAAGAAAGAGGAATAATAATGATGATTATAATAATGCAAAGCACGGCTAGTCTAGGCTACTTGCTTGCCTACACCTACCTAGGTAACCTAGGTTTTAGATGCACGGGGTTCTGTGAGGGTTCGGAAAGGGCACGACTCGCGAATTGAACAGAACAGAATATGCAGGACAAGACTGGACTGGACTGGACTGGACTGAATAATGCAAAGGCTCAAGAGAGCAAAAGAGAGTCAAGGACAACAACGATAGGATAGGCGTGGCGCACGAATCACTACACAGACATCGGTAGACACAGACACAGACACAGACATAACACACGCACGCACGAGGAGGAGGGGTAGGGGGAGGGAGAGACTAAGCTAGCGTTGTAACAGGGGAAGGGTGCGGAAAAGAGTGGGAATGGGAGGAGAACAGGGCAGGGAATAATGATGATAGAGCTTAGACAGTAGAAGGACGATACCTAGACCATAGGTAGGCTCCTAGAAGACGATTGAGAGAGTTGAGGATTGAGGAGACGAAGATTGAAGGACTGAGAGGGATTGGCCGGGGAACCAGGATGGCCACGTTTTCAAGGAGGGACAGCCTCTTTTCCCACATGCCACATGCATACACAGTACATACTCCGTACATACAAATGCATGCAGGCAAGTAGAGTATGCAGGTATCCAGTACCTAGGTACGAGTAGTAACGGAGTAGTAACAATACAGTATGAGTAACTGTACCGTAGACCCTACTCAACACACCAATCTATAATCAGTCGTTGTCTACGGCGTGGTCGCGGGATAATAGATTGATATCAATATATGGAATACACTTGTTCCTCTCACCATGTCCAACCAAGACTCTTGGATCTATGTGTGCCATGTGGGATCATGACCATGATGTGGGTGTGCCATGTGGGTGTGCATAGTACCCTCTACGATTCTATTCTAATTCCTGATTGCGACACATGACATCCATGTCACATATCTACCAGACCCTTACCTTGCCATCTCGTCTATCTATCAGAGTCAGACTATCTATCTATCTCCTATCTATCCATTTATCTATCCATGTATCTATCCATCCTCCAGCCATCCCCTCCTGTGTATCATCCATCTATGAGACCATCCAACCTATCCAGCGACGATACGCTCATCTTTCCCATCTTGCCCATCACTTCCCTTTACGATAACCTTCTTTCATTCTGCACAGATCGCAATAGATGCTGTGACCACGGAACTCCCGCCCTAGCTCACTCTAAACTCAGACTGTCTCCGCCCTAGGTACAGGTACAGTCCATGCGTTCTCTCCGCCAGGTTACCCATAGATTCCCATTCAATCTCATCAGCACTGAGCAGCCTCCTTTCGCCGTAATCCATGGCTACATACGCAGCATCGCAAACTGCTGTACGACGCCAGCACCAACCATCAATATAGCCTAACAATAACGTTTTGCGACAACAATCAGCCTGGAACCTCCAATCTCGGCGGGGGCGCTGTTGCCCAGCCCACGCGATGCCGCCACAGAACAAGGGAGAGGGAAAAGAGGCCGACACCGACAGGGAAGCAGTCCGTCCTGCTCCTGACTCCTCCTAGCCTCTGGGTAGAGACATGTGCGCGCGCATCTCTCAGGATCTGCTAGCCCCGGGCTGACTGTACTCGTATCGTACTTGTATGGGCAAAAACTTCCAACCATCAGCCATGAGATGAGGTCCAGCCCGTAGGTATCTAGTCCGTTCCCTCGTGGTTCAGGGTCAAGTTCAGACCGCCGCCTCGGTGCAGTAATACTGGTACCAGCAACAGCAACATTGGGGAATTTCTACGAGCGCTGTACGCTTGGGCGGGAGATGCACGTGTAATGATGCGGTCTTGACTTTGTCGTACACCGAAAATACACGCACAGTCAGCCATCCGCCAAGCATCCTTCCTCACTCCCTCGCGACTAAGTAACTACATACCATCTGTTCGATTCCTTACCGCTGCGCTTCCAATCAATCATGAATGCATACATACATGGTTTACATGCATGCACGCATGCCTGATTCTCTCAAGAGTTGTGCTTAGGTAGATTGGTTGCTGCTACTAACGGAAGATCGGCATATCTTGTCATCATCTCAGAACATGGCATTGTTAGAAATAACCCACTGCAAAAGTACCTATATTCCTTACTTGTATACATCATTCTTACAGTAAGGAACAATTAGTTATATGGATTCCCATTACGGTTATTGCTCTAGTATGGGTGCTGGCTGCTGTACCACCTAGTTACCACGTTCAATCTTGCCGCACTTGGCCGCCCGGTGCCAAAGTTGCGGCACCCATCCCTACAGTCACGAGACGATGGCGGTCGGCTCGATCGACCATCAAACATCAACCATCGCCCACAATCTCTAGGTTTGCTCCATTGGCCCCGGTTTGCCTGAATTGAGTCCTAGTGCTTCAGGGAACTTTGTCGCGCTTCCGTCTGATCTGCAACTCGGACTGTGGAATGCCTCCACAACTCGAAACGCAGGCAGGCAAGCAAGCCCGCAGATGCACTGCACAGTAAAGGGAGAGACAAGGCTCAAGCCATATGTACCAATGATACCATGCCATGCCATACCATACCCTCTAGGTTCATCCAGCGACCGGTAGTCCAGCTCGACCATTCAGAATCAAGACTCTAGAAGTTATCCCCAGAGACGCGCATTGTTCCTCCAACTGTCCCTGTCTCTCCATGTATCTGCCTTTACCTACCTGATCCATGAAAATGCTACATTGAGGAATCACAATATTGAGTTTTCACGACCAAATACTGTTACATGACTCGTCTCTCCTCCACCACTGTTCAGCCGGTCTCGGAGTCGTCACACCGCCCAGCAACATCTTTTGACATTTTGCATTTCATGTTTCTTTCCTCTCCGATTTCCCTTTCCGTACGGAGTACTCTTTCCATTCTTCTCTTCGATTTCCCCTTCCAGTCGTCCGTACGACCACTGACCAAGAATCACTGACGTCGCCAGGACAGTTCGGAGCGGCCGTCTGCCACAATGGCACACTACAGTTTTGGTGGTCCATTAATTAATCCATCCAGCGTTTGGACGTGGATGTGGATTGTTACTTGTGCACGGTGGGCTTGAAAAGAAACTGAGAAAACCGCCCGCCACGCGCCCCCGACCGATGCGCCTCCACGTGGAAACCCTTAAGCAAGTCACAGTTGGCCGCGCGATCCGCCGGTGTCTCTCATTGGTCTATTGTCTTCCCTTCACCCAAGTTGTAGTCTTGTATCTTCTCTCGCTTCCGATCACTTGCATTTTCTAGAACAACGCCAGAAGGTTTCTAACTTCAGCTCCGTCTCCACGCCATCCCATTCCATCCCATGTTCATCTTCCATGCTGTGACTGAGAACCACGCTCCCTTTGCTCTTCGCCTCTCTTGCCCTGCCAATACTTCCTCCCGCTTGCTCCACTCTTTTTACTTTCCTGCCTCTCTAAACCCTTTCCGTCCAATCTCATGCTCTTTTTTCACTTCCAAAACTTTCCTTTCCTCCCTACCTACCTCGGTACTTTGCAACAGCTCTCTCCGCGTCTTGAGATCGACTAAACAAGCGAAAAGATCCACTGCATTGATTAGTGGAGCAGATCTTTTGCAGCCTCATCTTTACACTACGTATCCTAGCTCCATCTCTTCTAATGTTCGGAGTACAACGATTAACTCCGTGCACCACCACTTGATCTCTTCATATCGCAGCTCAACAATATCGGATTTCGATTACCTTTATCCACTGTGGCGCTCATATCGAACATCATCCTTGTCCTTATACCTTGATATCAGAGGAACGAAGGTTTTGTGAACTTGGCCTGGCAGCGCATATCCCATCGCTTGGCAACGAAAAGAAGGCATTTTATACACGTCACAACTGTCTACTTCCAATTGAGAAACAAGCAATTGAGGCTCTTCGGACACTTGGACCAATGATGCAAAAGTGACAACTTGAACGGAGGACATTATTCCGTTAGGTGCTGATCTCTGTGATTCGAACACGCAGGCACACAGGGTCTCAACAAATGAAGACCCTTCTTGTTAGGCTGAGAACATCATTGGTGCAAGACACAATGACTGCTCAATGCACCAGCAGCCTATGATACTGTACACACAGCATCTCGGCCTATATACGGTCCATTGTGCTGGAACACACAATTGCATGCTGTCCCAAAGCGGACATGGCCCTCGTAAAAGCTCTTCCGAGGGTGTAACTTTCCCTTTCCCCTTGCACAACAGCACCTCCATAACGTAACAAAGCAAATTAGATTCTCGCTACCATTATGTGTGCTGGCAAAGGATAAACAAACAAATTCCGCCACGAGGACCCAGCTTTTCCACCTTGACGGAATAAAACTGCGGGCTGGATCTGTGAATATGTCACGGCGAGCTCCGCTGCTTCCGTCGTCGCGATATTGTGAGCTAACGTTCCGAGCGCAACATCCGAACATATCGCATGGCGCTCCGAGATTCTCCCATTCCAAACCCTCTTGTGATTCATCATCACCTTGCGATACACATCTCAACAGTCGTGGCTTAAAGATCCGGGATCAAGCATCCGATATTCCCCCGGTCCACCACGAAACAGCCACATCGTGTCGTTACGAGGAGGACGACAACGACATCGCTCCGCGGACCACGACAGCCACACATCAAACATTCCGACGAAAAAGCAAAAAAGAACGCCCCGTCTAGCGAATGTTTGCGGCACGCTACTGCGCACGGGAACTCCATCCTCGCGAATCGGCAGCAATGCCATGAAGATACAGACGAACAAGCAATGATCTCTCTGTTGCGGAGCACCATATTCCCGGCAAGGCTAGCCCATTGCCCCATGATACCACTGTCAAGTCGCAACTTGGGCCTCCTGACAAAAGCAAACAACGTCGTCGTCCCTTAGGCTACGCGGAGCGCAATGTCATTGGTAGATTTCAGGTCCTTGTGTGTATTTTCTTTTGTCCTTTTGAAGGGGAAGGGGCAAGGGGCCCGCCGCTACAAGATACATGCACGCTACTCGTATCAATTCCCGTCAATCGAGCATTATTCCCCGCACGTGCTGGGATCCGTCTCTTGGGACAACAAAACAAAGCAACAAGATATGTACTAATAGCTAATTCGGTTCGTGGCACATATCGTACAGCGAACATGCAAGCCACGAAGGATGGAGCTGGACCTGGGCTCATGATGTTGGACTGTCCCCGCCTAACCGACAAACATAACGCAGCCGCAACGCATCAGTGTCTTTGTTCTTCCAACCACCACCGTAAGCCTCGCTCGCTTGCGTGCGTGTTGGAACTTGGGGAGGACCACTCGTCGTCCCGTTAAAGGCTTTCCCTAACGTATCCCGGACCACAAACTTATTAAACTCCGAGACGTCATCTCTTGGGTTCTGGTCCTCCTCTCTTCTGCAGGCCTTAGGGCCAGCCATGCAGGCAGGAAGAGATGAGGTCTGGAACTCTGACCATCTCCCTCCGACATGGCATGGGGTAATCAGTTAGTTGTTTGTTCACAGTCCTGTCAAATGTCGGTAAGCTACCCATATATGGTAAAGGGGTTCAAGGAAAGGAGATGCTTGAATCCCTCCAGTCTGGTAAGGATACGAGTGACAAGAGTGATGGCCCATGACACAAGCAACAACCACTCCACTCCAACAAGTCATTGCTCAAAACACATGAGAGACAACGTACGCGCAGCCAACCTCGGGTTCGGAATGGCATTCCCCACCCCCTGCCGGGACGGGACCATTGTCTCATTTCTGCACAGTGCACACGGTACGGTACCTGTTCCTGTACCCTACATAGGCTACAAACCAACCAGCCCAACAACAAAACTGCCGGAAGGGAAAGTTCTAAAAATTACTTTATTTTTCTTTCCTTTCCGTAACCGCATTTTTTTCTGTGCAAGGGATACTAACATGTCGATCGTTGCCCGAACGCCCCTGGTTAGCAGCAACAGATTGCGGAGATATACCTCAAAAGAGAACAGAATTCGTCACGTTCGCAAAAATCACAATCCTAAACGCCACTCCATGAAGGTAAAGCGACGATAGGGAACGAACGTTCATTTGGACGCTGAAACAAGATTTCTGGGGGGTTTATGAGTCGCGGAACATGTGCTGTGGATTGGAGATTGGTGTTATTCCCGGATCAGCGACCATTGGTAGGGCCAGTGTTGATGTGATGTTTGTGAGGTCTTGACTCTGAGCGATGATCATGGACTGAGCACCTGGAGATTTGGGTTTCAGCCCATCAGCGTCAATTCACATTTGACTATCATGTTACCGCATTTGCCAATTCAAGAAGCTAGAATACGTAGCTCTATCTGCATACCCACATTCGTTCACTGCTGCTGTGTGACCTAAGAAGTAGCCAGCCCTAAGTTTCATCTCCGTCGGCATAACGCGCGCAATAGTCAAACAAAATAGTCAGATATCAAAACCAGCAACATCACCACCACCACCACCACCACCACCGACGTTAACCCGATGAGATCTCAATAGAACCATGCATCCGACTTTCTCGGACCTCGTCGACGGAGTACATCAAAACGTTGTACAGCACAGTCGCCAACTCTCCCCTTTCATCCCCAGCACCTCCGAAGTGCAGCCTTGAAATTACCGACGACGACGACCATGCCATGCCAGTCAACGCAGCGCCGCATCATCACCATCATCACCACCATCATCATAATCCTCACGGTTCACCACCCTCACCACCATCTCCGTCATCATCTCCGCCTTCTGCAACAACACCAAAAACGCCATGAATCCAGAAAGACCACTGCACCGCACCGCAAAACGGCCCGGCCAGACGAAGAACCGGCCCGCTGTTGGTCTTCGTATCGCACCGTTTCGCAACACAGTCATTGCTCTCCCGCATCATGCTAATGCTATGCTACTATGCTACACAACATCTCAACCACGTTGTTTTCCTTTTTCCTTTCCTGCATCCATCTCATCATCTACCGTGTAACTGACCTAGTTATCCCTTCTTCCCTCGTACGTAACTACCACCAACCCAACAAGACAACCACCACCACCACCACCACCAACGCGGCCGCCTGGGCCACACGCACGCACGCACGCGCCCACATACATGCATACATACACGACTACACAGACACCCAGACGACCGGCGCCGAAACAGCAGCATCGCTACAATACCTCCGCATGTTGAGAAACAAGTCAAAGCATCATCATCTCAGAAATCATTCATTTTCTATATTTAGACACCCGCCGGCCCGCCACGAAGTGAGGATGTGCGCTTCGCTTCTCTACGGCAATAGGAATTGCCCCCTTTCTCCCCTTTACGTTCGGAGAGGTGATGTGTAGCAACTGCCGGTATGCATTGCTCTGGAAACAGTAGTAAGTATGCTCGTGTCTAATTGTGTGGAATTGTGATTGTGTGATGTACAAACGCATCAGGTAATCCCCTCGCTTAGACGTATGTATGTACATACGCTGCAATTATGGCGAGCGTGTAGGGAGGGAGGGAGACGGGCTTACATCAGATCAGATCAGATCAGATCGTGCCGTGCAGTGTCAGTGATAGTGTCTGTGGGGGATTACTACAAGCTTTCACGTAAGAGCATTTCATGAAAACGTAGTTGGCTACTCTGGCGACGGGAGAGGCAAACGAGGGTATGTCCCGTTCGGGAAGTTTGATGGAATTAGGTAGGTACCCAGTCTTGAGGTTAGGTAAGGTGAGGTGAGGTGAGGTAATGAGATGACGGGTTTGGTGGGTTAGTCAAGTAAAGTCCAACTGCCAAATCCCAGCAACGTCTCCAACAATGATGATGATGTTGAAGATGATGTGTGTCTCTGTGTCTGCCTGTGTGCTATGGAAACTTCTCAAAGCGGCAGTCAGTACCCAGCGGCCGCTCTCCGCCTTGCCGGAGAATTCGGAATCAGTCAGCCATCGATGAGGCTATCCAGACTTCCACAGTAGCTATGAGATCATTATACTCCGTGCAAATTGACGACGGAGTACAGTGCGATTAGTTAATTGGGGAGATGGGGCAGACGGGCAGGGCGATCGGGGATCTAAACGAGGCGAAGCGAGCGATGGAGCGTGCGGACTCGAGGGACGATGTCCGACCGTGGCCGTTGCCGTGGACCGTAGCTTGGTATCGTCGTACAGTGACAAGGTGCTTTACATACTTGCATACTTTGCGTACATAATGGCCAAGAGGATTAGGCATCTGTTTGTGGCAAATTGGTGTTAATAGTTCCGGGTTGGGCGCCTTTTCTTACTCGAATGGGTTCATGCTCGTCGTGTGAGGCTTGGGGAGGTAACTAATACATCCCCACAGGGTGAGGTTGTGGAGACGAAGATTGGGGATGGCAGGATTGCCTGAAGTAGATTCCCGAGTGGCACAGAAATTGCTTCTAGTCGTTCTGTCGGTCATCGATGTGGAGATGAATCATCATCATCATATCGGCTTGGGAAGGTAGATGGAAACACATATTGGTACCTGTAGAGTGATGTAACAAGTGACAGGGTAGATCCAAGTGGTACTCAATTAACCAAGATCTTGACAATCTTGATCACCGTTGATTGACGTCGTTTAGATCAGATTGATACCAATTTTAATGAATCCATAGTAACTCTAGTCCCGATCTGGTAGTCTTCTGGAATAAGATATTGGAAAACATCAGAGTTCAATTGAATGATGAATGGATCGTCCTGCTTACTCCAGATTTCAAGTGCTCACCAGGAAATGGATACTCACCGCTCGCAGCGCCCATTCCATTTGTACGACAGATCAATTGACCCCATCTGCGACCAAGAAACTTCTTCTATGTCGTCCCACCTCGCAACCACGCCTCTCTATCCATAGTAACCACCACCACCATTCCTTGAACCCGACATCCCAACTCAAACCCATCATCCATGCAATCAATTCGTATGACACGAACCCAACCCATGCATCCCCAATCGAGCTACATACATGCAGTAGTCTACCTCCGCCGTGCATGTACATCGAATGTACTCGTACATACATCCTCTGACCACATCACTCACTCCTACACATCCCATTGGATTCCAAGTCCGCCCAACACCACACTCACTCATTCCAATATCAAAAAGTCCACGCCCCCACTTCCCACGCCCGCCCCGCCTTTCTCCATCGATGATGAATATGACACCAATAACAATAAGAAACCCTGTTATAGCTCGGTCCACATACTGAACTTGTACGGTGTTGCCATGAAGAATCCAATATTCACCGTGGCGGAATACCTTCCGCCCAACAGAAGCCCTTGACTTGAACTTACTCAACAAGAATGCCATGTCCAGTTCTACAACTACTGTGCTAATCTTGCGTAAACATAGAGTAGAACACAGATATCCACATTAGTCAATGATACCAATAAGGAACCTTACCATCCCATCCCATCCCATCCTCTGTACATACAGTACGTAACTACCGCACGTGCAGTACCATACGATAACGACCATGCATGCATACATACTCCCCCCCTCGTACCCAGCACCCAGCACACGCAGATCGGAAACCAAAACAAACCCGTTTGCATATTTACCCCAAGCAGCTAGTCGATCCCTCTCTTCCCTCCTTCCCATGTGGCATCCCGTTCCAATTATCGAAATTGCCGTCACCCACCACACACTCCGCTTCCCGCTTCCCACTTCCCACCCCACTCAGACTCGCTTCGCTTCAATGGACTTGCACATACGCCACTACAACCTACGATTCGGTGGCTAAAGTAGACTCCCACGACGGTCGAGAGAATGTGTGATGAAGGACCCGAGGGGCGGCGTTGAGGGACCCGGATCTGCGTGACGAAGGACGAGGTGGGATGGATCTGAGGTTTTTTCTCTTTCGGCCGTTGCATGCTGGTGTGTTGGATGTGGTACGAAGGAGGCAGGGAGGGGTGGATGTATGTCGTGCGTTAGTTTGGACGTTGTGTTGGGTTCCGCTCCACGTGGTTTGTTGTGCTCGTATATGTGGGTTTGGGTGATGTGTGCGAAGTAGGTTGGGTTGGGAACTTGGGAAGGTATTGGTACGCAAGAGGACGCTTTTTGGTTGTTTGGTTGTGTGTGCTTGTTGTGGGAGGGTTGGGATGTGTGGTAGCAAAGAGGTTGTATGTCTGTATGTTGTAGGTCTCTCTCTACGCTTGTACACATGTACATATGTACATATACACACAAGTAATGATTTAGATCTACCCGCACTGAACGTGGCACTGCATCTAGGAAAACTACTTCGCTATTTCCGTCAAGAATGGAGAGGAAAAGCTTTCGGAGTAACACGTATTTACCTCGTGGATTTAGACGCACCGCACATAGAGCACTATCAACGAAGTATAATATAGGAAGAAGAGGAGGGTGGCGACTCGTTTGATTTCTATCACTTCTTTTCGATTTGCTGGGTTTTGTGAGTCAGATGGATGAGGATGTGTCATTCATATAATGTTGTGATCTGTAAATTGCCTCTTGCGATGGCTGCCGTATTTTTAAATGACAAAGGTAGTGTGGCCATTATCAAAGCAAAGGCATATCGGCTGTCAGGTTGACTGCGATATCCTGCTTGTCCTTCCCTTTCATTCTGCTCTCCATCTACTAAACTTCATTCCTGTGCTGAACATCCTCCTCCGTCTCTTCATGCTCATCCTCAGCCGTGACATCTATGTCTTCCCAGAAAGTCACAGAGATCCATGTCACTGCTAGAAGCGCGGTTGCAACTATGAAGATAAGATGTTGAGTATCAAGATATGCGTGGTTGATAGCATCTCTGGCAACGGATCCTGGGCGGTATGAAGCCTGTACGTCAAGGCTGCCGTAGATCTTGTCCACCATATCCTGTTCATCTATCGGAAGATAAACGCTTAGCTTCTGCCTGAACATCGCAGTCCAGATGGCGGTTGCAATTGCAGAACCTGCACTCTTCCCTATATCAACGACAACCGACTCTACCGCAAGAAGTGCTGCTGTATGCTTTTGCGATACGGCCATGAGCGTCATTTGCTCAATGGGGTACATCGTGCCGCCCCCAAAGGCAATCAGGATCTTGCAGACGATCATCAAGCTGAGTGGTGTGAACGATGGCTTGAACGCAATCATCATGCCCTGTCCTAATATGAAGAACGGGATACCAAGAACTAATGTCCAGATCTTGATTCGTCCATGGTACCTCAAGGCAAGACCTAATACCAGTGTCCAGAACGAGGAGCCTATATAGTAAATGTTTTTAATGTATGCGGCTTGAGTCGTAGTCTGATCGAAGACTACAATAAGCATCGAGTAAATGTACGCCGAGCTAATGAACTCTGACGTGTAGAGCGAGGCAGCCATGATGTTGGTCCAAAGTACAGTAGGGTGCTTCATCAAAGTCCATGGTAGAAAACTTGAGGGAGCTAGATAGGCCTCATACAGAGCGAATGCGATGACGAGCAGACCTCCAAATAGGAAGAAGCAAATGACTAATGCCGATCGCCATCCATCCGGCTGATAGGAATAGATACTGAGGGGCAGTATGAGTAGACTGAGCCCAGTGCTGAGAATCAGCAGACCAATAACGTCGAATTCCCTGAGGTAATAGGTAATGGTGCTTCTAAGACGTCGTTCTGTCTCTGGTTGTTGTGCGGCGTTGGATTTCGATTCTGTGCCATGGAATTTGAACAGCAGAGCAATGACTGGGGCACAAACGACCAGTATAACAATGCAACATATTCCAAAGCCCCATTCAAATGTTAGGGATTTCAAAATGCTAGTTGCCAAGGGACCGGAGGCCCAAATCGATATGAGTGATGGTGACCAAATGATGCCGAACATGAGAGCTCTGTTCTTCCCTGGAGATGAATCTGCAATGAATAGAACTAGGCTGAATTGGATACCATAGTAACCGACGTAGAAGAAGACCTGAGCGGCGCAGTACATCGCAACGTTCTGGCAAGTAGCCATCAGAATGGTGCCAAGGGTGGTGAAGAGAACTATCAGGGTAAAACCTTGTGGCCTACCCCAGCAATCAAGCAGCTTTGCATATGGAAGCTTGATGATTCCACTAACAATGTTGGCGATTATATTGGTCGTCGCACTGAGTGCATGTTTGTTGAAGTTACTCATCACATATGGAGTAAGTACATCGAAGGTACTCCTCAATAGACCGAGGATGAAGACCATGCACCAAATACTACATTCCAGTCAGCACGAAGATCTGCATTGATGAGTATGTTGATAGAACCCTACAATATATGGATGAAAATTTGCTGGTTTCGAGTCAATGATAACTTCGCCTTGTTACCATCGTTTAGGGCTATCTCCTGGGAGGTCCCGGACACGTGCTTCAGATCGTCCGAGGATGATGTCGGGTGTTTTTGACCGGGTTGGGGGCCTTTGCCAGTGTTACTTTCTACATGAATTACATTTGGTGTAGTGTTTCCTTCACGGTACAGCCGAATGTTTCGCGTGAGTCGTTTCACCGAGAACATCATCATCTCAAGCGATAGAAGCCAATTGAATAGGCGTGCCAGTCACTGAACAGTGACACGTCGAGACCAAAAAGAGAAAGCAAGTGCGTGAGAGCAGCCAAGGTAAAAGGACTATGAGACAAGTTATGCGACTGAAAACGACGGTCTTCTGGCTGGACTTTATCAGATCTTTCTCATCGCCTTTAAGGTGGAGAGTATCATGTCGGGGATGAATTAGGTACATAAATTTCTTTCACTAGAAACCCACACAGACCCATACCAATACCCACCGCAGCTCAATCTGATAACCAGCCCACATGATGGTGCCTAAAAAAGGGGATAGCTTTCTTTCCAGTAAACAATAGCTCTGCTGGGGGCCCAAGCTATATTTCATACACATTCATACTGGTGGCTCTTTGAGCATCGTCTGCCCGAGGACCCCACTGGAAAGGATCAAGTTTAACAAATATCAGTAATAGAAACTTTGAACACTCACCATCACTAGCAAATCAAGTCTCGAACTGGCTCCAGATCCAATTTTATGGTTCGGGCTAGGATTTGATGAGTTGGTAGTTGAGCCTCCGATGACAACTCCGATGTCTCCGGGGCATATCCGATCCCTGCATAACGTTGCAACGACGCTCAAGGAGGGTCCTATACGCAAATTTTGATCCACAAGAGATGTCAATCTAGATCTGTTAAGATAAGGATTGGTCATCGCTGACTTCGCTGGAACCATGGAGGAAAGGGGTCGCTCCAGTGACTCATGGACGCGCAAACCTAGGAGTGCCTGCTGCGCATGAAAAGCACCTAATTTTGAGGCATTATATATATATCGACAAGGTCATCCAAATTATCGAAGCCTCATCTCTAGGCGACACAGTTTGAGCTCTTCAATATGGCGTCTTCGAATGCCACTGAGAAAGTCGGGTCCTATGTTTGGCACGGGGTAAGGCTTTGGCATCACCTATCACTCGACTACCAAGTATCTAATGACATAATATTTATAGGATGGTAGAGAGGAAGCTGTGCTGAATCACGTCCTTCAGCACCCGAATATTGAGAAAATGAGAGCGAACCCTGCAGCTGTTCTTTCGGAGATCGACAAATGGGTGGAAGACAACAAGATACTGATGACGATTGGACCGGTCAAAGGAAACCTGGTCACAGAAGTTATAGTCCGTTCCAAGCCAGAAGTGATGGTTGAACTGGGCTGCTATATTGGATATTCCGCCATTAAGTTTGGGGCCGCGGTTAGAGCTGCCGGAGGGAAACAATACTTCAGTTTGGAAAGCAATGCTCGATACGCCGCAATCGCTTCGACTCTAGTTGAGCTTGCTGGACTGAAAGACTTTGTCAAGATCGTAGTAGGCTCAAGTTCTGAGTCTTTACAGAACTTGGATATCACTGAGTTTGCTCCCAAGATTGGCGTTCTGTTTATCGATCACGCCGAAAGCCTATATCTGACGGATCTCAAGATCGCAGAGTCCAGGAGCCTTTTGGATAAGAAATCACATGTAATTGCGGATAATGTCAGAGGCCCTGATTCTAGGAGCTATCTTGACTGGGTCAATGGTGAATCCCCTCCGTCTAGATATAAGTCAGAGTTGATGGACTTTGTTTTGGCTACAGGCGACCCTGTGAGTGAATAATCGGCATAGTTACTTTGACAGCTCTAACATCTCTCAGGACGGAATTATTTTCTCTCAACAGCTTTAGTTCATGTTGTAGTTGAAGAGTTATTATGTAGTGGATATTCCGAATCAAACAATTTGGGTTGTGTGCATCGCGCCTTCCACGTGTGGAACCCATGGTCATTGCTTGTACATCGTGATACCTCACTTTACTATGTCTCCAACATCATCCTCCATTCTCGAAACGGCGGCACGATACTGCGCTAACCACAAGCTTCACTTTCAAATGGACACCGCTATATCTGAATCTAGTCTATCCTATATCCTGTTGAAGCCGGCTAGAGCCTCAATTTCACCTTCGTGATCCGTCGATAACCTCGTCACCGCTCAACTCTTCACGACAAGATTCTGCCTACTTCCTCATTAATTGATCTCTTCTCTTATATGATCTTCCTCGCTTCTTATTAGGCCTGTCCCCTCCTTCCTCCCCAATCTGCCACATATTCGTCTCTAAGCCATATACGAAGGAGCGTTTCTGCAAGTCTGTTTGCCAGCGGAAACGTCAAACATGCAGTCCAGACGGAATGGTATGGTCAGCGCGTTGTTTGGGGTGTCTCTTCTTCTCTGTACAGCGGGGGCAGAGAGGCAGTCCTTCATGGCCCATGACGGTTCGTACATCATCTATCATGAACATTGTGTGAAGTAGCTAACATATTTCAAGCCCCAACCATCAATACCGATCTTGCTTCAGTGCTGCGAACTCCACGCCAGGAACAAGAAGTGATTTCGGAAGCGCTTCGCATCATTCAGCATATGGAGTCCGCCCCGGACTGCAACCGTCTAGCTGCCTTGAGCTTGATCAATGACTGCAAATCCCTCGAGGATGGACCGAACGAAACGAAGAGAGCCTTTCCGAACATTCTCGACGAAGTGAAATCCGAATACGCTGCTAGACTTGCGGTTTGTGAGCTAGTAGGCGCAAGAGCGAAGGTATCTCGAGATTGTCTTATCTTGGTTCCATCGGCGGCCGCCTGTGACGAAGGTGGCCTGTTCTCGTTCGGACGTCGCAAGCGAAGTCAAGCCTCAGCTGGTGAACTATGCTATCCGAAAGCAACTCAAGCAAAATTCGAGTCGTGCCTTAAGGCCCTAGCTGATAATGCGCAATCTTGGACATCGTATAGCAATTCGCGGCAAAATGCGGTCGTCATGTGCCGTGCGAGTCGAGACAGCATTGAGCGAGGTACGTGGCCCAAATTCTGCAAATCTTTTCGATGTCTAACAGCTCGTAGAGAAGACGCTCGCGATATACAAGTCATTGGCAGAGGTTGTCGCGGATCTGACAGGAGCGTACGAGGAAACGAGTCGAAATCTACAACATGCGATGGAGACCTGGCTTGATGAACAACACAAGTTTGCGGATAAGATACGCATGTCTCAAGAGAATGTGAGGAACGAGATGCAGGCCAATCGAGATATGACTCGACAGTCTTTCGCAGATTTGTCTCACCAGGCTAAAGAACTACGCCAAGTGAGTACTCAGGGAGAATTGGGGTGGTTCTAAACTGACAGCAAATAGTATCTTGCAGGTTACGAAGTTAGTATCAAACATTTTCAGCAATTCATGAAAGAGGTGTTCCACAACATCTCAGAAAGTAGCTCCCAGCAGACTACCAATCAGCAACATGAGCTACAAGTCTACCATCAGAATGCGATTGCTGGGCTTCAAGAATCCATTGATACTTTCATGCGTGGCCTTACCACTCTATCAAGCTCCATTGGTATGGTTCGAGATGAAGCGGTAAGCAGATGAAGCATCGATATCTGCGTTTGACATGCGTTGACATCAATAGGAATTGACTCACAAAACTCTCGTCACGGTCAATGAGGTGAGCAGATCACTTTCAAAACCCAGATTCAACACCCCACTCACCTGCACTAGGGTCTTATGCTAGTAGACACGGAGCTGAAAGTCATCAAAGCTGATACGGAGAAAATCCATACTGCCATAGAAGAGTCCAAAGAAACGTTTAAGATACTCTCTCTAATCGGAAGTTTCGTTGTTAACCCAAAATGGCTCATGATGGCAGCTATGGTTCTCGGCAGCTTCCTCTACGGTACATGGAGGCTCAGTAAACGAATCGCTGGATTGACACTTATGCTTGGAGGTACGTGTGAAGCTTCCGTATTCCTAACTTTATACTGACAAGGCTCAGGGACATGTCATTTCCTATACAGAGTTGGCATCTTACATTCGGCGCAAGATGTGATCTTGCAGGCGAAGGTCTTCATCACACACCAAGGCCTCACGATACTGCTCGCAGTTGGAGCAGTGGGTTTGCTTTCTATCTCGACCGTACTGTGGTCGTGGTCTCAAAATGCATATCTGTATATGCTGGAAGATGAGCAAGGAACGACAGCCATTCTGCCTCGCGTTGAAGATCCAGGACTTCCAAGTATCGCCGAACACCATCGCTTTAAGAAACTTCTCGACAAACTACACTCAGCCTACTAACGTCTCATTACGTTCATTTCCAACGCATATCTATTCGAATCATAGGATCTCGCCATGCCAAGCGTCATCGAACGCTATAGCAACCACCGGATCTTTCTTTATCATTTATCTCAAACATTTCTAAGGAGCTCCATATATATTTTTCGGCCACCTGCACTATATCTCACTAGAGTCGTCATTCATCATTTCATGGCGTCATCTGTACACGGCGTCGAGGGATACACACGGGTTAATATGAATCACCTTGAGCACTGAAGGTTTATGCACTACGATATCTGAATTCGCACTTGCATCCAAAGCTGGGAAGTCACAAGCACAAGATGCTCAAAGGTCCCTTTGATTGTGTCTCGGGGGGTTTATATCTTATTTATCTAGACACAGGCTCTTACTGGCCATTTTTCAATCATATATCTATACAAGTCTTTCAGGTATTGCATGTCAACAAGAGTACTATAGCTATTTGTGAAGCTATGGATTTATGCCTTCGCATTCAACACCTCTTTGACTACCTCAATGACCTTGGGGAATACATCCTTGGGTGCTGCCACAACACCTTTGTTCTCCTTGAGCGTTCGTCCGATACCGAAATTCAAGGGTTTGCCCCAGGCATCTGTAACCTCACCTCCAGCTTCCTGGACAAGGACGACACCAGCAGCGTGATCCCAGATCTTCTCCTCATATGACTTGCTGACGGGGAGCCTGAGGTACAAATCACCAGCTCCTCTGGCGATTGAGCAGTACTTTGCCTGCGAGTCCATACGTACACTGGGCTTGGTGATGCCGAGCTTGGAAGCGATAGCAGCATTGTCGCCATGACTTGAGTGGCCTGCCTCAACACTCTCGCAGAAGGTTGCTTGAGTGGTATCTTCCAAGGGCTTCATGGTGATGGTAGACCCTTGTTGAATGGCTCCCCTGGACAGTGGTCGGCTCGTTGCGCCCTCGCCCTTGACAGCACTGAAGAGAACGCCCTTGCCCTCCTTGTCGTCGGCGTCAGCACCAATGGAGACATCCAGAGGCGCCTTGTCGTCAACGGGAAGGTTGGGGCATCCGATGACACCGACGGTAGGGACGCCATCGACCATGAGAGCCAAGCAGACAGCATACTGTCCTCCACGCAGGAAACCCTTTGTGCCATCGATTGGGTCCAATGCCCAAATCCTGCCCTTGTCACCGCCATTGCTGCGTCCCGAGTCGAGTGCCTCAAGCATCGCATCCACGCTCTTGATCGGACCACCAATCTTGTCCTCAGCGGTCGAGTCGTCTAGCTTGGCGGCCTGCACCAAGTCCCAGACCAATTGCCTTTCCTGCTCGTTCTTGCGCAAGTCATCTGCATCCTCCTCGCCGACTACCTCGTCTCCGGGAAAAGCATGCTTGATCGAAGCAATGATCAGAGCCTGTGCGCCGAAATCTCCGATCGTGACTGGCGAGCTATCGGACTTGGAAAGCGTGCCTTTGGAATGGGAAGAGTAGACGGATTTTGTGAGAAGAGTAGCGCGCTGGACGGCCAGCAAGGCGATCTCGAGTTCCTTCTCGTAGGCCATGTTTGAAAATGCTCGGGTGGAGTTGGTTCGCAGGGTCTGTATAGCGGGGACGGATGCGGAGGAGGTGGATGAGGGGTAGAAATGGAGCTTCAATTGAGCGAGACGGGTGATACTTCGGGAAAGGAAAGACGGGGAGAATAGACTGGCAGCCAGGATGAGGATGGAGAATAGGAAGAATTTATTGTAGTTTCGTTGTAGGAGAGAAGGTGCCATGCATCGGGGCTTATAAGGGTTTTCCTTTTTCAACTATGAAGTAGGTATGTCTCGGAGACGGTTGAACAGCCTTACATGGAGCTACGACACGGTAGTTACTGCTACTACGAGTAATTGACTACTAACAGAACGATTCCCTCCACCCATCTACGTAATAATTCCTCCTGCTGGGGTACCCTGGACTGTCTTGGCGAGGGATCTGCGATTCTCTACCCGCGCGTCGGCCCCAGCAACCAACTACAATTAATTTGTCTGACTGCGTCTGCTCTCAGTGACATTCACAAGCATCCAGAACGGTCCTTGAGGAAAACATTGCTTCTGAACTGACCATTTCAAAAAAAATCTTCATCCGCTTCCTGAGTCTAGCTTTGTCAAGCCCACCTGCCATCCCTTGGCCTTCGTCAATACTGTCGCTACGGAGCTTTTGACCCTTGTCGTTGTTCGTAAAGGGCTGTAAACAAAGTATCCTCACAAAGACAGCGCCAACAATCTTCATCCACGCATAACCTCTAACCACAACAACTCCTTCTCCCATATCACCTTACCCACCGCCAGCATGGCCAACGATCAACAGCCGGCGCTCGCAACAACGAAGCGCAAGTTCCACAAGCTCCTCGACAACCTCGCAGCAAGCACGTCAACCACCTCACTCGCCAGCACCCTCCACGAATCCAATGCTTCCGTCTCATCCTTCGCCACCATCCCCAGCCCCGAGCCCCCCTCCAAGCGATCACGAACCTCAGATGTCGGTGTCGAACAACCACGTAGCGTCTCAGGCGGTGAGCGCGTCCGCGCGCTGCAGGAGAAGCTCTTCACGCCGCGAAAAGGGCTCGACAGGATGGGCGGCACGGTGCGGAAAGTAGGCGGCAGATCGGGCGTGCAAGCGAGCGAGAAACCTCTCCCGCCGACGCCGACGACCCCGAGGAAGGCTCCTAATTTCCAGCCGTATAGCCAGGAGCAGTTCCTCGGGCGCTTGAAGACCTTCGCGGACGTGAAGAAGTGGACGAGCAAGCCTGATGCTATCGGTGAGGTGGAGTGGGCGAAGAGGGGCTGGGTGTGCGCTGGGTGGAACACGGTGGCTTGTAAAGGTGGTTGCGAGGCGAGGGTGCCGGTTAGGCTTCGACCGAAGAGGAAGGACTCAGATGACAAGGAGATCGATATGAGTGAGGATATGTCGGTGGAAATTGATGATGGGCTGGTGGAGAAGTATCGAGAGAGGATTGTGGATGGACATCACGATGAGTGTCTGTGGAGGAAAGCGGGCTGCAAAGGTACATTTGACACGAATCTTGCCTTTTATGAAAGGGGGTTTGCTTTATTAACTTCATGCCCAGATGAAATATACCACATCCCTATACCGAATAGGAGTAAGAGCACGGCAGAGCTACTCGAAAGATACCGTTCATTCAAGGCCATTGCTGCAGAGCTCCCTCTGTTGGAGAACATCACGTATCCAGACCCACAAGTAAAGCAGATTGTAGAGCGCATTCCGTCTACATTGTTCACTTCGTCGGGAGTCGAGACTATAAATGAGGTACCTAGCTCCGAGAACGATTTCACAGCCTTCGCCTTCGCGCTGTTCGGATGGGCAGGAATATCGGAATCGAAGATTGCGCTTGCAACATGCGGGCATTGCTTCCAGCGAATTGGTCTATGGCTTTCACAAGACAAACGTCTCAAGGAGATGAGTGCAAAGCTCGATGTTCCCATTGAATCACTACGCCTGAACCTCGTTGAATCTCATCGAGAGCACTGCCCCTGGAAGAATCCTATCACGCAAGGGAACCCCACGGATGGCCCAATAGCAAACATGGCTGCCTGGCAGACACTTGAGTTTCTACTACTAGGAACTAGAAAGCGACGAGAGGAGGCACATAAGAGCGTTGCAAGCATTGATGTGGGCAGTTTCAGGGAAAGCATCGACGACGAGCGGCCGACCACGGAGGATAGGAACAAGGAAGGAGACAGCTTGAACGAGAAGTGGCAGAAGTTCAAGGCGAAACTGAGGAGGACCGCGAGCAGGAAGAGCATGAAAAGCTCCAAAAGTATCAAAAGTGTCAAGAGCGCGAAAAGCGTGAAGAGTGTTGGTGAAAGGGACGATTAAGATTATCCTGGGGAGTTGACATGTCACGTGGATGCTTGAGCTTGCAAATGAATGGTTTGCTCCCACTTCTTGATGGGCAATTTGCGACCAACATTATTACACCATTTTCATATACCCAATATTCAGCATTTGACTTCTCAAAAAAAATAACTGTGGATGGAATTGGGACCAATCTCATGTAGCGCAAGATCGCCAGACGGTGTCCATTACAACATGTGTGTTACCCCGCCAGTCCTCCGCCATTCGAGGGCTTGAACCACGCCAGGCCGGCCCTACAATTGGTGTACCTGGAAGGAAGACGCGGAGCTGAGCTGCAGCTCGCAGCAGCTCATCGACAGCTGAAAGAAAAGACCCATCAGATCAGGGTCTGTTGGGCTTCGGGCTAACACCCAAAGCAGTCGAGTATGATGCAGACTACTCGGAGCTACAGGCATGGCCTTCGCCTTCGCATGTCTTTTGTGGTATAACTTGTCGCTGTTGCACCCCACCGTCGTCGCGTCGGACGTTGCCGTATCTTCCGTCCTTACCAGCCCTTACACTTTTGGCAGAAAGAGCTTGAGATTCAGGGTGGACGTGCTAATCTAAGTGTTCTGGCTGTATTCTTGATCAATTGCTACTACTTCATACCTTCAATTGACTACATCTACGTCCCCGCTTTGCCCCTCGCCAATTGACACAATACAATCAATCAATTCATTCGCAAGCGCGACACAATTGCAACAATGCCTTCCAAGGGCATCAAATGCTATGCCTACATCGCCGTCCAGGGCGTTGAAATCGAGTTCGAAGTCCCCAAGAACTCCATCACCAAGCGCGATCCGGACAAATTCACAATCGACCACCTGGAAGTCGAGTCGTCGAATCTCCCCCGCTTGAAAATTAAGGGAAACTTCAGCTTCAAAGTGCGCCGCGACGGCCGGGAGCTAACCAACCAATGGATCGAGGTGAACTCCATGACAGGCGGACTCGGCGGAGGCACCATGAAGAACATGGACCAGACGCCTGCCATCTTCGTCGACGGCTTAATCATCGTGTATGCCTTCTACGACGCGGGGCCAGGGCTCGCCGGGCTCCCTAAGCAGCATCAATGTTTCGTTACCGTGACCCACAACTACGAGAACTGGATGCGAGACATTGCGCCGCCGGACACGGAGAAGGCGGATCGAAAATTCAACAAGATGGTTCTCCCGTCCGCCCACGACATCGGCATGAACTCAATGCAGACCGCGACCGCGATGCTCCAGAAAGCCGGCACAGGAGTTGTCAAAGAAGTCCTCGGACAATCCATCGGCAACATCCTCATCCTGTTCAACAAGCTCGCCGACTCGACCATCAACCGCATCGCCCCGGACATCGTGCGAGCCCTCGCCGTGACCCAGAAGGACTCCGTCGACACGATCCTCAAGATCGGCGCCAGGTACTTCGAGTTCCGGCCTGCGAAGTGCCACCGCCAGATGCAGAAGGTCAGCCCGCTGGAAGACACCATCTACTTCCAGCACGGCGCGATCCCAGGCCTCATGTACAAGCAATTCCTGCACGAAGTGGTCCAGTTCCTCGACGGGCACAAGGACGAGATCGTGGTGGTGCAGAACCGCTGGGACGGCGTGCCCGGCGACTGTCCGCGCGCCACGGACGACGAGCTGCGCGACATCCAGAACGACGTGCTGAACGGGAAGGACATCCAGATCGGCAACCTGGACGACATGCTGAACAAGAGCATCAAGGACCTCCGCAACGAGCGGAAACGCCTCATCATCCTCAAGGACGTGAACCAGGTTTCAAACTACGACGACGCGGCCTCGGCGACGCTCGACGGCCTCCCCATCGTCGCGAAGCTGGAGGACATGGGCAGGAATCCGCCGAGGGGCCACCCGATTACGTTGCTGCAGTGCCAGGCGACGTCGACGAATATCAGGGACGTCATCATTGCGAGTGTTGTAGACTCCGACGTCTCGACTTCGCCGCTGCTGGCTACGAAGGCGATCTGCGATGCGAGGATCCTACCGGTGCTGAAGGGGGAGTGCGGGAAGCAGTTGACGAGGGAGGAGAGCGTCGTGGTCATTCTGAATGACTTCTTCGACGGTGCGACGGCGGACACGGCAATTTCGTTGTGTAGGGATAGGTTGGGTGTCTAGATGAGACAATGTGTTGGATTCCAGCCACTCATAGGTGGGTTTTTGGCTGATATCAGCAATCTTTCAAGTTGTATAGCTTCGGCAGTCTTAATGTGCTTGAAAATAGTAACAGGATGGTAAATACTAGTTGAAAAGTCACATACTCAGTGAACTTATAGTAGACCAGAGCTCGCTTTACGTTCATTATCTCAATTATGCATCAATACATCCCCTCCCCTCCCTCCCATCCCCATTCACCCCCCAACCCTCAACGGCAGCAGCCCCCTCTCCCTCCTCTTCCTATTCGTACTCGCCAACACCCTCCCATCAAAACACCACCACCAATTCCTGAAAAACATCTCGCCCAGCTCCCACGCCTCCTCCTCCATCTCATTCGGGCCGTCCCACCCCAACAACGTCGCATGCACCCTACACCCCTCATTCATATCGTCCGCGTCCTGAATCAATTGAAACACCGCCTTGCTCTGTCCATCGCCGCCGTCGTCCTCGCGCGCGACTTGCGGGCGGAGCGCGGAGGGCAGCGCCAGGATGCAGATGAGTTTTTCGCGGACGGAGGGCCAGGGGAGAATGTCGAGGACTGGGTGGTGAGGGATCGTCATTTGGCTGGTTGTTGGGTGGAGGTTTGACGGGGTGGAGGGGTCGGGGATGGTGGTGAGGGTATGCATGTAGGTTGGGTCCCAGATGTGGTTTGAGACGCCGAGGACGGTGGCGATGGTGCTGGAGGCGCGGATGGCGGAGAGGATGGGGACGTTGAGGTGGAATGCGTCTGGGGTGAGGGGGAAGTTTAGGGGGGGTGTTGGGGAGGTGGAGGAGGAGGAGGAGGGGGAGGTGGATGAGGGGAGGAGGTCCGGGAGGTATGTTGGGGGGTTTTGGGTGGTGGTGAGGGTTGTCATGTCTGTGGGGAGTTAGTTGATTGACTTGATATGAAAGAGTGACTTGGTGTAGTATGGTTTTACCGTGATATACGGGCAGTGAAGAGGTTGTCTGAGCTTACCAAAACTTTGTGTGAAGGCAATGTCTCCTGGATCAAGTGGCCCCAATGAGACATCGATATCAATACTGCGTACTATCTCTTCTATATCGAACGCATCCTGTCCGGCGTTTGGTAATAAGGTACATTGATCCGGTAGATCATCTGCATGTGATATCTCATTACTTCGAATTGTGTCACTGTTTGTCGAGTTGAGCTTGGCTTCCAATTCAGCTATTCTTTCCCGTCTTCTTTGACCTAATTATAGTTAGAACTAGTACACATACAATTCATATTGGGTATAATGATCATAGATTATTTCATGACAGCTCTAAGATGCTTTGTCTATATTTAGTAGATCATCTTTCTGGACTTACGATATCTCCGCTGTGCCAGGACGTTCAACACCCGCTTCCGATCCGGATCTCCCGCGCCAGGCACCTTTTGAGGCGTTGTCTTCTTCTGACGTTCTGCAGGCATGTCGTTAAGGCTCAGTTGTAGATGAACTGCGTAGTGGGGCTTGTACGTGAAGTGGCTACAGCGTTATTATATCGATGGGATGTAAGCGGTAGCATAACGTTATGCTCGGCTGGGATGTTCATGTCTAGTCCGAATCAGGCAAGCCTCACGAAATACGGTCAGTGGTCCTTAGCATCAATGGCTTGCCGGTTCTCAGCAACCGATCGATATGATTGGGCTTTGACACAGGCGGCGGGGCAATAAAGAACAATATGCTCCGCCTGGGCTGTCCATGGCCGCAAGAATCTGGAGTTACGCTATTCTGATGTGCTATATGTTGTTGCCTGTTTGCTCGGGGTCGGAGGGATTTGCTCAGCAACACGTTACGGTAGACTTGTAACTATGGAATTTTGAGTCTTTGATCGCATTATGTTCCATCTCTACGCCAGAGAACAGGATACATAAAGAGGCAGCGTGATGGCGTTCAGCAAGTGTACCACTTCAGCTGCCCAGACAATCTATCCAAGACCTCATTGAACAAGCTATTCATACCACCAAAAAATTACATTATATTGCTTCAAGATCGCCCAGTTATCACGATCAACAATGGCTTCATCAACGAACGCTCGCGGTTCAACTGAGCCTTTGCTCCCTCCCAAGCTCCAAAACAATCCTACACCAGAATCCTTGACACCTCTCGCATCCGGTACACTGAAAACGCTCTCAGTAATGCGCATAGTGCTGGGCGCTTCCACTCTCGTTGCTCCACGCTGGACCTGCGCTCTGTTCTTCTATCCACTCCCGGCCACTGCGGGCGTCCTGGCGCGTCTATTCGGCATTCGCGAGGTGGTTCTAGGAGAACTTCTCTACACCGCAGAAGATAAGACCGCTGCGGATGGTGGAAAGAGAGAGATCAAGAGGGCGTTGTGGGCCAACATGGCTTCTGATGCAGTCGACTTGGGCAGTGTCACATTTGCTTTGGCGACGGGAACGTTGGGACGAATCCCAAGTGCAGCTTTTGCGGGCGGAGCGATCTTCGCTCTCGTTCTTGGGGGTATCAGTATGAAGGGTTTGAAGGGGAAGGATGAGGCTTGAACGAGGAGATCGATATGGCTGTCAGATCTACATTATCTGACCAACAATGTCTTGACAATTGGGGGAGGATGGTGTTAATGGGACGAATCCTGTCTAGGTATTTAGCCTAGCGGGGGGCGGTTTTGACTGTTTCTTGTATCTACATTCTTTCAGTGAGCAAGATAGATCAATATTGGAGTCTTCGGAACATGATATCTACCGCAATGAAGATGCGTGCCTGGATTCTCTCATTGGCAGTATGGAGATTGATTGATCCCGTGATTTCGTGACGGTGAAAGCAACCATGACGCGTTCTGGTTGCTGAGCAACCAGGGTCTTGGCGCTGATTGGAGCCTGGTGGCGGATCAACACAGTGAATATTCAAATAATATGATTGAGATACTTTTCGAAATTTCTAAGACTCAATATCCTCTGACCCTAATAGCGACCACCAACTGAGAAGCCGCAGGCGTTATTCCATGAGTGAAAGCCCTCGAAAACACCGCGGTCCCTTCCGCCCGCTCAATACACTGTCCTCCCCGCAAAAGCCTTCTTTCCAGGGCCCCTCAAACCCCCGCCCGACAACAACACAACCGAAGACGTCCAAGACACCTACCGTAATCAACCTTATAGACTCAGAAGAAGATTCGAGCTTTCTAGCTAGCGAAGACTCATACGCCTCCTCTTCGCTCGCTGGCGACCGAACGGAAACAGACGTGCTAGGAAATTCGAGTTCCTTGTTCGACGACCGCGAGAGCATTGCATCTTCGCCCCTTAGATCCTCGCCTCCTCGCCGATACGAAACAGTACCTACCGGTTCGAGAAGAATGGTTCGAGAACGAGAGCAGGCCCCTCCGGCTCCACCAGCCGCTGCGGCACCGGGTCTGAAGGCACTCAAGGACAACACCCCAGAATTTGGCAAAGCAAGTCCGCTCAGGAATCCACTGAGCAAGGACCCAAAGAGAGACCCATATGCGCATCTTTTCAATGTGCCGAAGCCTGGAAAGTCAAGGCCAGAGCACCATCGCGAGCAACAGCGTACTGCCCCGCCAGCTTTCAACTTGGGTAACAATGCAACGGGGACGGGAAGAACTTCGGTGCCCTCACGCCCAGGGACAAGCTCTTCAACCGCTTCTGATATAGTCGAGATTCCGGCTCGTCAATTCCAGCAACGCCAGCCTTATCAGGGAGTCCCTGTCCACAAGCCCACAGCCTATCAGGCGCCGACTATACAGCCCGCTGCACGTCCCATGTTCTCTTCTATGGGCCATGATACTAGCTTCCAACCCGTAAATCCCATAAACCCCCTACATTCCCATGGATCTCGCCAGACGGTGATACTGGATGACGATAATTTCGATCCTGACGCAGCAATACGTTCGGAAGGGTACCGCTTTGGCGCTCCCGACCTGGATGCGTATGTTGATCAAGCCAAAGCCAGCGACAACATAAAGGCTCTCCTCGAAGGGGCTTTCGATGATGACGAAGAAGCAAAACTTCCACGCACCCGAGGGCGCAAGAAGAAACAGCAACAGAAGGAACAAGATGATATCGCGACTTCACTTGCCGCAAGATTACAGGCTCTCGATGTGAAAGAGAAGAATCCAGAGCCAGAAGTGGAGCCGGAAGAGGATGAAGATGAGGAGGATGATGGTAGCGTAGAGGGCATGAAGGTGAAGCTTCTACCACATCAGGTCGATGGTGTGTCCTGGATGATCGAAAAAGAGACTGGCATGCATAACAAAAGGGCAAAACTCCCCAAAGGAGGTATCCTTGCCGATGATATGGGTCTTGGAAAGACGATCCAGTCTATTGCTCTGATTCTATCAAACCCTAGACCACCTAAGGATGTTGAACCTGAGAACAAGAAAAACAAGATCCTTCCTACTGTCGGCAAAGGAACACTAATTGTGGCTCCTCTTGCTCTTATCAAGCAATGGGAGGCAGAGATTGGAGACAAGGTGCTCAAATCCCATAGTCTCAAGGTTCTAGTCCATCATGGCCCCAATCGTACGAAATCGGCGGAAAAGCTGAAGGGTTACGATGTCGTGGTGACTACTTACCAAGTGTTGGCATCTGAGCATGCAGCTGGTGGAGAGGGGGCCGACTCCCTCCAGAAGGGCTGTTTCGCAGTTCACTGGTACCGAATAATTCTTGATGAGGCACACACTATCAAGAATCGGAACGCCAAAATGACAAAGGCATGTTACGGTGTGCGATCACACTATCGCTGGTGCCTAACAGGTACACCGATGCAAAACAACCTCGATGAACTCCAGAGCTTGATCAAGTTCTTACGCATTCAACCGTACTGCGAAATGGCGAATTGGAAAGACTCGATCACAGGTCCTATGAAGAACAATCGTGGAAATCTTGCCATGAGGCGTCTACAGATCTTCCTCAAGGCGTTCATGAAGAGGCGGACGAAGGAAGTTCTCAAGAAGGAAGGTGCTCTCAACTTCGGTGGAAAGAGCAAAGATGGCGAAAACAAAGGCGGTTTCCAGATTGTTGCGCGTAACGTGGAGACTGTCATTGGCTCGTTCACTGCCAAAGAAAGAGAATTCTACGAACGTTTGTCCAATCGCGCCGAATCCCGGCTTGCAGAGATGATGGGAGGAGAAAAGCAGGATTACATTGGAGCTCTCGTTCTGCTGCTTAGATTGCGACAAGCTTGCAATCATCCCAATCTGACGAGAAGCAACGTGAAGGACGACAAGGATGCTTTGACAACAGGCTCAAAGCCTCAGTCGGGCCCTCAGACCCCTCGGAAATCGCGAGAAACAGATGACGACGATCTCGCTGCCTTGATGGGAGGATTGAGCGTACAGACCAAGCGCTGTGATGTTTGTCAGACCACACTCAACAAGAACAACGCGACGTCCGGGGGAATCCGGTGCGATGAGTGTGAGAATGATCTGAATGAGTCCAGCAAGAAGTCGAAGAAACATAAGAAACGCAACAAGCACAAGCATCGCAAACATAAAAAGCAGAATTCAGAAGCCAACGGAGCGTCGGATTCAGATGATGAAGAGCCGGTCAAGACTAAGCCCGCAAAATCATCAAGGCAGCGCCCAGTAATCCAAGATAGCGATGACGAAGAAGAGGGCGAATGGCTAGTGCCGGAAGACCAACGAGATGCCAACCTAGGAAAGGCTGGTGGAACGGATGATGAAGATGCAGATGGTGGAGGGGATACTCTCGGATCTGTTGATTCTGACTCGTTTGCGTCTGCAGACGATGGCACACCTTCGAAAAAGAAGGATGATTCGTTCATTGTCCACGATACTGACAGCGAAGACGAAGCTCCGCCAGCCCAGAGAAGATTGTTCAGCAAGAAGAAGAAAGTCTACAATATCGCTTCTGATGACGACTCTGAATCAGAAAGCGATTCCGAGACCGAAGGTTCCGACTCCGAGTCAGAATCAGAAGACACAGAGACTGGGCAATCGGATATTGAGTACAACGCGTCTGATATCACTCCGTCAACTAAGATTCGACAACTTCTGTCCATCCTAGAGAAAGACACTCCCGAACATAAAGTCATCGTGTTTTCCCAGTTCACGTCGATGCTCGACCTCATCGAACCCTTCCTTCGTCGAAATGGCTACAACTTCACTCGTTACGATGGCAGTATGCGCAACGACCTCCGAGAAGCCAGCTTGCACAAGCTACGAAACGACAAGCGCACTCGCGTCCTCCTCTGCAGTCTGAAATGTGGTAGTCTGGGTTTGAACTTGACAGCTGCCAGTCGAGTTGTCATCATGGAACCTTTCTGGAATCCGGTATGTTATGTGTTCTTTCCGCAAGTCTAACGAGTATGCTAATTTGATCTAGTTCGTCGAAGAGCAAGCCATCGACCGAGTCCATCGTCTAAACCAAACCGTGGACGTGACGGTCTATCGTCTCTCAATCCACAACTCAGTTGAAGAGCGCATCCTCGAGCTGCAAGAAGCCAAGCGAAAGCTCGCCGAAGCCGCCATAGAAGGCGGTAAGGCGATCGGCAAGCTCAGCATGAAGGACATCCTCGCCCTCTTCAAGCGCGACGCCGAGTACGACCATCAGAACGTCGATGACGGCAGCGAAGCTAACATCTTCGCCCGGACAAGGGTTCTCGATAACATGGTCAACTCATCCGGCTATGGGGAAGACAGTCAAACTTACGAGTCTACGGCTCCCAGGAGAAAGGCGGGGAGTCTGGGATTGAAGCCGAAGAGGCAAGAGGATAGCGTCTGGGGTAGGCGTTAAGAGGGATGTCAGCCTCCTGTTCACGCTTCATTTTGGTAACGCTTCATTTTGGTAGTGCTAGATTTCTAAGACTCATGTCTGTACTTGGGTGTTTTTATGATGAATGAGCTGGATGTCCATGTGCGATGCGATCACGATCACTATGTGTAGAACTTGGGAGTTATGGCGTCGTTAAGAGGACAAGAAGGAGGCCAACATCATTTTAATCGATTCATATATACTACACCGTCACTCTTACTCGTCACCTTTCTTGATGTTGACTTTTCTGTAATGCAAAGCTTGACCACACCAACCCTTTCCAACGTTCAGAAAGCCAACTCTTCTTGACCATCAGCATAACACATCATATTCATTCCACTCTACAAATGATCTGACCTTTGAGAAAATTATGATATTCGGATGTCGAAATTTTCCCAAAAGCCCAATAACAATTCCGATTCAGTCCACCATCCTGTCTGGTTATTGGTTGGAACCTGGCGAGTAAGTCAGCAATGCGGCGCAGATGAAGCTCAACCTACCTAATGCGGCAACTCAAGGGAAATGTGTCGAAAATAGCGGCCATCCGACGACCAAGCGACCTTCCACCGACGACCGCCGCAGCTCCCCCGGATAGTCCGATTCATGTCCATTGCTGGGACAGTCGCACCAGGATGGAAAACCTTGCTCGTTCGAAGGTGCCACAACCGTTTACACTCGCACGACTTTACTGCGCATCAATCAGATTGGGGTTTATTAGTTTATTCGGTGATTTGATTTATTGCATTGGGGTGTTGCGCGGCGAGAGGAAAGGTAAAGTGGTCTTGGTCGATGTGTATGTGAGCGAGATCATACCACATGAATGTCAAGTTCGATCAGCACATCACACGATTGCAATTGGAATCGATAGTTGAAATTCGAAAAGTGATCATTGATCGGTGTTATCATTCGCAATATACCCATTGCTAGCGCTCATGAAGAGGTGTGTTGATGCAAACCATGCAGCAGTAGAAAATCCCCTGGAACGCCTCTGAAGAAAAAAAAGCCTGTTCAAAACATCGGAACGCCAATCGATCCGTTTCGTGACCATCCCGGTCAGAGTATTCCCATAAAAACGCCTATTATAAACAGTGATGTTGTTGACACAGCCAACGTATGGGCTATGAACATGCAAAATACAAAATCCCAATGGAGGGCATAACCCACCCAACAATCCATTTCGTTACACAAACTTTACGCCTTCTTCGCCAAACTTATTTCCGTTGATCGTTTGTACGTCGTGACTTGGGGTTTACGCTATCAGCGCAACTTTGTTGGCCGAGGAGTAGGTCGTGGGGACGGGTTGTACGTCCAGGCGCCATCTCGAACAATGCGCTCGCGACCTTCACGCTCCTTTCGCTTCTCTTCTTCGGTGACCTGGTCGTTGCCCCAGAATGCACTGCTTGTACGATCGCGGAATTTCTTGTGCCTTTCCTTGTTGGGGAAGACCTGCTCCATGTTCAATGGGGCAATGGGTCCGAAGACGGCCTCCGGATCCACGAGCTGTTGCTGCTCCAACATCTCACGAAGGTTAGGTGTATTCACCCAGGATGGTTGCTCAAATTCGTTATCGGAGTCCTCATCTTCAGAATCAGTCATAACGTCAGGCAACTTGATGTCCTCGCCGTTGGGGTACTGGATGGTAGGTGGTGCAGGCTGGGCGGGCTGGGAAGGCTCCGCAAATGGAATCTTTCCATGCGCAAACTGTGCATGTGCCGGGGTCATAGGGACGGTCTTCGGCTTCGCCTGCTGCGATGGCCTCTTCGCTGGCCTGTGAAGAGGTTCATCCTTCTCCGCTGCGAACGGACGCTTGGCTGGCTTCGCTGGGTTGACGGGGGGAATATTGATACGGCTTGGGTCTTGCACAGTCTGCATCTTGGTTACAGGGCGCGAGGTGCCGAGATCAGCACGTGGTTGAGTAGGAGCAGGTTTTGGCTTCTCTACAGCCTTAGGAGCCTGGGGACGGCCAATTCGAGGAGCTGGTTTCGAAGCAGATGGTGCAAACTTGGGTTGTGCCAATGGCTTGGACATAGTCGGTGCAGGTTTGGCTGCAGCAGGAACAGGTCTGGCGGATGGGGCAGCTTTGGTAGTTGCCGGTGCCTGTGCCTGTGTTGCAGCTCGCGAAGCTGGACGGGAGGATTGAGGGAAATGACCTTGATGGAGATTGACTTGAATCTTTTGAGGAGCCTGAGGCTTAGCCCTCGACAACGTGTCCTTGCTAGAGGCCTTTACTAGGCGCCTCGGTTCTCGGACCTTGGTGCCAGTCGGCAGGAAGCTCTTTGGCGGTGGGGGTGGAGGCATCTCATCACCTGAGTCCTGGTCCTGGCGCTGGGCAGTGTTCATTCGTGTGGTACCCGGTCGAGAGGGCCCTTGCTGGGCTACGGGGGTCTTTGTAGACGCGGTTGCGGATGGCTGAACGTTCTGAGGAGGTGCAGCGACTGGCGTTTTGGCAGTCGCTTTCGCTTTCTGATAATGAGCGGCCGCCTTGGACTGCTCACGCTCACGCATTTCCTTCAAACGCTCCTCAGCACGATTCTTCTCCTTCACATCCCTCTCCTTGATCTCTCTCTCCCTCAACCTCTCGCGCTCCGAAGAACTGCGAGTGCGGCGGGTCTCTTCCTTGACAGGACTTCCCGGCACTGTTGCGACCTTGGACTTGTTGGACCTGAGTGACTCCTTTGATGGGGAGCGCAAATGGGAAAACAATCCAGGCTTCTCCGTGCGCTTAGGGCTGCTGAAGATGTCTTCGGACGAGCTCTGTGCTTGAAGTTTGGGGCGAGCTGGGCTCTCACCGAGAGCGTCCAACTTCGCCTGAGCACTTGCTGCACTTGAACCGATGAGAATGCCCTTGGCTGCGCGGAGGGCAGAATATAGCTTAGCCTTGGACGCACTGATAGGGCCGTTATCCACATTTTTCTTACCAGTAGGTGAACCGAATGGCGTGGTGGTTGTTGGTGCTGCTGGGAGATTCGGGTTGGATACAGCTACCGGCTTCGCAAGAACTGGTGTCTTCGTAGCAGTAGCCTGGGTGTCGGCAGAATAGCTCTTTGCGAAAGGTGGCCTGGCATTGTTGGCAGCGGGAGTGGGTCGAATGGGAGAGATCCAATCATCCTCTTCGTCGTCCTTGTCCATGTCCACGTCCATATCCTCTGCTGGGAGTTGGGGGTAAGCGGGTTGCTTATACTGTGGAGGTTGGATAGGAGCTGGATTCTGCGCCTGGACGGGCTGTGAAGACTGGGAAAGGTTGACATTCTGGCTGACTCGCTTTGGGGGCTCATTATCCTGGCCGAGCAAGTTGATCCTGTCTTTAATGCTCTTGGTGTACGCGTGGCTGTGCATTTTGGTGGCCTCCGATTCTTCATTCTTGAGTTCGGGGCGTTCATTGTTATCCATCTCGTCGTCATGAGTAGCGGATTGAGTGTATTGGGCGCCACCTAGGCTCTTTCCTCCTGTGAATCTACCGAGATTGCTGTTACGAACCTTGGTCTGATCGATGTGGCTTGTGCGAGAGTTACGGTTGCCCATGCTCTTCTTCGCTAGAAGCGGCTCCCGGGCAGGGAGTGACGCAAAAGTGAGGCTGCTCTTGCGAACAAGCTTCACGGGGCTGGAGTGATCGGAAGGTGATCGAATGTCGTCATCGTCATCCACGTCCATCTGATCTTCAATGTCGTGGTGAACGACAGTATCGTCCATAGCATTGTCCTCTGCTGGAATCTCCAAGTCCTGGTCGGATCCGAGAGCGCTCTTCATAGCTGGGCTGGAAACTCGTTCAAATTCGGTTTTCGTAAAAGCGTGAGTCTCGGTTGAAATGGTGTACGTCTCGGACTCCACTCGGGGTGTTGGTGCAGAGTCATGTACTTCGTGATGAACAGCAGTATCATCACCTTGGGCAGAGCTGATTTCGTGACGAATCATGGTGTCTTGAGCATCATCCTGATCAATATCCATCTTGTCACCGACCAAGTCGATCGCGTCCTCGGCTTCGTCGTCATCAAAAACTGCGCGCAAATTCTCTTTGGACGCGTTCTTGCTTCCATATTCCTTGGCAGAAACAAATGAGTCACCCGTGTCGCGTCGCTCGGTCTCCTCGACAAGCAGAGAGTGACGGAAAGACTCGGTGGCGATTGTCTGTTGAGTAGACTGTGTGCCGGTCTGGGTGAATACGGTCTCGGCCTGAGAGCTGACTGCAGTGTCTTGTGTTGCTCGGAGAGGGCTGGACTGGGGAGGAGCGGGAAATGAGTTGAGGTCGAGCTGAGCCGCGGTCTCTTCTACGCGGGCGATTGCGCGGTATGGGGAATCTCTGTTTTCTTTGCCTTTGCCCAAAGCCTTAGAAAAGAGCTGTCGGACAGGCGACTGGGCAACTGGGGCAACTGGTGATCGGATGGGAGCGAGGTTCTCGTAATCTTCGGCGATCTGGAATCTTGCTTTCGGGGCCTTTTGCATGTGGTTCTTAAGGCTTTGCTGAGCGGGACTGGGTCGAACTTGCGAGTTGGGCGAGAAGATGTCGCCAAGTGGCTACAAATGTCAGTTGTGAAAATGGTAAAAGCATCGCGCACAACATACCTGACGCTGCTCTATGGCCTTCTTGCGCGCTGTACGAGGCGTCTTTCCGCGCAACTTGCCGGGTGTCTTGAATACATCCAGGTTGTTCCTGCAGAAGTGATCAGTAAACAAAGGCGCTCACAGACGGGATTGTTTTCGTCCTTACTGGCCGTTGTGCGCGAAGATCTCCGCCATGTGTTCGTTGAGCCACTCAAGCTCATTGCGCACCGTGAAGCCAAAATCTTCCGCCTCCTGCGCTACTAAATCATTTGATTGATGTCTCTCATCGAGAATCCATTGGGCGGACCCAATGGCCGGGGCCTTGCTACGAGCGGCAGCCATCGCGAAGGTGAAGATGCGTGGGGACGTGGAGGATGGGACCAAAACAACGCGTTGCACGCGGAGTGCAAAGTGAGTAAGGTCAAAATGTGAGTGTTGAAAGGGGAGGTACTAGCTTTTCATCGCGCGGAGGAGTCGTGGCAAGAATGTGAGGATTGCCAAAAAGCTGGTATGTGTTGTGTGTTGTGGAGGTGGGAGTGTGTGTTCGAGGATGTTGTAGGTCAGTGTTTTGGCTCCACACCTTCCAATGTTTTGGGTCCGTGCGTAGTTGCCAAGCTTTTATCCCAATCGGGTCTCGCCATGACGAATGACTTTCGACCAGATATCACTCACCTCATGCTTGTATTTGCCTGCTCGTCGAAGCAGTCAATATTTGCGAATTTTATTGAGTGTTTCTGACCCACGACCAACACGATTTTCAACCTTCCATCCCTGTATCTGATCATGGAGAATCACAGTATTTTTTCCTTTAAGTGTGAAGTATCTCATTATGAACTCAGAGCCTTTATTTACTCAACAGCTGGCAAGTAATGCAACAATTAATGCACACTGAACATGTAGAAATTGCAATACTATCATTTCCCTATTAAACCTAGCACTCGACTATATGACATACCTCCACCAAAAGCTATCCACCGACAACATGTGACCGTGTAGGCTATGTCCCGGCTATCTAAATGCTCGGATTAGCTCAACCCTCATATTACCGAGCGAACCAACATCAATCGTCATTATTGAGCCCAAGTTAACGACAACACAGTCACCTTCAATCTCAAGTTGCCAGACACACTTTCTGTAAGTCAGAGTTTCTAGCCAGGAATTGAGAACCATGGCGTCCTGCATAATGTCAAGAGCTATTAGAACGTCGACATTACGACATGCGTCCCGCCGCATATCGGGAGATGTAGCAGCAGCATGTATAAGAAAGAGATGTTTCTCAGTGTCGACTCCCAATCGCATAATGGAGATGTCAGGATTCACGCCCGAGCAATTAGACGTTCGGGAAGCTGTCTCGAAGATATGCGCCAATTACCCCGATGTCTGTAGCCCCCATGGTCCTTTCTGAGAAACATATGTTGACAACGATCTTCCAGGAATACTGGGCCGAACGTGACGAGACTGGAGAGTATCCCCACGAACTTCACAGAGACCTCGCAAAAGACGGCTGGATAGGCATCGCCTTGCCTGAGGAACTCGGCGGCGCCGGCCTGGGCATATCAGAAGCCACGATGATGCTCCATACAATTGCAGAGTACGCTCGACCGCTTGAATCCTTCCACCAAATCCAATTGCTAAGAACCAGAAAGGAGCGGTGCTGGCATAGCCGGCGCTCAATCGATTCACGCAAACGTCTACGCAACACAACCCGTAGCCAAATTCGCGACCCCAGAGCAAAGAAAGCGTATGCTCCCGAAACTGATAGCCGGAGAAGATCGAACGTGCTTTGGAGTGTAACGAAACCCAATCCATCCAAACCTTGCCTTGGTACTAACGCCCATCAGAACTGAACCAAACACCGGCCTCGAAACCCTCAAGCTCCGAACAACAGCAAAGAAAGACGGCGACAGCTACCTCATCAGCGGGCAAAAAATGTCCTCCCCCCCTTCCCTCCCTCTCCAAACCCCCTCAACTAACACACTCCTCCCAACAGATGGATCTCCTCCGCACAAGTCGCCACGAAAATGGTCCTCCTCGCCCGCACCACCCCCCTCTCATCCGTCACAAAACCCTCAGAATCCCTCTCCCTCTTCTTCATCGACCTCGACAAATCCGCTCCCGGGCTCGAACTCAAAAAGATCAAAAAGATGGGCGGCCGCGCCATCGACGCCAACGAAGTCTTCTTCGACAACTACCGCATCCCCGCAGACACCCTCATCGGAAACGAGGGCCAGGGCTTCAAAATCGTACTTCCCCCCCTACCCACCACCCATCAAACCCACGGCTAACCATGGGGGGATGATTCAAGGTCCTCCACGGCATGAACGCCGAACGCTGCCTCCTCGCCGGCGAAGCCCTGGGAATCGGCTACGCCGCCCTCTCCCGCGCCGCCACCTACGCCTCCTCCCGCGTCGTCTTCGGCCGCCCGATCGGCCAGAACCAAGGTATCCAGCACCCGCTGGCGTCCGCGTACATGCACCTCGAGGCGGCGAAGCTGGCGACGTACCACGCGGCGAGGCTGTACGACGAGAGCGGGAAGAAGGGGGGTGGGGGGGTGTCGCAGCATGCGGTGGGCGTGGCGTGTAATTCGGCGAAGTATCTGGCGGCTGAGGCGGCGTTTACGGCTTGTGAGAGAGCGGTAAGTTGAACTGCGAAGATTTGAGGGAAGAGGAAGCTGACGGTGGTGATGATAGGTACTAACGCACGGCGGGATGGGGTACGCGCAGGAGTACCACGTCGAGAGGTATCTGAGGGAGGTGTTTGTGCCGCGGATTGCGCCTGTGAGCAGGGTGAGTTAACGCTCTCTTCCCCTTTTCCCCCCTCCCTTATCCCTTCACTTCGTCAATGAAGTCAAGTCAAGGTACTAATCGATGGCTAGGAAATGATAATGAACTACATAGCCGAGAAGGCTCTCGGGCTACCGAGGAGTTATTAGACGTCACGCCTTGCCTTGTTCGCAGAACCCATAGGAATGGAAGAAAAAGATGAATGTAGATGCATGGACGAATAGATAGATTTCGATAGGACATCATATCTAGGCATACCTTGAACCGTTCTGAAGTACACCATCAACGCCAACCGACTGGGCGGTCCAACCGAAGCAAAACCCAAAAGAACGCCTATGTGAAAGGGGCATCGTGTACCCCATGTCTACATTCCCATCCCAAACCCCCAAAGCGCCGAACGGAAAGGTAGAGAAGTTGGATGGTGCGCGGGCTTTTATGTACACGAGAAGTGACGTGACGTTCAACAAAGAGAAACTTCATCAGAGCGAAGAAAAGAATCAACCAAATGCAAACCTCACACCAACCACCGCCTCACCCTACTATTCCCACCCTTCTTCTTCTCCTCTTCCTCCTTCTTCTTCCTCTCCTCCTCCTCCGCCTTCTTCTTCCTCTTGTCGTCCTTGTCCTTCGCCTCCTTGACCTTCTTCTCGAACTCCGCCAGCGCCTCGACGCGATGTTTGTCGCCGTCCGGATCCGTCTCGTGCAGCCAGACGCCCTTCTTGTCGTCGAAGACCTGGCGCAGCTGGTCGAGCTTGCCGCACACGCCGTCGACCTCGCCCCACGGGTACCATAGGGTGTCGGCGATGGTCCAGACGCCGCCGCGCCCGCCGCGCGAGTCCCACATGTTGTCGCCGCCCACGGCTGCGTTGTGGAAGCCGATGGGGGACTGGGGCGTGCGGAAGGCTTTGCGGAGGAGCGCGCGCGCGTAGGGAGCGTACCAGAGGTCCGACCAGGCGAGTTTGGCGGTCGGGATGGAGTCGGGAGTATCTTGGGCTTGGCGCTGCTGGTTATTGTCGGTGTCGGCGCGGTTGAGGCGGAGGATGGAGGGGATGGAGCCGGTGTAGGTGTTTTGGACGAGGCGGATGTTGGTCCAGGGGGTGTCGCGGGGCTCTAGTTTGTCGAGTTCCTTGTGGTGTTGGAGAGGCTCGATTTCTGTCGCTTTCACGTTCTGGGGCCGTGGGTTGTGGGAGGAGAGGTCGTTGACCCAGAATGGCGGGATAGCTCTCTCGAGGGCGGTGGGAAGATGGAGGGGTGGTGTGGGCGTGCCTTGACGGTGGTAGAGCGAAAGGTCGGTGGAGTTGTCGTGGGGGAGAGGAACCAACTCTTCCTCGGCGTTGTAGCTGAACGGCTGGAACAGGATGTGTCCGTAGTCGAGGCCGATGGAGAATTCATATTGCTCGGCGCCTGCATTGTCGGCCCTCTTCGTCCTCTCATCGGAAGTCGTGATAGGTCCACCGAACCAGTTAAGCCATGTGGAAGCCTTGGGTTCGGTACCGGTTGAAGCAGATTGCGACTGTGACGACCCAGACATCGAATTATCTCGGGCAAGCTGCTGCTCGCCGAACATGGCTGCGAAGACGGACTGCGCAGTACCAAGAGAACTATGCCTGCCGTCGAAGTTCTTCAAAGCAGCTTCAAACAGAGCTCTCACATCCTTGGCCGGGCCGATGAACATGTGCGAATCCAGGTATTTGGCCGGTGTAAGCGCCTTCTCTTGACCAGTCCTCTCGCCATAGATGTTCGACGGAAGCAACGAGTCCGGCGCGTACGAGCACGCCATGTCCTCCCCTTCGCAGACCTTTGTTGCACCGAAAATGATCGTCTCGTTGTATTTCTGCAGCCCGTCCCGGTCGACACCATATTTATTCAGCATGCGCTTGTTCGCATCAGCCAAGACGTTCTGGTATTGGCGAATGAGCACATCGCTTGGTAGCTGGAACCATGTGTCTTGCCCATCCACGTGGAGAATCAGATCCTCGTCTTTTACCCAGAGCTTGTTCTTAAGGTAGTCCAACACCTGCTTGAGCTGTGCCTTCTCTCTATCCAGGGCCGACTCGTAGTTCGCAAACAGATTCATTGTAGTTGCCGGGGGGTAGTTCAGGATCATTGCAGACAGGGTGGTCTTGCAAAAGTTGGGGTCGTCTTTGGATGCGGGCATGAGGAGGTGGAAGTTTGGTGTGGTCTTCTTAAGCTGCGACGGGACCTCGATGTCCCCATTCTCGAGTTCGATTGTTAGGTTGGAGGGTTTTAGCGGAGAGGATATGATTGAAGGGAGGTTCGGAAGGTGCGGTCGCCATGAGGGGAGGTGGTAGGAAGACGAAAGGGCATGATAGCTCGAGGATATTGTCTGGATGTCTTTTTAGTATATTGTCATATGGTACACACCCGTATTCCACCACTACTGGCGTAGATTCGATTGCGGAAAGGAGGCACGCTACCTCTGAATTTCTGGCGCCTGCCAGACCTAGTATTAAACATATAAAGGCTGCGCTCAATAGCAGCATCCTGCCCCTCCGGCTTCTCGACCATGCAATGGCAGCATGGCCATATTCGGCGGGCGACTGTCGCGGCGACATGGGCATCGCCTCCATTGCGTCGCCGCGTGCCATGATGTTGGCGACGTTAGGCCTCCAGCTTGGTGAAGAAGGAGGGTGAGAAAGGAGAGTTGAAAGGGTTGCGATCGCTGACCGAGTTCTGGTGGAGGTTTAGGCGCGAACAAGTGATAGGGGAACAGTTGCGGGAGTCTTTGGGGAGAAAGATTTAGGGAATCATGGGGGACGGAAGGTGTTTGAGTACTGTGGGAAGCACGGTGGTGAGATGGCACGACGGTGGCTTCTGCGGAAGTGAATGGTGTCGTTGCGGCTGTGGCTGTCTTTGTGGACTGTCATACTGCTAATAACTGGGTTGTAGACTTGGTACGTGGGCTGATTGCGTATACACAGGGTTGATCTCCTCAGGGATTCCATCCTATCTTAGTTACCTACTAGTTAACTATTGGTGGGTGGGGGATCAAAGGCACGAGCAACATGAGTATGTGGATAATTATGGTCTGAATGATACAGATATATTGTGTGTGCATGCGGGTTGGAGAGAAAGGGAATATCGACCATTGCACGAGTAAGTATCAATTGTTTTGTTTGTTGTTGTGTTTACGGAGGGTTCTACGAGTTACCATAGTTAAAAGCGCGGAAGATCTGCCAAAGCGCAGAATGAAGATGTGCATGGGCGATGAAAGATGGGGATTAGATGAGATGAGGCGTGTGTCAATGGTGTCAAAGTGTCACTTGTCATACCATACAAGTATCGCACAAGCCGAAGCCAGGGTTTCAATAATAAAGGCACGGCAGCACAGAACAAATGTTTCGTTTCGTTTCTCGTTTCTCGCTTCCCAGCTCTTCGTTAGACAGATGGATGGACATGCATTCAGCCAGCCAGCGCAAATACTAATTACCTCCTAAGTGCTACTAGACTACGACTTAGTATATTAACAGATTTCTGCGAGCAAGGAGAGCCTAAGGGGAGTCCAGACCAGACCAGACCTAGAATTCTCTCCCTCTGTTTCTCGTTGCTTGTAATGTACATATTGTTACACCTACTCCTGAGTCCTTCGTTGGTACAAAGGCAATACATACGCTACACTGTCCTCCATAAACACCACCACATATCCACCGTGTTATCTTTCGTACTTTGTACCATCCATGTGTAGAGTACAGTAGTGATTACGGTGGAAATTACTGTACATACATACTTGTGTTCTCGTACTCTAAATTTATATTGATTTATTATGAATTAGTTGCACTCAATAAATAGCACAACTCATCATAGATTCGATTCAACCTCTTCTTATGTTGTCCTCTATCTACGAAGTACAAATTGATTTATCAATCGTATCTGTTCCAAGACTACGGAGTTAAATCCCATCGTCATCCCTTCCTCAAACTACGAACCACATTCCCGTCTTCCAATCCCCATTCCCATTCCCATCTATTACCCGTCTGTTTCAGATCTCTCACCCAACATTCCTCGATACGCCCTGGAGAATCCAACACCACAAATACCATACATACCGTGTGCACTAGTTACCCAACGCCCTGATAACCCAAAACGAAAAAAGAAGAACAAAAAAATGCAGAAATATGCCCTTCCTCCCACTTGCCATGTGTCCTCCCCTTACCTCGACCGAAATGACACACACCTCCAACATGGATCCAATCCACCGCCGGTCCTCCCCGTTCGCTTCGGACGAGGACGAGGCTACATCTCATGTCATCTCACCTCACATACATTGGCTTACTTCACATTTCAAGAAACACTGTATCATCAAATTCGTTGAAGTATCGTCGTTGGCGGTTGATTTATCATTACAACACGGAGAAATGGTAGACTTAATAGGTACCTAGAGATGTATCTATCAAGTGCACGATCAAGACCGCGCACACAATGAATTGGCCAGACACGCACTTCTGCACATACATAGTTAGACTCCACAGGCACCTATCTCCCGTGCAAGGCACTCAAATAGACTCGCCGACCGGCCCCTTTGTTGATTGATTGATTGATCGATTGAATCGGTATCCATTATAATTTACGCAAAAAGAAGACACAACCTCAAGCATCAATTAGAAGAAACCTTCCATACACACGAAACTTGGAATTCCTTGGGTATCTTTCGCGAGAAAACGCGCGTGGGGTTTGCTAAGTATATGTATTTAAAATCCGAGTACGAAAACATGCTTCTTTTCGGGAAAGAAAAGGCCCCTTTCGAAAGAGGAAAGAAAGACCCCAGTCTCAAGTAATGAGCGAGTGGGGAACAGAAGGGTTGGGATGGAGATGAGTGTGGCATAATCCGCGGTGGCCAGGAAGCACTGGAGAAATGCGTGAAGTCATGTTGCCAGTGTCGAGGGGGCCCTCGATATCTGATTCATGTACGCGGTCTCTTCTTGGGTGGTCTCCCGAGCTTCGAGGTGCTGGAGGGTTGGAACTCATCGGCTGGCCATGTCTCGGATCGTTCCTGTCTGATGACGACGGCATTAGCATATGAAGTCCCGCGAATAACCACGCAAGCAAAACTGCATCTTGAATCCCAATTGCGCAGTGCAAACCAATAACGACGGCAATAGCAGCAGCAGCAAAGGCAGCATTGCATGCAAGGTATTATTCTCACTGAGCGTACGATTTCATAGTCTTGTTCCGCACCTCCTCGCACCTCTGCAGGGCTTGGAGATGCAGTTCCTGCGCGACCTTCCACGTCTCTAGCACCCCCTCGTCTTCCTGCATCTTGTTCATGTAGCTCTTGAAGCCCGTCTTCTTGGTCGTCTCGCCGCGCTGGCTGACGAAATTGTAGTCCAGGGACTCTAGTTCGGCCTCGCGGGCTAACATGTGGGCGTTCATGCTCTTCCTGTAGGCGTGGTACGATTTGAGGTACGCTTGCATCTGGCTGAGGTATGCCTTTGTGGATGCTTCGTCGAGCACGGCTGGTGGTTGCGGAGCACTTGGCACGGCGGGGAACTTGAGTTTCTGTGCAGCCTTTGGCTTCGTGGGATGTGAACTAGATGGCTTCGATGGGAAAGGTAATGTGTCTCCTAGACTTCCTAGCCCAGATAGACCACCGCTTGTGGTCGGCATAAACGGCTCGACATTTCGTAATCCTTCCAGTCCGTCGAGACCAGCCCCTGTGCTCTGGTGTTTGCTAGCCTTCGTAGCTGGAGGTGTGCCGGTAGGTAGACTGCCGGATCGTGTACGGGTCGTGCGCTGCTTAGGCGTCGAGCCCGACGCTGCTCCAGCTGGTGAACTGAACTTGATAGGAGTTCCAGCCTTGAAAGTCTGATCAGTTCCTGGTGCTGTAGGCGGATTAGCCTCCACTGGCGGGGTGTTCGAATCAATGTCCATCGCATCTCCGTCGCCGTTCGATGCATCTTCAGCAAATGCTTGGAATTTCGGCCTCGAAGAATCTGATAAAGACGGATTGCTGTTACCATTGGCCGCAGCGGAAGGCTTGCGACTCGCTGCTTTGGGCCTCTTCGTCGGGGCTGATCCGCGCCGCGGCGAAGTTTCTTTGCTTGCTTGCGGGAAAGCCCAGCTGGGTTCCTTGAACGTTTCCGCCCAGTCGTGCTGTGTGAACACCGCGGATTGCGGCGCTGATGAGCTGCCGGGAGCAAATTTGTCCTGTGCATCTAGCGGCGGTGGAGGTGGAGGTGGAGGTGGCATTGGGTTAGATTGCGACTGTGAAAAGGGTGATACTGGAGGCGGCTGAGACTGGCCTCCGAAGGCATTCCTATCTGTTGCATTGCGTTGCGAAGTCCTGCCACGAGTAGGCGATGTTCGACCCTTACTCGACTGTCCCTTGGATGCAGTTGGGGCAGCGAAATAATCTGGTGATCCCACAAACTTCCCGTGCCAGTCCGAAGGCGAGAACTTGACATTGATGCTCTCCTCGCTTCTGCTCTTGAAGTTGCTAGGCGTCTGATTATGTCGTGGACTATTCCCGAACAAATTTGGAGTTGCTCCAAACGTAGGGTAACTGGGTTGGCTCTGCTGTGGTGGTGGCGGAGGCGGAGGTGGAGGAGGTGCCTTTGACTTTGCACCTGGCTTTCGCGATGAAGTTGGTGATCTGAAAACCTCTGCTTCGGATTCGTCCTCGTCGCTCGAGGAAATATACATATGCGGAAACGGCTCAGACTTCTTGCCACTGTACGAGTTGCGTTGCGCCCGAAACTCAGAATCCGAGAAGGAAGCTTCCCCAGTGGGCCTGGTGCCATGCGTGGGTGAATTCCGAACGCTAGCTGAGCGTCCCACGCCTTCGAACATCGAGGTACGTTCCCCCGTCTTCCCTGAAAAGTACGGCGTCCTGACTCTGTTGGCTTCCGAGTATGGCACGTTTGGTATGTCCTCTTCCATCTGGGCCTTGAAATTCTTCAGTGGGTCCGCAGCCGGTGGCGGAGACGGCGCGCGCCGCGTGTAAGTTGATCGATACGATGAACGTGCCTGGCCTTCATCGGCACCAGCAGTGGCAGGATTGAACCCCTTCTTAGAGGGAGGTGTCCTTGTGCTGGCACTGCGACCGAATGGAGCACCGTTCGGGTTGTAGGCATTGGCATTCTTGGGCGGAGCAGCGTTCGGCGGCCGTGGTTCCTCTGCACGAGGCTGTTTCATCTTCTGCCATGCCGTAAAGATGTTGTTTGCATCCTGACCTTTCTTCGGTTGCTGAGCGGTTGGCGGCGCCCGAAAGTTCTTGCTTGTAAAGCGATCCGCTCCATTTGTGTACGTCGTATGATGTTGTGGGGGAGGTGGCCTTTGCGGTGCAGGTCTCGGAGGAGGAGCTCGGTAATAGGATCCGTTGGGCGTGCTGGTCGTAGCATGATAAGGATTTCTCTGCGGGGGAGGAGGGCGAGCCCTCGGTGTATTTGGGTTGTATGGAGGGATGTGTAGTCCTCGATATCTCTTCCTTTCCTGGTCGTATTTCGCTCTCTGCGTAGCGTCGCTCAAGATTTCGTGGGCTGCTTGGATCTGCTGGAACTTCTTCACGAACTCTGACTCGCGCCCAGGGTTTCGATCGGGGTGATATTGGAGTGCAAGCTTTCTGAAAGCTTTGCGGATTTCGCTTTCGTCTGCGTTGGCTGCAACACCCAAGTCTTGGTAGTAATTCCGACTGGCGTCAGCCTGGACCATGGTGATGGCGATTGAAGTATCGGAAGGGAGGATCGCAGGTTATGGACGAGGCACCTGTTACTTATATTATTAGACTCGAACACAGGCAGACATATTCCTAGAGAGACTCGACTTGCCTTTACTGGTGTCGCTAGTGTGAGGCGAAGCGCTTCAGATGATTGATGGCCGTGCGTGTGGATGTCTCACGAGCATGGTGTACATAAACCGACGCAGGATTTCGAGATAGGCTGAAGGACGTCAGAGTGAAGGGAGCATGGCGTATCTGAGTGGTGCGCACTGAAGTAGAGGTGAAAAGTGTGCTGGGGATGGGCTGCGATTGGTAGCGGTAAACTGGGTTGCTTTTGCTCTTCGCTGGCATGCAGGCGTGGGTGTAGACGTTGTGTGTTTGGTTTGATCGGTCGGGTGTGTGTTGTTATAGTTCAGGTATACAGTAACTAGCAGCAACAGCAGATTACCTTTACTACCTTTACTAGGCGGGCGGAGGGTTGGAGGGGCCGAGAGAAGGCCGCGCTGTTGTCCTCCCAGGCGTATCACTGGGCTACCCGACAAGCAACGAAAGCGGCAACTAGGACAAGTCCACTGCACTGCACCGTACCCTAAAGAGGTCCCTGGTTTTGCCTTGTAGCCTGAGAGGTTTTCTAAAGGAGATACTATCTTCTGTCTGGCTTGTTTCTTCTACTGCGTATTTCCCCCACAAACAGGGTGGAGGACCCTGGCTTACACCATGACCCAGTTTCTGCCTTACATTCTGGCCGGCCGGTCAAGGCTCTAAGGCTTTGCGGACCACGTAGTCTGACGTCTCAAGTCACGGCATTTACTGGCACAGCCGTGCGATATTACAAGGTCTGCCACCTTATATAAGATCTTTATAGCATGAGACTGCCGATTGCCGAGAGGGAATGTGTTCCTTGCGGAATCCGGGCATTTTGGTGCCAGGAGCATCATCACTGACAAGACAGTTGAACAAGAAGAACTAACACCACACGCACAACGTCACAGCACGCATGTGCAACGACGGAAGAAGACAAGTAACTTTGCAGGCAATTCGAAATACCACTCGATTTTGATTTTCTGGATGCCTTGACCAGCCGTAAACTAACGTGTTTCATAAGAAGCTAAATAGCCCAGGACACCATTTTACACCATCCCCACTCCATTTTGAGAGCTGCTTCGACCAGATGGTCCACCATATACACCAACCACTTAGTGCATTTATCGGTAACGCCAGAGGGAGAGGGTGTTGTGCCTCTTCCAGGTCTTCCTCCTTCCAGCGGTGGTCTTGTGGTAGCTGTGTCCCTTGCCCAATCCACGGCTCTTCTTGCCGGTGGCGGTGAGACCACGGCTCTCGCGGTGCTTGTGGACGGGGTTGACGATCCAGTTGATGCGGGCATCGCGGCGGATGGCCTTGTGCTGGGGGTCGACAAGGATGACCTCGTAGTACTTGTAGGTGGAGTCCTGGTTGATCCAGTAGGAGTTGAGGACGCGGAGGTTAGCAGCGCGACGGCCGACACGCTCCTCAGCGGTGGACTTGAGGGAACGCTGGTACTTGAGCTGGTTCACACCCTGGTTGGTGGGCTTGCCTGTTCAATTATTAGTCAGATTCTTCGTTTCGTTTCGTTCGATTTTTCATACCATAGGTGGCACCCCTAAACGCAAATTGTTAGCAATCATGAATCCTTCGATATAGACATCGAGTAACGTACTTGGGAACGGGCCTCTTGCGGCCACCGCGGCGGACACGAATGCGGTAGATAACGTAGCCCTGCTTGGCCTTGTATCCAAGACGGCGAGCCTTGTCGGGGCGAGAAGGACGGCTAGCACGGTGGATAACCTTGAGTTGGCGGAGCTATTGATGTACTCTCAGCTTATGTTCAACGAGTATCATCACATAGGGACGAAGCCCATAGTTTGTGGATTTTTTTTTTCATACCTCCCAGCACTGCGAAGAAACGTTAGCATGGCTACTGAAAAATTCTACTCGATCCGTATACATACGCGCACGCGCATCAAAAAGCGCTGGAGATCCGACTGCTTCTTCTTCTGAAGTTCCTCAACATCTGTGATCGATCAGTTTCTGCTCGAGACGTCGCGGTTCGGGGAGATGGCAATTGCGTACATTTAAGGGCACCCATCTGTGGCAACGTTAGTAAAAGAAATAAAATCGAGTGGTATTGTGTCGTGAACAAGGAATGAATTACCTTGGCTGGTCGTTGGGCGGCGTGTCGTTGTCGTTGTCGAAGAGAAGAATCACGAAGCGAAAATTGAGCTTTGTGGGTGGCTGACTAACGCACAAATCTTGGCGGACTTTTTAGCGCACTGATATGGTCAGTGCGTGGTTAGAGACAACGTGGATATCCACTAGTCGAAAGAGGCATCGCGGAAGAACATCCAGTCGAAGTCAAATCAGATAACTGTTTCCTAACTACTCGTAATACTGTTGTGCTATGCTACTGGTGAATCGTGATACTCGTACATTGAAGTCGGTGTTACCATTCAGATTCCCATCGCCGCAACTCACATGCGCAGCGCAGCGCGACTTTCTTCTCTTCCCATCATGCTCTCATAGATCCATTTCCTCCTGCGATAGCCCTTTCGCCATCCTCTTAACTCCCCTCTCAGCATATTGCAGAGCATTAGCCAGTGTGTAGTCCAAGGGAACCTCCTTCCCCAACATAAGTCCACCTGTCTGGTTGGCACACTCTCCCTTTGTGTCTGCATCGTCTTGATCGGTATCTTGATGCGGTGTGCCTGCCAGTACCTTCTTCACATTGCGCAATGCGACCCTCCGTCCCATTTCTAAAGTGCCCCTGATGTTCTCCATCTCTTGCTCTCGGTCTTTCATGGAACTGGTATTATCATCGCTTTCGCTGAAACGAGTGACCATTTTCTCCAATCTTTCGTATTCCTTCACCAAGCGAGCTGAGTCGTTCAGTACTTTGTGAGCAGTTATGCCGTGTTTGTTCATCGTGATTGAGGTGCCAGGATAGTTGACTGTATTGGAGCCTTTGCCTGTGAGTGGTGGTGGTTCGGCGAGTGCCTGCATGATAAGGTTCTTGAAGTTCTCGTTGCGTTCTTTCAAGTCATCGTCCCTGCGACCAGATGAAAGAGTAAGTAATTGAATCACGTTGCCTGACCTTCTGAGGGTCGAAGGCAGAAGTAGACGTACCTTTCCTGATAGCGCTGCTGCAGGAGTGCTCCAAGCTCCTTTCGGTCCGTACTTATCTGTTGACGGAGTTGTTCGACCTCGCTGTCATCGTTCTCAGGACTTCGGAGGGCATGGCCCAGGTCTAGTACTTGTCTGAGATTGAGATCGGTAAGCAAATCGCCCGGTGGTGTAAGAGGGAGCGGGATTCCGTACTGGCTTTCACTCTTCGCTGTGGTGGTATTTCCACCCTGATTCCTTGCGCGCTGCGGAATCGACGCATCCACTTCACTACGCGCCATGGCTGGCCCGTGACTAGCCAAATTATCTAGTTGTGGGATCTTGTGAAGTGAGCAGTAGTAGATTTGGAAAACGATGGTGTTGTGCAATGTGGGCAGAGTGGGCCGCGCGATTGTCAAACAGATTGAGAGCTTCACGCAGGGAAGGCGCGTGCAATGACCCCATATATCACAATAGCGGTGCAATTTGTGTGATGCATAATGAATGATCTGAAAGGTAAGCGAACAAATAAGTGAAAGCCATGAAATTTTTCTTAGTCTCAATTGCAATTTTTCTATACTGATGGCCAAAGAGGCCGCAAAATGTATCCACCACCGAGTTCAAAAATCCTGAAGCTTTTGGAAAAGCAGGAATGATTGAGAAAACCGGGAAAGATGCATGTCATAATCCGTGATTGAGGCTGCATTAGCAGCGCAAATTCTCTCTGAAAAAAGCTCTTCTGTGTCTTTTGTCTGAACCGATATACCTGTCTTTCAAGAAAAGGTAACGCTGTTCAGAAAAGAAAAGTGTGTCTTTTGGTCTGAACTGTATACCTGTCTTTTAAGAAAAGGTGTCGATGTTCAGACTGACTTGATGAGCAAAATGCCTCTATAGCCAGGAATGATGGGCAAAGAGGCCGTGGCAAAATCCATTAATATACAGTGCAAACATGTGATACCGTAGCCAGTTCTTTGAAGAAAATAAGGCCAAGAAAGTATCATGAAATCGAAAACCAGTGTGACTCATTCTAATGAGATCAGGATCGGCAAAAGACTGTTGCCAAAGTCGAAGCACTGGTGCCAATCCCTCAATTGTTGAAGTTGCCGAAGCTCATGCTCTGCAAGGCAGCTGCTACCATTGCAGGATCGTAGGCGCCACCTGCGGTGCTGGTAGAGGCATACGGATTGTTGTAAACAAAGTCATTGCCGTAGTTGAATGCCTGAGCACCGTTGGCACCGCCGTCATTTGTAGAACCAGAATTTCCGGCTTTGTTGTATGAGTCGGACGCGGCAGGGTTAGGCGGATAGGCTGGCTGAGCGCCACCAGCACCGGGACCGTTCGCGGGGGGACCGTTGCGATAGGCAGCATTGCCGGCTGAGGCGTTGAAAGCTGGAGATGACGAAAAGGTTCCCGGCGGGTACCATCCTCCAAAATTGTTCAATGGAGTTCCACCGTTTCCAGGGTAGCCAGGGTAACGACCAAACATGTCGGGACCTTGAGGTGTAGCAGCCCACTGATTGATGCCATATTGAGATTGGGAAGGGTAGCCCTGCAACTGATTGGCGAACGGGTAGTATCCTCCTTCGTCGTATGCACCGCGGTTAGCATTCTGGTTGTTGCGCCCTAAGATATGGTTAGCAACTTCGATATGTGTATACGGAAGGGATGGATAAATACCTTGTTGGCGATTGTTCTGGCGGAAGGCATTGGCCGAGGACCCAAATCCTGGGCCGACAGCGGCAGCAGAATTGGGGGAACGATTGTGGAGAATCGCACCAGGGCCAATGGCGGAAGGAGGCTGAATCTGGCTTGTGCCAGCCGGGTTGACCACAGAAGCAGGGTTGACTGCCGACATCCAGATGCGGACCTTGTATTGTTTGAACAGGTCAACGACGAGATCGTTGAAGTTGACGTAGGTCTCGGCATAATAGAAGTAAGTGAGTTTGTTGTGGTCGGCTTGATATTCGGCATCCAGGATCTCCATGGGGAACTTGTGCTCCGCCGCCTTGAGGGCGCCAACCCGCTTGGCTTTTGCTTCTTGACCTTCCTTGTCACGGAGGGCGGCAATCTCATGCTGTTGAGCAAGCCTCTTGATCATTTTCGGCTTCAGCTCTTGAGTCTGGTCCTGAGCAGTTCCAGGGTTAGTGAGAGCGCCGCGATTGATGTTGTTTGGAAAGCCGTTGGCGCGAGCAAGAGCTCCAAGCATTCCGGAATCATTCGAGGTTCCTGCCAAAGAGTACTGGGAGAACATGACGAGCCATCGGTAGTGCTCATCACTAGCTTCAGCTTTGTATTTCTTAGCATCCTCCATGCTAACATCTGCATGGCTAACCTGACCAAGGTCGCAGCCACGATCGCCCTCGACGATGACAAGGTCACCACGACGAATCTCCAAACCAGTGTTGTCGTAGGTGTAGTAGATCTCAGCACGGGAGCACTTGAATACGACGACGTACAGGCGGCGGCCTGGGCGACCCATCACAGCTGGGACGGCATAAGGGTTGGTGTTTGCTGGTCCCGTGTGCGGGTTAGGAGCAATTGGCGCCGGGTGAGCAGCGGAGATGGCTGACGCGTTGATGGCGCGAGAAGCTGGCCCATAACCTGCGAAGTAAGAAGCAGGGTCGAATGGCTCCTGATTGACGGGCGACCCCGGCTGCTGCTGCTGCTGAGCATGGGGAGACACGAGGTCTTCGTCGACCTCGTCATGGCCTGGCAGAGTAGACAGCTGAAGGGCTGGGGGATTGCTGGGGTAGGTAGCAAATGAATGACGGCGACCTAGCGGGTCACCTGACACCATGCCAGTGGCATGCTCACTGAAGCGACGAGTGAGGGACCTTGGAGCATCGCTGTGGTGATCATCATGATCCAGCTCGTCGATGGCGAAGTCAGTGTTTGAGCGAGGCATGGTTTGCTTCCTGCGCTGGCCTGATGGTGAAGCACTTGGTCGGTAAGGTGCTCTTGCGTTCTGAACAGCAGCCTGCTTGAGGAGAGCCGACTTTTGCTCGCGCTCCCAATAGCCTAGAGGCAGGCGTATCCCCTGCTCGGAACCGTTCGAGCTCTCAATCTCGTCAAATTCGTCTTCTCGTAGCTGTGCGAGCTGCGCGATGCCGTCACCAAGGAGGCTGGGCTTGGAAGGACGATGACGAAGGGAGGACCTGAGGCGGGTAGAGAAAGCAGCACTGTTATCAAGATCCGCCTGCCCAACACTATAGGATTGCGATCTTACAGACTTTCGGATGGGATTCTGTTGGTTGAGTAAGAAGTTAATGCCTTCGTCACTCTCGATGTTGGTTGGTGAAGGTAGTGGCCGATCTGGGTTAGCCGAAGTGGGTGATGGAACAACCTCTTTTAGGCGAGTTGCCGAGCCTGGTACCGCAGTGAAGGAGGCAGTGTTCCAAGAAAAACCAGACGTACCCGGCCTGGTTTGTTGAGGAGACTCCAAGGATGGTGTAGTTGGGTTAGAACCCGCGAAGGAGACTGAGGGAAGCGAGAATTTGCGGTTTGGCTGGATATCCTGAAGCCAGCCGCTTGATGGACGACGTCCTGCAGGGTACGGGTTTGCAGGGGCAGGGCGAGTGACAACGGGCGTATGTTCGTCGTCCGACGAGGCAAGAACATCGCTATCGGGAGTCGGGCGCCGCATGGCAAGTTTGGCTTTGTCAGTAAAGGCAGGCCCGCCTGCAGACAGACCTCCTTTAAAGGTAGCACTGCTCATATTGTACCGATTCTAGAACAGGATAAGAGTCAGCAAGTCTCAAATATGTAGCTGGAACAAGTACGCACCTCCTAGTATTGTTCTTCGTGAAGAATAATGGTGCCGTCTTTATTCACGACGGCCTTGCAATGACCTGCAGAGCGCCACACAGCAGCACTGTGAAACGATATGACTGAAGAATGCAGCAAGAAGTCTCTTGCGAAAGAGTATATGTACTTGTGTCACTGGCAAGCGGTTAGTATTGCCCGTCCATGATAACGGCGAAGATAGGGAAAGGGTTGATCTTCTTAAGGGTGTCTGGGATGAACGTACCTGCTTGAGAATAGTAGTATATATTACTCCCCAGAGTTTCTAGGAGTGAAGCTCTCGGCTGAGCGGTATGAGCAACTCTCCAGGGGCGAAGTGGAGCGTTCTCTTGGATATAGAAAGCCTATAGATGATCATGTAAGTGCTCCATTCTTTTCATAAGTAAAGGGATGTAGAGTCCCTGGATGGGAAGCAGGAGGAAACTCACCTGTCTGATTGTGTTCTCGTCTGTCCGACCTGCTTCGGAGAACAAGAATGATTGCCAAACAGCTTTGCCTGGTAAGATTGCTCCGGTCGAGTATGGGATGGAAGAATAGCTTTGGGATGGAGAAGCTATAAAGATACCGTTTATGGATGAGAGAGAATGATATAAGAGTGAAAGGAAAGGGGAATAAGAATATCGATAGAACTGAGATGTGCAAAGGAGGAAGAATATGATAGGAGGATCAAGGAGGGTCGCGATTAGCTCCTAGAAGCACTGTTTTTATTGTCTCGCGCTGAGCGGTTCGGTGGTGGTGCTCCAGCAGGTCCGCGTTACTTGTGTATTCTGAAGTTGTCGAGAGGGTATGGGATCGAGGTCGCCCGGTGGTGAGAGAGATGGAGACGGGCCAAAAAAGGCAGCTGCTTTCACTCTCCTGTTGCCTAAACTTGCAAGTTTGGGACTCTAGGGTAAGGAAGGTGCTGAAAAGCAGCGTGTAAGTCTTTCGACCTTCTTTAGAAGGATATAGGAAGGGAAGCAGGCGACAGAGGGTCGTGTATGCGGTAAATGGGGAAGAATAGGATGGGAAGAAGGGAGAGAAGGAGAAAAACAGTCTGCCTATAGGCGAGAGCCTTGCAGTGTCACGGCTGAGTTGCTGTTGGCTCAAGATTCCCTTCGGTATCACTACAAAGGTGCGACTTGTTGTAGTGAGGGAATCGAAGGGGTCATGCGACTAAACTCCTGATCAATAAGGAAGAGCGCAGGGGCGGTGGGAAAAACCGGAAGGATAGGCTATCGTAGGCCGAAGACTGAACAACCCGCAAGAAGAGCAGACGGCAAACGAGCAGTCGACAGGTCTGACCGAGGGTAGATGGATCTGACAATAGGAGTCTTGCTTGCCAGTGCAAATGCGAGCCCTTCCGTGGAAAATGTCGGAAAGGGTGGCGTCGTTGCTTCAAGGTTGCTCTGCGCTGCTGTCGAAGCTGCAGAGGCGGAGGGTATTCGAGGAATATAGAATTACTGCCATGCACATGTTTCAGTCAGAGATATGAAATAATAGAAAAGCCATCAAAACGAAACCAGTTCTCCCATCAAGAAACGCAAGCAGATCTTTATGCCTTGGCAGCTTGAATACGTGAAGGCGGACGCGGCAGCTTCTCATCACCCGCAATGGATACGACGGGGCCCAGCAGGACTTCTTGACTTCAAACACCACCATGTCCACTACTACCATCACCCTCAGTGCTTCTATCATTTCTCTCGATTATCGTTACTGTTGTCACAATCAATGCGATGATGCGGCCATATCGACAATACCGCGCCGGTGTTCTGGAATGAGCCAAATGGTGCGCCAAAGTGTCATTGACGCACCGCTTGACCACCATCACACATGGGGTCTTGCGACAGGGTCATCTCGGCGCGCATGGACGACAGGCAGCAAACGCATCTCGTATCCCACTCATCCATGTGAGGTGGCGGACTACATAGAGTCCAAGCTCTTAGTAGCCTTTCAACAGTTACATACTACCTGCAACGGCTCTGAGACCACTTCATTCGTCGAAGTCGGAAAGGCTCCCAAGAATCGATACACAAGGCTTTCGAGCCCCGGAGATGTTGTCCATCATGGCCTGGTCCAAGGCGCTTCTAGACATGACGACAAGCCGGTGGACGTAGCGCAGTAGGGTCCATATCGAAATTCCGGACACATACCATGATGGAAGCAGAATACGGATCGAGCTCCCGTCCCAGAGCCGACAACAGCAAAAGCCGTACACGACCGAAATCGACAACAGTAGAAATAGAAAAGAGCTTACCTAGATACAGAATGTCTACCGATTATGCGGACCCGCGAAATTCTCGAGAACCGACCGTCTATAGATCACGGGGAGTGAAATCTGGGGAAGATAAGTTAGTTCTGGCATTCGACAAGCTCCGTCTACAAATAACGGCATCAAAGCGCAACCACTAGGAAAACGTCGACGGAGCCAGACGAGGTACATACCAAAATCTAATCAAGGATCTTCCAATTTTCAAGATCGAAACAGCTTTTGGAGCAAGAAATCTCTAGAGCACTATCGTAAGCCTCTCTGCGAACACGTATGGGCGTTTCCCAACGAGCGCACTCTTCCACGACAAACATACCTGAAAACGCAGACCAAACAAAGCGCCAAACTCTTGAACCGATCTATCCCTAGTCTTTCAAATTGCGCGAAATGGTGGAAGAAAAAGATGGGTTATACTATGGCATCAGGTGACGCATAGAGCCTTGGACAACAACAAGCGATTGAGGACGCTCAGACAAGTGGGGGAGCGCCACAGTTCCAGCTCTTAAGGAAAGCCTCTCTGAGTGCAGACTGGATGGCAGCCGGGTTGGAGACAACACACGACTATTACAACGAATGGCACATACTTGTGCTGTGGCCACGGTTGGTAGAGATAATAACAACAAGCGGATGGAGATGGAGATGATGACGGATGGGCTGACAGCTGGAAGTCAGATGCTTGGCGGGTGGTTCGACACTTCGAGTCTTGTTTGGCGACGACGGGAACACCAAAGGTCGCGGAGAGCTCTCGTGACCCCTGGATGGTCTTCAGTCGCAAGATGGAGTCGATATAAGGCGAGGGAGCAAAACAGCTTGGAGCAATCCGTGGATGGACAGGCGAGGCGTAGTTCCCAGCGGATAGAGAGTTGAAAAGCCGTGGAAGATAGGACGTTCATCACAGAGGAAGGACAAGAGGATGGACGTGCAGACATGGCAATGGACGCTCTTTGAGGCTTCTTGCAGGCTCGCACGGCCAGGCCAAGGATCAGGGGCTTTGGATGGCAGATGCGCAAAATGCGGAGACGGCTAGACCCAAGAGCAAGCTAGTCTGCACAATTTAGGGTGCGAACTGCTGCAAATTGAGTTGCTTGCTGTTGAGGGGGGTAGCGAGACCGTGGTCTAGGGGTTACTGTCAGCAAATCACCAGCCTCCTTCATGCGCAGTTGTACCATCCTCCGACGACTTCGCCGCCTTCTCCTCACGCAAATCCCGTCGTTCATGAACATCTGTCCTGAGCGGCTATCTCTGGCATACCTACACAGTACGCTGTGCTCAGACTCCAGGGCCCTCGAGTATTATGGGAGAAGGGTCCTTCAATCTTCCCTTTCGCCCCCATTTCGCATGCTTGCCAGATGGCATCCCAGCTGATGTCTTTCAGGATGCTTCATGCTTCCTGCACGCCATTCTTGCTCGCTTCAAAGACGCCATTGCTTCATCCCGGGCATTGTTTAGTCTGAGGTCACAATTGACAGGCAAGCCATTGATGCCCGCTCTCCCCCTCTCCCGCGTTGGAGCGGACAAAGCAGATCACGCGCCCCTCTGTCTAGCCCTAGGGAATCACACAAGATTCTAACTTGCTAGTCGGGGCAGCAAGGCAAACCTCGCCCCCGCCTTTCGAAGGCCACATTTGGTAGCCCTTGGGCCTCTTCTCATTCGCCAGACGACGTAGCCCACAAAGCTGTTCTTGTTCGATCGCCTTTGCGTGTTGAACCTGCGATGAACAGATGTTTTGTCCTCGTACCGCGCTATCGAACCGTAGCTTGTGAACCTAGCGACGAGGGTCAATTATCCAGCGTGCACCACGCCTGCTCAAGCCGTAGTCCATGCGGAGTACAGCATTGTACACAGCTGCCACCTCGGGTCTCGCAGGTTGTCAAGACGGGGGGAAGAATGTTCATTAACCCCGCATTTCTCGTCCTGCAGAGCATTTGCCTTCAATCTTGTCTAACCAAGCTTTTCGGGCCACTCAAGTGGAGTTCCCCTTTTTAGTTGACAGACGTTTTGAGTTCATGATCCCAGCATTATTGATAAATCATGCAAAACCTTAGGAGATCACATCCCCGAGATAAAGAGTGGTCTCCAATAATCCTTCATTCGTAATGAGCGAAGACTCTCTTCCCAATCTGGACTTGCGTGCAAAGCTCGTCCATAGGATCGGCTTGGGCCCCTGGGCTGGAATAGCGCGATTTATTTCTGGGTTATCAGCTAGATACATGACTTGCTTTGAATGTTTCTCTTGTGGGAATCTTCGAGGAGCCGATCATCGATCCGATCCATCCCCAGGGGCTTCGGCTCGGCTCACACACAGGCCATCGTTGTGCCGTTGAGCAGTCTTGGCTTCGAAACAGGGCTAGCCTTGAGATCTTTTGAAAAGGAATAAAGGAGTTCCAAAGCCGCAACATCGCAAACAATACTCGAGATGATTGTCTTCCCCCATTCAACACATACCTTGTAGTAACTGGTTCCCATCATCTGAATCATCGATCGAGTCGCCGGACTGCTTGCTGTCGCGGGCAGTGAAAGCTACTTGTTGGTCTGCAGGGTCGCGCTCGTTGAGGGACAGGGTACAGACGTCGACGTACCGAGAGGGAGCGGTGCATGTGCTGGGCTTTCGTGAATAGGCTGGGCGCATCTAGACGTCCTGCACATCAAGCATGCTTTCGAACCGAGGGGGGCTACATTGACGACCCATGCAGAGTCTGCAGTCGGTGCCTGTCTTGCCCGTCTTTGACGAAGAGTCGAGATATTGTTAATGCCTGCTGTTCAACCTGTGTGTAAGTAATGGGACCCGTTTCACCCACTAATGGTGCACCAAGTGTTCTTCCTACGGGCCGGCTAGGTGCAGGAACCCCCCTGGACCTGGAAGGCATCCCAGGAACGAATGATGCTAGAGGGGAAGCATTTAGATGACACGGGCACGAAGCAGCCGTATTTTGGATCGAGATGGCTAGGATTGTTCGCTGAGATGAGGGTGGTTGAGAGGAATAGGCGGGCCATGATGGTCGAAATGATTTTTGTGGTGGGAGAGGGAAAAGGAAAGGGAAAGAGCGCTCAGGGACGGGACTGAGATGAGAAAGTTAGAAGTGCGAAGTGAAAGGTGACCAGCCCAGGCACGACAGACACGACAGACAGGCACAACCTACACGACTCACTCCTACTCCTAATTCAACATCACAACCCGGGCACGCCTTTTCTCACTCGCGCTCTCACGGATGTTACCTTTATGAGCCAAGCAGATGGAAATGCCTTCGTCGCATGAGGCCTCTTTTTCTTTGGCCGTACACTGCCTGGTGCCCCCCTCCAGTTCGTCTTAACATATCAAAGGTGAGTTAAGATTCACTTATAAGCGTACCCGTGTGTGTACAGTTCATTCGATCCATCCCACTCCGATCACCCCCGCCTCTTCGTGGGATCATCGAGAACCCATCGCGCAGACTCGGCTCTCTCGTCTTCATACGATCGAGTCTGCACTGACGAACTATCTGATCAAACGGAGATCCCAGGGGCCCAGGGAGTCTACGTAGTGGGGCATCAAGCTTTTTGCACCCGCGACCATCCCTCTTTCAATCACTCTGCCCACAAACAATGGTCCCTGGAGGCGTATGGCACCCATTCCAAATCACCTCGACTTCATTGCATTTTAGACCGAGTGTTGTGATCATAGGGATCTATGTTCGCGCACTGGGGCGCCGGTTGTCTTCGACAAGGTTCTATCTATTCTATATCCTTCATCCACTGCTTCTGTCCTTTGGCTGTGTGCGCCGAAAAACATCGGCGCGCACAGCCAGGTCTCATCGCTAGGTGCAAACATCCTACAGCGAAGCCATATTCAACGATCTTGCAAGCTTCTCCACGATTTCGTATATTGGAAGCAATTCTAAGTGAGTTATGCGACCATTTCAACAACCGAAGTCACGTACACAAGATGCACTGTATGCGGACTTCACTCAGTCGAGCAATTGAAACAAATACAATCACTCGTATCCGGCCAACGAAGGCTTTGGTAGTGACCTGCTACCTCACGGCATACTAACGTGGACTTGAAAGGGGATTTGTCCCACTTTGACTGAGAACAGTGCTATCATTCGAACGAGATTCTTCGTCTTCGACCTCGGTTCCGAGACTGTAGATACTCCGTAGACGAAAACAAGATTCCATACTCGCAGACCCCGTCTGCCCGGCCTCGAACAAGGAACTTCATTGAACTTCACTGAACGTAGTCCTCTTTCCTTCCCATGGTCATCCCAGAGACTCGGAACATCCGCTGTTGGTTCAATGTCACCTTGGCCATTTTGGCCATAGAGAGTGTCGACCGTTTTTGAGCAAGCATCCGCGATTCCAACAATGTAGACGGGACTTCGGGTGAGGTAGAGAAGATGGATGCCACCTAAGAGCAACCATCTGCTTTGAGGACTATGCACCAACCTCGAAAGTAATAAGAAGAACACACTGACTGCTCAATGCCCGGCTCGAGGCCTACTCAGTGGTACGAGCAGGGCATGAGACATGACAACATACGTTCACGGTCGAAGAAGAACGCTGCCCGTCAACCTAGGTGACCATCGCCTATGGTTAGTGGAGCAAGCACCATCTTTAAAAGTCGCTTAGACGGAGATTATTGTCTTTGCAATACAGATACGGATGGGACATTTTGGGGATGCGCCATATAATCTTGAGTTTCGAGTCAATCAAAGTTTTCGAGTGCCGCTCAGAGCATGGTTGTCACGTCCAACTGACTATACAATTGAAAATATCGAGTATTTCTTACTTACCTCCACTAAGGCACTGGAGAGCACAATCAATCCAGAACCTAGCTAACTACTCAGGGGTCAATTGGTGTGATGTGTCCATGAAAGATCATTTGTTGAAAGTTACAGGTCCAGCATCTACTCGCATTTCACGGCCATGTGGTTACACAAAGTAACCAGTCGTGCCAGTCTGTCCTTCGCTCGGAAGTTTTCGTTAGCTTTGTGCAGTACCATTGGCACACCAACTCGCTAGCAGACCACACATCAAGAGCATCCTGGAATCCAAAGTCAAGTCTAATAGGTGCATATACCCATTTATAAGTACTACATCACAGGCGTCAGAACAAGAGTCAAAACTGATCGGCAAGAGTAAGGCCGAACATGTGGGCCAATCCAAGGCGGGTAATATCTCCCTGATTCCAATGCATGCGGGCAAGTGAAAAAGGATACCTATGGCATGCGACGCCGTGCACACTCACACCACAAAGTTACGAGTGCAGCGCTCGTACAATAACGTCGATCCCCATGCGAGGCGACAGTGCAGATCCGGGGTCGTCATGGGATGGATGCTCATGTGAGCCGTGGTCCGCAATGCATGATTGCCCATTCCTTCAAGGGTCTGATTCCCTCGGAGCATGGCCTTAAGCAAACTCCATCCCTTCAAGCTTGGACGACGAGTGGGAGATCACCAGTTCAGTTGAAGGAAGGCATAAACCCGGAAGATGCGGCGTTCTGGATGGCGGTAGCGCGACGGGAGGGTTGCACGGGAATGGAACGCTATGAGTAGTCACATATGGAAGAAGTTGGGTGTTATTAATTATTACTCCGTAGTTCCCAGCATCTAGTCTGTGTCGGAGACATCAGGGCATGCTGGCGTGAGTGGATGACCGGCAAAGTTGACCGACTGCCACAGGAATGGAATGGGTTGCGCAACGTTCTCGCACAGCATGGTAAGCGTCTGGATAAAAAGTGAGCAGCCACTTTCCCAAGCGTCTCGCGCTGAAGGGTGCATTGTGCGATGGTAGGAGGAGGAGGATGGAGAGGAGGAGAGACGATCCTTGCCCTGCTTGCATCATCCTCTGTTGTGTTGCCGAACCAACCGCCTGCCCTACCACAGTAACCAATGGAATATCCAATCACTATCCCAGACTGCATCCTCAATCCGTCGGTCTCAGCACACTTTGCGACCGTTCTATCCATGTAGATTACGAATTTTGCTTCGAAGGAAACAATCAACAGTTGCTCTCCTATTTAAAACATATCGGAGGTCCAGATATCATGACCCTTTTTCGCTTCCGAACTGGCACAACAAGAACACACAAGATCCTCCTAAACCAAAGAACACTACTCCGTACAAGATCCCAACGAACGCGAAAAACATCACACAGATTACAGAAGATAGAGTCAGAAGACTCACTGGCAGCATGTAAGTCTTAGACTACTTTTTATTTCCGTCGCTCATCATCGTCATGGTTGTTGTCATCACTTCCTTTTCTCCTTTGCATTGCTTCCAAAAGGACGGACGTTCTTGTATCTGGTCGGAATCGGACTGGTCTGGACTGGACAGCTCCGAATCTGTCCAAGAAAATGGAACCAAAGCAAAGCTATTTGTCGTCTTTGGGGATTAATGCTGTGGAGACTTTCCACCTTTTCCCTCTCTTCCGGAGTAGTGCTCGTCACATAGACATTCACAGTAATCATTTGGGAGACACGTGAATGACGTCGACAAGGGAGCTATGACCTATGACGACGTTGCTCTCCCGACGACCTCCGCCCGCAATACCAAACACTCCCACCACCCATTTCCCCCTCCCATCTTTCTTCTCACATCACACTACAAGTACACTTTACTGATTTAAATTTTAATATCAACCCCAGAACAAGCCACATCCTCTCCCAAACCTCTTCCGCTTAACTCCCTCCCCTGTCTGCCTTGCAGCTGCAGTAAATCCTACGAACACCTCTCCTCGTATTACACCTTGTCCTCGAACACGAGTTACTCCATTCCCCAGCTAGCATTGTTTGGGCGTGCTCCTCGTCTTCTTGCAGACCATACCATTCAGACACTGCTTCTATCTTCCTCCTACATCGTCTAAAATGGCATCCAAAGCATTGCAAGTCGGACTTCGCGTCTGGCAGGTACGTATACACTCCCGAGTCTTCCAGTGACATCCCATTAACAAGCTTTGCAGTTCATCTGCGCTCTCATCATTATGTCCCTCGTAGGAAACATGATCGCAACCGCTTTCTCCGGCAACCCCTCCTCTGTAAACTACGAGATGTTTGTTGCATCCTTCGGCATGGCCTCGCTACTCTATCTCCTACCCGTCGCCATCCTCGACAGCTACACTGTCCCCATGGTCGTCATCGCCCTCGACCTCCTAAACGTCATCTTCTGGTTTTGCGCTGCCGTCGCAATGGCTGCACTCCTACGTGTCCACAGCTGCAGCAACAACGTAAGTTCCTCCCTCAGGTCTTCTCAATCCCCAAAATCACAAGGCCCCCTAACTCACATCTGAAATCCAGGCATACACACTCAGGAACCACATCACAAACGGCGCCCACAACCGCCAGAAGCGCTGCCGCGAAGCCCAGGCCTCGACCGCTTTCCTCTGGTTCGGCTGGGCCGCCTTCGTTGCCACTCTCGTCATCTCCGTCATGTCCAACCGCGGCTCCGTCAACATGCGCGGTGGCATCCGCCGTGGCGGCCCCTCCATGAGCCAGGTCTAGGAGTCTGGCCCCGACCATCTGAAGGCTTCTGGAACCGAACGTGTGGCTTCGGGTAGTGGGTACAGTTTCGAAGAGTGAGAAGCGGTGAACACTCTCCGTATCTTCCTTGCCATCCCTACTCGAAGAGCACAGCTCCGTTTGGTCCAGTATAGTCGACGACCTCTTTTTGCGAAGGCGTCCGGTATCAAACGCTTAGCGGAAACAATTTCCTTTGGGGGGTTTTCTCTCCAATCATTGCTACAATATATGACTATGAATTTCTCAAAGTGTATAACGGCGGGAACGAACTTATGTTTTTCATCGCTCTTTTGCCTGGCCGCAAATCGATGCTGGAAAAATCAACGGTACAACAACAACAACCCAGCTGGAAACATGGGGGGAGACAGGAAAGGATGGGGTAATTTAACATCAACATCAAGAGAAGGGTCATGGTCATCGGTCTGGTTTGGTAGGGTTCGGGTTCGGTCTCCAACTCACTGGCGTTTTGAACAAGTTTCCGAATAGGCAATGGGCAGCATCGGAATGGTTTTAGTTTTAGGTTCCTTCTAGATGTTTACGATCACAACACGCACAGTAGTAATAATATCAATGTACCTTTTCCACTCAAATCTGAACAGACACTTTCTCTTTCCCACGGATGCAAACGTATCGTACGGGGCTGGTGGATGGCACTTGATCATGGTGATATAGTATAGTACACATTTTCTACCTCTCTATTCTCTTCATAAAAGTGATATCTGCAGACCAAAACTCCACGCTAAACATCAAGTCGCTACAAAACAAAAGACATCAACTCACCCCAACTACCATCCACCTCCCCTTCCCCCTCTCCCCCATCCAAATCCAAACCTCAAAATCATCACACACCTCACCACCCCTCCGCAAACCCCAACCGACTCAACCCCCTCCACCTAACCCCAACAACCCACCCAACCCTCCACCCCACCACATCCGCCATATACCCCAACACCTCCTCATGCCCGCCTTCCACCCCCCACTCCCTCACCACGACCCTCACCCTCTCAATCGCCCTCAAAACCCCATACTCCCCCGTCGCCGCGGCCACGAACTTCCCGACCCGATCCTGCGCGTCGGCCTTACTCGCCTCCTCGTGCTCGGTCCCGAGCGCTGCGTTGAGTGCGTGGAGAGCGCGCTCGGTGCCGCCTAGCGCGGCGACTTCGGGTAGGAAGTCGGCGTAGGCGGTGAAGAAGTGTATGAGGGAGCTGCAGACTGCGGTGAGGCATTGGAGTTCGCGGAGGGAGGAGGGGGTGGTGGTGAAGGGGGCGCGGAGGCCGGCGACGAGGGCGTGGATGCGGGTGTATGTGTCGTGCGGGAGCGTGAAGAGGGTGTAGTTTGGGATTTTCCAAAGGGGGGAGTGGGAGTAGTGGAGGCGGTAGAGCTCGGCGTAGCGGATTAGGTGCGGGAAGGTGGTGGCGAGGGTGAGGAGGGCGTCGGGGGTGAGGGTTGGGTGGTGCGTTTCGAGGTTGGGGAGGATGTTGGTGGTGTAGTCGGGTTGTTGGAGGGCGGACTCGAAGATGGGGAGGGAGGTGGTGGGGAGGGGGAGGAAGGGTTGGAGACACGGTTCGAGGAGGAGGTTTGGGTGGGAGGACGGGGGTTGCGTGGCGATGGGGACGGTTGGAGGGAGTTTGGATTCGATGTCGACGTCAGGTTTGGACGGTTCGACTGGCTTGGGTTGCTTTTTCTTCACGGCCTTGGGCTGCTTTTTTTCCACGGTCTTGGGAGGCGGCTTGTTTGGTTTCTCATCGTCGCCTGCTCCGACGAGATTATCGTCATCGTGAGGAACTGACTTCTGGGCCGGGACGCGTGGAGGTTTAGGTTTGACCTGGTTCTTGTTCAAGTGGAATCCACCCAGTGCTTTGTCCAGATCCTCGACCTTCTTGTTGCCAGGTTCAGGCACTGGTTCTGCGGTTGCTCCCCTCTCGGGGAACCTCTCAGGCTCTGATGCATTGGATGAATCCGAGGAAGGAAACCTCTTACGTTCGCTGGTTGCTGACTTGGAAGGGACCTTCGCTGCCGGTTGTGTTTCACGATGTTGCTGTTTTGGCTGAGTTGGCGCGGCCGGCTTTGAGGTAGCACCATTCTTTGGTGCCGAAGCTGCAGCCAGTCGGTTCGACCTTTTCCTGGCGGCTGGTTTTTTGACGGGATCAGGATCCTCATCATCAGATTCTTCTATGACGAAAGGGTTCACGACGGTAGTCTTTATAGCCGTTGTAGGCTCTTTCACTGATTCCGGAGAGTCCTCAGGTGTGGTGAGCTTTGCTTTCCAGGTGGCAGTGGTAGAGTTCTTGGACCTGCTCTTCTTCGGCAGAGGAATATCATCCGGCTCTGGCTCAGCCTGTTCTTTGACATCTGGTGGGGAGTTCGGCGTAGTCTCGTTTGATTCAATGACTTGCACAGGCTTTGTGGTCGGCTTCGACTTGGGTGATGGCTCTTTCTCGGAAGCTTTGGGTTCTATGCTCTTAACAGGATCCGCTGGTTCCAAGCCCAGCCCTGGAAGAATCGATGATATTGGCTTAGAAGACTTAACGGGCGTGGGAATACGTGCGCTAGATTTTGGAGGCGTCTTCTTCGATTTTGCTTCGTTATCCGGTGGAGTGGAGGGAAAGAAAGAATTCCCCGGCTTCGTCTTGACAGGTTCAGGTTGTGTCTTGGTCCTTATGGGAGTGGGTGACGCTGCAAAGGGACTGGCAACTCGACCTGCGGCGGCGAAATCGACCGACGGCGAGGATACAGGGGGCAACTTGGGCGAACTCAGTGTGGATGGTAACTCAAGTCCCAAGTTGCCAAACATGCCAAAGATGCCCTTGGGTTTTGGGGATTCTCTCTCAGCCACCGTCTTCTTCTGGTCTTGCTTGCTTGCCAACTGAGGGCAGAACCTATACTCGGGCATCAGATCCGGTTTAGACGGAGCTTGTGATGCCTTCTTCGCCACAGGTTCCTTTGGGGGCTCATCGGCCAAGGAAACTGGTACACTGAAGTCCATAGCATCGGCTGACCAATCCTTAGCCGAGAACGTCGACGACGATTTAGTAGTCGATGACACTATATCTACAGCATTGGATCCATTGTTCTGATTATCCTGGTCAGTTGCAGGATCCACAATCTCCATGGACGTTGGGAGCTCTTCCTGCCCTAGAGTCGAAGGTTTGGAAGTGTATACAAATTTCGCAGGGCGGAAGGGGGAGTCTTGCGTAGCAGCAGGCTGTGGTACATGCTCGTTCGGTCCAGGTCCAGATCCATCGGTCTGAGGATCTACGATATCCATGGACGTCGGGGACTGCTCCTGTACTGGAGTTGTTGTCGTCTCTTCGGTGTCCATGGCCGCTGGGAACTGCTCCGGTACTGGAGTTGCTGGCACCTGCACTGGAGTCGTTGTTGTCTCTTCAGTGTCCATGAGATCGAATTTCGTGGACTCCGAGGGCTGGGTTCGCGGAGGCGCTCGCGGCGGCGAGGGTGAAGGCAAACGTTCTCTAGTGTCCATGGGAACTGAAGAACCCGACGTGCTTAACGCAGAGTCGTCATTGAAGAGAGAATCATCGTCTGAGTCTTTGGCATCTTGCTTTGGGACTGGCTGAGTTGAGGCTGTGTTCTGGACTGGTTGAGTTGAGAATGTACTCTGAACTGGCTGGATTGAGAATGTGCTCTGGGCAGGCTGAATCGAGAATGTACTCTGGACTGGCTGAGACGGCAGTGCGCTTTGAACTGGCTGAGGAGGAGGCGCGCTCTGAATCGACTGAGTTGAGGGTACGACCTGAGTCGGCTTACTTGTAGCATCTGTTTCCGTCTTTGCAGGAGGAGGAGCTGTACGTGCGGCAGCAGCAGAAGGTGCCGCCACCGATGTCGCAGCCACTGTAGACGCAGGTGACACCTCCAGGAGTGGGCTAGGCAGACCAGTCGCAGAGGTCGAAGTCGTCGTAGACGCTGGCGTAGAACCCACTCCTTTCCTCCTCATAGGTTTGATAGCTCTATTCGGCACCTTGACCGTGAGCGCCGGTTGGACCTCCGCCGGCGGTGGGTACTGGTGTGGAGAGAATTTGTGCAGGATCGTGACCCAATTCAACTTTTGGTTCTTCCAATTGACGCACGTGCTTGTCAGGGTTTGAAAGAAATCCTCGACCTTCGCCTCGTAGTTGGCGTCGTCCCTCTCGCTGGCATCTTTGTAGAAGGTGGATTCAGTATACTCGGAGAGGGCGAGAATCGTTTTGTCCGAGATGGTATACGGCACGTCAATATCTTCATCGGCTTTGGTATATTCGTTAAGCATCTTGAAGTTGTCATTCAAGCGGACGAAGACCCGTTTACGGGCTTCGGATGAGGAAATACCGGGAGGGTATTTCGGGGTGCGACGTAAACTTTTGGGGATCGAAGATTCCTGCCTGCTGTCTACAGGAGCGTGCCAATCTGGCGTGTCGTTGATTGCGGCTTCTAATAAGTTGCCGAAATCGTCAGGACTATCAGGACTGACAAGACCGTCAGAACCGGCATAACCGTCAGAACCGGCGTAACCGTCAGAACGGTCAGAGTCTTCACGACCGGCAGAACCGGCAGAACCGGCAGAAACGTGGGAACTGGCAGGAGAGCGTGGAGCGTTAGAATCAGTGGCAGAGACGCTGTTTTCTGGATTCGTGGGGAAGAATTGTGGCATTTCATAATGAGCGTATGCCGTCCACTCCCTCAATCCCTTAATATTCTTTGTCCAATCGTTCATATCATTGATCTTTTCTTGAATCTTCTGTTGGTAATCGCTCTTCCCGTGTTGGTTGATAACTGCCGAATCGATCAATTCGGCGATAGCTCTCCGTTGACCGTTATCCAGCTTCTTATATTCCGCAGGCGGCCAATTCTGATCAGAAAGTTTTTCCGTCAGCGACTTCAGCATAAGCTCTATTTGGCGTATATTGTCCGCACGCGTCACTTCGGTAAGCTTTGGAGCGTTGGGTTTGAAGTTTAAGAAGTTCAACCACGGCGTCCTGTCCGGGAAGGCCAAAAACGCTTCCAACATCGCCTCGTCACTCGTCACACGTCTGTCGAGCTCCTCGAATGTGAAAGAACGCTGATAATGGTCCCTCAAACGCGCCTTGACACTGAGATCCATTTCTTGGTCCTCAAACGAATGGCCGCCCTGATCTATCGTTTTGTGGTTGTTGCGTTTGTACAGCATCACCACTGCATTACGATAACCTTTCCACCTCTCGTTGTTCCTTGAACCGATAATCCCAAGAACGATGTCTTGCCCTCTGAAACCCTGCCTGAGGTACTTTTTCCATTCTTCGGTACCTTTCTCATCGATCAACCACTTCTTCGCGTCTGCGGTGAATTGGGCCATTCCATCGTGGCCAATTTGCTCGTACAGCTGTTCAGCAATCTTTGTCTTCTTTGTGTCTTTGAAAATGTAGAAATGATCGATGCCTTCCTTCCCCGCGGCCAATTTTGGGTTGAAGTCGTCGATGACTTGGACGATGGTGGCTAAGTCAGTGGAAGTCTGCACGCTGGGATTAGGTGCGCCATCTTCTTCATCGGAGTCCGAGGTATCGTAGTCTCTGCCTTTTACAAGTTCATCTGGATAATGTCTGTACATGGTGACTAGGTTAGGACTGAGACGGAATTATGGGTTGTGACGTCTCAGTGTACCAATAGGACGAGGTTGTGAGTCCCAAGAAAGTAGTTGTGGTAGCGGTCAGGTTGGGTTCGTATAGGAAATTGATGGGAGCTCAATTCGATAATGACGCGAGACTAAAGCCTTAGATTTAGTGAAAGAGAAAAATAGTGATGGTCGTTGGGGCGGTATGTTTACTGTTGCGTCGCACCTGGTGCTGCGCGGAGGTGATAGGCTTGGCAAGAGTAGTAAAGCTGTCAAAATGGGCGAGCAGCCTGACGGTATCGAAAATCGGTATACTAAATCGAGCTTCCAATCAGATATAGAACGTAAGTAAGGTCGAAAGGGATCTGATGGGACTGTCTTTTTTGTTATATCTTGTTGCGTTGTTTCACTTGATTGTGTTGTTTGAGTGAACAAAGGTGGAATTCACGACAGACAGATGTGTTTGCCGACGTTGTTCATTGATGGACAATAAAGTTGTTGATGCCTAAATTGCAATCACCATAGCTTCCAATCAGATCGACGGTACTGTGATGTATCAGTGGGGGGCATTCAACAAAGCTTCAGGTATAAACAATGAATATCTGGCATGAGGGTAGTGAACAATAGCACGTGGACTATGGCGCCAACTGGTGAAGCAATATGTGAGCAAGGACGTGAAAATCGTGGGGCTCTGAACCTGATGTCCGGTGTGTTCTCTAGTACTCTTTCCGACTATGGGGTCGCGAGCGATTATGCAACCATCGTTTCACACCCTGTTATTGCATTGTGGTTTGGCATGTCCAGTTACTGAGCATCGTAGTCAGCCAGGGTAACATAGATAGAAGTTTGTGGACTTGGCTTGGGCAATGTTTGTATGCTTAAGTGATCCTGGAATATTCCTTCCTGTGCCGAAAGTGGTATCCAGTGTTGTGGTCGATAGAACGGTGGCAAAGACAAACATTTCAGAGATGCGCAATTCGATCCACGTCGACTAGAATGACACCAGGAGGCTAGGGTATAGGGTTGTGAATTCAAAATTTGACGAGATGTTTTGTTTCTTCGTCTATCGAATATCGTCACCTGGGCGAAGAGTCCGGTGAACCTGACAAGACAATAAAAGCCCAGCCACCCAGTGAAGCAGGAGGGGTATCTGTAGAACTGGAAAACAAATAAACACGACGACTGAGTCCCGCCAATGGAAATGAGAAGATACTAAGCTAAGCTGTAGAGCTCAACAAGTGTATCCAATAATCGCAGCGCTGACAGTAGACGTAATTAGAACGGGAAAAGGAGAATCCATGCGTGTAAATCCCTCTATATATAAGCGTGCATCTCCGTGAATGGTAATTTTTGTCCCATGTCTTCGATTGCACGTCCAGTCGTTGATCTCAGTAATTAAGGTTTGGTAATTGGTTACTCCTGAGCGTTTTGGTACGAGCGGCCACTGCCGTAGCCATCGTTCCATCCGGCGATTCGAGTCTGTAATCTGGACATCATCGTAAGAACGGATCCAATTTTCAGAATGTAACAAAGCCTACTGTTCGTTATCCTGCTGGATTTCAGGGTACTCCGGAATGACCTCGTAGTCTCCTTCCGCGGGAAGGTAGAGCGCGCTAGCTGCCATACCGAGCGAGGTGAGGACTAGAAGGCTCCACGAAGCGGTGCAAAGAGTCCAAGAAAGATCGAGGTACCAGCCCTCAAAGAAGCGCTCGTCGTTATCGAAGAGGTATGCCTGCAGCATGATTAGCGGAGATCGGTGATTGTTGTATATGGTTGCCTCGAGGTTGATGCCTGTCTTCAACTCAACCCGAGATGATGATTGTATTGCACGTACCACGATGGCCATACCCGCGCATTGAATGATGCCTCCCAAGACGAGCAATGTAGACGCGATCTTCCAGCCTGCGGTCCTCCGCTGCACACCACCAGCTATTATGACCACGAAGGAAACGAGAGTTGCGAGCTCGACGACGACAGCGAAAGAGATGAGGAAGCCGACGGTTCTCCACATGTGGCAGAAGTTGCCTTTGCAGTCGCGTGGTTTCGGGTATGATGTGCAAGTGCCTGTCACAGTTGAGCATCGGCTATGCAATCCGATGGAGAATTGGCGCTTGTCGTTCTGGTGTACTGTTAGTATGCTGCGATTTTGGGGATGCGCAGAGAGCGGCATTGGGATTCTCTCTTGGAATGCCTACAGGACTGTAAGATACCCAGCGGGGTATCGCGATGCTTGCAATGGTCATTATCGTGCCTGGAAGGGTCAGTTCATGCTTTCTGCCGTCCATGACGTTGGTGCTATAATCCATGATGGGGCTTACAGGCAATGGCAAAGACCAGGCCAATGCCGTAGACAGTTCTTCGCGTCATGTTTGTGGATAGAAATGGACCTCAAGACCTAGAAAGATGCGATTTCCAAGGCGAATAGTTGGAAAAGAAGAGGAATGGATGAGGGGGTGAGGAAGAAGTAACGAAACACTGCTGATGGAGTTGTGATCTGGGTGGGTGTCAGATGGTTGCAAGGTAGCTTGTTAGGTTGAGGTATGGGACGTACAGTGCAATGCAAGTACTGTACGGCAAACTTGGCCGGGGGTGGTGGAGGGCGAATAGCAAGTCTGGATCGGGGGCCTTGGTGGGTGAATTGAGTTGGCGCGGGAGGAGGATCAAGGCGTAGGCAGGGCTACGATAATGATATAAAGATGGATGGGAGGAAGGTGGAGTCCAGCGAGGCTTTAACAAGTACAGAGATTTTCAAGCTGCTGGACTTGGTGGTGTTAGTGATTGTTTGAGTCTGATTGATCTCACGATGGTGGAGCCAGGCAGACAGAAAACAAGACGAGACGTGAGACCTCAAGAGAGACGAGAGACAAGACGAGACGAGATGAGATGGACGGGGATCCACTATGACGAACTGCTCCATGCATGGACCGCTGCATATTCCAACCCACTAGTCTTGTCTAGGATTAGCTTCCATCCCAAGTCGGTCTTCACCGCTAATCAACCAACCAACACCCATCTTCATCCAGACAACCAACACTTCAACTCAAGATACTACTCGCAAGATACTAGATACTACTGCGTATGGTAACAGTACGAGTATGTACTCCGTACATCCGTACAATTGGTATAGTAGAGGAATGATCAAGTTCTTACGGAGTACACTGCTACAAACATCCCTCCAACAACCAAGTCCATCAAAGTCTCACTCGTAGCACGGAGTACAGCATATCCACATCCATCCATCGCATATGTGATTCCCCTCATGATCGCGATCCATCTATACTAGTGCTAACCGTCTAACCACATCCAAGTCCATCCAAGGCCAACGTATCGACATTTTCGTACATTCTCCAGTCTGCTTTGCGGTCAACAGCAATTAGATTCCCATGTATGTCTGGCCGGGCCTTCTTTCACATATACATGGTAGGGGACTCCTTGGCATTTATCCCGCGTCTTACTGCGTACGGGCTTACAGCTCATAAATGACAGCCCTCTCGCCCATCGTATTCTCCATTCCTAGCTGCCCGCTATGGGTAGTTTACCATCCCACTTGCTGTTGTTGTTTCTTTTTTCTTACGAGTACTTGAAGGCCCTTTTCACATGCAGACGAGCTACTTGACTTGCTCTAGCGCCTACCTCCGATCAGATCTACCTTAGATAGTTCTCTCTACACGCCTCATTTCTAAGTACCTCGACTACATTCGCAGTAGTAAATCATATATACCGCGCGCACATACATACGAAAACCAGAATATTTCACCGAAGAAGCAGCACCACCTATCCATGCATACACCGTACACCGCACACCGATCTGGACTGTACAACAAAGGTCCTCCCCTCCTCCTCCTCCTCCTCCTCCTCCTCCTTCCCCCACCAAGACGGGGACTCCCTATCTACGATCGTCCATGTGACCCTCCCTCCACCCTTTTCTTTTTGCATCTCGCATCCCTTCCAAGTTTGTTATCAGACAAATCCCTCCCTCCCCTTGAGCCTCTCCTCTCACACTAACTACCTGCCCTACTCGACGGCACATCTTTTGCCGATCGCTCACATCCCATGCGTGCAAGACCTCGCACCTCGTGCGCCTCAAGGCTGCTTCTTTTTATCGTACTCCGTACTTCTTCGTCTGCTCCCTCTCCCTCTCTCTATGTGAATATAAAAATATCCCTCATCGCTGCATTTCCTTCAAAGCACATAAAACACACCCTCCCCCATAGTTACCCCCCGATGTGGAGTCCCCACCCCGTCTTCGAATCCCACCTATCGCAATTCCCACCGAGGCGCCAACGCCCGCCCGGGGTGTGAGCATGAGCATGGACCGTTTTGTTTTTTTATTTTTTGTTGAAGGCGCGGGGACGCGGGGTTTGCATGTAGTTGTGCAGTTTATGCAGGTATGCAGGTATGCAGCAAGCAGGAGGAGGAAGGTTGCCAGCCACGCGAGTAAGGGATCGGGAGGGAGTGTGCAGGGGTGGCGATTGGTGAGAGATAGATTCGCAAGACACCCACATACATTTGCAGTGCGCGATGGAAATCAGGGAAGAGGGTAGATTGGAGGGATGGGAGGACATAGGTAGGAGCGGGGCTGGGGGTGTAATTTGATATTATAGGCGGTGCGGGTGCAGTGGGGAAGTTGTAGATGGGTAGGTAGGTGGCTCGGGAGACCGAACCGGGACGTTGCTTGTATTGTATGTATGTACGTCTCGATGCCGAACCGAGATGTATGTCTATGTGATATTACAGAATATGATACAGGTCGCTAAACGTGCAAGTCATGGATGTCAAAGGGCGAAAAACTTAGAATAGGGCATCTGCCGACTTCTGCACTGCCGGCTTCTGGAGGAACTCGAAACATAGCAGCGCTGCAGCGACGCTGACGTTCAGGCTGTCAACGCCAATTTCATCGACCTCGCGGGTGCTCCGTATGCCGACTTTGTAGTGTGCGGCTTGGAGAAGAATGTCCCGTAAGCCGCTTCCTTCTCCGCCCATCATGAGGATGGTTGGGTGGGTAGCCAAAGGGGAGAAACCGGCCTCCACTGGCCCTTTGCCGCGACGTATGATACTGACCTTGCTGGGTGTGGCAGTGGTATTTTCTCCTGTAGAGGGTGATTTTGAAGCGTAGTATGGAACGGCATCACTTGCGTAGATGTGCCATCCGTTCCCGGCGCTTCTGTTGATGAATTGTGCTGGTGCCGCAACGGTGAATATTGGCACTGCTTCTGCAGCACCTGCGGATGCCTTGAGAGTGATTTGGCTCCACGGGGCACTTTGCCGCGTCGGTGTGACGATGGCGTCTACACCTAGGAAGTATGCTGAGCGGGCAATGGCACCGAGATTTCCTTCGTCCAACTATTTCCTGTCAGACATGTTCTCTATATGCCATTCTTCTAACACTTACCACGCCATCCAAGTACAAGACCAAGGGATGTCTCCAACCTGACGACTTGTAGGTATATTCTGTTCGTTTTCCATTAATAGCAGCATCTTCTCTGCTCTGGGAGTCTAGAACGACACGAAAGTTGTTGTTGGCCATGGACGTAGTTGCTAGTTCTTTGATAGGAGGATTGGGTAATGGTGATGCCTCTAATATGAATCCCTTCTTGGTGTTAATTGAAGTCAAGCAAACTCAAGAAGCCAATTCTTTCCTTACATTATGAGGCCTCCCATTGCTGGCTTTCGACATAGCTCCAGTATACTCGTCCTCGACTTTGTGGATCTTGAGGTCTGCCACCCTAGCCGCGGCAAGAAGTCTGTCTACCCCATCGTTATTCAAACCTTGAGAATGTATGTATAGATTGTAGAGTTGTCGATGATTAGCTTTCACAGCAGCGAAAACTGACGAATATCCATATATAAATTGCGAAGCGGCAGTGGTATAAGGTAGCGATTCGGGTATGGGACGACGACTGATAGGACGAGCGCCCTTGCCGTGCTCAGAAGATCGACCGAAGGACCGCCGGTTGTTCCGGCTATCGTGGAAGTATGATTCGCGACGGGAGGATGTTCGGTCTTGCTGGTTGTCTTGGTCTCGAGCAGACAGGTCGCGACGGACGGGGGCATGCTCTTGCCGGTCTCTTCGGAATCGCAATCCACGAGGAGAAGACGACTGATCGTATTGACTGCCCCGAGGAGAGTCACCACTCCAGCTTGCTCTCCTTGAATCTCTGCGGCGCTCTAATGAATTGTTTTGATTGGTTGGACTATCTCGAGGTTGTCTCCTTGAATCTTTTCGGTGCTCCGATTGACGAATTCCGCGTTCAATCACAGCTTGGAATGATTTCTGGCGATGAGAAATCAATGGTTTATGTGTTGTATAACATCTGAGGGATGGAATCGCCGGACGGCAGAATTGTAGCATCGTGCTACACTGTATAGTTTTGTTGGATTCGTAGGTCTGTATAAATTCTAAGAAAAGTAGCTAAGATATCATTTCCGAAATTCCGATACAATAAATTTAAGAGCTCGGACCTCTGCGCCAAGACCCTGTCGCGGGAGTCCGTCTTTGACGCGTCGAATTGACGGCGACGTGATCCCCGCATTTCATGTCGAGTGCGGTGTTATTGCTGGGGGCAGTTGTCACGTTTCGGTAGGCATGCGAACTTTTTGAGACCCGCAAAGTGCTGACGATTTGTAACGTAGATAGATCACATTCACGAGAAAGTACCTCAACAAATGGTCACGATACATACGAATACCTAGACTTGTGACGGTCTGCCCAAGGTCGAAACGCCGCCGACGATTCGAACACATTGATTTTCGACTTCGTATACGCGCGTGGGCACAATGAGTAGTGACGACGAGCTGGACATCGCATCTTTCCAGCGAAATGGCACACGCAAAAGATCTCCCCCGGCGCGAAAGAGTGCCTCAGTATCCCCCGGCATGTTCTTTTCGGATGAAAGCTCAGTAACGGAGGAAGATACAAAAAACGAGAAAAAAAAGGATTCAATAGATAGGCCTAGAAAGCTTGTGGCGGTGAAGGTCACACCGGTCCGAAACCGCGAAGAGTATACCTACTATGAGCCAGAGGAAGAGGTCCACAGTATTCTTAGAGAGTACAAGCGCAAAGGAGTGCTGATGTACGAGGTGAAGCTCTTGGATGGAAAACACCACAAGGTGAGTTTGATCCTGGATATAGAAAGATTTGTGTGCGGAGGAGCAAGTGAAGGCGTCCCGAACTGTAGCGCACTTGCCGTTACTACTTATACCGCTCTTGCCCAACTTCGACGATCTTATCACCACCTCTCTCACAGAGTATATTTAACCACTATCAGGTTACCTTTGACGAGCTTATATCCACCCAAGGAGGGCTTCTGGCCCTTGAAGCATTAGCTGAACGTAAATCGAGCGGCGACTCCTCCAACAACGACGATATGCGGCTCCGACAGAAGACGCAGTCAAGAGTGGGGTCATTTGTCGACATAACGACACTTGACCTATCGGAATCTGACTCTAGTTCATATGGAGTTCGACAGTCCAATCGACGAGCTTCCAAGACCAGAGCGGCCAGGTCCAGCACGAAGCAAAAACAGCTAACCGATTTCTTCGACGATAGCTCTTCCGAGGAGAGCTCCAAAAAGCGCCGGCGAAAGCGAAAACAACCACAAGCGCCCACGCGTCGTTCAGATCGAGGCCCTCCACGACGAAAGTATGAGGAAGTCGAGGAAACAGGTTCAGATGAATCCTCAAACACACTTTCGGATTCTGAGAGTGTGGACATTCTTCGGTCAGACATCTATGGAGGAGCTCGAAAGCGAAAGCGTGGCTCTGGAGCACGCTCCACACACAAGGAGCTTCGCACGGGGACTCGTCAGTCCGAACGATCTACACGCGCCCAGAACAACATGCGCGAAGCTGGAATGGGTGACATCTATCGGTCTGACTCTGAACCAAAACAAGCCGCCCCAAAGACCATTAGTGTTCGGGAAGTGTTCGAGACTCTTCCACGCAGCAACCTATTCCGGTCAAGGCACGTTGAAGGATGCGAAGTCTGCTCTGAGGGGCCTGGTGTGGCACCATTGATTTACTGCCAGGGCTGTAGTCTGTCCTACCATAAGAATTGCATCGGCAACCGAGCGACACGAGACCATCTGGTGACGAAGATTGATGATGATAATTATGTCCTCCAATGCAAGCGCTGCATCAATTTCTACCAGAAGAAGGATCCCATCGCCCCAGATCTTTCCATGTGTCAAGATTGCAAGCGAAAGGGAGTCGCTTGCAGACCTTTCCGAGCGCGCAAGACAACACAACAAGAGCTCAAAGAACGAGAAGAGAATGGTGGTTACGATCCAATCATTGACGTTAACCCGGAACTGCTCAATAATGCTGCAAACGTTCTCTTTCGGTGCACGAAGTGCTCACGAGCCTACCACTATCACCACCTCCCGCCTATCTCAGCCTACTCAATGGATGTGGCTTGCGATGACGAAGAAAAAGCGGATGAAAGGTTTCAGGAATACTCAAGAAAATGGCTCTGCAAGGAGTGTGATGACACTGCTGGCCAAAAGGTATCTGCCATCATTGCGTGGCGCCCTACGGATGTGGAAGCCTATCGACCTGGAGTATCCTGTGGTATGCTGAGCGAGAATGACAAGTCCTATCTCATCAAATGGGATGGTCAATCATATTTCCGAGCCTCGTGGCATTCTGGCGCCTGGACTTGGGGTAGCACCGCAAGTGCCATGCGCAAGGCCTTCTACAAACGTGAGCAAGGGCCAAAGATGAGAACAGAAGATGCTATTCCCGAAGAGTACCTACGCATTGATATCGTCCTGGATGTCAAGTATACCAGCTATGTTGAGGTTCGAAATCAGGAGATTGATAAGGCTCGCATCAAGGAGGTCGATAAAGCTCTAATCAAATATAAGGGCTTGGGATACGAAGATACCGTCTGGGAGAAAGTGCCAACCCCGGAGGATGGCGACAGATGGGTCGACTTCGTTACTGCATACAATGATTGGGTTGCTGGTCGCTATATCAAATACCCGAAGCAAGGTCCGCTCAAAGCACGCATCGACAAAGCCCGTGAAACACCATTTTCCAAGCTTGAAAAGGAGAAGCAGCCTGAAAATGTAGTCGGAGGCGAATTGATGAAATATCAGATTGATGGTCTGAATTGGATCTACTATCAGTGGTATTCCCAGAAGAATGGCATCCTTGCAGATGAGATGGGCTTGGGCAAAACGATCCAAGTGATTTCGTTCATGGCTGCTCTAATTCATGAACACAATTGCTTCCCATTCTTGATCGTGGTGCCGAATTCGACTGTGCCGAATTGGCGCCGTGAGATAAAGCAGTGGGTCCCTTCATTGCGCGTCGTAGCTTATTTTGGATCATCCACAGCACGGGAGATGGCATACAAATACGAGCTTTATCCGCATGGCACGAAGGAGTTGCGTGCTCACGTCGTAGTAACCTCATATGAGGCTGCTTCTGATGACAGCTCAAGAAAAATTCTGCGAGGAATCAATTGGGCAGGCCTTATCGTGGATGAAGGACAGCGACTGAAAAATGATAAAAGTCAGCTCTACGGAGCGTTGACTAGCGCAAAAGCACCATTTCGACTTCTATTAACAGGCACACCGCTGCAAAACAACGCCCGAGAACTCTTCAATTTGCTTCAATTCCTTGACGAGACCATCAATGCCGCAGAGCTTGAGGAGAAGTACTCAGAAATGACGTCGGAGAATATCCGTGAACTCCACGATCAGATACGGCCGTTCATCCTGAGACGTACCAAGGTCCAGGTTCTTACGTTCCTGCCTCCTCTAGGACAGGTCATTGTACCGCTCTCGATGAGTCACTTACAGAAAGAATTATACAAGTCCATCCTGGCCAAGAACCCAGAGCTTTTGAAAACTCTCTTTACTACTGCAAAGAGTGTCAAAGCTCAGGAACGCGCCAATCTGAACAACCTCCTTATGCAATTGCGCAAATGTCTTTGCCATCCCTTCGTCTATAGCCGGGAGATTGAGGAGCGAACCGACATTGCAGCCGTTTCACACCGCAATCTCGTGGAAGCCTCCGCCAAACTACAATTTCTGGAGTTGCTCCTCCCGAAATTGAAGGAGCGTGGCCATCGTGTCCTTATTTTCAGTCAGTTCCTGGATATGCTAGACATAATGGAAGACTTCCTCGACGGTATGCAGATGGCATATCAGCGTTTGGACGGTTCGTTGGGCTCTTTGGAAAAGCAGAAGCGTATAGATCAGTTCAATGCGCCCGACTCTCCGCTCTTCGCCTTCTTGCTGTCTACGCGCGCGGGCGGAGTAGGTATCAACCTAGCTACAGCAGACACCGTCCTTATCCTCGACCCTGATTTCAACCCCCATCAAGATATTCAAGCCATTGCCAGGGCACACAGGATTGGACAGAAAAATAAGGTTCTATGCTTCCAACTAATGTCCCGAGCCAGTGCTGAAGAGAAGATCGTACAAATAGGCCGGAAAAAGATGGCGCTTGACCATGCCATTGTGGAGCAGCTTGACGCCGAAGATATCGAGGTTCAAGATGTGGAGTCCATCCTGAAGCACGGAGCCGCAGAGTTGTTTGGAGACAGACACGATCACGACATCCGCTATGATGAAGCTTCAATTGACAAACTGCTCGACCGGAGTCAGATCGAGAACACGAAAACAAGTGCCGATAATTCTGCAGAGTCTCAGTTTAGCTTTGCCCGTGTATGGGCTAACAACGAGGGCGCCTTGGAGGATTCTATTGATATCGCAGAAGAGGAAGTCGCACCTGATCCGGGAGTATGGGACAAGATTCTCAAGGAACGTCAAGCAGCTGCAGCTGCGGAGGCACTCTTACGTGCGGATGCTCTGGGGAAGGGAAAGCGAGCCCGCATGGTAAGTCAAAACGATCACTCTGTTTTCCTTCAGGACATGCTAACAGGTATACAGACGGTGAACTACAAGTCCGAGAACGACGCCGTCCCTGACGCACTCGATTCATCCAATGAGAACGACGAGCCAAAGAAGAAGAGCAGCAAGAGGAAGGCTAAGAAGCCTAGAGACTCCGGAAGTGATACAGATTATCAGGATTATTCCGAGGAGGAAAGCGAAGATGAGGCCTTGAACCAAGCAGGTCTTGATACAGAAGATACCGGTATCGCCAAAGCGCAGCCCGGTAACAAGCCAAGTATGACCTCAATGACAGCTACTTTCTCAGCCGCTCCTCCGAAGGCTCCTCATGGACCGACTTCCATTGCCGCCAACCCTCAGCAGATCAAACCCAATACTCCCATGCAACGGCAAGGCATACCATCCCAAAAGGCGAAGGCCCACAATCCTGCTGTCAAGCCCTTCGTTCGTGCCCAGCTACCACTCCGCGCCCCACTCGACCCGACATATGATGCTTATCGTAATCAATTATGCTTTGCTTGCCAGCATCAGCACCCCCAAGGCGCGTGTCCTCTGAAGATCGCGGGCGCCGAGCATTGCGGCCTCTGTGGCCTCGCTCATTTCGGGCAGGGCCGCACTTGCCCGCATATCAGATCCGAGACGCAAGTTCGCGACATGCTCGAAGCGCTCAAGAACTCGCCGGAGAACAAGAATCTTGTTGACGCAGCTGTCAGATACCTCCGTGGCGTCAAAGGCACGTTGGTCCAAGGGAAGAAAAAGGAAAGGGAGAAGGTAGCTGCCCGAGGCCAACAGGGGGCTCCTACCAACATCAACAGCAATAATCCACTAAAGCCACCACCTGTATTTCAAAGCAACGGACCGCCTGCCTTTCAGACCGGACAATTCCACGCGAACCCAGGAATCCAGTTTCACCCCGATCCTCGACAGTTCCTTTATGACCCTTCCAGACAGAACACTGGACCCCCTCCCGCTGCTCCTAGCCATGTAGGGAGTTATACTCAGGGACAGAGGATCCAGCTGACCCATCCTCAACCCAGCGACTCGTTTAACGAGACGGACGTTGAAAATGCTTTGCTTGGTTTCCTGGGGACTTGAGTGGACTGCATTCCCTCTTCCACACCCGCAAAGGTCGATTGACGTCAGTCTTGAGACTAAATCGAGAGCTTTTAGAAGTATTACAATATCCCAGCTTGCGAATTTCCTTTTTCATGCATTCTATCATACCCCAGTTCATTATTAACAGGCATTCTTTGGCGTTTAACCCAAAAAAGGCCTCCAGGGTGGTAGGCCAATGGAGGCGCCTTGATCATTTAACTCATCTGCGAAGCCCCGTGCCATATGAAGTGATGGACGGGATCTTATCTCATCATGGGCTCTTATATTTCAGGTATGCCCTCTTCTGGAGATGATTGGGGATGATCGGTGATCCAATAGGTATCACATCATCACATATATGGATCTACGACAATATAAAGGTATCATCGTATGTGCTGCTCCTTGTTAGACTCAGTGACTGCGGGACTGTGAATTACCAGATACTAGATTTATTTCATACTTCTCTACTTGTTCAAAGCTAGGGACGTTGTAGACAAACGGCCGTGAAAAAACATCCGTGACAAAACATCCGTGAAAAGACAACCTTGAAAAAGATTCCAACACCAAAATGCCCCAAACAGCCGCCAGATATCCATCCAAATTTGACAATCAACAGCTAGTGTGACCCTCTATGCTTCGATCTCTAAACCAAGGTCGCTTCATCGTCACCGTCAGACTCCGCTTCCTCGTGATATCCATCATCATATTCGTCCAGAGCCGCCTCCAATCCCGCAGTCCACATCTCATCCTCCAGCATCGCAGCAGCACCCAAAACCCTGCCACTGTGATTATTCCTCAACTCATCCTTCGCCAGCAACGCCCTCTCCAACACGCCCACATCCTGGTACTCCCTCTGTAATCCCAACGACCACAAGCTCTCCTGCACCAACCCATTCCTCTGACAAAACGCCAACCAACGCCTCCAATGCGGATCCATCTTCATTACCTTTGGATCACCAATTACAATCAACCCCTCCTTCGCCCTCGTCAACGCAACATTCATCTGCCTCCTCTGCCCCACGACCCCAAGCCCACGCTGGACATCCAAGTCCACGAACTTCTCCTTCGTCCTCGTGACACAGAGAATCACAACCCGACTCTCGAGGCCCTGGAATGCCTCCAACGGCCCGATATTGACGTCCCACATGCCGGAGCGGTTCCAGTACCGCGTCGTGCGCACCACCGCACGCAGCCTCTTCACCTGCGCCGCGAACGGGCTCATGATCACGATGTCGCGCTCCGCGACGCCCGAGTTCATGACGAGGTGCAACGCGACGTCCCGCGCGACCTTCGCCTCCGACATGTTGTACCAGCCGCCGCCGTCGCGCTCGATGTCGTCGGGTCCGCTGTTGGGGACGAAGAGAACGGGCCAGCCGCGGCCTTTCCACAGCGGGGAGTGCTGGAGTGGGGTCGTGGGGACGGGCGCTTCGGGGATCAGCGTGTCGTTGTAGAATTCGCACGACGGGAAGGTGAGGATCGCCGGGTGGGAGCGGTAGTTGCGGGTGAGGTTTGCGAAGGGTGGGTATAGCATTGGTAGCATGCGGGCGGTCATGACGAGGGGTCTGTTGGTGGGTCGGGCTCGAGAGCGAGACAGTGGGTGGTCGGAGTAGGCTGTGCGTTCTGCGAGGCGCGCGAAGAGTGAGCGGGAGTATTCTGGGTGCAGGGAGGCTGTTCGAGGGCCGAGTTGGTGCTGGTCGCCTGCCATGATGAAGCAGGGTTGGGCGACGTTATCTCCCATTGGCCATGCCGATGGTGGGCATACTATGCTGAGAGCTGCGAGGGTGTCGAGTTCGGTTGCTTGGGCGGCTTCGTCCATCAGGAGCGCTCCCCAGTGGAGAGTTTCGGGACGATGGTGTCCTTCTGAATGGAATGCGGAGTGCATGTTGGTTTCAATATGATACAGGTCGTTGTTGGTCACGCGTGCATCTGCCAGTATTGATGCGTCGCGGGTGGAAGTAACGACAACATTGTACTTCATGAGTTGAGCAAACGGAGGAATGTAGAACATTCCTCTCTCCATATGACAGTGACTGAGGATCTCAGCAGGAACCTCATTATCAGCTCGCCAGGGACCGTTCAGTCTGAGCAATTGTTGCGGAGTGAGATACTTCTTCAGTCGAAGAGCCAATGTATCAGCTGCAGGCTCCGAGGGGGCCACGACAAGAACGTGAGCGATGTCTGTCGTATGCACTAATTGCATTGTGGTCTCAACAATGGTTTTCGTCTTGCCCGTTCCCGGGGGTCCTGATATGATGAAGGGCATCACTCCGTAGTTCTGCTTGGAAACCGAATTGACGCTTTGTAGCTGTTCGTAATTGATAAGTCGATCGAACATTCCCTGGAACGGTAATTTGCGTAACTCTGTCTGGACTTGACCGTCCGATTCGCGGGGGAAAAGCATACGGCGAATCCAGTCATTGCATGGTGGCTTGGTGTCGCCAACGGACTCTTCCACTGCTCCGTTTGTTCCTGAAGCACCATTGAGAGAGGCGTTATGAGACGATTGGTTCGAACTGGTCTGTTGCGTAGATGATGCTGCCTCACGGTCCGGGTTTGACAGTGCCTTTTCTAGTTCTTGAGATATGAAGGCAAGTGCATTCCACTGATTAGCTAGCAGTCTCTCCTTCAATGGAATCAGGATGTTGCACGTCAATGACACCAAGGCATGGTCGCATTGAAGAAACACAGTCTCATCCGCTCTCTTGATGCTGAATACGCTTGCGTTGAATGCGGTCCGGTTCCATGATACGTAGGCACTGCCATGATCCTGTCGGCTTTCTGACGGCATAGAAACACGGATCAGATTTCCATAAGTGTCGGTGAACAGCTGACGGATTTGTATAGTATCCCCGATTTCAATATGTGGTGAGTCGTCCCTTAGTCCGGGGATCGTGACTGAGAAGAGATTGTGGGTCGAAGGCGTGGTTACTGGAATGAGGTGCGCTTGATAGAGTCCTTGCGCTTGGTTCTCCGATTGCCGCGCGCTCCATTCTATATTGCGGAGAACAAGGAAATGCTTCAGATATGTCTCGGGTGCCAACTCAGTGAGATCTTCGGGCACATGAGGATTGGCATGCTCGGCCGGTATATCTGCACGCTCTGGGACGAAATGGCTTCCCGCAAACGTTGCAGTGTAGACCGCATAATCGATGTAATGTTTTGTATGCGATGTCAACACATCAATGGGAGTGTCTCGACTTACGTCTAATAGCTCCGAAGGTATGAATGGTGTAGCGTAGACGTCGTACATCTGCCGAAGGCTTTCTCTCTCGGATGCGGATGCAGCATGACCATTGCGATTGTCAGTATTGTCAAGATGAGTTGCCGGCTGTCCATTGGAGGGAGCATCGCTGGAAGGAGGTTGCGACATTTCAATGATGGACAGGGTGTGACTTTTACACGGTACAGGTCGGATAAGATGATTGTTTGATTGATCAATACGATAAGGCTGGCGCGATGGTTGTAAGCACCGTTCTACCGTCGTGAGTGAAGCAATGTGTAAAACATAAGAGCAATCGTAAGTGTATGTCTCCAAAGACACCAATAGTCAAGGATCTGGACGATGGATATGATATATTCAAGAGGCTGGAAGAAGAGAATAAAAAGCAATGCACGGCAAACCGAAGCCTAGTTTGCTCACGTGTGTGGGAGCAGTAATCCAGGTAGAGGGTTTTGTGTGTACACTCTGCGAAAGCGAAAACCGGTCAGCATCGAATTTGGTATGGATGCCAGCCCCAAGATCATATATATACTGTGTATGCGAGAACCGAAAATGTCGTGCGCCCAGTACCCCAGCTATCAGCTATGCGTTGTCGTGTCACGCTGTTGTTTGTGGTGGAGTAATGATTTGTATTCTTTGTGTTGCACAGCATCGACAGTCGTACAATTTTTCCCAAATAACTCTTAAATATGATTGGATGTGGCTGTAAAGAATGAAATTTGAATTTGAATTGGTTTGGTAGAAGTTGATATTGATGGTGAGGCTGAACTGTTGTTGGGGAGAAGTGATGATTAATGACTTTGGCCTTGTCGATGGAGGAGCAAACCGGCGCTTAGCTCGCCTCAGCCACTCATCACATCCCTCAGTTCCTCACCGGTCAGCTCTGACCGTTTACTCACCCATGTTGACAGGACGAGGACGGGAGAGCATCGTTCACTTCCTGCCCACGGATTTGCTGGTGCAACCTAATCCGCGGTTCTCGTTCTAAGATACATCCAAGTAACTGCCAAGTCCATTCACTCAAGCGCGAGGGTATATATGCGAACTGGTCAGAGGTATCCCAACACTGACTTTTAAATACGGACTGCTTTGGTTTTCGAACAAGTTTGTCCTAAGTTCGTATGCTAAAATCATTTTGTATAAAACTCTAGGTGAATTCAGTCGCCATGTTGCTCCCACAGGGGATCGCATTGCACTGCTCAGCATAATCATCTCCCAGAGCATACATATAAACCAGAAATGCCCAAACAGCTGAACTCCAATTCTCAGAACTGGCAATTTTTTGAAATATTTACCTCTGCAATGGAGATGGATCTATCCAGAAGACCTTTCCAGTAGATAGGATAAGGCGGCCAGTCCTACGACCGTAAGAGAAGTGTTACGCTGAAGTCTCTCCTCTTTTGGGACTATCATGCCTCCCTCGAACGCCACAATAAGCGATTTTCAGGTTCTTACGGAAGTACCGTAATGATTAGAGAAGTAAAGATCCAGAAAACGCATTTCAAGGGCCCTTTGGGGGAATTCTGCTACCTCCTGTCGTTGCTTGGGGTGGCTTCCAGACCTTCTCTACACATAGAGGCTGCTCATGTTCTTCTACTGCTACTGCTAATGCTACTGCTACTGCCTACTCAGGATAATTGAAAAAGAAGGAGGAGCAATATCCTGAAGTGATACGCGATCTCTCATATATTGTTTGGCCAGGTTCCGGCCCTATTCCCGTTCTCACATCCTTCCCTGTAAAGCAACATCGTCAAAGATTTATGCTCGTGACACATTCAAGTGTTTCATCATCTGTCCCTGCAATCTTCTTGGGCCTTTACTATCATAAGATATGGGGTAGTGTGCAAATGTTTCAAGCAATCGGTTTGGCCCGAATTTTTTCTACATTGAATGTATAACTACGTGTACATTGAATGATTCAAAGGACTTCAAGCAGTCCAATACTTCTGGTCGTGGAGTTGTTTGGCACCATCTGTCTAGCCCAGGTAGTTAGTCCGAGTGATTGATACCACGTGATGTGTACATTCACGCCAAGCCGTTCGCATATTCAGGGTACGTCCCGAGCTTCAAGCAGAAGTAATAGATCGTCATTGCTGAGTACAGAGAAAACTAGATGTGACTGGAATCAAGCAATAATCCAATGGCTTCCCTGGATCAGAGCTCTTGATTGTCTGCCAGGACGCGCCCCGTGCAGAATGCCAGGTCGTAGGGGAGCGAACTCGATGTATTCTGTATTCTGTATTCTACGAACGCCATTCCAGTACCGCACACTTTGATTTTGGAACTTGGGCAGTTGTGAGGGCCACAAAACCCAACGAGCTCACAAGACCATTGTTTGTCGAAACTGCATGCAAATACATTGAAGGGCAACCAACTTGATGTGCTGCTTGATTGTCACTACCCTGATGGTCTGTATTCAATGTTAAGATGCTGTATGCTACCTCACGATTGGCGGAGTGCACCGTTTGGTATCTGCACTCGAAGCTGCGACATCATAAGCAAATCACAAGCCAGTGACGAATGTTTCACATCCTTCTAAATGTGACCCTGCTTTGTATCATTGAAACACTTTAGATGAGTGAGAGTGGTGTAATTATCATAGAGTGTGACTGTCCCATAGATGCGTCAAATCAACGCAAGCAGACTATTGGTCAATGACAGACTGAACAGAGGCTAGGCAGCGTCCAAGTGAAGTCAAATTTCCTATTGTCGTTCTTTGGCCCACCTGACTTTAGATTTGGGTGGGAGGAAATTTCACATTCTCACTACCATCCCTCCGAAGCCAACGCTCAGGGCACCTTTCTGCAAGCAAAAGCTCTGTAATTTGCTCTCTCACCCTACCTATATAGACGCTCATCCTCTTCTCACCTCCCACCAGACATCCGGCCCACCTCAAGCTCAAGCTCACAACCCATCTTTGAGCACTCTTTGCCTTTGCGAGCCACGCATTCATAACCTCTACTTTTCTTTACTTTCAATTTCACCTCAACTCAATCTACATCTCAAATTGAACAACAAGATGACTATTGAAGTTCCCGCTTCTAGGCAGAGAGCTTCATCTGCCCCCGCCGATAATCGTCGCTCTTCTGCCCAGGGAGTCATGGCTATAAGCAAGATCCTGGTGCTCGTTGACGATGCACCAATTTCTCCCAAGTCCATCCACGGGGTGGGTGAGGTTGTTGAGGCTCCTGTCGCCAGTCCCGCCGTCAGTGATTCTCGTGAGTCCTCTCCGCTCACTGATCCTGATGCCACCATGGTGGAGGGCACTTCAGCCCACACAGATCTGGACAAGGTGGAGGACACCTCTCCCGAGACAGATATGGACAAGGCAGAGGAAAATGGTTTCATCCCTCTCGAGGACCGCGAATTCATCTGCTGCAACGACGACTTCTCCATCTGCCAGACTGGTCAAGTGACCTTGGACGTGGCTCGCAAGACCATCTCCCACCACTTCGGTCGTAACAAGACTTGCACTAAGATGATTGGCATCTGGCCCCTACTCTGCCGCAAGCACTATCAGCGTGCAACGTACAAGCAGGACTTGTGGCAGCTCCGCAAGATCGAGTTGATCATCCGCCAGTTCTTCAAGATCGACGAGATCTTGCCCAGAATCACTTACAAGATCTGCCTCAAGAAGTCGGAGGACGAACGTCTGAGCCAGTATGCCCGCTTGATTGATCAGGGCAACACGCACGACCAGGCCTCGGCTTCAGTCCAGGTAAATCCAAGAGTCAAGTCGTTCCAAGCTCCCATCAACGTTCTTCGCGAGATTGCGGACTACCTTGGCCCCAACCAGGACCAAGCAACCTGCGTTCGCCTCATGAAGCTTATTTTGGATATGGTCGAAAAGAAGGAGACTGCCCAGGTTCCTCAGGTCGAATTCCTCATGGAGCATGAGGAGCTCGAGAAGAAGAATGGCACTGCCACCTCCACCCCCACCAGCAAGACCACCTCAAAGAAGGGAACTCGCAAGGGAAAGGCAGCAGGAAAGGCCACGAAGGGGTGCGGCAGCCGCATCTCTACCAAAGGCGCCGTGCAGAAGCCAGTCAAGGCTTAGAGGCGTCCAATCTCTTCTCCTTCGCACTGTTGGTATGTATAAATTCTGATCAAACTCCTTCTCCACCGTCTGCCAAACGGGTTTCCTTGCACTTCCAAACCCGCCGTCCTGCCAGACGGTTGTTGCCCCAAACTACAATTCATGCCTTTCATTACTGCAAACTTAACCATCTCTAACTAGGTCGACCAACCATCCCACTGACCCGCATGGCCGACGAACTCGTACTCCGCGCAAACGAAATCCACCGCCGCCCTCTCTCCTTCACCGCGATCCAACTCCATTGAATCCAGGTTGTATCTACTTGTTTCTATCTTGTAGAACTACCTACCTCCACCTTTCTCGAACCCTCATCGAACCTCTGGCGAACAGCTTTGAAATGTTGGGAATACTCTTTTCCTGGCACTGTTCGCTCCTTTTCTTTCCTTCCTCTCTGTTTCCTTTTTGTCACACTGTATTTTGATACCCACTCTTTTTTTTTATTATACTTAACGCATCAAACGAAGAGATACCCCCACACATGGTTTTCAATGGAAAGAACGGATGGTGGTCTGGATCGGCGTCAAACGGGAACGGTGGGGCGGGAGGCAACTGTCATGTTTGGTGTTTGGTGTATGGGGCGGGCGGTTTGGTTTTTCACCATCTCTTCTCTTATCACCTGGGTAATAAGTGGTTTGCTAGAAGTGTCTTGTATGATATAAACAATGGGATATCTTTGTAGAAATCGGGTGTGTGGTTTGGGGGTTGACTTTTGAGGATGTGATTTCTGATGGAGTGAAAATATGATCTTGAAGACAGTGAGACACATGCACTGATGCTGATATTGAGTGATGGATTTGACCTCACTGCTTTCCTTGTCTTTTGAATTCACTATTCATACCCCACACTCATCAATATACCAAGGATGCCGATGTGAGTCCCAAGATGCAAGCTCATACAGCGGCTCTTCTCTTCCCTCCCACCACAGATCGCCCGCACCGGCCGACCAAGCAACTGACCTCAAGCTCCATCCACACACACATACCTCTTTATTCACCCGCCCAGATCGAACGAGCCCAGCCCCGAGCACCTCACAACGAATCACCCTCGCCTTGAACTCCAATCACAACCGCACGTACACCACGAGTCCCATCCACCATCACCATACCCATACATCCATATCTACGTTCCACCCACCTCTCCAGCGAAACCATCCCACATAACCAACCACTAGACAGTGATCATCCCCATACTCAACTAATTCCCCACCTCACCCATTCATCCGACAAACCAGATATCTAGATTCCCGCCTCATACACCAACCTGACGAAAGTCCTCAACCCCACCATAAATCACTGCAATTATGCCCAACATCCTTATATCATCCATATATCGTCAACATCACCACACGCATATCCGAACCCTCCATCCAACAACCCCCCCTTCCCGTAGGAGAAGCACGCCTTGGCCACCGAGGAGATGTCAAGTAGTATATTATCATTTTTCATTTCCAATTACTCCTACCTATCTATCATAAACTCCATCACTCATTCACTCATTCACTCACCACCTGGCCTACTCACGAAAAAAAAGAACTACGAACTCTGTACTCTGCCCCCAGTACCGTACCGTATCGTAAAACCATCGTGTCGAAGCATCGTGGCATCGTGTGCAAAAAGTGCCCCTGTGATCCGTGATCCGTGATTCGTTTTTTGCAAGTACCCATCTCCAGTGAATCATCCAGTTGCCCTGTCGAAAAAAAAAAACCAAAACGCCGCCAGCCAGCCGTCTATCGTGAGAAAGGGGAAAGGTGAGGGATGAGGGAGGGAGCGGGAAGAGAAGGGAACCATAGGGGATGTCGAGGAGAAAGGTTGCCGAAGTCTCCAAAGCCTCATAGCAGAACCAAAGCCAGGATCGACAAAAAGAAGCAGAAATCTCATTTGACCCATACGTATCAGCCTCACGTACGTACTTCGAGCGTCCTTTGCCCGCCCCAAACCTTACAAAAAGGCCAGAGCAAGAGCGAAAAGGGGGGTAGGTATTCTCAACCACGCTGCTGCTCACCAAACAACCTCTCCGCGACATCCACCTCCTCCTCCGTGCTGGATGTTCGGGGGGATGGGGACGGGGGCGGCAGCATCTCCACCGCATCCCTAAACTGCTCCATCATCGACTCGACTCTCTCCCTATGCGCGCGGTCAGCGTCAGCGTCGTCGTCGTTGGGGGGTTCCGGCGCCTCGTGGTACGGCGTGCCAGCCCCGCTCCTGTCGTCGTCCTCGAAGTCGAGATCGTACGCCGCGTTCGAGCTCGGGTCGCCCATGGCCGTGTTGATGGGGGCTTCCAGCGCCTCGAGGATGTCGACCGGGTCGTAGAGGTCGAGCGCGTCGAGTGGCGTGCGGGAGTTGGAGGACGGGAAGTCCCGCGCGCGCGACTCCTCCAGCAGCTCGATGCGCGAGCGGGAGGTGGCCGCGAGTTCGCGGATTGCGGCTAGGATGAGGGCTTCGATGGAGGTGGCATCTGGGACTGGGGCAGGGGCTGGAGCCGGAGCTGGGGGAGCTGGGGCTGGAGCTGGGGCGGCTGCGGTTGCGGTCGCAACGTGGTACTGGTGATTGTGACTATAAAGGTGAATCATGGGGTCATCTCTCGTGGGAGCCTGGATGACGGGTTCCGGGCTGGGGGTGTCGCGCCGGTATACGTACTGCGTGTGCGCCATGTTTGCGGTCGCTGTTGCGCTTGCGCTTGCGGCGGCGTGGTAGAAGCTCTCGCCGTAGTTGCTGGCGAACCTGGGGCCTCCGACGTAGCCCAGCTGCGCGGGCGTGTATCCGGGCGGAGGCAGCATCCCCCAGCTCATGGTGTTGGCGCCGCCGGTGCCAGACCCGCCGTTCATGATGCTGGCGAGGACTTCGGAGTCGCGCTCGCGCTCCGTCATGATGGGTGCACCGAGACGGGCGCGGTCCATGGGGCAGGTGTTGGCGTTGCTGAGTCCAGAGGTGATCCACTTGATGATGCAGGAGTTGCCGAAGACGTGCTCCTGGCAGCCGCGGACGTTGGCGATGCGAATGGGCATGTGGGATGGGGAGGTCAGGGAGTAGGGCTCGTGGCAGATTGAGCAGCCTTCTGCGAACTCGGCGGTGCTGGCGAAGCCTGGGTTGGTGAGGAGTACGGGCATCAGGTGGTTGGTTGTCCATGATAGGAGGGCCTGGGCACTGTCAGGAGCGACTTTTCCTGGACGCTGGACCCGCTCGTGGCTGACATGATGGATTTGAGGACGAGAAGGGACGGGTCCTGGTGGAGTCACTGGAGGAGAGGTCGGTGGAGAGGTTGGTTGCTGACGAGAACGCGCATCGCTGCGAAGAAAGGCGAGAGAGCGAACGAGAGAGTCAACGAAGCGGCGCACTCTGGATTGAGTGATTCTGTCTGCTTGCTGCTGGCTTTGCTGCTGCTGTAGCAGCGCTTGTTGTCGACGCTCTGCAATGCCAGTGAGCTGCGGTGCTTCGTTGGTAGGAGGCATGGCGCTTGACGTCTCGTAAATTGCTGCGTGGGACACAAAAGAGGTTATTGGTGTAAGAGCAGAAGTTTGTAGAGTTGGTGTTGGGGTTGTGGGCGTGACCATGGTGGTGAGTTTAGTTGTTCGGTTAGAGGTGAAAGTTTTACCTTCACTGCGGTTCGATCGCAAGTGGGTAGAGTGAAGGAAAAGTCTGCCCAAGCTTTTCGGCCAGGAATGAGAGTAAAGGTAGCGTGAGATAAATTCAACTGATGTGATAAGAGGCTTAGGCTCCTGCACAGTTGCACGAGCACCTTTGTTTGCAGACAAACTACGAGGCGCATAGCTTGATAACAATCTCTTCTACCCACAAACAGTGCTGCAGTCAAAGGGAACAGGGAGAGAACGCATGCCGTAGACTACAGCAGGGGAATAAAGACGTTGTTATCCTTGTTATAAAGAACACTATGTACAAAGAAAGAAGATGCGCACCAGTTGGCGCATATCATGTTGCAGCCCACACAAACCTTCACGCAGACTTCAAGTATTCGACGACCGAGAAGGCGGTAGCGTTATGCACGGGGAACGTAGGGTGAAGATTGTTGAGCCAGAAGTATTCGTTGACGGCATAGTCGCAGCTTGGATCTTTTGTGTACCAAGTTGGCGCACCACTGACGCAAATATAAATGTTAGTGATGTAAATCTTTACAAGCGAAAGGGGGGGAAATAGTCGGGAGAAAGGTGAGAGGCCTTACTTTTGATATGCCTTGCAGTAACCGGTCACATTCTTCAAGCCTTCGGTCTGCTCGAATGCGTTGACATCTTCGATGATATCAGAATACACTTTATGCGTGTCGTGTACAAACGTCTTGACGCCCGCATGCTTCAAGGCCAATCCACCCGCCAGCTTCTTGACCCTCTCGTTCCAATCTAGGATGACCTTGCCTTCGCCCTCGACGGCATCAGGGCCGTTTTCCAACGTCAATGGAGCGAGGTTGACCGGGGGGACAGTCAAAAACAGGAAGTTCCTCGCGCCGGTGTCGTAGATCTTCTCGACCAGGCTATCATACTCTAGGAAGATGAGATCGTACAAAGTGGCATTATTCAGCCACCAAGAATTGCCGACGTCGTTGATGCCAATCCAGAATGCGAAGAGCGAGTCTGACGCTTCCCATGGTACAGAAGATGGGTTGGCACCGTACTTGGGGAGGTAGAGCTTCTCGACTTGGTCCTTCAAGGAGAGAACAGTGGGAGCGTAAGGGGTGACGAGAGCAGAGTCGACGGTCGCGCCACCGTAGGCAACGTTGTAGGTCAGGAGGGTAGAAGCGTTATATTGTTGCGTCAAGAATCCGACCCAGTTGGGGCCATTGGCAGAGGTCCAGCCGGGGTATGGCGGATTTCCCAAGGGGTTACCCGGGGAGGGCTGGGTTCCATTTACATCGAATCCAGTCTGAGTATAGGAGTCACCACTGGATAGAGATAGGGAATCAGACATGACCTGGCCTAAAATGGGAACTTGAGATGGAACTGGAGGTAGGAGACTCACAAGACAAATAGATTCTTCACATTCTTCCAGCCAGACCACGACGAGGTATTGCTGAACGGGGCAGCAAGCGCAGTGGCTGCTAAGGGGACCGAGAGGGCGATTGATTGCTTCATGATGAGTATGGAGTAAACGAAAAGTGCCAGACAACAAGAAACGAAAGCAACACAGCGGAACATGGACAGTGGAGAAGACATTGTGATTAAATAGATAATTATGGGATGTCGTTGTCCCCCAACGTGATATCCGGGATTGCGGGAGGAGTGGACGATAGACGACGGTTGAACCAGGTAGATTAGATTGAAATTGATTGACCTGCCTGACCTACTATGTGTAGTATGTGCATCTGCCAAGGGGGTTCCGATGGCAGCGCTATAAAGAAACGTCGCGAAAAGCTTCTAGAACGAAAGTGGAAGTTTTTCCATGGCATGAGGAAGTGTCTGCCCTGTATGATCGACGTGGGTTGCGGGGATGAGCACGAAATCTGTGGTGGCTTGCATGGTTTGCATGGTGAAATGATCCCGTTCCGTGTCAGGATAGGGATCGCGTAGATTTCTCTATAGTGACGACGATGCGAGACGGAAGAAAATTGGACGATGCCACTTGTTAGTTAGTGATGATCTTAGGTCATTTCTTTTTTTTTTTCTTTCATCTTGAGCATAAAAGAGGAGGCTAGATGGGGTTGTATACAATCTTTATGCATGATGGATGATGGATGGAGGTTGATGTCAGAACGTCAGATGGCCATTCACTCCAGTTCCCAAGTTTGCTTTCCTTTCCCTGGTCAACCCGTCTTGGCAACGGCACCTGACTGACCACTGTACCAGCATAACGTACAGAGGGTTGGCACGTCAGGCTGGCCCCATGCTAGTATTTTATGCCTACAATAGTGTCTTAGCGAGGTTCATCGCAAGCAGTTAAGATTGTTTACTGGCTACAGTACATTCTTAAGTAGACACTTTAGGTAGGTATAGAAGATACATGAAGTTAGCAGGTGGCCAGCCCGACGTGCCAACCCTCTGTAACTCAATGGCAGACTACGAGGTAGGAACTAGAGTAGGAGGTAGTAGATGGTAGTAGGTATCTAGGAACGTCAATATTTGGGGGAATGCTGGTCTACTTGGTCATTTTTCTTGAACCTGTTTTGCTAGGATCAGGTACGGTGTACACGTACCAGGTAGGTAAGTACTCGTACTACGAGGTAGATGTTAGGCTCTTACTGTCTTAACGTCTTGACGCCGGTGGAGATCGGGCACGGGAGCTAGATGGGAGCCGACGGGCGAATAATTGATGGTGAAATGGACAGAAACATGTGATATGTCAAGGTAGGTATCTACTGTGTAAGTAATCATCAGATAGATATCGGCCTCGGTGGTCTATGAACCCATTCTCAAAAGTTGGTTCGGAATGCTCGGAACAGCGTCCTCGTGGCTTTTGTATGTACCTGAGCGCACTTCGGGTTGTCACATCGGATGCCCGAAAAGGCGAATTACGGAATGATTAATTCTTTCTCTTTCTCCCCTGGCAATTGCGAGGCATTACTATTGCTTGGAGGAGAGAAGCACCGGCTGGCGAATGGACACAGGTGGAAGAGAAGGGAAGTGGAAACATTACCCGTCACCTGTCAACACGAGACAAGAGCACACCAATTGTGGAACGGACCGATCACCTAATCCTTTGGAAGGCCACAACAGAGAATAATAATCATAATCATCATCCATCATCATCATCATAACCATAACCATAAACATGACCAGAAGAAGAATGGGTTCTTTCGTGCTGTGCCTGTGTTGGATGGATGCATGCCCTGTCTCATCTTGTCTTGCCTGGTCGTGTCTCGAGAAGGATCCGCTCACTTCAATAGGCAACAATAATCATAATCATAGTCACAATCATCAACATAACTACCTATAAACATAACGAATGTTATCTTTCTCTTCCGCCTTCACACGGGGTCGTGTCTGTCTGACGATATCCGGACGAACAAGAGGTCGAGCTCTACCGCATCCGTCAATCTCCCGAGCACCCGTTCCTGTCGTACCTATCGTACCTCGCCGTATAACTTCGCACCAAATCGCATCCCATCGCATTCTTGAATCGAATCGAATCGAATCGGCCGAACATCCGCCTACCAGAGAACTTGTTTATTGCTTTTGTATTGCTTTTAATGCCTTTATAGTTGGTCTTGTCCTGTCCACTTCTCCCCACTTGACTACACTCCATCAGCCTATCTGCCCGCCCACCTGCCATCATCGTCGTCAATTGTGGATGTACGCCCAGATAATCCCCTCAGTCTATTTGTCTTGGTATGCTAGATAAACCTATTCTATCCTACACACGGTTGGTGCAAAGGGAAGAGAAAAAAGAAACAAACAACTCCGACAAGTGGTTGACGTGGTCGTGAAACAAAACGTGGGGCCTTTGCCTTGCTTGGGACACAGGACACGGCATTCCGGTCAGGCCAACAACCTTTTGGCTTTTGGCAGAGACAAGACAAGAACCCAAGCAATTATCCATCATTATTACCTTACCTACTTGATACGTACGAGAGTATTACCTCAATTCGCCCAATAGTACTCTCAGCCTCCATCCATATACATACACATCCATACACCTACACGCATATTCCCTACGCATATTCCCTACGCATACGCCCTTACACACAACCATATAATTCCCTACGCATCCTCGCACAAGCGGTCCATCTGTAGTCGCTCCCGATCTGCAGGCACCACCCAAACCTGTGACGTCCGCGCCCACCCTCTCTCTCCCCCTCCTACGAGTAAGACGGTCTAGCAGGAAACCCGACGCGCTCCGAATCGATCTCGCCGGGTGGCAATAACACCTCAGGGAATTCCCATCGACATCCGTCGTCGCCGCCGCCGCCATAATGGCGGGAATGGAGCAGCTCGAGGTCCACAGCAAGGCAGGCTTCCCCGCGACCCTCCCACCTCCATAACCACCTCCCGCTGATCCAAACAAACAGTCCTACCTTGTCCGCTGGGTGAACGTGCCTGCTGGGCACACCATATCCTGGAGCGTCCAGCCTCACAAGAAATCCATCAACTTTGGCATCTTCAAGCACCCCGGTGCCTCCTCCTCCTCCGCCGCCACACCCAATGTCCAATCCCAACTCTTTGAAGGAGGTCCCGCCACACCATCCCTCGAGGTCCCCAACACACGTAGCCGCGGCTTGTCGACCTCGCGCAACGATCGAACCGTCGTCTTCGAGAAACTGTCAGCAATTGGGCTGAAACAGGTACAATGGACAGGGAAATGCGAGGCGGAGAAGGTGTCCTTGGGCACGTACGATGTACCGGACGGCGGGGGTGGTATGTACGGGTTGGTCTTTGACAACACCTTCTCCAAGACGGTTTCGAAGACGGTCACATTCGTGCTCATGACATATCCCACCAATGCCCCGCCAAAGACAGGACACCACATGCACTACGCGCAGACAATGGCTGGCGCGAGCTCCACGAGCTTAGGCAAAGGAAGTCCTTCCATTGGACCCATTGCAGATTCGTCGGAATCCTTACCTAGAGATCTACTGGGAGCAAAGGCAGCAATCGCCGAACGACCAAAATCGTCCCATGGAACCCTCGATCCTGCCCCTTCGTCCAACTCCTCCTTTCTCACGGGAGTGTTACAGAAGAAGAGGCGAAAGAGAAATCAAGGTTTCGCGAGGCGATTCTTCTCTCTGGATTTCACGTCATCGACACTATCCTACTATCGCAACGACCATTCATCAGCGCTACGGGGAGCGATCCCGCTTTCTCTAGCAGCCGTGGGAGCAAATGAAAAGACAAGAGAGATATCGGTCGATTCGGGAGCGGAGGTATGGCATTTGAGGGCGAACAACGCAAAGGATTTCACCATGTGGAAAGATGCACTCGAACGCGCCTCTCGTTCCGCAGGAATCGCGTCTCCTACTCTACAAACGAAAGATCTCTCCTTGGGTCGGTTACCACAGGTCTTGAACGAGGCAGAAGAACGAGAATGGGCACGTGTGGAATCGCTGGTGGGAAGGATCGCCGGCACGAGAGATGCCGTTCGAAGGCTTGCGCAAGACACAGATCCAAAGTACTCTTCAGGTACGGTAGGCCAATCTACGACCGGCCTGGGCATAAGCAAGTTACACGACGCGTTCTCTCCCAGTCCCTCGGAGTCGGAAAACAACGAATACTTCCCAGATGATAGGAGCTCCGACAAGAAGCCATCGTCATTTTGGAAGCGCAAAGCAAGCAGCTCGGGCAGCCAGAGTCCATCTGGCCTGTTCAGAAGAAGCGTCTCCGCACAAGTGGCGGTTGGTTCCCCGTCACACGCACCTCCCGTTCCTCCTATTCCCTCGAACCTAGCAACAGTGCCCGCGAATGGTACCCTCGCTGTACCTAAACGAAATGACCGATCTGCCGCGCACGAACCTCAGGAAGAGGGCATGCATGACCACTGCATGTCATTGCTCCGCGATCTGGATAGCGTTGTCACGGACTTCACCATTCTGATAGCAGAGAGTCGCCTGAGACGAACGCCGGCACCTATGTCAGCTGTCTCACGACGCAGTATGGAGTCGGATGGTTCCGACGAGTTCTTTGATGCTTACGACGGTGGCGTGGGCAAGTCTCAGATTCTCACGATAAGACGTGATAGCGAAGACGACGAGCACGAACCCGAACACGCTCATGATGATGTCTCAGATGGAGAGTCAGAGTCCTCGAGCGAGGCAGGGGGCGCTGGCACTTTCGACCGCGAACGTTTCTCTATGGACGTTAGACCCTCGATCTACCCGACGAAGCCAAAGTCTCTCACTCCTCTACCTCTCCAGCCTGTGAACCGCCGCAAGACAGTCGCCCCTCCGAAAGGCCAACCTCCCTCGCTCATTGCTTTCCTTCGCAAGAATGTCGGCAAGGATCTCTCTACCATTGCCATGCCCGTGACAGCCAACGAACCTACATCTGCCCTCCAACGACTTGCAGAACAGCTTGAATACACCGAACTCCTCGACCAAGCCGCGAACGTCAGCGCCGAAACAGGCGAGCGACTTGTCTACATCGCCGCATTCGCGATCTCCGCCTTCAGCAACGCCCGCGTCAAGGAGCGAGCCATCCGCAAACCCTTCAACCCCATGCTCGGCGAGACATTCGAGCTAGTCCGCGAAGACAAGGGCTTCCGCTTCATCGCCGAGAAGGTAGTCCACCGCCCCGTGCGCATGGCCTGCCAGGCCGAATCCCAGCACTGGACCTTCATTCAATCCCCCACGCCCGTCCAGAAATTCTGGGGCAAGAGCGCCGAACTCAACACGGACGGCCGCGTCCGCGTCTTCTTCCACGCCTCAGGCGAGCACTACTCCTGGACGATCGCGACCTCCTTCCTCCGCAACGTCATCGCGGGCGAGAAGTACATCGAACCCGTCGGCACCATGACCATCATGTGTGAAAACACGGGCGCCAAAGCCGTCTGCACCTTCAAAGCAGGCGGCATGTTCGCGGGACGCAGCGAAGACGTCTCCGTGCAAGTCTTCGACGAGACGGGCTCCATCCTCCCCATGGGCCTCGTCGGCAAATGGACCACATCCCTCGACCTCACATCCAACGGCCAACCCGCGGGGAAAACCGTCTGGACCGCGGGATCCCTCGTCGACAAGCCAGCCCAGCATTTCGGCTTCACGTCATACGCGGCTGCGCTCAACCAGATCACCGCCATCGAGCAGGGACACATCCCGCCGACCGACACGCGCCTGCGGCCCGACCAGCGCGCCTACGAGGACGGCGACAACGACCGTGCGGAGGCGCTCAAGGCGAAGCTGGAAGAGCGCCAGCGTGCGCGGAGAAAGGTCATGGAGGACCACGGCCAGGAGTGGAGTCCGAGGTGGTTCGCCAAGGTCAGCGAGGAGGACGCCATCGCGCTGGGCGGCGAGGAGGTGTGGCGGCTCAAGGGCGGGAAGGAGGGTTACTGGGAGTGTAGGGAGGAGGGGAGGTGGGAGGGCGTCACGGAGGTGTTCGAGACGTGAGTGATTGTGTGAGCTATGGTCGACGAATTGGGGTTTTGTGAGGGGGGGAATTAGGGTGGGAGTGGGAGGAGTATAGATAGACAGATAGAGGGACGTTTTTGATGTGGGGATATCATCGACCTTGGCCTCGGCCTCGGCCTAGGCGTCAAACTGATCACTTTTTCATTCATTGGTTTTGGTTTTCTCCATGGCATTGTTGATGAAGTGACAGAGTGATGATGTTCGACCTACGTTTCTCGGCTAAGAATTGGACGACGTCGCTCCATTACATGTCGTCATATGCATTGAGTTTCGTTCAGAACATGTTCACGGTGGGAAAAACAGCAAGAAGATACGCAGGAGAATGAAGAGGGGAAGGAATTTGAAAGGATTTATAGATCAAGTACGAGCAATTGAACGGTAAGCATACATACGCACACATGTGGACAAGTCCAAGTTTACAAATGGGGGGTATCTTATATTATTATTTTTTGGTATGATTTTTAACGTCAATGGGACAATTGAACATGGTCATGACTTTCTTTCTTTGTAGGTAATCTGGATTGGACAACCTGCCACGAACGATACCGAAACCGAAACCATTCACCCGAAGTATGACGAATCCGAAAAGTTACCTTGATGATTCCATGATAAAAGAAGACCTGGCAATGCAAGCCAGACGGGGCCAGATAATGATAATTGCCATAAACATGTAAATCGAATGCCATCCCGACTCCTTGCTATGCAAACTTCCAAAAATACAAGCGATCAGGACTGCTGGTTCTCTCTGCAGCGGTCTGATGCAACCACACCGAAGCATGGTATTGGTGCCTTTTGTTCACCCTCCATTGGACCGTCGTCGTGGAATGATGTCAATTAGATCTCAATATCAATTCCGATGTCCATCGAGGCAATGATGTCGTCGTCCATCTTAGGCTTACGGAATGTGGGTAGACCCTTCTTGGGTTCCTTTTTCTTCTCTCCGGGCTTTGGTGTACCGGAGCGTGGGGTACCGGTCCTTGAGTCGCCATCGAACAGGTCATCGGCTTCGGCCTTCTTCTTGGCCTTCTCTTCCTCAGCCCTCTTCTTAGCCTCCTCCGCGGCCTTCTTTGCCTGCCACTCGCGTTCACGCTGCTTCTTCTCTTTGAGTGTCCGATGATAATCCTCAATCTGTGCTTTGCGGACACGCTCCGAATCGAGCATCCGGTTCTTCTTGTTCAATTCGGCGATGCGGCGGGACTCTAGCTCGGCCTGGGTAGCAATCCTTGGGGCCGGATTGTCTCCTGAACCCCTAGACAGGATATGCGAGAATTTATTCTGTTTCTTGATACGGTCGGTAATATCAGCGTCGGTCCAGAAGCGGTTCTCGAGCTTCTTGATGTCGTCAAACTTCCTCTTAAGGGTTTTCTCTGTGGGGAATCGAGAGTTGGACTCGAGAAGTGACTGTCTGTAAGAATCCAAATCGGCCTATACAGCATTAGCAATGGACGGTCATGGGGTATTATATTGACTAACCTCTGTGAAGCGACCATTGGAAAGGAAAGTGAAATTGTACTCCTTCTTGGTGGAGCCGTATTGGGTGACAACATATTGATCCGTTGCCAATCGTTGGCCATCCTTGCCTTCGAATACGTATGGTTTGCCAGATATAAAGCCTGATCAAGGTCAGTGGACGTTCCCAATTCGATCGTGTGGTACATACCCTTGATCTGCGCCATCTTGTAAAGTGTCCTCTTCTGGGCATCTTGACCGGTGCCAACACGGGCGAAAGTTCCAACCATAGCATCCTCGAAGCCAGGGTAGAAGCATACCTTCGAGAAGAAGCCTCTACCAACTCGAACCGCCTCAAAGTGCATGAGCTGTGCGGGCTGCTCGTCGCGGGCTGCTTGTTTGACGCGCTCCTGCTCATCCCAGTCTGGCTCGCTCTCTCCTTCAGCGTCTAGATCGGATTCGACACCTCGCTCAGGGGAGCTCGAGTGCCTCCGTCCGCTGCGACGCTCATCCATACGTTGGAGTTGTTGGTCGCGTTCCTTTCGCTTCTGTTTGTACGCCTCCAGATTGTCGTTTGTCCTGGTCTTGACTTTCTGGCGACTACTCTTACGTTGAGCATCTTCGGGTTCGAGTGAGGAAGCCTTTCGCTTCTTGTCGCTCGCAGCGTTCGTCTTTTCGCTTGCCTTTGCGCGGCGAGCCAACTCGGCCCTGAACTGATGGCCTGAAATCTCTTCCTGACGCTGACCGAGAATCGTCTCGCGCTCAATCTCCGGGAGACTGAGGATGCGACTTCGATCCTTTGCGTCGATGAACTTACCCTCTAGCGGGTAGAGCGTAGAGATTTCTTTGGCGGACGTATCGTCCTCGCGTTCCGAGTCGGACTCATCCATGGCATCGGATCCGAGCGAATTCGGCGAGGAGGCGGCGACCGAGGACCTGGGAGCGTTGTCAGAGCCATGGAAGACGATTGACGGGCGATATGGAGATGGACGCGTGGAATGGGTATGGAATCGAGTTGAAATTTGATGGCAGGAGGAATACTCACGCCTCGCCTTCCTCAACGTCTACATCTTCGTCACCGCCAGCGAGGGCGAAGAGCTCGTCGTCAAGATCAGACATGTTGCAGCGCTCGACCGGAAATTTAGAAACAAGGAGAGGTTGGTTAGGATAGAGATATGATACTGATCGAAAGGAGCCTGCCGTGCGACCGTGGAGACGTGAAGAGGTGAAAGAGGGGGTTGAGTGTCGAGGGTTAGGAGAGAGAATTGGAGGAGAGGGAAGGAGCAGCGAGTAGGCGTTGGGAGACTTTCTAAGGCGTGTGCCAAGATCTTCTAGCCATCCCGCCACCCCTGTTCCCTTTTCCCTTGGGCCTTCTCCGTGGCGCTAGACTACATTAGGGAGCATAATAGTATACACTTCTATTGTAGAGGAAATACGCGTACTTCAAGGTATTGAGGACTCTATAGTGCCTGATCGGAATCCATGTCTTAAGTGACACTTTTACTATCGCTACTATTATTTAAAAAAAAAAAAAACTTTACTATTGTGTATTGTTTAGCTTAAGCATTTCCGTGACATATGGCACGCAAGGAGCTATAGCATTATGTTGCTAGATATTGCATATGGGCAACTCAGATTTTGAAGACAGGCCCTAAAAGCCGGTGAGAACTTTCAGCTACTTAATTGAACATGCATGCAATCTGATGTCGTCTTCAGGGAGCATATCATCCACGTCAACTCACTTATCACGGTTTTGATAGCATTGCTTTTGCCGGCTTTTGGATAAAGAAGGGCGACAGTACTAACAAATTCATGCCCATTGGATCCAGGAGGCATGAATGGGAAAGTATTCTGATGATGTATGAAGCGGTTGAAGTATACGGACGGTCGTTTGAACCTCAGGGCAGGGAAGTGCAGTCAATACACTCACTCCCTTCATGAGCTACTCACCCTTCGAAGGATTTTTGCCCGTGCTAGCAAATGATCAGACCATAATTTGTGAGCTAACTTTAGTATAGTAATGATAAATCAGACATCAATTATGTTATCGCGCTTAGACCGGGGTTCATGAAATAAGTCTGCCTTTGTACATGCGAACTTTGGGAAAATCAAGGGATTGCAGTGCAAAGAGTCACATCACTGTAGCAAGGAAGCATACAGATTGGGGTATCTAGCATCCACCGAGCATTGTTTGATGCCAAATTAAAGTTGAATTATTTATTTCTACCATCGCCAATCAAGTTGTAGGTCCCGCTTTTTACTTGTTGTACTAGCCATTATCAGTATTTCCAGACTGTAGGTCAGGCGCTGAGGGTGGGGTGCCACTCTTGCCGCGTGCCCCCAAATAGGAATGCGGCGTAGTTATAATATCGAATACACATGCTGGCTGTCTTACCGACTTCACTAACGCACTGCTCGAAACCTCAAAAGGTTCCCCCCTCTATACATCTGGAACACCTTAAGATCGCGCTATGAATGACTCGCAAAGTAGTCAGACGATGTTGCGTTACCCCGACCCAGTTCGTGCGTAAGTTTGGATCGAGCTCTTTGATATTTGATTCAGATTCAAGACTGATCAGTATAGACCTGCTGTGCCGTACAACGAACAAAGAAGGCACAATCCCAGACTTTCAGGCTGGTTTCTGGTCATCTTTGCAATCGTGTAAGTCATTGCTCTTTCACGTTCAATAATGCAAGCTTACACCGCGGTCGGCTCTGCAGCATAGAGAGAGTTGCTTTCATTCGAAAACTGGTGTGGAACAATGCAGGTTTTGGCTCTCTTACCATCATTCGGGAGCATATCGACGAGATTGAAGCACGATTCGACCCTACTGTTATTCCCATTGGAGTCCCAGACTCTTCCCACCGCGGAGCAGATGAGCGCAAAATTAAACTAGAAACCTTCAGCAATGTGAAGCTGAATAATTCTAAATCTTCTCGTTACTCTGTAGCTAACTACAGGAGTCAATATCTTTCCGGAGATATTACCCCACTTGCAGTTGCAAAGGTAGTTCTCCCCATGATTCAACGAGACACGCAGTTGCCCGGTGAACATTCAAGAGCATGGATCGATGTAAACGCGGACTTGGTACTAGAAGCTGCAAAAAGATCTACTTTGCGGTACCAAGAAAAGAGATCGCTCGGGCCTCTGGACGGCATCTTAGTAGCTATCAAAGACGAATACGATGTCGAAGGATATGCTACTACCCTAGGGTCCGCGAAAGAAAGCGTGGATGGAAAGAAAGATGTGAAAAGGGTCGATAGCTGGTGTGTTGAAAAGCTTAAAGAGGCTGGGGCGATAGTGTTGGGCAAAGTATCAATGGTTGAATATGGCATGGGTAAGGCATGTTCCTTTTCAAACCCTACTAGTCGACTTATACTGGCAGACACTTCCGGTAACAACATCACTTATGGAACACCGCTCAACCCGTACAATCCGGCGTATTATTGCGGCGGTAGCTCTTCCGGATCAGCGTATGCTGTTTCTACTGGTTTGGTGCCGATTGCGATGGGAAGCGATGCTGGTGGAAGCGTTCGAATACCCTCATCGTTCTGTTCTGTCTACGGTCTGAAGCCAAGCCACAATCGCCTGTCATTCAGGCCGAATCCGAATCACAGTAGCACGTGTGCTGTTAAAGGCCCAATCGCAGCAGATATGAGCTCGTTGTCCGCCGTGTACGATGTGGTCTCCCAGCCGCATCCGAATTCACCTTTCGAGCTTTCCACAGAGGCATCTCAAACAATGGGTCACAATTCAGACAAGCCCAGAGTGATGGGAATTCCTAAAAGATGGTTTCAGCATGCTTCCCCGGGCATTCAGCAACTTTGCCGCAGTATGATCGATCGCCTTTGCGCCAACGGAAATTACACAACCGTTAACATCGACATTCCGTTTGTCGTTGAGGGGCGAATTGCACATGCTTTAACAATGCTTACAGATGCAGCAACGGTTTTGCCGGATACCCAAGGAATCTCCCCAGCAATTCGCATCTTACTCGCTTTGGGGCGGACAACGCCGTCTACTGACTATCTTCTCGCCCAGAAGCTACGAAATGCTCTCATGCAACATCTTGCCTGGTTATGGAAGAAGCACCCCGGAATGATCATTGTAACTCCTACTACAGCATGCGTCGGCTGGCCAATTCAATCGGCTTCTGAGCTTACGTACGGGATTAGTGATGGAGATCGAACACAAGAGACTATGGAGTATATATGGCTTGCGAACTTCTGTGGAGCCCCAAGTATCAGCGTACCTGCCGGCTATGCTGTTCCCGAAGGAAAATCTGATATGGGCATTTCGAGAAAGATCCCGGTTGGTTTGATGGCAACCGGTGAATGGGCAAGTGAAGACGCCCTCGTGTGTTTTGGCTCAGACGTGGAGGATCTCGTGGTCAAAACACAACGTCTGCCACCAACGTGGGTAGATGTTATCAAGCTGGCAAAACAACACACTGAGGAAGACGAAGCAGGCCAGAAAACAGCGAGCTAGTTGCTCTACAAAGGATCGGGCAAACATTCAATCAATCAGCGTAGCTCATCCTGAGGAAAAGATTCTCTAGACACAAATACGTCATCTGTTGACCATATTTATCTGCACAACTTTCGTTCTTCTACAAAATAGTATCGCTGCAATAATAGTGTGGCTACAGGAGATTGCAAACTGGCATTGGTAGTCTTATCAGATCTGGAGTGCAGACACGAGTTTTCATTGGCCTGGGGGAAGAAAAAGGCATTGACAGCGAAACCCAAATACGCCTGATCTAGTCAGCAATATATATTCCATGGTAGCTTCTGCGAATCTGTGGTTCAAACGAGCCACACCCGGTAGCACCGATACCGAGTAAGTTACCGGTGTACGGGTCTTTCCCAACCGTCTATGTCGTACAAACTGCGGTACGGTGACCACTTTCCTATTCTCTCTATGTATCGTTTTCAGCTTACTCGGTGTTCATCGGATAATTGCCTCGACACCCTTTTTTGTAATCAATGTCTAGGATGCATATGTATGCATCATGCCGCATGGTGACAGCTCCCTTCGCCCCCACCTCAATCGCCGAGCGAACGACTGTTCGGTAAGTAGTTGTGGCTTTTATTCCGCACTCTATGATAGCATATCGCTAAGTTCCTTATTTCAAGATGACGGCCATTGTTTCATTACATTCACAAAAAAAGCCCCATACGCCAAAAGATATCTCTCGTTCCACATGTCGAATGTAGGGATCCACTCACTTCCACCATTGGCGCGGGAAAACCCCCTCGATGGGCCTTCAATACCTCCTCCAAACGGCACCACATCCCGGTTTGACAACCCTCCGAACGGGAACAGCATCGGACGTTTTGTAGCGATATTCTGTTTGGTGGTAACGACACTAGCTGTTGGTTTAAGAGCTTACACGCGGATTTTCATTCACAAAAAGATTCACATAGAAGATTGTACGATAATCCTCTCCTTCCGATCACTCTCTGTGCTAACAGAATCCATAATTGAGTCCTTGGATTCTCTGGATATGTAAGATAATTCCCACCCTGTCCTATAGCCGTATTTCTTGTCGGACTGATGCCATGATTACAGGCTTTGTTCATCTGCTTCGTGTACTGCATTTTTGCCATCATCGCCGGTGTAGGGGTGTTTGTGCATCAGTGGGATATACGTGTCAGGGACATGGCCGAGGAACTATGGGTGAGTTCTTCTCGCAAGAACAGTACTTCTTTTCCCTGGTGAAAGCTAATGTAGAGTAGTATATTCATCTAGGCTTCAACTTCTACACAACGTCCGTGATGTTTCTGAAGGCAGCAATCTTGCTAGAGTGGACTCGACTCTTTGCTCCATACGGCATTAGCCCGTGGTTTTCGGTGAGTATACTATTTTCGTTACTTTGACTCCTTCTCGCACATGTCTTCCGATCTGGCAATAATATACGGACGTATGTCTCAACATCTTATTTTGCAGAAGCTTACTGCGTCTTCAAAGAGAACGTGCTACACTTTGCTGGTCTTCAATATACTATTCTTCTCAACGTGTATAATTGTATCAGCAAGTTCTTGTAGGCCGTATAAGGGGACATGGGATCGAGCCATCCCTAAAACCTGTACCAAAACCTTTATCTTGGACATGGCCTCATCGTGCGTCAACGTCGTACTCGATATCGCTGTGCTAGTCCTGCCCCAAAATCTTATCTGGCGTTTACAGATGACGCTGAGACGCAAGATTGGCATCGCAATAATCTTTGGTATTGGCTTACTGTGAGCTCCACTGTGCTTCTCCACACTCTGATGTAGAAAGCTGACATGTCCTTGAAGTGCTTTGATATCCGCCATCTATCGGCTTGTTGCTACGGCACGGTTCCTCACTTCGTCGGACAAGATATATGCCATCTCGGCAGTTGGCTCTGCGTGTCTGTTGGAGATACTTTGCGTGATCCTTGTGTTCTGCACACCTACTTTTCCAGCCATCGTTAGGAAGCATGCCGTGCTGAAGAAAGCTGCGTCCTATTTGCTGTCCCGGAGCGTCTTCGGTTCCAAGCCAAAGGAGCCTGGCAATGAATTACTGACCTTGAATGCGGGCGAAATGCCACGGTCACGGCCACAGCCGGAAGACTGACCTTGGAGAGACATAATTACCTAGGCTGGTGGGAGTGTAGCTCTCAAATAGACAAGACGTAAAGTTTGATATCTATCAGAGCATCTTCACCACACATAAGAAGTTTCGAATTAAATCCTGGAATCCCAATACCGCATTTCAGTATGCTACTTAATCGATAGTATGAAGAGATCACCTCTTAATAGATAATAAAATAGGTTAATTCACATAACACGTAAATAGCAAAGCGGTACTTCCCAACTACTCTTTTCTGTCACCAGATGTTCCAAACCTAGCGTTCCCCAAAAGGGATTGGTCTTAGCGCCTGCACTAGAGCTATCCATACCTCATCTCGAACGACATAAAATGTCCCTCTCACAACCAACATCAACAACTTCACGACATCCCAATTCAAAATGCCTCCCACAATGCCACTCCTCCGCTCAATTGCGCGCATCCCGTCTCGCCAGACACCACTCCCCGTCCTAGACTTCCTAGCTCCGCGCACAATTGCGATTCCCCATCGCCAGATATCACCACCGTCATCATCATTATCATCGCGCCACCACTCAACCGCATCAACAACAACCAACAGCACCAACAACACCAACCCCAACTCCACCCCCTCTCCCGCCCCAAAGTACCCCTCCATGCGCTCCCCCCTCACACCCGAGCAGTCCTCCTTCCTCGACTCCGCCCTCCGCGTCAACCAAGCCGGCGAGCTCGCCGCGGTGCTAATCTACGCCTCGCAGACGCCCCCTCTCATCCGCGCGCACCCCAACCTGCGCCCACTGATGAAGCACATGTACGACCAAGAAGCCGGGCACTTCCAGTACTTCAACGCGCTGATCGCGAAGCACCGGGTGCGCCCGACGGCCATGTATCCCGTGTGGCACGCGGCGGCGAGCGTGCTGGGGTGGGGCACGGCGGTGATGGGGCGGGAGGCGGCGATGGCGTGTACGGAGGCGGTGGAGACGGAGATCGGGTCGCATTACAATGAGCAGGTTAGGGTGCTGTTGGACTGGGCGGAGAAGATGGAGGGGAGGGGCGAGGAGGTGAGTGCGGAGTTTAAGGGGATGGTGGGGGAGTTGAGGAGGATTAGGGATGAGGAGTTGGAGCATTTGGATCATGCGGTTGAGAATGATGCGAAGGGTGCCAGGCCGTATGAGTTGTTGACGAATGTTATTAGGGGGGGCTGTAGGACGGCGATTTGGATTACGGAGAGGGTTTGAGGGGGTAGGGAGCTCTGTGTGTGTAGTGTAGGATATTGTGTGTCATGTACATAAAGAAGTATTTGATGTTGGAAAGTCCGCTGTGGACTGTGTGGATTCCTATGGAACGATATGCTAATTTTCAATCCTAACGATGCTGCAATGCCTATTCAAGACCATGTCCTAGAAACGCCATTACTATGAAAGGGTATACGTCAAATCATTCAAAGCCACCTCCAAGGCTGGCAAGCACGCTCCTCTGGTTCTTCGCCCGGCTCACTTTCTTCTTGAGCTCGTCCTTCCTCTTCTTCTCCACCTTATCCAACGCAGCCCTCCTCTCGGCTTCCCTGGCCTGGGCGTGGATGTTGCTCCTGCCCGTTCCACCGCGCCTGACACCACCGCCCTCCACAGGCGTAGTGGTTCCTGAGCTACCGCTACTAGCGGTAGATAGGTTGCTTGTTGCTCTCCGAATCAAGCTCGGCACGCGGAAGCCAGGCAGGGTACCTCCAGATGCTGAAACGAAGGCCATGTGGCCCCCAGCTGCAGCATCTGATACCTCAATCGTGGTTCGTGATAAGGTAAGACGGTCGATGATCGGCTTGCGTGAGGCTGCTTTCACGGGAGGCTCGATCTCGATATCGGAATCTGAATCGTAGGGTTGAGTCTCGGGAATGACGTCGCGAGGGTCGTCGAGGAGTTCTGAGACTGAGTGTTGGATATCGGCAATCGTCATAGGCTTCCGCGTAAGAGTCTCGTTGGCGGCGGTCCGTCGCAGGTGAGCTGGTGGACGGTTCTCCTTCTCTTGGGAGTCGGGAAGCTTGCGCTTCAGTGGATTGACCGGAGCACCTGTGGTGACCGAGGCCTCGGCAGACTGAGAATCAGGGATTGCTACATCCGCAGTCTCATTGGTTTCTTTGCCCTCTTCTGATTGGGACTGAGACCGACTTTCCCCGTTGAGAAGTTCAGGCTCGTTCAGGAAGTCGTTGTCTGGATCTTCCAAGTGATCGGCGAGGGTGTTGAAGAATGCAGCCTGCTTGGGATTCTGGGCAATCTTGCCGATTCTCTCATCCGAGATGAGTGCCTTGGTCATTTGTCGGAACTGCATTTGCTTCTTCCTGCGTCGCTGCTCTGCCTCGTCTTCCGAGTCAGAGAGGTCAAAGGCGTCACCACCTCGCCGTTTCCGAAGCCCACCGTTCATGATGTCTTTGTAAAGTTGGTTGATGTTCTTCTCATCCGTGACCTTCTCTTTCTCCCTGAAAATGAATTAGCATTAATCAAGATCAACTCGAGTTCAGTGACTTACAAGAAGTAAGAGGCAAGTTTGCGCTCATCAACCTTCACTTCATCATGGTCAATCATCTCTGCGAGCTCCTCATCATCTTCGGCACTGTCATCGTCACTTGCTCCACCAATACCGGCGTATTCGTCCTCAGATTCCTCAGCTTGCTCTTGGACGATATCCTTTGCCCAACTCGTGTTCTTGTTGAACTTGTCGACTTTCTTCTTCTCCTTCTTTGCAGCCTTCTTAAGAACAGCAAATGCATTGTCGGCATCTGGCTTGTTGTTGCTCTCTACAGCTGTACTTTCCTCTTCAACATCAGAGAAGTCGGCAATCAGCTGCTTTCGCTGATGGAGCCTGCCCTTCCTTTGTTTCACAGGAGACTCTGCAACTGGCATCATGACAGTGTCAACCGTGGACGATGGCGCAATTAAGACAGCGGGGGACCGCGTGAATTCAAAGCCTCCATCCTGCGTCGGCTCAAAATCTTGAGTGTGCGAGAAGGCAGGAGACGTGTCGATGAGTTGACTGATACCGAGATTGAGCTGAGGCATGGACTGTCCGACTTGGGACTCCTTCTGTGGGGAAACGGGTGTCTGGCTGTTGGGAACAAGTGTGGCGGGGAACTGCGAAACCATTGCTTGGCTATCAGGTAGACTGCGAAGGAAGGCTATCGAGTCCTGTTCGGGCTCATTGTCAATTGGATGTGCGTTCTGGGATCCAGTCTGTAGATCGGCCATTGTTCCCGCAAACATTTGGGTTAGTCCAAGCGAAGGAGACGACTTGTCGAAGCCAAATGCCGCAGCCATACCATCGTCTTGCTGCGTTGGTGACAATGGTCGTTGGGTCGGCGTGCTATTGTTCGGTACATCGGCCTCGCTGTCATCTTCATCATCGACGATAACATTACGAGCCCGTTTACTAGGACGTGCTCTGGTGACTGGAAGGAGAGTCTCCTCCATGTCATCGTCATCTTGTACTGCAGCGGCTTCGGAAATCTCGGCAAGCTCTTCGTCTTCTTCGTCTTCTTCCTTGTCTTCCTCTTCCGCCGCACCGTCAATCAAGTCGTTATGGTTCCCGACATCATCCTCGTCTTCCGCAAGACTTTCGTCCTCTGAGCCAGATAGCTCAAGCTCAACCTCGTCCTCGGGCTCAGACTCAGGTGCTCCATCTTCATCGCTGGCGGCATAGTCTCCATCGTCAGACTCGTCACTAGATGCCAACTCATCGCCAACCTCACCATTCTTCCTGGCTTCCGCCTTTTCGAGTTTGGTGAGTTTGAGGTCTTCCTGCCGAGCCTTTTCAAGTTGGGCAACGATGTTCTCGATCTCTAACTCATGCTTCTCACGCTCTTCTGCCGTCTCAATATGAATTCCTCGGCGACGCAACTCCTCGATCTTCTCCTCTCGTTCCCGCTGAGCTTGTTTTCGTGCTAGTTGGTTGAGAGAAGAGCCCAATTCGATGATCGTCATGGAAGGCTTGCCCTTCACCCCCTTCTTTCCGGGTGAAGTCAAATTAGCAAGGTGGCGGAGGTGATGGAGAGATGATGATTGTTGCTGCTTCTGCTGTGGTACCCTGTCAAATACAGGGAACCTACTCTTCGGTCGAGGTGTTTTCAGTTCGTCTTCTGAGTCTGAAAGTTCTACCATTTCAGATGCTAAGGGCTTCTCTACGTGAATTGATGGAACCTGCGCGCGCTGTATTGTTGCTTGCTCTTCCGCCGCGTTTGGTGGAAGATGTTGGAATTCTGGAGCTCTGCCTTTCCCCTTATGCACGGATGGGACTAGTCCAATAGTCTCAAGAGAAGGCGAGGCGGCAGAAACCTCCAATTCTGTGAGCGTGTCGTTCTTGGCCGATTCTTCCTGGACTGGAGGGCTGGTTGGCGGTGTGTCATAGGGTTTGTCGTGCTCTACATCAGACGACCTTTGGCTGAAGCTCGTGGGAGGAGTGGGTAGAGCTCCGGTTGCTTCTGTTTGGTAATTGAAGCGAGCAAAGAGATCCTTTGTCGTATACTTCTTCTTGGTCTTTGCCTTGTGGGCCAATTGCATATTTCGACTGATCCTTTGCTGCTCCCGACTCATTTCCTCCAAGGCCTTCTTCCCGGCCTTGCGTGTAGGTCGGGATTGTTGTGTGAGACGTCGTCCGTTCTCACCATCGGGATCGCTATCTGTCTCGTCATCCGTGCTCGCTTCTTTCGAATGTGTCTGCTTCTTTGCGGATGTTGACTTCTCCTTCGCCAATCTCTGTGCTCTGATACGTTCAACACGAGCCTTCATCTCTTTGGAAGATCTCGAGGCAGGCAATTCATCGGATTCGGAGTCATTTGAAGCATTGCTAACGGGCCGAGTTCTCTTCACTGGAGAACCATTGGGGGAAACGAACAGGCCCGGCGATGAGTGTCGTGAATGTGATTTTGTGGGCGACTGTGCTGGAGATGGGGTGTCCCTTGCTATCCGTGTAGCTGTCTTCCTGATGACTTTTCTCTGGACGGGCATATCATCCTCGTCTTCACTACTTGAAAGGCGAGATATATCCAGAGTCGAGGCGGGTTGTGATGTTGCCTGTGCTGCCGCTTGTGTAGTTGATTGTGACTCCATTTGTGCGTTCTGAGTTGATTTATTCATGAGCATCTTCTTGACACGCTCGTAAGCGCTCACACCAGCATCATCTTCGCTGTCTGAAGACGAATCCCCGGTGGTGTGTTGAGGTTGTAAACGTGTAAGGATGTTCGGCCGCGGCTTCTGAGCTTGAGGCTCATCAACCTCTGAGTCGGCATCGTCATCGAGCAACTTTGATAGTGCATTGGCGGATTGTGCGGGGGCATGTGTGATTTTTGGTTCTGGAGAGATGGCTGTGGAATCGGCTTCAAGCTCATTGTCCACGTCCATGGGTACAACGGTTGCAAGTTCTGCGGGCGCCGCAGGATGGGCCATGTCGAGGGTAGCGATGAGTAGAAGGGGGGAAGAACTTAAAAATTCGAATTCATGTATAGTCGACGAGATACAGCAAATATGAGAAAGTAGTGGTGTAGGGATAACAAGTACGGACGACGACCTCACAATCGTAATTGTTATGGTTACGGGAGGTTGGCAAGTGTCGATTGCGTTTGGACCAGCAATTGTCTCTTCCCGAGGTCGCGAACACCAAAACTACGCGACGAAAGTCGCGACGCGTTTTCCAACCCACATAAGGACCATCTAGCCGGAAGTGGGATAGCCCAAAGGACACCACCAGCCACAGCTCATCCACCAGCCACGCATCCACGTGATACCCCTTCTTTTCAGTCGAACTGCCTTCCATACGTTCTACGGCTGTTCGATCATCGACGCTTGAAAGCAATTACCGATAATAGCACGCTTGCTGGGAACTTATTTTAGTCGCTGTGATGTTTCCACAGCTCCGTCATCGTTCGGCTTCAGTTCGATTCACCCGAACTTTCGCTTCTCCCGACCTCCTGCATGTTCTCGATCCCCACAAGAGTCCATGGGACATCCCTCGCCTTGCTGATCGCTTCATCTATCTAATCTCCCGGCCCGTAAAGGACGAGTGTGCGTCAGTTGTCGTTCATGCAATCGTCCTTCGCTTGCAACTCTGCAGATGTCCTGACAATTCCTTCTGCATCAATGAAACAACTTTACAAGCTGATCGTGCGGCTGTCACCTCAGAGGTCTTGCGCAAGTGCTCCTTTTGCCCCGGCGCGTCCTGCCAGGCATCGTCAGTGCAAACAGCACGCCTTGCTCAGGTCAGCGGGCAAGCAACCATTGGTCCATATCTCTAATCAAATTGTTGCATGTCTCGTCAAATTGCCGTAGAGATGCTCCATAAGCCCCGGTACTCGAGTCATTGCAATCCTACATGGTAGACTAATCATGTCCTTTCTTCTAGCATGTTTCAGCACAGCTCGCTCGTGTCGAGATCCCATTGAGTACCAATCTGGATCATGGGAGATTTGTGCAAACCATTTTATTCCTCTTTTGTGCGAGTTGCCTCTTCTGGTTTGTCTAGAAATAGCAATGGTCCGCTTACGCAGTTTGAAACACCAGTTGTTGGCTTTCGTACCCCAGATTGGAGGAATACCCACCCGCCAAGGGTCGAGTGCAAGGGTTCACCTGCAATCGAATGTTGCTCGCGGCATCTAGGAGATCGTTAGCAGAGCGATCGCTCGACGCCATGTTGGACCACAATTTGCTGCGTCAACATTTTCTTTAATTTCAATCTCCACACCAGATGACGATGATGGAGGGGCGCAGACGGCTCCATTCGCGGCTTCACGAGTCCACGTGATGGCATGATGGCTCCATCCCACTGTACGGTAGATTGGTAGTTTATGCGATTGCGCAATGGCGGATGCTCGCGCGGCCTCAAAACGCCATGATACTATGCGCGCCTATGATCCTCGGGGCATTGGTACGATATGGGGGCAACAACGGACCGACGTTGGCCAGGTTGGTGGCTAGGTAGTTGGTACGGCACAGTAGAGTTGTTCCTGGGCGCAACTTGCAAGAATCAAGAATCGAGATGCTGCGCCGCCGTGGTTGCTCACCGTTCTGATCTGGAGAACAGGCGATTTCACGCGATGAATTGATGAATTGATGAATTGACTGCAAGGAACGGGTGCTGAGACATGTCTTTGGCCAATTGGCTACGCTCACGGTTGTTATAACTAGAATGAAGGGTTCGTTAAGATGAGGCATGGCCATGCTTCACGGCGGGGCACAGGTGCAGGCGAAGGCTCGAGATGCACATTCTGCGGCAGTATGGCAAGCTGTCGGCGTGAGTGGAAAGTCGATGCGGCTCTCTCTTGGTTTCTTTTCTCTGAGTCGCTAACGACAATTGGTGATTGAAAAGAGTAAGGTTTTGTCCCTTAGGGCTGTGCAAAGCTGAGATAACTATGGGGGGTGTTTGGGGGTTGGAACTTGGGAGGCGCATGGGATGCATGAAATGATGGGACGATGGGTGTGTTCTGTGGAGTGAGTGTGTAATACCCGTATACGTAGTGAAAGGTTACCTACTGTGTAGATTGTAGTAGTAACTAGTAGTAGTAATGTGTATGAGTGAGTAGGCAGTGAGTAGTGAATGTAAGAGTAAGAGAGAGTGAACGTATGTGTGTGTGTGAAGTCTTGTCGCCCAAAGGGAAAAAGGCTGTTGGGCGAGTAGAAAGGGCGACCCCACTCAGGTTAGCGCCGTCTCAAGTTTCGACCCCTGAGCAAAGCGTCCACCTGTTGGCGTTGGCGTTGGCGGCGCCTGCCCTTTGGCGCTCTCTTCCGGCTCTTTCCACTGAGTGTCTCTCCACGCAATTCACTCTGTTCTCCTCTACCATGCCATCACTCTCGAGTCTCGAGTCTCTAGGTAGAGTCTCCAACAACCCTGGCTTGCCTTGCCTTGCCTTACCCTGCTCTGCTCTGCCCTGCCCTGTCCTGCTGCAACGCCAGGAATCAAGGAGGGAGCAAACCACTCAAGTGCCTACCTATCCTATTCATCCCTCAAGGCTCAGTGCGTGTGTGCGCGCGCCTTCCTCCATATCGCGCGGCCGCTACTGCGACGATCCGTCCAGGAACCCGCTCGTGATCCCTTCTCTGTGGTCTTGCGCCATCATCATCCCTATTACAATTATCATCGGGAACGTCCATCATCATCATCAGTGACAAAGAAAGCGCCAGAAATGCATAGTGTGTGAATTTACATTATTCCAACGACAATGTACAATGTAGATACGAGCGAAACACTACGGCGTCGTGTGCGCAGGCTACCTACCCAGCTCTCGCCAGCCAGGGGTCTCTAAATATATACAATACGGCCCTGCGCACGGGAGAGATGACAGCGTGCACCGCCAAGCGTCGACTCCGTGGTTTCATGGTCGTCCCGATGAAACGACTTATCCTCAAAACAAGAGCGTCCGCTCCGCCCGGGAGATTGGACGATCAATGTCTTCCTGACGGCCTGAGGTCCCAGCTCAGTAGTCTTTCTGTTCCATCCGACAAAAGCGAGCGACCTTCTCGAACATCGCCGCAGTACTTCGTGCCCCCGTCGCCCTCCCTTTCTAACCGTTGTACATACCTAGCAACCTACCTATATCGTCCGTCCGTCTACCATCCATACCAAAAACCCATCCATCCCATTCTCTACCCCCTTCCGACCTGGACTGTCCACTGTAAACTCCGGCATGATCGAGGACTCTCAACGCGCATCCGAATAACATGGAGTCCGACGAGCCACAGCTCCAGTATAGCACACCACAACCATCCAACAGCTTCAAGCGTCCGCGTCGCAGTCTACAAGGTTCAACTCCGCTCAGTAGCGTGTCCGAAAGCGCGTCGCCCTCCCCCCGTCTCTCCGGCCAGGCATCACTCACGCCCGAGGTCATTGAACACATCAATGGCCTCAAGCATCTCGACGACAAGCAAATCTTCCTGTTGCTCGAAGCCGCTCGCAATGGAGGTGAATTTGGCCCGCGCCCTGGCGGCCTGTCGTTGCTCACCATGACCGCAGATCGCATGCGCTCCTCTGGCCCTGACCGGTCTTCGATGTCTACCCTCGGAAGCCGAACATCCTCATACCTCAGCGTGCCCTCAAGCCGGGTTACTAGCATGATGTCCGATCCTCGTTCGTCCATCGCATCAACCGACTCGTCGTTTACCCACTACAGTGCTGCCTCGTCGCGCTTGTCTACCGCGTCGTCGCGACTCTCCACAATTTCCAACGCGTCGCAAAAGAATTTCGCCTGCACCTTTTGTGACAAAGCTTTGAAGTCCAAGCCCTACTGGAAGTCGCACGAGGAGGAATTCCATGAGCAAAGGTTGACATGGCGATGCCCGGATTGCGAACAGATCTTCCATGCCGGAAAGCGCTTCCGTGAGCATCATACCAAACTACATGTACGATATCCGATACGCGTTCACATAGACGGATTACTAACAAACAATAGGGCTGCGAGAACTGCAAGCAACCGAGAGAAAGCGGACAACCTACCAGCAGGAAAGCGTCGCCATGTGTGAAAAAGTACGAGATAGTGATGCACGACAAGGACGCTTGGGGTTGCGGTTTCTGTGGTTGCTTACTAACTACATGGGAGGAGCGTTGTGAGCATATCGCGTTACATTTCGAGGAGAAGCGATCGAAATGGAACTTCACGAACGTCATCCTCGGCCTCCTTAAGCAACCGGACGTCTCGCAGGCATGGAGCTCCATGCTCACGCAGAAACATGGCGATGAACAGAGCATTCCCCAATTCACTTGGGAATCGAAGAAATGCAACCGACTGAGGTACAAGCTGGAGACGAAATGGGACAACCGCATGTTCGATGTCGAGAAGCTCATTGAAGAGACGTACGAGTTGGCAGAAATCGAAGCGCCGGACAGCAATGAGGCACCTGAGCCCATCGAGCAAGTGGAACAAATGGAGTCTAACGACACGACTGAGCTTGTCGACTGCAAGCTAGAGCCCTTCGAGTTCACCCCGGACCAGCGACTGTCCAGCTCCCATGGTATGCCGCCTGAGCATGCAATGATGGACCTCGATCCAGTTGAGCCCATGCAGACCATGACACCAACATCGATGCAACCACCGATGGAACCAAGCCAATGGCCTGTTAGCGCCAATATGACGCCAAACACCATGAGCATGGATACGCCCATGGATGCGTTTGGAGGTTTCGCGGCAAACATGACGCCGATGACCACGGATTTCAGTCAACCTCAGCCTGTTCCCCAGACCTTTGCCCAAACCGCGTGGCCAAACGCAGGTTTTGTATCGACTCCCGACTTGGTCAACTTCCAGCAGCCAAATGCGTACATGAATTACACACCGCAGCCACAAAAGGAAGTCGTCCAAGTGCCAACGTCACAGTACTCTGCTTTTGCGCGCCCCACGTCGCAGCATTCGCATGCCGGATTCGTGCGGCCAGCCTCGCAACACTCCAATGCCAACTTTGCGCAATATCCCAGACAGAGTGTGCCGCCGAACTTCCTCCACCACCAGCACACGGGTAGCACTAGCTCGCGCAGATACGTCCCCAAGCTGATCAACATCTCCAACTCGAGCAATCGTGGATCTCAACATTTCCCCGATCAGCCTCCACCGCCTCCTCCCAAGGACGAGAATCGCTTTTCGCGGATGATTCAGATGAAGAGGCGCCCCAGTAACATCTCGCAACACACCGTTATACCCCATCGCGAGATGGGATGGAACGACGAAGTCAACTGGGGTTGAGGAGTAGAAACATAGGTGGTCCCACCACAATCTGATGGCCGGCTGGCTCCGGTCCTCGTCCCCTCCCTTAACAGAAACCACCAAACTAAGGTCACTGAGAAAGTGGCTCCGATCCTCGGTCTCATCGAGCAATCGTTAAGTCGAGCAAACCCTCTCCTCTACGGAGTTTTCCTTTTCCGTTTTCACAATCTACTCGATATCTTTTTGATGCTGCGTTTTGATTAGCCTCATGATGGGCTTCGATTGAAGTAGGGTATACCCAATAATGTATCGTTGCAATGTTATTGCCAATGTTTTTCCCCTCCATATCTTAGTGTTTGGACTTATTAATAATCGATATACCGAAGCCTGACGCAATGTATGGAAGAGACGTAACGATGGAAGATAATAGAAGGATTGACTTCAATGTTCATTTTAGATATACATATAGCTTCTGTATTACAAGCTTTTTTCACTTTGATCTGTGCGTTACCGAAGCTTGAGGAAATTCGTGAGTGCAGAAAGATGCCACACAAGGTCTCTAACAGTTGAATAACAACGTTCAAGGTGTGAGGTTGGAAGAAGAGTACCCTGGTGTTCCGGCGGATGGTGAGTTCTAGCGTCGGTAGTTGTTCACATCATCATGCGGTCCCCGTTTGCGCTAATGTAACTCTCCAGAAACGTTCAAGTGCGAACCTTCCTCTCGTCATCGCTATCTGCGTATCTACCCCACATCCGGTGGAGTGTAGAATTGAATCCGTCAATGTCTTTTCCGACCTTCTAACATCATTCTAGACCTGGCGTCAGACGCTGACTTTGTCATCACAACAAGCCATAAGCGAGACCAATTGTACTCGTAAACTGATATGATCTTTTGACTGAGCACTTTCAACATCTTTTTCCAGGCATTGCACAATCTGAAGCTTGCCTAGCTCGTTCACAATGGCTTCTTCGAGTACTACTCAGGGCGCAATTGTACTCTCAGTGTTTTTCCTCCCAATCTTGACCTATTTCCTATACATCCGACTCACGACTCAAGCACAATCCAAATCGTTGAATACCAAACCTCAACGTGATGTTGGGCCCCTTCCAGCACCAACTAAGATCACGCAATTGCTCATCCATCCTATCAAAAGCTGTCATGGAATATCCGTACCATCCGCAAAGCTTCTGCCCACTGGTCTGGATCTAGGTGAGTCTATACACATAACCAATATAGCCACACATCGGGCCCCTGAACTAAACGACTATACAGATCGCCAATGGATGTGGGTGAGCTATCCAGATTACAAATTCCTCACGATTCGCAACCTCTCCAAGATGACTCTCATCCGCCCGACCTACGACTCCTCAACCGACACCCTCACCATCACGGCGCCAGCCCCGAACTCCATGGACGAGAAGCTCCAATTCTCCATCCCAGCGCACCCTTCCGCATCCTGGCTCGCCTCCAACACCTCCCTCGTCGATGCCACCGTCTGGAGCGCCGTGACGCCCGCACATTGCTACTCCGCTGAACTAACAAACCAATTCAACGACTTCTTCGGCCGGGAAGTCCGCCTCGTCTATAAATCGCCATACAGCGACGTCCCGAGGCCACTTGTCTCCAACGGCGCACCCAAGGTCCTAGGACGAAACGCATCGACATGTTTCCCAGACCTCATGCCCATCCTCGTGGGCACCGAAGCCAGCATCGACGAGCTCAACACCCGTCTCCAAGCCGCGGAAGGCCTCACAATCCCAGTCACGAGGTTCAGACCCAACATCCTCGTCAAAGGTGACGCGACGAAACCTTGGGACGAAGATCGCTGGAAGACGCTTCGGATCACGTCAAGCGCCGAGAAAGATGGGGAGCTCGTGCTGGATATCACGCAGCGGTGTGCGCGGTGCCAGGTACCTAATGTTGATACGGAGAGTGGGGAGAAGAATCCTAGACAGCCGTGGGATACGCTTATGAAGTATAGGAGGATTGATGAGGGGATCACGTTTAAGCCTTGCTTTGGGATGTTGTGTGTGCCGAGGGGCGAGGGGATGGAGATTAGGGTTGGGGATACGCTTGAGGTCACGGAGGTTACGGGGGATCATAGGTATCTTGCGGGGATGTGAGATTTGAGGATAGTCGGCCTAGAAACTTTTCATCTTTCTTCTTTCGGGATATGGAAATTGGACGAGCTAGAGTTGTGTTGATTAGAGTTTGAATCATCTGAGAGAGACAATGAGTCATTCATATATTTGGGTTTTGTAACGATTGTTCTTTTCTAGAGAAAACATACAAAGATACTGCAGACTATTCAAAATTGAGTTGCTGAAGCTTGCTTCTACTTATCACGATGATATTTCTTTCGTGAATTAAGCAGACCCTTTGGGTATACTAACCTAAACAGGAAATCTGAACCGTGAACGCGAAAACACGTGCATCACCCTCTTCCCCATTCCAGGGTTATCAAAATCCTCGTGTAACATGCATCCGAAACGGTCCACCCGGGACGCAATCCGTCATCAATATCTAATGCTACACTGGTGATCGGAGTTACTAACAATGGTTCAACGTCCGGAGATCCGAGGCATTTCTGCTAACAGATGGGTCTACTGCAGCGGATGAATACGAGCGGCTAAAGGCACCATCTGTACCGCGAAACACCACCGCGTTTCCCTCAATCACTCAGTCTGGAACGATGTCATTTTAACAGTGCCTTTTGAGAATCACAAGACACCATCTCTCGGCCTCTAAGGTAGCTAGGCTAGCCGTGCCGATGGCTAATGTAATGGCTAAATTCGCCACGAATTGGGCCTTTTGCTGTATGGCGGGGTCGTTCTTAAGAGCTTTATGATTCCGTGACCTTAGCTCTGTGCTATTGACCTACAATCAACGATTGAACGAACAATTTGCTAAACAGTGGTTTAAAACTCTATCACCATGGCTGACAAGGACCCCATCGTCACCCACGTATTCACAGCCGACCCCTCCGCGCACGTCTTCAATGGCAAACTCTTCATCTATCCGTCGCACGACCGGGAGACCGACATCCCCAACAATGACAACGGCGACCAATACGACATGAACGACTACCACGTCTTCAGCATGGAAGAAGTCGGCGGGCCAGTCACAGACCACGGCGTCGTTTTGAAACAAGAAGACGTGCCGTGGGTGTCGAAGCAATTGTGGGCGCCAGATGCCGCAACGAAGAACGGCAAATACTACCTATATTTTCCCGCCCGGGACAAGGATGGCATCTTCAGAGTGGGCGTTGCGGAGGGCGACAAGCCCGAAGGCCCATTTAAACCGGAACCGGAGCCAATTCAGGGTAGCTTCAGCATCGACCCCGCTACCTTCGTCGACGATGACGGGCAGGCGTATCTGTACTTTGGAGGAATATGGGGAGGCCAGTTGCAATGCTGGACGACGGGTGAATTTCAGAGGGATGCGTATTCGACGATGGAAGCGCAGGATGGCCCCGCACTGTCTGCCAAGGTCGGCAAGCTTAACGACGATATGAAGTCTTTTGCCTCGCCCCCGCAGGACGTTCTTCTTCTCGATGGCGAGACTGGCCAGCCAATCCACTCGTCTGATCACGATCGACGCTTCTTCGAAGCCGCATGGCTGCACAAGTACAATGGAAAGTACTACTTTTCGTACTCAACCGGTGATACACACTATTTGGCGTATGGCATTAGCGACAGCCCGCTGGGCCCTTTCACATACGGAGGGAGGATTTTGGAACCGGTCTTGGGATGGACGACTCACCACTCCATTGCGGAGTTCAAGGGAAAGTGGTATCTGTTCTATCACGACACGAGTATCTCCGGGAAGAACCATTTGAGGTGTGTCAAGATAAGAGAGATTGTCTATGATGCGGAGGGCAAGATTCAGTTGGCGGAACCTCAAGCCAAACTTGAGACGGCTGCTTAGATTGTGTTATCACAAATCATAACGAATGAAACAATGTGAACAAAAATATTCAACACGAGACAATGTATGTGTTTGGTTCGCACGCAATAAAGTAAACTGTGATGGCTTGCTAGTGCAGAACAATATTTCCTTTTTGGGTATACCTGGTCTTATTGCCATTGATTCCAGCACTAAATTGTAGTTTGTACAACCTGACTATCGGTACATAGTCTTACACTAAGCACCGCCATATATTGTTTCGGTACGCTTGCCATCAAAACAGACAAAGCAGACATCAGGGTACAATGGGACGACACGTGGGAGGGTTCAGCGGCAGGTGACGTCTATCGGTGTGGCTCTGTGTGGCTTCTTACGGCTTAGCGACCAAACCCGCATCAGCCTGCATCTCCGAAAGTGCCGTACGCGAAGCATATTTAACTCCCTGTCACTGCCCACAACATTTTTATATAGTTATTGATAAGAAACAGATTTTTACCTTTGGAACTCCCTCGAATATCTTCTTCTGTACGCCTATTCTTAGGGCGACGCGCACGCCGGCGTCATGATTTCTTTCCCTAAGCTCGCGAACCCATCTCCGCATCTCCGCCAGGTCTATCATCACAATGTCAGGACCGTGAGGACTTCGCTTCTTTCAGAGCTCTCGGGATCGCTCGGAGACTTGGGGACTCTTCTTCCTCTTATGACGGCCTTGGTTATCACGGGATCCATTTCTTTGCCCGCGACGCTTCTGTTCACGGGCGCAGCGAACATGCTGACGGGCACCGCGTTTGGCATACCACTACCAGTCCAACCTATGAAGGCCATCGCAGCAGTCGCAATAGCTCAGAAATTCACCATCGAGGAGAACGCGGCAGCAGGACTCGTGGTGGCTACTTTGGTGGGCATCTTGAGTGTCACGGGTTTGATCAACTGGGCGAACCGCGTGACGCCAGTACCCGTGGTAAAAGGCATCCAAGTTGGAGCTGGATTATCTCTCTGTTTGAGCGCTGGATCTTCTCTTTTGGCACCACTTGGATGGACTGGACCGTGGTGGGGAGACAATCTTCTATGGGCCATCGCAGCAGCCTTGTTCCTCCTACTCACATTGGCATATCCAAAACTTCCCTACGCCATCATCGTCTTCACCATCGGAATCATACTCTCCCTCTTGTCTCCAACCAGCAACTCCCAACCTCCCACCCCCTCCCACTCCATCCCCATCGTCCACCCATCCGCCCACGATTTCTGGAAAGCCACCACCACCGCCTCCCTCGGCCAACTCCCCCTCACCCTCCTCAACTCCGTCATCGCCGTCTCCGCCCTCGCCAGCGACCTCCTCCCCTCCCCACCGTACCCGCCAACCCCCAGCGTAACCCAAATCGGGACCTCCGTCTCGCTCTTCAACCTCATCGGCTGCTGGTTCGGCGCGATGCCCGTGTGCCACGGGTCCGGCGGTCTCGCCGGCCAATTCCGCTTCGGGGCCCGCAGCGGCGCGAGCATCATCTTCCTAGGCGCGCTCAAGTTCTCCCTCGGGCTCGCCGCCTTCTTCCACCCATCCGCGATCGTCGGCGTCCTCGCCGGAATCCCAAAGTCCATCCTCGGGATCCTAGTCCTCGCCGCGGGGATCGAACTCGCGAAGGTCGGCGAGAGCGTCAACACGGACGCGCGGGACCTCCGCGTGCTGAACGTTGATCGCAGCTGGGACGGGAAGCGCGTGAAGACGCTCGACGAGCAGGAGAAGAAGGATAGGTGGGCTGTCATGCTTGTCACGGTCGCCGCGCTGTTGGCGTTTAAGAACGATGCTGTGGGGTTTGTGGCGGGGTTGTGCTGGAGTGGTGGGATTGTGGCGGCGAGGAGGGTGGAGGTTTGGAGGGCGGAGAGGCAGGGGAGGCCGTTTTGGAGGGGGAGTGTGAATGGGAGGGAGGAGGTGTCGGCGTTGTTGGAACATGAGGAGTCGGATACTATTGCGTAGGGTGGGGGTTTTGGTTGTACGTTTCTCTTTTCTTGCGACTTGTATATCCTTTGTTTTGGATTGACTTTTCGATAAGTGTCGGATACCCATAACTACCTGAGCATGAGCGGTAAATGATTGACATGATGCATTCCTTATGACCTTTTCAATAGAATTTATTTTTACAAGGACATTTCGACAAGTTCTCCCATGGTGTGTTTTCATATCTGATTTGATGTTCTGAGGTCATGTCATTGCATTGGTGAAGACATTTGATAGTATAATTCGTCACTGAGGGACATCGCAACAGCTTGACGTCGAGATGGAGCTACCGCTGCATAGTAGTCTGTGAGCATTTAGGTGTATCAAGACGTGTGGAAATAGACATAGATGAGATGACTGTAGCCCTCCATCTGGTGGTTCAATTTGATATTCTAGTGCAAGAGGAGGCACATTTTATAGTGCAAAAGCATGTATGATTGTTGTCTCGAGAATCGCCGTATAAAAGGTAAGGAAATATTTGTAGACGAAAGAAAAGTTCCTTTGATAGATGTTCATTACCTCGTGTCACTCCATTGCTGAATTGGCAATAGTTATTATCTTAAATAGGATGAAGATATGGAAATTCAGCATTGAAAGTTCAACGGTAGGGTAATCCTAACGTTTGAGTAATAACTTCAATTTTCACATATCGTAACAAGACATAAATTTTGTGTGTGCAATGCACAGCCCATAAGATGTACGTACAGCCCATACAATGTACAGCCTCAATGCGGCCAATTACCATCGATCGTTAAGCGACCTGCAGTTGTGACGTCCAGCTGTGCTGCTGTGAGAGGAACTTGGCGTACGATTGAGCTCAGCCTCATTGCACCTCATCCTGTCCAGTCCAGCTTTGCTCTACATTCACAAGACTTTGTTCTTGGAACAAGGTCTCCCGACGAACATTCTGAGTTTGAATATGGCAGAGTCAGTTGGAGTGCCTGGTTCTCACCGGGAACCCTATCGTTATGATCCCCCGCCTCGTCGCCATCGCGCAGCAACTCCGCCCATCGAACATGCCCCTCCATTACTTGCAGAATCAAGACAAGAAGTACCGCCACGGGAACGTAAATTAACGCCCAACAAACGCCTGAAGCCTAGCAGTCATGAAACAGGGTCATCTGCCGACGTTTCTCACCTTGAAAGCGAGGCTGATCTTCATGAGGGACATAGTCGAGGGCAAGAAATAGATATGGTAAACAACAGACACACAATAAGAATACCAGGATCTGGGACGTCCGAGATCAAAGAATACGTAACTTCTACACCACTCGACTATACTTCTGTACCGGGGCACCCGTTACGAATAGTTGGAGAAAAGGCGATCCGTCATATGTACAAAAAGGAGCTGCTTAAGAAAGGAATCATTGGACCTTGTGATCGACTCATGCGTTCTTTGAGCGGAGAAGAAAAGAAAGCTGCTGTACGAAGAAGGTTAGTGCCCAACTCAGATTTGAATGATGGAGAAAGGCGTGCTCTTGAGCTTCCCACACCCAAGGTATCGGCGAACGACCTTAGCGCACTACCCCGATGTGAGTAATGTTCGGCTCCATGTTCCTTGAGAACTCAATGTTAATGAAGGATATCTCGCAGACGTTTTTTCGATTAATTCTGTACACAATTCCTTTAAGGGACCTCAGTCGGGTTCTCTCAAAGGTGGAACTCACGTGGAATTGAAGGATGGAACCCATGACCCCGACCCTCCAGAAACAGGAGCATCGATCTTCAATACTGACACCATTGATACCAGGCCAAAGTTGGGTTTATCGGAGCCCATTCTTTACATATCTGACCGCCAAAAAGCAATCAAATCTACTGCTGATGACCATCACCAACACCAGAACGATGCGTCTCGTCACAGGGCCAAACCCCTCCATAGTTTTCTTCCCGGGTATAGAGAATTCCCAAGCCATCCCCAAACAAATCATAAGAAGAAATCAGGCCCAAACTCATACGACCCTATTCGGACAGGGCGATTCGAGGCGGAACCCAAGACCAATGCGAACATCAGACGCAGAGACAATATGTCCGCGATTCGACGGCGAGCAATGAATGATCATCTCATGAGGGAGAAGAGAGATGCATCTCAAAAACCCATAAGCATCAGAAGAGGCGAAGGTTTTGACTCGAATGTCCGAAATGATTCCAGGAACATGGCATCCTTGATGGACACACGCTCAAATTTGCCTGACGCCGTAACATCACATTTTGGACTTGAAAAGTTTGATAATGTTGATCCCGTGATTAGCTCTAAGCGCTTCTCTGGTAGCAGCAAGGGGCCTATATCTACTATGAGCGCACAGCTGGCGATCGATTGTGAGCTTTGCGATGAGATGCTACCGGTATTAGGCGAAGAGCCTTACGCACAACTCCTTACACACTTAAGGGTTATCCACAATTTTCAGCGGCATATGTGCGTGACATGCGGGGCTAAGTTTGGTACGGAAGGTGAGGTGCGTAACCACCACTCGCAGGAGCATTGGAGCTCCCCCAACGAACCCAGGAATGCACCGGCTCGACTTTACAACACATACACCATCTCTCAAGATACAACAACCGTTGCAACATGTCAAAGCAAGACTAGACTATGCGCCGTACAAGATCGTGAGATACAACTAAGGGAAATGGTTCAACAGCCAAAGCTTTCGCATGGAAGTCGACTCGATCTGGGATGGATGTCGCAGGTAGACAGTATTTCCCGTCCATATCATCTTGTGATAAAGAACGAGCATCGTTTGTCCAATGTCAGAGCATCAAAATGAAATTGGGTTGAGGATAATGTATGGCGTTGACACAGGCTATGGAAAGCGATCAAAAAATAAACACAGAAGGATGTCCTTGGCTTCCCACGATTTCTACCTGTGCCCTTGTGCTTTTGCATACTCTTCATCGGTATGTCCACGCGTGTGGACCAAATACTCTTCAAATTCATTGACAACTTCCAAAGCCTGATCGAAATGTGAATAGGCTAGATGCTCTTTTCGATATCGCGCTAATTGCCTTGCAGTATTAAACACATTTCGGATTTGACGGCCATTCAAATTATAGCGCGCCAGCACATCGAGCTTGTCCTTAATTTCCGTATACTTGACTTGTTCATCGCCCTGTAACAGATCTCGAAGGAACATATGCCACACCTCCCATCGTCCGTTCTCATCGAGTGATGGATAATGCATGGCCAGCTGCACTCGAGACTTGAAAGCTTCATCAAACGTGCCGACGCGGTTCGAGGTTAGGATAAGGATGCCCTCAAAATATTCCAGGACACGAAGGAAGACAGACACTAGCGCGTTTCTCTGGAGGTCGGTTGGCGTTCGTTCCTCGAGGAACACATCAGCTTCGTCAAGAAGAACAACGCATTTCCATAAAGTTCCAATGTAAAGAACCGATTCGAGATATTTCTCGACACTCTCTGCGTCCGTGCCGATGTCACCACACGTCACTTTATACAAAGGACGCTCAGCGAATTCAGCAATGCTCTCAGCAGTGAGAGTCTTGCCTGTGCCTGGACCTCCATGTAGGAGCATAATGAGTCCATTTCCTTTGCCTTCAACAATGTCAGCCTTGTTGGTATGAACCGGTGTAGTATGCACCGTTATGAGCGCTTTGATAATCTCCTTCTTTTGAGCCTTAAGGACAAGACGTCGATCAAATGTGTCGCTACTCCATGTCACCGACCTGATCTGATCGATGAGTAAAAGGCCTGACAGCTAGTCAATATAGAAGACTGAACGTGAACATGTAGCATATCTTACTCCACTTCTTATCATGAAATCCGTACCCTCGTATATGTGACGGTAGTAGAAGTACGAAGGTTTCGTTGGGTGGTTGTTTCAACTTCTTAATCCCCTCATCTTCTTCATCACGGGTCTCTTGATTGACTGGGTGTAGATTTCGATACGTGTCCATATCGATCATAAAACGATTGCTTATCTTGTTGTTTGTCAGCATTAAGTATCTCGAACTTTGATGATGACATACAGCACGAAGTTCATATGATATTCCTTTGTACTCATAATCGACCAGAGTGCGCTCTCGATAATTCCAGAATTTAGATCCTCTCTGCTCCAGGCGAAGACGCTGACCGCTGTTACTGTACCTTAATGGATATATCTCCAATGTCTCTATCCGAACTTCCTTGGCATTTGAGGGCCAATGCACGGTAAAACGCTGCTTGGATTTGAAGAACTCGCCATTGAAATCCCAACTAAAACAATCGATCCTCACAGTATGCGATTCGATGGCTAAATTGGTGATTTGATATGCTAACGGCCCAGTACTTGTATCGCGAACAACAATATCGCCAAGACTGAACAGTTTGCAGAAGTGGACTTGACCGACGGCGCCTTCAGCGAATTGTGCAGTAGCCTGGTCAAATTCATCGCCTCGAGATTCTCGAATATAGCCAACAAGCACCCTTAGCTGCTCCAGCTGAAGTGAGCTCAGAATATCACTCTCTCGCGATATGAAACTTTCGATGATAGACCTGGCGTGGTAGAAGTCTAAGATCGGTGCAACATTAGATCCGTAAATTCTTTTCGAGAAGTACTCAGGATGGGCCAAACTAATGGCTGATAGAGAATTTTGTAGATCGCTTGATACGAAAACGATTATCTCACTCATGATCGAGGCATAGTCACCGTCCTCTTGGAGTAGAGAAAGCCGTGCGTCCACGTGCTTCAGAAGTTGCGCCACGTTGTCTGGTAGGGGCACCTTTTTGAATTTGTCTTTGATAGCTTCGTGGTATGCACCACAATCGTAAGATTTGACAGCAATGAAAGATATGTGGGGATTTTCTTCGGCGAATTCCCTACTGAAGATGTCCTCAGTGAAGGGTTGTGTTCCATGTAAGGCAGTTGTTTTCCAGTCCCCAAGAAGTAATCGAGGTACATCCTCGTAATAGGTTGAGATATGATCCCGATGTCGAGAACAGGTGACCTGGTGGGCAACCAAATAATCCGGTGGTGGAAAGTCTTCACTCTCGTCGTGAGTTTTGGCTTTCTTCATCGGTTTATAAAGCGATTTGCCTGATTCGTTGGGGCGCTTCGCTCCGGGAAATGGAACTGGAGATTGGATATTCTCATCTTGCGATTCATCGATACGGATTTCCATACTCTGCCAAAAGCTCATCAGAACAAGCATGCCATATTTGGTTAGATAATGACTCACTTCTTGCAAATCACTGGAACTTCTGACCTAAGTAAACGCTCAAAGTCACAGAAGCAATGGGCAGAGGTAGGTATGGCTGACGAATTCTCGAACCCTCTTCCTTCTCGATTTGAGACGAACCTGTTTGTTTTAATTGATGAAATATGACTGATTTCTCGAAGAGGGCTTGGTGTTCCACAAGAGCCTCCAGGCAACGAGGCTGAGTACTGTGAGCTGTCACCAAGTACAGGGGTTGTGGGAACCGCATTCTCGTTATTGGGTTTCGAAGCGCGTGCCACGTCAACTCACCGGTGAAATCACTCAGCCTCGTACCACCCTCCATTGGAAACTCGTACACAGGGGTGAATAGTTGCTGAGCCTCCTTAACTTCTGGTAAAGTTATGATGACCCACAGAGTTATCAACTATCTAAGTGCATTGCTATCCCTACTGCAAAGCTGAAGTTGAAAACCACTGACAAACAGTCTCAACATCTCAACCTAATGAAACAAATCCCTTAATAACCATATCGAGTCATGCAAAGTACCGAAGATGATGCAGGGCTTACCGAATATCGTTTGATGCTTCGATCAAATTATGCCCCAGATGTAGAAATGAAGTAACTCAATATCACCGAGGCCTGCAAACTTGCATTTCGTTAATTCTACTAGAGACATTGCCAAAGAGGCATACGAACAGGCTCGTCGAGCTTTCGTGGATGAACTACAAAGAGACCAAAAGGGCGGAAGTCTTGTCTTTGATCCAGCTGCTCGAATGGAGGATGTGTTTTCGTTCATCGAGAAGACTAAACGTCAATATGATAGCGAATCACAGTCCAGGCGTGGGGTATTTCGATGGCTGGGGAAATTCTCTGCTCGACTTATGTACTATGGGCAGGTGTTGGATGTGATAGCGCAGCATCATCCTGAATATGTTGCACTAGCCTGGGGAGCAATCAAATTCATCTTTATGGTAAGTCAACGAGCCTAAACAACTTATCATTGAGAGATACTGAAAGCTCACTCACCATATCCAGAGTATTTTGAATCATTCGCAGCTTTTAGCAGAATTCACTAAAGCTCTTGCATGTATCGGGGATGCACTTCGTCAAACCAGACTGACGGCGGAATTGTATCAGACCGATGCAATCAAGGAAGCGATAGCGCAACTATACGCTCATATCATGCTGTTTTTCCAAAAGGCTATGAGATGGTACAACCGAAGTTCGGTGGGCCGTGCTGTATCCGCAATTTTTGAACCGTATGAATTGGAGTACAAAGATACGGTAGAGCAGATCAAACTATGCGCTGAGACTGTAGAAGATATTGCAAATGCTGCAAGTCGAGCTGAAACCCGAGACATTAATATCACAATCAACCTTGTCCTAGCTGAGATGAGGAAAAGGGAAGTAAAATTAGCTTTGATGCAAGAGGAGATTACAAAGACCAGATATGCCCAGTGCAAGATGGAGGAGGTGGTTAACAGCACGCTTTTAGTAGCCACAAGTGAGTGGTTCTGACGCTGAAGGAACAAGTGACGAATAACTAAACACTGATACCTCTCTAGCTAACAAAACGATCACCGAGCGGATCGACGGCAACATCCAAGACATGACACCACGAATACGAGACATACAGTTCTCTCAGATTCTTCAGGCCTTGGACACTCAATCGTCTTCCCGGGGTGCTTTACCTCTTCTGCAATCGATTACTCAGAGAGCACGTGCCAGCAGGACACCGCACATCGACTCGACGGAAATTCTTCGTAGCCTTCAAGACTGGTTTTCGGCTCCTAGATCTTCGTTTTTTGTGGTGAGAGTTGGTACAAGAGCTGAATCAAGGGCAAGAGAGCTGGCTGGCGATGTCATTACGCTCTTGCAATCGAAGGATCAACCGGTGATCTGGAGACTTTCGTCCATGAGAGGGGTGACCGAGGAGGCCACCGGAACTGTTACTAGCGTCATCAAAGAATTGATCTCGGAAATCTTGCGACTGGACCCTTCTCTGATCAATAAACATCCAGATGAACTCAATATCAGCCAGTACCTTGCAAATCACAGCGAAACGGAGTGGTTGAATCTCCTTCAGAGATTCTTAAGCCGGCTGGGAAAATGCTTCATCATCATTGAGGCGCACGATCTCTTTCGAATCAATAAGGCGAATCAGGACTGGATGATATCGTTTTTAATGCTGTTCCAGCAACTATTGGGCCACGGGGCGTGTTTGAAAGTACTGGTTCTGGCCTATGGCACGGGAGACATGGCGAGTCTCAAGGATAACGAATGCATGGTAAAGCACCTGCGGCCGCCGACAGTAATACCTGCCTCGCGGAAACGCGCCGTTGTTGCTGCACACAAACGATCGGAACGAGGGTGGCGGCGAATGCAACCGAAGATATGAGGAATGATCAGACTTTGGTCCGAACTTTGTCTGTTTTATCAGTCGTTGAGTTTACATAGACTACCATAATGTGCGACATTGTATGCCTTGGTTACTCTAGTTATCAATTATTTGCAAGTGGTGTGAAAATACCGAACTGCATCAGACCAAGAGCGTTCTATCTCACCTCATTTACTCGCGATAGCTGGTAGTGAAGTTACATGCTATGTTGTGTATGGAGTTGCGATCGCGGGAATCTACGATTCGTACGTGGATTTGAGCACATGTAGTTTGCAAGAGATGTTGTGGTCACAAAATGGTGATGCATTCGGTTATCTCTGGCTACTTTTTTGACTTGGGCTTCTCTTTTGACTTTTTGGAATCACCGTCGTCTTTCTTTTCTCCTTCTCCTCCTCCTCCTCCTCCTTCTTCTTCTTCCTCCTCCTCTTCATCTTCCGCTTCATCCTCTTCATCGTCATCATCCTCATCCTCGTCATCGTCATCATCGTCCTCGTCCTCGTCATCATCATCCAGGTCGGAAACTTCCTCGCCAAGTTCCTTAAGACGTTTCTATTACTTGTTAATCGTAGATCAATGCATGTTATGTCCAATGTGCCTACCTTATCTTTTGTCCTCTTCTCCTCAAGATCGCCGAGAACCACGAACAGGTCGTCCAACTCAGTCTGTGCTGCTGCTCTCGCTTCTTCTTTCTCTTTAACCTTGACATCTGCCTTTTTGAGTTTGTCTTCGGCATCCTTTACTTTCCACGTCTGATCTTGTATCTTTGCCTTTAGTTCTTGGATCTCCGCTTTGAGCTTCTCGTTCGAGGTTTCCAAAGACTTGATCTGTGCCTTCAACTGAGCCTTCTCCTTTTCATGTGAGACTTCAAGGGACTTAGAATTTTCTTTCGATAGGGCAATCTGCTTTTCGCTCGCTTCGAGATTTCCTTTGAGGCTCTTGATCGTCTCTTTTATCGTCGAGATTTCGTCTCTGGACTTCTTTTGAATTTCCTCAAGCGTACGGATAGTCTGGAGTGATTCTTGTTTTGAGGCATTCGCTGCTTCCAATTGTCTTTCCAAATCTACTCGGGCCCTGTTGAACTCATGCAGCTTTTCGTCATGCTCCTGTCGTGCCTTCGACAATGACAAAGTAGCTTCTTTAGCCGCCTGCTGAATCTGGTTGTTGAGTTTGTTCACCTGGAGATTGTGCTTGTTCTCCATATCTAGCATGGCTTGCTTTTGCTCACGTTCAAGTTTCCTGACATCCGTTTCATGGTTTCGGTGCAAGTCATCGTTGATTCGTTTTATAGTGTTCAACTGCGTAACAGACGATTCTTGTGTCCTTCGATGATCGGCCTGTTCCTGGTTGAGCTTCTGTTCCATGGTTAAGAGATCCGATTGAATCTTCTCAATAGTTTGGTTCTTTTCGTCTAGCTGACCACGAAGCGAATCTACTATATCTCGGTCGATGCCATCATGGGATTGATGTTGCTCAATATTTGGATCTCGGTCGACGGCTCGCGATAACCGACTGAAATTGTCCTTTAGGAAATCCACGAAAGTAGCGTCGAAGAAAACGTCCGGAGACGACCCAGTCGATGGGCCTTCCCGAGAAAGAACCTCGAAGTCTCGAACCAAGGGGTGTTGACGTAGTTGCGAAATGGTATCGAGATACTTCTCACGTCCTAAGCTATGTGTCAAAATAGGCTGTAAATCTCGCCGCGGCACTGGTGAATCTTTGGTTGAAAATTCGTAGATGATGCCGAGAAGAACTGCGCACAACCCCTTTATGACGATATGGTCATTTCCGGGCTTCAGAGCGACCTGCACTAGACTCTGGAGGCTGCTGGCTTCGCCCAAGAAGTCATTAACGGCAGCAGCGTCTTCGAAGAGCCATATCGACAGGAGCATGAGATACGCTATTGATATTCGCTCGTCCTCACCCAATTGCAGACTCGCTATAAGATTACCAGTCACGTTCTGGATGCACGTAACTACTTCTTCACCGTTTTCGGCATCACCCTCGGCAACCTGCATTAGGAAGTCCTTTGCATCTCGATCTTCGAAGATGAGATGGAATACCAGTGTAGCTGCGAACCAAACTCGATAGGGATCAATAGTCTGTGAACTACTGGAGCCAGCAAGGAGCGTAGACAGGGTATTGGCGGTCTCATCCTCTCCAGACATGTGCCCATCGACAGCTCGTTTGAGGAAGTGTACGCGAGCTTGCATGAAATTGTGGAAGTAGGCTTTGATACATTCGCAAGCAGAGAATCGAGCATCGAACAGCTCACTTGGTGCTGGGCTAAGGGCTAGATCAAGCAACGCCTCAATCACATGGACAGTTCCTGCTCCATTCGGCGTTGTTGCACCATTTGCCGTTGGCTTGACAATGGGTTGTACCATTAGTTCGGCGAAGTCTTGTTGGATAGCGGGATTGCCCCTAATGATGTCCGCACAGGTGTTGATTGCCTCTACCTTAATCGGCATCGCCGTAGAGTGATCGAAAGCTAGATTGAGGACCTGTTGAAGAAGGCCGTGCTTATGAAAAGCTGTTTGGTTTGCTTTGGTGCTTGTGCTGCCTTTGACAAGGAACATGCGCATGATAGCCAAAAGCCCCCAGATGTTCTTATCACTTTGAGGACTGACCCAATCATCCTCTTCCTCATTTTTTCGAACCTTCTTGGAATTCTTGCCCCCCGGCAACAGCGATGCAAACTTAATCACGCCCCCCGTCTCCCGAAAATTCGTTTGGTTTGATGCATTGAACCGGACCAAATTGGCTAGAAGGGACAGGCAATCCTGAACGATAATTCCGCCTTGCGTTAAGGACCCATCAGCTTCAATCAAATTGAAAACCCTCTCAAACGCACTTTCAAAAACGAAGAGTTTTTGAAGTTCGGAGGAAGACTGCGACAGATCATTGAGCAGAACGAGACCCGCGTTGTGAACGGCATCCCGGGGGTCGTCCAGGGTCGCGACAAGCCGTGGTGTCCCAAGTGGAGCTGTAAGAATACACTCTTGTGTCCTATCCGGCCTTGCATTGTAGATAGCTTGTATCAATTGGAGGGAATATAAGCGGGAAAAGAAATCTGGAGTTTCGAGTAGGTCGAGGAGGATAGTGATATTATCTTGTCGCTGTATAAGCTCAGCACAGGCGAGAGACACTTGCTAAGAAGATATACCTGAGTGAATTCGTCCGCTAGCCACAACGCTATCTCATCCGAAGCTTCTGGCTGTCAAGGTGTCAATTGATAGTTACCATGTTCTCTTTTCCAGAAACTACTCACGCTGTGTTCATTCGGATTGAAGAGCATTATAAGCGTCTCTAACACAACTTTGATAGTATCGACATCTTCGGCATCCTTGGTGAGACAAGCTATCAGGCCACGGAGAGCACCAGATGCAACAGATGCGGGATATTCTTTGGCGAAGCTACGTAGCCCCAATATTGCAGCACGGCGGTCTTCAAGTAGGGTGGCACTTGCCAGCCGGCTACTAAGGGTGCTGATTGTGTCTGTCGCCGTTTGTTTGGCCGGAGCCTGCGATTCGAGCATGCGCAACATTCCGACGGAGGTGTGCAATTGTGATGTGTGATTCGATCAGGGACACATGGCGAGCATTAAAATGGTTCGAGTCTGAAGGGGAGTGCCGTGATGATGGAGAAGTATTATGCAGTATGCTATGGAAGCATTGGTAGGTCAGCGACTGTAGAGACTTGGGGATGTCCTGGATTCTGAAGCAACGTGGAGAAATGGTGTATATATATGCGGATTTCCGAGCTGCCAGCTCCCAAGGTACACGTAGAATAGGATCCATACACAGTAGATACTTTAGCTCGTGATATGGAGCAGGCATTCCGGAGCAGGCAGACGCTTCGGAGCGGGCATTCCGGCATCTGGCGGATCAACATTTGGCCGAAGCGACCTGCGTCACTAGCGCGGCTACTCCCCAGACTTTCTCAAAGAGTTCGAAGGTGATTCTCCATCCCCTCGACGCCTTCAACCAACTTTCATCCCGAGACGTCGCTTCGATCTGCGCACTCCCATTTTCGAGGGAACTGCGCCGGACTGGCCAAAACAGAGGCGCTCTCACCGTCATTTATTGCCATATTCTTCATCAACATCATCATCTCAAGGTATATCTCGCCTATTCACGCAGCTCTACCAAAACTGTAATTCCCTTCCCACCAAGCAGCAAGTTGCTGTATCGTATTGCATTCGCGCTCTTACCTAGGAGTTGCAGTCGCCTGTATATACTGTGCGCTCTACGGCTGTTATCTAGTGTAGTATTTAACAAGATTTCAACCAAGTTAGACAGAGCCCGTTTGCTTACGCCCTCCAAGTTTCTCCTAGTCACACTCACCTTTCAGTCGCAACTCCGCTCAGACGCGTGTCACTAGTCAATTCATCCACAAAGGCCGTTGAGCTACCACCGCCATCATGGGTGTTCCTGCCATGTTCCGCTGGCTTAGCCAGAAATACCCCAAGATCGTGTCCAGCGTCATCGAGGAGCGAGCGAAGGAAATAGATGGCCAGAAAATCCCGGTCGATCGCACGAAACCGAATCCGAACGGAGAGGAATTTGATAACTTGTACCTTGATATGAACGGCATTGTTCACCCTTGCTCCCACCCAGAGGACAGGCCCGCGCCGAAGACAGAAACAGACATGATGCTGGCTGTTTTTGAATACACTGACCGTGTAGTTGGCATGGTCCGCCCACGTAAAATTCTCTATCTTGCCGTTGATGGTGTTGCACCTCGCGCAAAGATGAATCAACAGCGTTCACGCCGTTTCCGTTCTGCCAAGGAGGCAAAAGAGAAGGATGAGGAAAAGGCTGAATTTCTCAAGATGCTCAATGCGCAAAAGGCCAGCCGTGGAGAGGATATCACCTCCCTTGAGCAGGTTGTAGAGAAGACTTGGGACTCCAATGCCATTACACCAGGCACACCTTTCATGTTTCTCCTTGCGGAAAGTCTTCAATATTGGTGCGCTTACAAGTTTACCACTGATCCAGCCTGGGCGAACTTGAAGGTCATCATATCCGATGCCTCCGTTCCTGGTGAAGGTGAACATAAGATCATGAACTTTGTTCGATCCCAGCGTGCTATGCCAACCCACGATCCCAACACTCGCCACGTCATCTACGGTTTGGATGCCGACCTTATCATGCTTGGGCTTGCCACGCATGAACCGCACTTTCGCGTCTTGCGTGAGGACGTATTTTTCGATTCTGGAAAAGATAAGAGCTGTGCGCGCTGTGGCCGTAAAGGGCACTTAATATCACAATGCACCCATCCAGACAATGGTGTCAAACTCTCAGAGGAGGAAGCAGCAGCAGAATGGAAAGAGACTGAACACCCCCCCAAACCATTCATTTGGCTGCACGTGAATGTCCTCCGCGAATATCTTGCTATAGAGATGGAAAGCCCTCAACGGAAGTTTCCATACGATCTCGAGCGCGCACTCGATGATTGGGTTTTCATGTGTTTCTTCGTTGGTAACGACTTTTTGCCTCATCTCCCCAGTCTTGAGATTCGAGATCAGGGCATTGACACGCTCCTCAGCATATGGCGAGACCTGGTCCCTTCCATGACTGACTACGTGACGAAAGACGGCTTTCCAGACATGGTACGCGTTCAACAGATCCTGCAACAACTCGGTAACCGAGAAGCCGAAATCTTCCGGAAGCGTAAAGAGCACTCCGATCGCCAGGATGCAAAGCGCGCGCAAAGGGAAGCCCAGCGAAGTGGTGGTAGGGGTGGCCGCGGCGGCGGGCACAATGGTCCTCCTTTCAAGCGCGTCAAGGAAGACACGAATACTTATCTCAATGCTGGTGTGCCTTTCTTCTCGCCAGAGGACGCGCAATCAAATGCTGTCCGCAGCGTTCATAATGACATGTTGTCAAACAGAAACCAGGACAACAAATCAGCAGCCTCCAAATTGAAAGAGTTGATGAAGGCTAAAGCTGGTGCACCCAGTGACGGCGCGCAGTCCGCAGAATCGTTGCCCGAGGCTGAGGAATCCACCTCATTGGGGAAGCGCAAAGCCGATGCGATAGAAGACTCTGACAATGGAACCCCTGGAAGGAACACGCCAGTAGTGCAGGACGCCCCAACTCCCAAGCAAAACGATACTCCCGAGGATACGATTAAACTCTGGGAGCCCGGTTATGAGGAGCGATACTACGAGCAGAAGTTCCATGTGGCCCCTGACGACATTGAGTTCCGCCATAAGGTTGCCCGTGAATATGCCAAAGGCTTATGCTGGGTCTTGTCATACTACATGCAAGGCTGTCCCTCCTGGACATGGTACTTCCCCTACCACTATGCGCCGTTCGCTGCCGATTTTGTTGGCATCGAAGATTTGGATCCTCGCGATTTCAGCAAGGGTAAACCATTCAAGCCCTACGAACAACTCATGGGTGTACTTCCAACTGCTTCGAACCATGCCATTCCAGAGCCGTTCCGCATTCTTATGTCCGATCCGAACAGTCCTATCATAGATTTCTATCCCGAAGATTTCCCTCTTGATCTGAACGGTAAGAAATTCGCTTGGCAAGGCGTAGCTCTTCTGCCTTTCATCGATGAAAAGCGTCTCCTCAGTGCCATGAACGAGAAGTATCCCGAACTTTCTAGTGATGAACATAAGCGGAATGAAATGGGCCGGGAAACCCTCATGTTCTCCCAACAGAACGAGCTCTTCGGGATCGTCGAGAACGAGTTTTATCGCCTAAACAAGCAGAAACTGGAGATTGATCCAGAATACAGTGCGAAACTTCACGGACACGTTGAGCCACATGATGTTTTCGTCATTGACAGTCAGTTGGTACCTCCATTCGATACTGACGACAGCGAATACGACTCCCTCCAGGACGGGTCTATAAGGTATGTTGAATTATCGTCCCCAAGCGTGCATGTGCTTACAAAATATAGGGTCTACTATGAGATGCCCAAGCTCAAGGCCAAGAACGCCCACAAATCGGTGCTGCTGAAGGGTGTCAATATGCCAACACCAGCTCTTACGGAAGATGAGAAATCTTTCATTCGCCACCGCAACGCAAACGGTGGTAGAGGCGGCCGAGGTCGTGGAGGTTATCGTGGCGGGGGTCGCGGTGGATATGATAATGGAAGAGGTGGTTTTCAAGGAAGAGGTGGGTATGACAATCGTGGCGGATATGGTGGAAGAGGTGGTTTCGACAATGGCCGTGGTGGTTACGGGGGCCAGGGACCCCCTCCCCCATTTCCCCCTTTCCCACCACCACCAGGTCTGATTCCGGGTTGGAATGGACAAGGCCCTCCTCCGCCTCCTCCTAACTTCGTTCCTCATGGCGGCAGTGCAGCGCAGTACCATGGCCAACAGCGCCCGAATTGGTTTCAGCAACCCCCCGGTCCCCCTCCACCGCGTCATGCTCCTCCCTCGAACGGCTCCTTACGCGACAGCAACTATTATCGGCCAGCCAACGAAATCTTGGGCCATGATCCACGCAATTACCCTCCCCCAGGAGGTAATCAGGGTTATCAGAATGGAAATCGTGGGAATCGTAACGATAACCATCGCTCGAACTCAAACCGCGACTACAACAACAAAAATCAGAGGCGATATTAAATTACCTCCACAATAATGAGATGGTTCATTCTGTCAGGCAGAGTTGGATGAGCATTAGGGTCTCAGGGTTATCAGAACCAAAGCAATGTCACGACTAGATTTTGTAATATTAGTGCTATGTTTGTTAAAGGGTAGGCGTTACAGGTGGACTTCTGTCCGATTCTTTAAGCTTCAGTAATTGTACAAAGTGAATAAAAGCGACATAGTCAGGATACACGTTTTCGTTGTGGTGAAATGCAAAATGTGATCGATACGTATGATTGAGGGACGAGTAGCCAACATTGGCATGGAAATGGAAATATCCTGCGTTAGGAGTGGCGGAAAACCCTTCCCCATTTCCATACGAAGACCCACATCAGCCCTTCAAAACGATCCCACGCCATGTCTACCAAGGATGGCGAACAAGGGCCAACCCGCTAACACATTGTCCCATTTGTCGGCTTCCTTCCGCTTACCAATTATCTGCTTGGTTGCGCAGAGAGAGGATCCTTTTCCGGGGTAGCATTGCCCCGCGTAGAGCAAATGACTGCAGCCGAAATGCCGTAGGATAAAGACTTAGGCGATCCGTTTCCACCCCCCGAATATCCGATGTTTTTCTTCGGCCAAATTTGTTACAGTCACTCAATAACTTCTCAAGTCTCGACACCATGGCCGGGTCGAACGAGAAGGGTGGAGAGTTGAGGATGTTGGCGCAACAAGAGAGCAGACACTCTGCGCTGCAGAATGAAGCCGAACTTGTTCAATCGCAGCACCCTCTCAGTCAGAAGGATGAGAAAGATTTGGAAGTCAATGCCGTAGCGGATGATGAAATTCTCAGGGAAGACGACAGCGGATTGCCCTTTTCTAAAGCGCGCTGTATCGCCTTGGTTATTACAGTAACATTAGCTGCGATTCTTAACGTGAGTTCAAGAATTATTTCATTGAGTACTGATTGCCCCTGTATTATAGCATCCGTGTGCTAACCATGGTACATCATAGACCCTGGGTGTGCAAGCATCCGTCATTATCCTACCTACCATCGGCCATCATCTTAATATTCCAGAGAGTAGACAACAATGGATAGTCAGCGCTTACAATCTCACTTTTGGTTGTTTCCTAGTATGTCGATTTTCTTGTGCCCCCCTCGATCTCCTCTCTGACCAGCTTTTCGCAGCTATTATGGGGCCGCCTAGCAGATGTCTACGGCAAAAGATTGATCTTCCTTTGGGGATCTGTTTGGATCACCGTGACATCGATAATTGTTCCTTTTATGCCTAATGAGATCGGGTTCGATGCCTTCAGAGGACTGCAAGGCCTGGGTGCTGCAGCGATGGTGCCAACGGCCTTGGGCATTCTAGGAACGACGTTCAAGCCCGGAAAAGCGAAGAACTATGCATTCTCTTGTTATGGTAAGGATTCTTTCGAAAACCCAAAGATCATAAATATCAGAACTGACCATATGTCTAGGCGGTGGTGCACCTCTAGGAGGAGCTCTAGGAAATGTCATTGTACGTAGTTCTATCTACTCTCACATTCCCACATCCAGTAACTAACAACAACTTCATAGGGAGGTGTGGTAGCAGCCTACCTTGACTGGCGCTGGGTATTCTGGATCTTCGCCATTCTAGGTGCACTTATCACAGTCGCGGGTTACTTCGTGATTCCACTTCCGCCACTCCAGGAAGAGCCCATCAGCATGCGACACAATGTTGACTGGGTTGGTGGAACGCTCGTCACAACGTCAATCCTCATCCTTCTGTTCGCTCTGACCGAAGGTAACGTCGTCGGATGGTCGACCCCGTGGGTCCCTACTCTCATCGCGGTATCCTTTGTCATCCTTGCAGCATTCGTCGTTTGGTGCCACTGGCTGGAGAAACGAGGCCACCGGCCTCCTCTGATGAAGGTCTCCATCTTCAAGAACATTCCATTTTCAGCGGCCAATATTATTATGCTTCTATTCTTCGCATCGTTCAACAATTTTCTTATTACTGCAACATATTGGTAAGATTGCACTTGCCCCATCATCTGCACCTTTTGCCCTCCTCAAGTTTTGACTTATCAATGTAGGTTTCAATCTTACCAAGGACTCTCCATCATCCAAACAACCCTCCGTTTCATCCCCAACGGCATCACAGGTGTCACTGTAGCTTTCATCTGTGCCCATCTGCTCGCGCGCGTTCGCGGCGACTTCATCTTGACATTCGGCACGATCGCAATCTCACTTTCCTCCATCCTCTTCGCTATTCCCATTCCTACCGACACTACCTATTGGGCCTGGGCATTTCCGGCCCTAGTCCTCAGTATCAGCGGCGCAGATACGCTCTTCCCCATCCTGACGCTGTTCGTCGCGAAGACTTTGCCCGCGGAGGACCAGGCGCTCGGTGGGGCTTTGATCAACGCTGTTGGACAGGTCGGACGTGCCATTGGTTTAGCTATCACGACGGCGATTCAAACGGCTATCATTGCGAAGGAGAGGGGGGTTTCTGTGCAGGAGGTCGGTGATGGATTTGGTTCTGAGCCGGGAGACGAGGCTCTTAAGCTTGGGTTGAGGGGTGCTAGTTGGTTTAATGCTAGTATAGGTGTGATGGCTTTGGTCGTAGTGTTGTTGTTCTTCAGGGGTGCTGGCAAGGTTGGAAAGCATTGAGTCAAAAGAGAGACATTATTGAGGGACAAGAAGGGAAAGTTGTCGTAATATTAGAGATATCAGACGAACGCCTGGCCCAGTCTATATACCTTCCGCCATGGTAATCTAAAAAGGAAAATATGGAATCGCAGTCGTTATGCAACCCTTGGTATCTAATCTTGGTATACTCTTGCATCCTTGAGTGTTTGCAATTTCTTCCCGCTATGCAATCATGCACGCTATTCTCGTGTGTATATATCGACTTGCCTGTAGACTTTCTCTCTCACATCAAGCTAAATGATCGTCTGTGACTGCGAGCACGTTCGGGACTAGTCTCAATCTCTTGCCTGGGCTCTTCCTCAATCCCATCATCCCGCATAAACGGATCGTCCGGCTTTTCGTCCTCCCACCCGAGCAGCTTCATCCACCCCTCACACACCCTCACTCCATGGCCCCATCTCACGCCATCCCAGCCCTCTTTCCGCATCCCCTGCACGAGCAACCACGCACAAACATGCACGCTCCTCCTCGCGCTCGTCAGACTGTGAACCCTCCCATCCTCCGACAGCCTCACAACCATGGAGTCCTTGAGGTACCCCACCATAACTCCGCTGTCATCTTTCCGGGCCCTCTTCCGCCCAGTCAGATACGGCAAGCTGCTCAAAGCCGTATGCAGCCTTGCCTTGTGGTTTAGCACCAGGGCGTCCGTTTCGATGAGCCCGGATGACAGACCGTAGACGCCCCAGCCGAAAGCCTCCAGGGACAACACCGCATGAGCTGACAGGATGTTGTCGAGGAGCGCGATGGTGGTCTGCCAGAGTGCACTGAATACCCTGAGGTCGTCGTATGCGGGTCCGGCGGGCTGGGCGGTGTGGGATGCGTCCTGCGCGGCAGAGAGACTGCTCGCAAAGCGTGTTGGTGTCAGGTCCGGCGGGGATTGGGATGGCGGGAGGGACTCTCGGTTGAAGATGTTGGAGGGGATCGTGGCGTGGGTGTGGAGTTGGCAGAGTCGTTCCGTGTGGTGGAGGAGGAAGTGGAAGCGTGGGACGGGCGTGAGGGATTGTGCGTGTTGGAGGATGGCGGCCGATGATGATGATGGCGATGGCGGAGGTCGGTCCGTGTCCTGAGTTTCTGGTTGGGAGGCTCTTGATATGTCGGCCTGTATGGGTGGTGAAGGTTGTGTCTGCCCACCTGGAACGATGGCTGGTTTACTGGGTCCTGGCAAATCGTGCAGAGGAATCTTCGGTACATCCGTCTCTTTGAGCCATTGAACAGTCCCGGTCACAGGGCCGGATTGGGAGAGTGATCGTGAAGGGCGCATCGTGGCTTGATTATGTAAATCCAATGCGTTCAATGCCTCGACGAGCGAAGCATGTTGGGTGAGCGCATCATCTGCGGATAATGTGCGCCGTAACGGAGTGCCAATGGTTTCCACGAGTTGAAAATTCGTCTCTGTTGAATTTTCTGAATCCCAGTGAATTTTGGAAGCATCAGACGGTAGCGTTGGCTCCTGTGCCAAGTTGTTGTCTTGAATGGGCTCGGGAGGCATTGTCACGTCACTGTAGATGCCAACATCGTCGTCCAGAAGTTTTCCCAGGCCATCATCTGGAGGCGGAAGCGGAAATGTGAAAGACGGCAATGGCGGTTTGCCACTGCCGTCTTGCGTTGACCGAGAGGTCGGCATGGCCCTTTGTGTTGGTAGGTATGTCGTTGTCGTCGTTTGTCGCAAAGTTGGTAGGACTTGTAGCGCGCCGGCGAAGTTTATAAGCGGATCTAGCGAGCGGAGCAATTGAAGTGATGGGAAGCGAGTACGAAAAACAAAAAATAATGTTGAGGATTGATTTACCAAGCAACGAGAAGAGAGACCGAGAGAAGAATATATGCACAGCACTATACCAAACGGTCACGCGCATAGAAGCAATGCGAATGTTAACGAAGTTGAGTATCGTGATGTGGCGATCACGGGTTCCCCACTGCGCCTCATCTGTCAAAATGTGGAAATTCATCAACAAATCATCAGTTCATTCATCATTTGCCTCGATTAAACCCCGACAATATGCTGCCTCGCACGAAACTATGCCGGAAACTGTCCCTTAGGAACAATCGGGGAGGCTCCTCGTCGAGCTCTACTAGTACACTCAGATCGACTCGAATGTCGCCAACACCCTCGCGCGTCTCCACGGGTGTGCCTCTCATGCTATCCTCACTATTCTTCTTCTTCATCTCTGGCTTCTCTAGTATTGGAGGCCCTGATATAGTCGTTGAAGTGCTTCCTTCTTTGCTCGGTACCAAATCCGAAAGCCCAATCTCTCGACGATATCCACGATGCTTCGGTCCACTGCGCGAAGGCCGTGATGGGCGATCATAGTGTCTTATATGCGCTGAAGTTGGGCTTGAAGCCAGTCCGCAGTGGAACATGATGTTCTGAAGAAGAGGCCGCAATGTGGCAATGGAGCCCGCAGTGATGCCAATGCCAGGCTCAACCGTTGACCATATCGCTACATCGGTTGTAGCCCACAGAAAATCCTCCCCGTCATTAAGAGTATGTATATATTGCATTCTCACAATCGTTGCTGTACTGCCAATCGCTGCGAAAGCCAAGAGGCCAGCAACCAGCGCTTTGGTCTTGGTCTTCATCTTCAGCCCCCAGACGATGAAGAATGGCAGAATGCCGAATCCCCAATCTGCAAACGCATTCAACGCCCCAAGTGCATACGTGATGCCCAAAGTTGGGCCCTTTGGGATACATTTGCCTGAAGCGGGGTGGTTGTTCCAGAATTCAGAGACTGCAGTCGTGAGTAGAGGCGCACCAATACGGACAGGAACACTGACCTGGGATGCACTGGAACATGGCAAGGAATAGATAGCAAAGACCGAAGAGAACAGTTCCAAACATCAGTATTCGAATGCACCATATGTGCCAAGGCCTGATAGCTACTCGAAGATAGAAAATGCCGAGCGCAATCTTCAAACAACAATTGCTCACCACATAGAGCAATTCACAAAGATACCAGAACTGCGGCACATCAGTATGATCATGCTTGTAATCGTTGCTGGGCGAATGGCGGCCTACCAGAAGTGCTGTTCTAGTGTCGCTATCATCCAAATCCCATCTGTGTCTTCCTGTTCCGTATATTGCTGCTACTATCTGAAAGACGACATACACTGTGAAGAAGGCCTAAATTCAAATGGTTAACGCTGTCGGGGGAATAGGATACATCGAACGAACCAGAGTAACCGTCATCCACCAATCATCGCCACCCCATGACTTGCGCATCACTGCTCGTACGTAGACTCTCAAGCCTACGGTGAGCCATGTCAATAGGAAGAACAGAATTGCTACCGCGAGCACTTCATTCCTTCTATCATCCATAGTCGTTCCCTGATTGCTCCTGACAAAGTCATTCGTTCCCACTGCCTAGGCTCATCAGCTCGTTGCTCTGATCGCACATCACGGAGGACGGCCAGAACTTGAGTGTAATATAGAAGGCATTATAGGAGGACACGGCCTAGATTTGTACCTATCCCAGCTCCACGGAGGCAAGTTATGGTTTGGCTAGTCGTGTCTAGAGTTTTACCTTCATGTCTGCTATCCGGGAATAGCACCATGTTCCTCATGATTTGCATGCTATCAACACCGGCAATCCCTCTCTCACATCCCTTTCCATGAATCATGCATGGCCCGCGCCGCGGTTGATTCGTCGCTCGGTTCCTAACTAATTACGCCGAACTAACGGTCCATCGATTGGTGCATTTAGGCCAGACTCTGGGGAGGCGATCATGGACGGCTAGATTCCCGACTATCGGACTAGCTCAGGATTTCTGCGACATGGACAAAGTTTATCAATAGCTACCAACCCAGCTGTCTTGACTCTTGACAGCCTTAACAGCCCCTGTGAGGTGGCTTCACATCTGCCGTCGGCACCTCCACTGCGCGAAGTAATCTGCACATGGATCGTCGGGGTGGTGCTCCGTCCGGATCATCGAACCAAACTTTCACACCACCAAAGGCTAGAGAGGATACTTTGGTTAGTGCGAGAGCAGCCTCGCAGATACGAGTAGATTCAAGTAAACAATTGTAACTCGTGGAAGGACTTGCGTCAACAAGTTCACATCAGCTTCCAAGCACGGGTGGCGATACCAATTGGGACTAACATCCTAGATTGGTGCAGTGCAAGTGCAAGGTGTTGCTGCTGCTGCAGAATATCGTTTTCCAACCGTCACTTTGAGCTATCTCGTGCACTAAAATCATGCACGAAGCCGCTACGGCATTGTTTCAGACATCTCTTTTAACTCTAATACTGCAATCACAAGAAACTACGTACAGGAGCCATCGTCATTTTTGTCGTCCGCATTGCATGCCGCAGCTTTCTCTGAATTTGCGACGAATGCAAACATGCGCATTGTAGGTACAGTGAGCGTTGCTCAAGACATAGGCGTCCCGTGGACCACAGTGAGCCCAATACTGCGCGTCAGGGTCCTGGCTTTGTCGCTGGTGAGGGATGTTTGCATAATTCGGTGGTACAAAGATCATCGCTTGATCCAATAGAAGCGGAGTTTGGCGATTTCCTCATTTCGGCCACTCTGTATGGTCCCGTTCCAGCTGCGCTGGTCCGTGACTGTCAAACGAAAGACACACGACGTGTTCTACCTCTTCTTAGTGACCCAGAGGTGTATTAGGCCAAAAGCAATTAGGCGGTCTATGCTCCCCGTCATCTCACGCATGCTCATTGATCTGTTTTTTCTTTTTACAATGCATGCTCATTCACAGCCAAGGCAAACAATCCCAGTGTTCAAAGGGCTGTGGGTCTACATTTGTCAATTGTTCTACCATTTGTTTCTGTAATGTGTGACCAACATTGATTAAGCATGGCCTATGCTGCCGTTACCCAATATAAAGTGGTGTACCGACCTTTTCATCATCATAATCACACACTATCCTACCCTGTACATCTCTATAACGTTTTCACCCCTTTCACAAGATTCAAGGTAACTCAATGAACAATCTAAGCATGGCAAATCCAGCGGCGACAACGGCTTCAGCAAGTCAGCAAGATGAGCTTGCAGACGGAGTCCGTTACTATATCGTTCGAAAAGGCGCTGTCATGGTCCCACTCATTCCCGCCGATCGACTGCCCTGCGAGCTTCTGGGTGTTCCACGACAACTTAGCCACCAACAAATATCCAAACAGAAATTGGAATTTGTCGCCGAAACCTCTGAGCCCGCTTCTCTGCTCCATATGCACAGTGTTGGATCCGCCCAGTCATCAACACCGAAGTGTCTAGCTCCAGATCATCTTGTCAGGACTGAGGCATCAGAGCGCGATCCTCAGAAGCATGTGGAAGTGACCCCTGCACACGTGAGTAGATCACTGGTAAGTAAAGAACCTCCTTGTACCTTCAAATGCTTACCAGTAATCCAGTCTCCCATCGATAGTCAGGGCCCTATATATCCTAAGGATACCCATCGCTCGGCACCTATCCCACGATCGCTACCCCCCTCAGGTGTCGAGCCTGACCCTTCGAAGAAGGAATACTGCACTTACTGGATACGAACCGGCGAATGCGCTTACACTGCTGAGGGATGCAAATTCAAACATGATATGCCCAGCATGAACAAACTTCGTGAACTCGGGTTCACTAGACTTCCTCTATGGTGGAAGGAGAAGACTGCTGTTCGACTTCAGCAGCCCTGGATGCAACGACGCCTCCATGAGAGCAAAGGAGAGCGTCCTGGCCAAGCACCCGCTGCTCCTGTTCGACACCCTCTTTTCAAACATATACTAGACCGTCAGATGAAGGAGATCAACGTTACTGTCACCAAAAAACGAGAGAACGAAAAGACAGATAATGGTGCAGGTCAGAATGCGTCGAAATCGCAAGTACCGAAACATGAACACGACAGAACGGAAAAGGTAGTCAACCTCATTGATTTGGAACCTGTAGCGCCCCCGCCCAGCCCGTCTTCAACGTCTCCAGGCAATACGCCATCTCCCATTGATAGCGACTCCGAATACCCAATCAGTTCTTGTTCGTCATCTGATACTCATGGTCCCCTGTCTCATCAGGGTTCTCGCAAAGATGGAATGGCCACGAAGTCTTCTTCAAAACAACTTGGGTCAACTGTCGCCACAGACGTCAGCCAGAGGAGAATGACAGTATCCCGTCGAGATTCTACCACTTCAAAATATTCGACTGAGTCAACCCATGTTCAGCCTCCGCCGAGATCGAAGAGCGGTCCACTACGACATACCTCGGAAGCCAAAACCAAGAAGGCCCACAAAGATAGCCGCCCAGCCTCGAACGACTTACCCCGGGGCAAGGGCGGCCTAGCCGACTCCAAATATGCAGCCACAGCTCCTGCATCGCGAAAGACGAAGGCGAAGAAGAAGTCCACGCCAACTCGTGAGCCCATGCCTCAGTCCCTTGCAGAGGAGATCGACAAGGTCACTCGCGAGTACTTGCGAAAAGAATGGCTCCGTACGCAGGAAATCGGCAGACTCGGATTGTAGCAGTGCCACCTCTGAACAAGCTGCATGAGTTCCTCTTGATACGTTGACGACATCGCGCTCCCTCCGCATCTAGTATCGCATCGTTCAAGATCATCCATATCATATTTCCGTTATAAAGGGTTTCATTTTAGAGGGTTCGAAGGCAATGGCACATTCATTATGAGGAGTTCTGGTTCTCGTTCATTTTCCTGTATACATCAGATAGACTAAACAGTTCAGCAACACATACTTAAGTAGGATCGATACAAAAGGTACATGAATAGAAATATACTGCATTATTTCCGCGCCCTTAATGTTTTCCTAGATCTACTTCATCCATACAGGACATTGTTTCTGCTGACGGCATCTCACAGTGACGAAAGAATATATACAACCTCACGGACACTTTAAGCCGGAGCATTAACAGAAAAAACATGCTATCGAGGTTGATTCCGAAATTATTCATCTGAAGCTGATTCGAAGCGAAGGACTAGAAATTTGCGCTCATTGGTCCACGAACTTACCACCAAATTGATCTGCAGGCTAAAGTGCAATATCTCCAAATTTGAGTCTGAAACGATGGGGAATGAGTGGTGATCGGCAGTGTTGAACGTCATATTTTGAGGCCAACGCAAGCAGATGCTTACATCTGGCTTTTGTCACTCTATAAAATAAGTCGAAAAGTGGCAATCCAACAGTATGAGATGGTTCAATTGTCTTCTTACTGTGCAGCAAATATTCAACTGTACTCCGAATCCCCCATTCCACCCGCAATCTGCACCCGGTATCCGCCACCTTCCCCCAATCTCCAAAGTTCACGGCAGAGCACAGGAGCAATCTTCTCCCCAATTCGCAAAAACCTTGGCTCGGGGAGCCATCCCAGATTTGCCCCTGCGCATCCCATGCGATTGACCAATAACGAGACCCGTATTGTAGATGACCCCATTTAAACGCCAATATCACCGTCGAACATCACAGTGAGTATAGCAGGCTTTACATTGGTGGCTGATGGTGGAATTGAGAGTTCCAGTGAGGGGTGTAATCTGGATGTTGGGTTTTGGAGTGACGGGATGAACTGGAGAGAGCAGGGAATGGGCTTGGAGGACATGGGAGAGTGGGAGTTTCGATCGAGTTGAGGAAGCGGATGAACGAATAGCATAGCGATTTTGCGGCAGTTGGTGTGTTTGAATCCCCGGTACAGTGCCGAATGTGATGCTTTCTGGGTTCTATAAAGGCGGCAGAGAATGAGAAAACTGGGTTAACACATCCGCTCTGGAAGTCTGTCTCAGCCATTGCATCCTCAGAATCTTGAGCGCACCTATCGATATCTTATAGTTCCATCTTCAGAGATCGTCAGAAAGATCAGGCACAATGAAGCTGAGCAGCCTTCTCTCCCTTTCTCTTCCTCTGCTTGCAACTGCACAGACTGCAGCTCCCTATACAGATGCCAAATCAGGTATCACCTTCAACGCCTACGTGACCTCCAACTATTTCTTCGGCCTTGCTCTGCCCGAGAATGCGACTGGGTCTGACTTTATCGGGACGATTGGAGGCAAGGGAACCGGATGGAGTGGTGCTAGCCTAGGAGGACAGATGAGAAATAAGCTTTTGGTCTTGTCGTGGCCGAATGCCCAAGCTGTCTTGTCCAGCTTCCGAAAGACAGCGTAAGTGGACATACGAAGGCTCCAATGTTTGTAGGAAAGAACAATTGACTGACGGAATAAAGCCAATATGGATCTCCTGCGGTCGCGACCGGAACGTTTACCCAGACTCCGATTGCCAATGGAACTTATGTTAACTCTACACACTGGACATACACCTTCTTATGTTCGAACTGCATTCAGACCGATGGGACAACTTTCAAGTCATCGGATACAACGGCGAGCATTGGATTTGCCTTTAGCGCTACTGCTCCCACTCAAAAAACGAATGCTGGTAGCGCAGTCTCGAAGCACACGTCGCAGGGGCTGGTAACGTTCGATCTGACAAAGGCGAAGAACGCCAACTTCGCCACCTGGAAGTCCTGGGCTGCCCCGAAAGTCGCCAGGGGCTTTGAGGCGTGATGGATTCTCGTATGAAGAGGGTAACAGATGTTGAGATGCTGTAGAATATCCTCGATATGGAAGGGTCATTACTCACAAGCAAGCCGGTTGCTCTTTGCTGGAAGTCCAAAATTTCGCAGTACTATTTTTACCCCAATTCATTCCAGTGCTACCCCAAATGTTCGTATTATCAGGAGACTCGTGTGAGCGATCGCAAGTCGCGACCTGGATTTGCCATTAATCTCAGCCGCCTCGTATGTCTCATGTTGTGCTCTACAGACTAAAGCCCTTTGCCCAGCCGTATGACCTACAATATAGTTATTCGCTCAAAGTAGGAGGCCATAATCTAAAACGATTTGGCTTTGCCCTAGGTCATCCAATTAGAATGGACTTTGAGAATTAGATGCCTGAATGTCGGCAGCTGCCCACGTTATTCATGCTGTGGGGGCTGGGGTTCCCCATCATCAAAGTACACTCATTTCTCTAGTATTCCAGATGAAACTGATCTCTTCCTACGTGACCCTACAGCCAGTAGATCGCCATTATTCTACTAGTATGAAGTTCCGCTACTATTTGAGTTCTGGCCACTTCAGGCTGAATCCCAATATGACCAGGCGGGCCGGACTTCAGGGAAGCAATGTCCGTGTCTGTCGCCAAGTGCGGAGTTGCTACCGTCAGTTATTTAAATGCCATATGTGCTGCATGCAGCAAGGTTATTTGATTGGCAGAGGTCGGCGCTCGCGGCAATTGGAATGCTTAACGTGTATCTCTTCAAGTCGTATACAAAGCGGACGATCGCTCCGAGCGGATGGATTACTGAGATCGAATACTCCTAACCGTGAAGATACGAGGGTTGTGCCGAAGCTGAGAAGTGTTCATAGTTTCATGAACTCTGCTCATCGTGGGCTGGATTGAATGTGGAGTCTAGGCCAGGAAAAGTCCCTGAAGACCTGCGTCTAGAATATTTGAATCACTGAACAAGTTCAGGAACCTTGTGTTCTTATATTCAAGTAGGCCCTGATCCCATTAGACCGGCACTTTGTCGATTCCAGCTGCGGGAAAAGTTCCAGCCTCTGGATTCGTGTGAGGTCTTTACTTCCATCCTCCGCTTCCCGTCTTTTTCTGCAAGTGAAGGCATCGCTTCCATTTCTTCCTATCTCTGTTCCTGACTGCCAATACAAACCTCCAGTCCTAGAAAATCTCCGCGTATTGCGTCATTCGTTACCTTGGCCTGTATCATGGGACTTTATAGCCGACGATCCCTTATCTTGGGATATACGTCCCTTGTTCTGCTATCCGCCTCTGCCAATGCGGCCATCCTGCCGTACATCACCAGAGAAGCGGAATACAACACCGAATGCAAGACATGCCCAAGGGTACTCTGCCCAAATCAGCTGTATTATGGAACTGGAGATACTTTCAATGCTACTTGTTGGACTAGGGGAACACGAATCATCGATGGAAAGTACGTCTTAGAAGTGCAAAATTCCGAAACGAGTTGTCGCGTCCACTGACACTAGCTTTCTAGTATTTGGTTGAAGAGCGAAGCAGGATGTTATGTGACACAATACGACGTGACAGAATGGGAAGGCGACTGTAAGCTCACGGAATCAATTGCTTTCTGGTTATTGAGCTAAACCCCCGAGCAGACACGAGTGATTTGGCGTATTGTGGGAAGGCGTCGGAGGAGCGCCATATAACTGAGGAGGATGCAACACTGAAGTACAAGACGGAATGCAGGATCTGCCCTGACCTCACTTGCGACAACGTCGCCTATCTTTCTGAGGACACTGACCTCACCTTGACATGCTGGACGGACCAGGGACAATTGATCATCGACGACCCGTATGCCCAATCCTGAGACATTCAGAACTTCGATGTAGAATTACTGACAGATTTAGATACCATTTCAAGACCACCAATAACTGCTATGTGGCCAGGAAAAACCTTTATTCGAAGCCAGACATCACGTACCTCGACTATTGCGGACCGATTCCCTTGCTTGAACCGGAGAAGCACTTTAACGAGAATGGCACATCCGATGTAAACAAGCGTGACGCTCTGCCCGCACCCCTCCCAGATGACATGGGTGTCCAATATCTCATCAATGTCACCGTCGGCGAAGAGTACGCGTATTGCCGGAGTTGCCCTGAGGAGACCTGCAAGAGTAAAAAGCGATATCAATTCAATCAAGAAGTTTGGCTGCAGTGCACAGAGAACTTCAATGGGACTTGGTGGAGCGAAAGTACCGATTTCTGTTGGGTCAAGAATTCTGATTTCTGGGAGAGTCCGGAGGGTGACAGTAAGTGGAATCTCCAATTCGTTCTACCCAGCTGGCTAATCCTACACAGATTACAAGTTTCCAACATGTTCATTGTTCCCCGGCGACGAGGATCTCCGCAGTCATTGAAGCGTGATGTCTAAGTTATTTTACGACCAAAAGGGGTTGCAGCTCTTGCGTTGATATGCATGAGATAAATGTTTTTGCCTATATGCGGTGTTTGTACAACTATCAATAATTATGTTATGTTGCCCGCGTGTAACATCTGTCAGACTATGATTTGCGCGACCGACTCCAAATGGTGCCTATCGGTTTGCTTCGCGCGTTGTCTAGGATTTCGAAACTTCTATGCGTGGTAGTTAACCCTGGTGCTATTCCACGTGAGGCGAGTTCGTTTTTCGACCGTCTTGTGCGGTTGTCATTCCAGGAAACGAGCCAATCCTTAATCGCAGAGCCATAAAATGCGAGGAAGAGGGAAAATGCAAGGACCCCAAGGGTCAAGGAACTGGAAATTATCCAAAACAGACGTTGAGTGGTTTCCATATCGCGAATATCCGAGAAGTTCATACCGAAGAAACTTGACACGAAAGAGAGTGGTAAGAAGATTATGGTGACAATAGTGAATACCAGTATGGCTTTCCCGTGGTCCTCAAGACGAATGTTGACCAGTTGAATGGTACGATTGATAAGGGCGTTGCTATTTTCGCGCAGATCACATAAATCGCTATATTCTCGTTTCAAGTTTTCCAGCAGCTGCGCACTTGGATCCGACAAGCGAGAGAATGCGAGCTGCCGATAGGTCGCAATCCCACTAGGGGTTATAGTGTTGGCTTCCCGGAGTCGATGGCCCTGTGGACCGCTGATTGATGAGTGCCTGTTTGGAAGAGGTCCAAGCATGTCTTGTAGTTTAGTGACTACGTCCAATTGTTGGTCCATTATCTGGATGATAATATTCAACTCTTCCTGCACCTGTAGTAAATCCATAACCAGCTTTGTACTTGGGCTTCTATGAAGGCGATATTGTAGATGCCCTAGATAGCTAGCATATCTGTCGGAAAGACAGAGCGTGATGTCTGTCCAGAAACTACGGTGAAGCATTCCCATCGCACCACTAAGAGCCGTGACGATATGAGTTGAAGATGTGTAATCCGGTTCCGTCGTGTTTAAGAACGCGTTGCGAACGTTTCGGAATGATACCTCGAGAATGCGAGCTGATAATTGCAACGGAGGCCATCGCGACTTCCAGGACTGATTGCTTGAGAAAGTAACAATGTGGCGATCATCGATAACTAGTATCCACAGCTCATCCACGTTCAGGCCGGTAGGATAATGGCCATACCATCGGCGAACTTTAAGATCTAAAGCACGGTCTGTCTGCCAGGGTTTATGTTTCGTGAACACTTGGTGCGCTTCGCGATCTGACGTGTCTTCAAGGCGATAAAAGTGCTGAAGAATGGATCTCAGCTTATGTGATGTGCTTCTACTTGATTGGTAATTTTCTCTTGGATCGACCTGAAAACGTAACGGAGGAGTTTCGTCATCTACGGTCCAATCGAGAAATGGTATGCTTAGCAGCATCGGTCGGTCTCCGCTATGTCCCTCATCGTACTCATCAGGATCCGTAAGATCCTGGACAAAAGGTGCGAAATAGCGTCCATGCTTAGAGAATCGCTCATTCTGATGGATGCAGTGCTCCAGTTGATGCAATGCTGTCAGAACATCCTGGGGATCCTTTCCCCAATCCGAGAGGGCGAGAAGACATCCGGCGAGGTAATCGGAGAATTTGCTAGAGATATGGATCCATCGACAAAGCCTCGAGTCACGGGAGTCGGAGACGGTTTTTTGAACTAAATCGCTCCGTAGGCAGTTCATCCAGCCAAATTCGTTCGCCAGCGCGCGAAGATGATGCTGTTCACTGCGATTCTTCGTGAACTCCTCCACCCGCAGGGTGTCTGATAGTCGATTTCGTTTTTCCAACGCCGGAAGTAATGTTGAAGACAAAACCTCCTTCATCTCCAACATTGGACCGATGTCATTCCGCCAGCCTTCTATGCGAACATCGTGGATCTGCAGCTGAGCAGGACTTAAGCGTCGCGTCTGCCAATACGCGTCGGAGTGCCAGTCTACCTGCGCTGGAGACCTGGCTTGTTCCATGACGAGATGATTGTGATAAAATCATCATTCGATCAAGGTGAGGATGTCGATTGAGAACGCGACGCCGAAATCTTTGTGATTAACAAAATCCAGCCACGCCTGGTAGATTGAAGCGCTTGGGTGGAGCTGAACGATTGATCGACCACACTAAACCCCATTGGGGCACTCCCCTGAAGCCTTTCGCATATAGGGATAGGTACATATAATGGGCTGCGAAGAAGAATTGCTCGAGGCTATTGAAGATCAAGTATTACTTATCGTGTTATTCTAGGATAATCGCAAGCAAGGGGAGAGAAATCTCCTCTTTGAATTAGTAGTAGCGAGTGGTAACGATTCTGGTTTCTTGGAAGTGCAGGAGTGACCATGATCAATGTATGAATTGCATCCGTGATCGAAGAGCGTACCGATTCTTAGCTTGATGATGGGTGATATAATACAGTTTTCTTTCAATGGGCTCAGCAATCGCGTTGAATTTCAAGCAATGCCTAAGTGCGGGAGTGCATATGAGGTGTCCCTTGGGACTTGACCTGTGGAAAAGGCATGGAATAGATACAGAATCCCCAAGTACCTAGAAGCAAAAGAACTTTCGAGGCCTGGAAGTTCAAAAGAGCTTGCTTGTGATATGAAGATCTTGAGATATGATCGGATGACCTTCTGAAGATGAAGTCCTTCTTGACGGTACAAAGTAAGTTGGCAATGAGTTGGACGATCTCCTGACCTAAACTACCTCACTTACCCTAATACGAGTAGCCGTTCTCCTAGCTTTATAAGTTCTTCGACACGACATATAATGTTTTGCAGACACGGTTCCGAGTAGGAGTAAAGGACTGATGAATTCAACAAAAAGCTGTGTTCATTGTTCTAATGCGTACCTTGCGTTACGAGGGTAGTGCCTGTCCACCAATCAGACCACAGCAGTTACACATGCTTGCATCGCTCGGCTCTCCGCAACCATGCCATGACGATGGAATTACTCGACTGTAGCACAGTATTTGAAGTCCTCATTCCTTTCCCTTCGTCAACATTGACAGTTGTCCTTTCTCGAAAGCATTCTGCGGCAATCAACAACCCCCAGTAAAGTGATCAACCCAAAGATTTCAATTCAACTTACCACACATCTCATCATCATGTCAAAGTATGTTTACCCATCATATACCCAAAAACAAATCGCAGGCTAAGTGAAAATAGCCATCCAGTACACCCAGCGACAGTTCATTTCCCTATCGCGTTTACCCTACTTGCTGGTTTTCTCGATACAGTTTACGCAGCTTCAGCCAACCCCCTCACGTCCAAGTTTGTGAACTCCACCATCAAAACACTTGACATTCAGCTCGCGCCGGCCACATTTCCCATACTCTCTCACTATGTAACGCTCCTCATACTCATCACGAGTGCTCCAGCAGTTGTCAGCGGAGCATTGGAGCTCATGCCAGTGATCAAAAGAGACGGATTTGGTTCGAAGAAAGCAAAGGCCGGAATACTTCATGCAGTGGTCAATGACTTGACCGTGTTCGGGGCTGCCTACAATTTCTGGACCAGAAGGCAGAAGATAGGCTTTGTGCCTAGTGAGACCAATCTTCTGATCAGCATCTTGATCGCAATTCCTGCGACCCTCTTCGCGGCATATCTGGGTGGGCAGCTGGTGTATCAATATGGAATGGGCATTGGACGCGGACAAACTAAGTCAAAGAAAGCACAGTAGATGGTCAGAGGATAACTGGGAGTGGTTTATCAGCTCGGACAGTACAGTAATGTCATCGTGGAAATCCTCATCTTTCCAGTGTTTACATGAGGCCTCACAAATCAAATCATTTTAATCACTCACAAATCGAATCATTACAACCATCTGCCTTCTCCATTCGGTAGCATTTATTATGATTGAAAAGCTCGCACACTTCTCGCTTGTACATAGGTAGGAGTTAAGTCGATTGAAAGCCTAGGGGTGTTATAGATATGACAAGGTGATGCCTACAAGAACTACGCGCCGAGATGTTCATCTGTACGGGGGAGCAATACACACCACAGCGGTCAACCTACATGCTCTAACATCTCTGCGAAAGGAACTGAAAGAATTACCTGGCACAATTAAACCCACTAATATCAACCTACTTTTCCCGACTTTGGAAGAGCAACCGCCATGCACTTCATCAGGCAAATGAACTTCGTCGCCTCAGGATAAGCAATCGGCACTTTCAAGAATTCAAGTATACAATTTAAGAAATTGGCTGACACACCAACATCCATACATCTGCGCGCTTCCCAGTATATACGTGGTTGCTGTAGAACATTATCAAAGCTACATATTTTGAGTGGCCATAGAAACTATCAGGCGTTGACGTCATAACAGAACGCATCCTGATGCGCGATACACGGGAACTAATACTCCGTACTGTGTTGAAGATGCTGCTTTGTGCAAATTAGGAATGAATTGTCTTTTAATGATGTCCTAGTTTGAGTGTGGAGTGACGATAGCAGGCCAGCAGAACGACACATGATCTGATGGCGTTCGTGCGATCGCAATGGCTTACTTTAGAGGTGAGTAGTTGATAAGTAGGTAGGTTCAATGATCTATATTTGCACACTATTTAAGGTCAAATTAGCGAATCTGAGGAATATTATGAGCAGAACAGTCTATTGTTCGAAAACTTTAATAGTGTATGCGTATTTCTCTACTTCCCTACAGGGCGTTTTGGTTTGGTGATTGTCTAAGATAGTGGCGATCCCTTTCCCCTTAGGGAGTTAGACTGATGGAACCGCCGCGGTGCGGTTACGTCCGTGCGTCAAACGCGACTTTCATCAATTCTATTCTGTCCGCGACCATCGCTCACTCCTCAACCCAGATACTACACCGTCTGCTACACGCGTTAACACCATCCGATCACACAAGTTCTCTACTGCAATAGATTCGGAAACTTTGACTGCCGCGAATTCCACCCGCGACCCTCAACCCATACCATTCTAACGCGCCGAGCACGGCCCAAACGGGCAATATGGCTCGCAAGAAGGCTGGTCACAACGATTCAGATGGCCCATCGACAGCCGACGTGTCTGCGAATGAAGATGTCGAGATGCAGGAGCAAGATGGCAAGATAAATGGTTTCAATAAGTTCACAGTGAGTCTTCACCATTTTGCGATCGATTCACGCGGTGCCGCATTCCAGCATTGCGCTCGATACCTGTCAATCGTCAAACGCCTTTAGAAGGAGCTTACAGTGCATACCAACTAACGCGCACAATTGCAGTATTTCCAAGATACCCCGGATTACACGGTATTGATCAGAATCTGCTTCTCCTTTTGCCCATCTTCTAATTTCAGATCAGGATTCTGACACAAACCCTAATACGACTGCTAGCAGCGTCGCAGGGGATAATGTGCCAACCGACGGACGGAAACGGCGATCGGAAGCGTTCAATATGCGCAAGAGCATATATGGCAAGAAACATGATCGCCTTGGTGAATCAAAGGCAAGTTGCGCGCAATCACCACACGAGCGCATTCGCGTCCACCATTCCTTGACTAACGTTGCGCAGGAAGATGATACCCTTCGCCGATTTAGATATCTGCTTGGTCTCACCGACCTGTTCCGACACTTTATCGATTCGAATCCCAATCCCCGCATCAAAGAAACCCTCGCGGAAATCGACCGACAGAACGCCGAAGATGAAGCCAAGGCCAAGAACAGCAAGCTTCGCAAGGGAGGTGCAGCCGTAGAGCGCCGCAGGAAGACTGAACAAGAGGAGGATGCTGAGCTCGTGCGTGAAGAGAAGCACGGTGGCCATCACGAGACGGTGTTCCGTGAGTCTCCTGGTTACATCAAAGGTGGCAAGATGCGTGACTACCAGGTTGCGGGCCTCAATTGGCTCATCTCTTTGCATGAGAATGGTATCTCAGGTATTCTCGCCGACGAGATGGGTCTTGGAAAAACCCTTCAAACGATCTCCTTCCTTGGTTATCTCCGTTTCATCGCCGGAATTTCTGGGCCACATTTGGTAGTCGTACCGAAGTCTACACTTGACAACTGGAAGCGCGAATTTGGCAAATGGATTCCCGATATCAACGTCCTCGTTCTGCAAGGAGCTAAGGAAGAGCGTGCTGAGCTGATCCAGGAGCGACTTGTGGATGAGAACTTTGATGTGTGCATTACAAGTTACGAAATGATTCTCCGTGAGAAGAGTCATTTAAAGAAGTTCGCATGGGAGTATATCATCATCGACGAAGCACACCGCATCAAGAACGAAACATCATCACTTGCACAAATCATTAGAGAATTCAATTCTCGAAATCGACTTCTGATTACTGGAACCCCGCTTCAGAACAATCTTCACGAATTATGGGCTCTCCTAAACTTCCTACTACCCGACGTCTTTGGTGACGCAGCTGCATTCGACGAATGGTTCTCCACGCAAGGCGAGGACTCTGACACTGTAGTACAGCAACTGCATAAAGTCCTGAGACCTTTCCTACTGCGCCGTGTCAAGAGCGATGTCGAAAAGTCACTGCTGCCCAAGAAGGAGGTCAATTTGTATATCGGCATGTCTGATATGCAGGTCAAGTGGTACAAGAAGATCCTGGAAAAAGACATCGATGCTGTCAATGGTGGTGCAGGCAACAAAGAATCCAAAACACGGCTGTTGAACATTGTCATGCAACTTCGGAAGTGTTGCAATCACCCTTACCTCTTTGAAGGAGCTGAACCCGGTCCTCCGTACACGACTGATGAGCATCTGGTCCATAACGCTGCCAAAATGGTCATGCTCGATAATCTTCTCAAGCGCATGAAAGCCCAGGGGAGCAGAGTCTTGATCTTCTCCCAGATGAGCCGTATGCTCGATATTCTGGAGGATTATTCTGTCTTTCGTAATTATCCGTACTGTCGTATCGATGGCTCAACTGCTCACGAAGATCGAATCGCAGCTATTGACGATTACAACAAGGAAGGTTCAGAGAAATTTCTATTCCTTCTGACTACTCGCGCAGGTGGCTTGGGAATCAACCTAACTTCTGCCGATATTGTTATACTTTTCGACAGTGACTGGAATCCTCAGGCTGATCTCCAAGCCATGGACAGGGCTCACCGTATCGGTCAAACCAAGCAGGTCGTAGTATTCCGATTTGTCTCCGAGAACGCAATCGAAGAAAAGGTTCTGGAACGTGCAGCACAAAAATTGCGACTCGATCAGCTAGTCATTCAACAAGGTCGCGCTCAACAGCCTGTGAAAAATGCGGCCTCCAAGGATGAGTTGCTCACCATGATTCAGCATGGAGCCGAAAAGGTTTTCCAGAGTCAGGGTGCCCTTGGAGCGATGTCAGGATCCAATGACTTCTCAGAAGATGACATCGATGCCATTCTCAAGCACGGCGAAGAGAGGACGGCAGCACTCAATGCGCGTTACGAGAAGCTTGGTTTGGACGACCTTCAGAAATTTACCTCTGACTCGGCATATGAATGGAATGGTGAGACTTTCCAGCCTCGTAAGAAAGAAATCGGACTCACTTGGATCAACCCATCCAAGCGAGAGAGGAAAGAGATTGGATATTCCATGGACAATTACTACCGGAATGCGTTGGCAACTGGTAATCGACAAGAAGCCAAAGCGCCTAGAATTCCTCGTGCTCCAAAACAGGTTGTCATACACGATTACCAGTTCTTCCCTCCACAACTTGCAGAGCTACAAGAGAAGGAGACCGCTTGGTACCGCAAAGAGAACAACATTAAAGCTCCGCTGCCCGACGGTTCGGACGAGGAATTGGAGACTCGCGAGGCTGATCAGGAGCTAGCGCAGAAAGAGATTGACAACGCAATTCCCCTCACAGACGCGGAAAAGGAAGAAAAGGAGGCCCTGATTGCCAAAGGTTTCCCAGAATGGAACAAGCGAGACTTCCAGCAATTCCTGAACGGTACCGCCAAATATGGACGCCAGAATTACGAAGGTATCTCTGAGGAAGTTGATGGCAAGGATCCCGACGAAATCGCGGAATACGCCAAAACATTCTGGAAGAAGTACAAGACCCTCGACAATTGGCAGAAGCATTTGAATGTAATCGAGGAGGGAGAAGCCCGCGTGCGCCTGGCAGAGGAGAAGAAACGACTGCTTGCGAAGAAGATTGGACAGTACCGCATGCCACTCCAAAACATGACCATCAAGTATACCGTATCGACCACGAACAAAAAGGTATATACAGAAGAGGAAGACCGGTTCCTTCTGGTGATGCTCAACAAACATGGCATTGAGGATGAACAAATTAACGAGAAGATTCGAGATGAAATTCGCCAGTCGCCGCTGTTCCGTTTCGACTGGTTTTTCCTCAGCCGTACCCCACAAGAAATCGGCCGTCGGTGTACCACCCTGATCCAGGCGGTAGTGCGAGAACTTGGTGATGGGGACGTGAAGAATGGCAAAGGCAAGCGCGCTCTAGAGGAAGATGACAGCGAGGATGAAGACGAGCTACCTGTCAAGAAGAAGGCCAAAGGCAATGTCAAAGTGAGTAACAATTGTCCCCGCCTACATGTTTCCAGACTAATGATAACCCTAGAACAAACAACTTGACACTGTCAAAGGCAAAGGGAAGGGGTCGGCCTCCGCCTCAACGTCTCGTGCAACCAGTGTAGCTTCCAACAGTAGCCCTGCTCCTTCCAGCGCTAAATCGAAAGCGAAGGGAAAGAAGAGATGAACAAGATGCAGCTCCTCTTCGTTGAGCCCTGTTGCTCATATCACTGCGTTTTCTTGTAGTGGGCTGTTTTCAGACAGGTAATTCCTTGGATGCATAAGGGATGTTTTTTGTGCCTATTATCGCGCGTCCGGAAGGGCGATCATAGGTGGTTTTTCCTAGATGTAAATGAACCGGGAATCTTTGAAGAGGCGTTTGGAGCACAATGGGCGCGAGGCATGCGAGAGTCTAGATTAGTTCCCTATTTGCCTTCTGGGTGCAGTGTCCTCGGCCGTCAATGGTGATCAGAGAAGATAGTATATTCTCCAGGATCAATTAGTGCAAAATCGAGTCAGTCTACAATAAATAGAAAGGCGACAATAATTTGAAGGGTTTGGTCCACATATGACCTCAAAATCGTGAATACTTCCTTCAAGTGCAGATTGTGGCGCATGACAGCCACATATGCGGGGATGACGCGCACGGTGATGCTTCGGTGGTCCTGCCCATGACGATCGCAAAACGCCTCGGTGCAACTTGTGCTTCGTTATCCTCCCCCACAATCAATAAAGCTCATAATCTGTTTCTGTTCGTAGTCTTTGTTACTCTCCAAGACTCGAACACTCGTTCGCTCCTCGCTCCTCGCTCCATCATTGGTTGTTGAATAGTCGTACGTCCGTCCTTCCAGAAAGTTCTCTACAACTTCGGTTGGAACTTGCCAACTTTTGTGTTCTCTATCCCGACCGCGACTGACTTGATTGTTTTATATTCGTAGGCTTGTAACACAATCTCACGTCTACTCTTACAGTCCGCAAAGATGGCGACCGCTGCTGTGATCGATGACGACGTTCTGGAGCCCACGCTCCAATCCATTCTTGATCAAAAGACCCTTCGCTGGATCTTCGTTGGAGGCAAAGGTGGTGTCGGCAAAACGACTACGTCATGCTCTCTCGCAATTCAGCTCGCAAAGCATCGCAAATCAGTCCTTCTTATCTCTACGGATCCCGCACACAATCTGAGCGATGCCTTCAACCAGAAGTTTGGCAAGGATGCGCGGTTGATCAATGGCTTTGACAACCTGAGCGCCATGGAGATTGACCCTAATGGAAGCATACAAGACCTCCTCGCTGCTGGGGGCGAGAACGCAGAGGACGCAATGGCAGGATTGGGAGGCATGGGAAACATGATGCAAGATCTAGCATTCAGCGTAAGTACATTCAGCGTAATGAGGAAGCATGCGCCTGCAGCGACACAGTCAAGATACTAATGGACGGCTTATTAGATTCCTGGTGTTGATGAAGCCATGTCCTTCGCCGAAGTCCTCAAGCAAGTCAAATCGCTTTCCTACGAAGTCATTATTTTCGATACCGCTCCCACCGGCCACACGCTTCGTTTCCTACAATTTCCTACCGTTATGGAGAAGGCACTCGCAAAGGTCTCGCAATTGTCGCGCCAATTCGGCCCTATGCTCAACTCCTTCCTTGGAGGAGGAGGACGCCTCCCCAATGGACAGAACATGGATGAGTTAATAGAGAAGATGGAGTCTCTGCGCGCCACAATCTCAGAAGTCAACGGACAATTCAAAGATGCGGATTTGACGACATTCGTCTGCGTATGCATTCCTGAGTTCTTAAGTTTATACGAGACGGAGCGTATGATCCAGGAGTTAAGCAGCTACGAGATCGACACGCATGCAATCGTTGTCAACCAGTTGCTCTTCCCTAAGCAGGACAACCCTTGTGAGCAATGCAATGCCAGGCGCAAGATGCAAAAGAAGTATCTCGAGCAGATCGAAGAACTGTATGATGAGTTCAACGTCGTCAAGATGCCACTCTTGGTAGAGGAAGTGAGAGGAAAGGAGAAATTAGAGAAGTAAGTCAACAAGGACTATGATTCTTCAGTTGCAGAACTAACCTATCCAACAGATTCAGTGAAATGCTCGTGCAGCCGTTCGTACCACCACAGTAGACTCGCCTTGCTCTGCACCAGCTGCTACTCATACCGAATATGCGGAATGACTGTATACCCAGGAGACGTCTGCTAGCCTCCAGCCCGGTCATGATTCAATATCTATAGAGCACAAGTAGCTTTTTCCAAAGCCGTGGCGTCAACCATAATCCAACATTGCAACATCCATCATTATCGATTTATCAGTGCACGTGTTCGAAGGAGCCATTGCGATTGCATCTCTTTCTCTGTGAAGCAGCAGGGTGCACGGGCACGCAACTATCTGATTATGAAAGCGATGTGTCCTACAGTCTCAACATCGTGACCAGTATATCGTGACCATCGACTTTCCGCACTTACCAATTCTGTACTTGTATTCTTTATGCGATGCGAATGTTTGAAGGAAATAGAAACGGGCACTTGAGGTTCTCAAATTTCATATGTGTATACCCATCACACCATAAAAATTGGCCAGACCAGGTCTAAGCGAATACTTCGATCGCACACAATATCATAACTGTTAACGTTCAACGCTGTGCACGTCTTCTCTCAATTCATAAAAGGTTCCAAGGTTATAGTGCACCAGAAACGAGAGGACCGACCCTGTCAGATCCTAACGCGGGGTTCATAGTCCGTGTTAAGCCCAACTTGAAGACCGCTGTGAACTTCAATTTCTCATCAGTGCCTGCCGGTTTAACTGGCCATACTTGAATCCCTCATCTTAACTTGGGAGAAGCATTGACCGGCCACTTTTCGACATCATTTTTACTTCGAATCTCATTTTCAAATAGATTGGAATCTAGAATTTCTGCATTATTGTATCTTGGAAGCCAAAGCCGTCAAGACTGATGATGTCGCATGTTGGTTACGAGCAAAGGACGAAGTCCGTAAGCATAATGGAAAGAGTCCCGGGTTTCAGCAGCACACGGCAACGAACTGTACTTTTGCGAACAGCGTGGTATCATCTGAGCCGGAGTATTTCCAGCTAAGGTTTGAGAGTACATGGAGATTTTTCTGGTAGCCGTTCATTCGCTCGCTGACTTGCTGTGCCACTGATTCCAATATCGCTGAGGCTCGACGGGAAACGAGTCTCGATACGAAAAAGATCGTCGCTGAACCTGCATTTCATGCATCGCAACTCGAAATCGCCTTCTTTCGCCTTCTCTGGACCACCTCACTCAATACAATTTGGGGGCTATGTATATACATGGGGTGTAATTTTAGTAAATGGAGCCACAAGTGTGATGTAGGATGGTAGATCGTATTGGGCGAGCCGCCATGTACCATGCACATGCACGGCCGGACGCTTGCCAACCGCCACTGTGGTCGTGTCTCTCTCACCAATGGCAAGACGAGAACTGCAATTCTCGAGATATCTCTCGAAACCACGATTCCAGACAAGGATCACGCTCATCCATGCTCCGGCAATATAACCGATTATTAGGGCATGATAAACGGAAATGGACTTTAGGGTTGGCAGGGGCCTCTCTCTATCCTCAGGTTTCGCGGGGTTTGGTGATTTTCCTATAACTGTGGACAGGCGCCGATCCGGATGGAGCTTCAGGAAATCATCGTCGCTGGTCTTCGCTCCTGAGTCCTTTGGATTGTCGAGCAGCTACGGATTTTTGGCCTGTGTTCTGCCATCTGTATTCACCACTTGTGAAGTATTTCATTTGCGCTGGCGCTGAAAGATGCTGTCATCAACCTTTGCAAGGTTGGTGTGGCTAGTAATGGGAGCCTGCTCCCTTACTACCATCGCCAGTCCAGTAGAGTTCAAAAAGCGAGGTATGTCAATGAATTCATGGTCTTGCTAATAGATTTCTTCATGGCCCCAATCACGATTAGTAGCTATTCAGAGTCTTTCAGACCATGAACTTGCCTACCTTGAAGCTCAATTCTGGCCAAGCTAACAGTCAATAGAGGTCTCTGCCGATGTCCTGGATCAATTACAGTTTTTTTCGCAATATAGTGCCGCATCATATTGCAAATCAAACAATGATAGCCCAAATACCAAAATCGAATGCGCTCAAGGCAATTGCCCAAGGGTAGAGGCTGCAGATACAAACACGATTGTGGAATTCGAAAAGTGAGTAGTAGCATACTTTCGTATCTAAGGCAAGAACTAATGTCCCTCGCAGCACCCCCAAAACCGATACGACGGGTTTCGTAGCGGTAGATACCACAAATCAACTCATCGTCATTTCCTTCCGTGGCACAGACTCAGTCCGTAACCTACTTACTGACGCTAACATTGGCACACAAGAGAGTCCACTCTGCGATGATTGTGATGCTGCCAATGGGTTCTGGGATGCCTGGGCAGAGGCCGAAGACATTGTTCTCCAAGCTGTCGCTCAAGCACGGAGCGAAAACCCAGGCTTCAAAGTCATCGCTACGGGTCACTCTCTAGGTGGCGCGATTGCAAGCTTCGGGGCCGGTGTGCTGAGAAGCCAGAATATAACCGTAGACCTCGTAGGTTACACTCGACTTCAATTGCATGCACTCTCGATCTAACAAAATGACAGTACACATACGGTGCTCCCAAGGTTGGCAAAAGGGGCCTCGCTGATTTCCTGACCGACAATACCAGAGGGCAAAACTTCCGCGTCACCCACAAGGACGACCCTATCCCTCGTCTTCCCCCGGCGCTCGTTGGTTTTCGACACCCCGAGCCAGAATTCTTTGTCTCATCTGGCAACGATGTAGAGCCCACTGCTGGTGACATCGAGCTCTTAACTGGATCAGTGAACCTGAAGGGCAACGAAGGAAACCTCCGTCTCGACCTAGATGCGCATCGCAACTACTTTGGGCCAATTTCCGCTTGTGAGGGCCAGGAGGGTCTTGAATTCAAGTGAGAATTGGGAATTTATGAGTTACTAACTTTGTGGGGGGAAAATTCTATATCTTTCACATTTACATTTGTAATAAATCGCATAGAAGACAGTAATATTCAAATGGTACTTCCAGACATATGATTGGCTCCAAGTGCAGTTCACATCACCAACGTAGCAAAGGTCTAGTTTACTTCTTCGGACAACCAGGTATTAGTTGCTATTGACTTCTAGATTCATGGACTTTCCCTGCGATCATATCGAGTCCAAATCCCCAGCTTTTTGTCAAGTCGAATCAAAATCATACTGGGACGGTGCCTTGCGTCCCTTCAGTGACAATGTTACATGGAGCATGCAGGAGCAATCGATAACAGCCACCCAATATGCATCAGCGGTAGTCGTCATTGCCGATCTCCGACCACGACAACTTCTCAACAAACAATCAGTCACTATCTACTTTCATTCTGCTTCTTCTAATACATGAGAACGAATTTACTTTCGAGAATCTAGGCCTGGCGCTGTGCAGCTAGTGGATTCGCATCGCATCCAGAATCCACATTCTTCCCGGTCGCGTTTCCCAGCCTTGTCCCCACCAAGCCGATCGCATTCGAGGAAGGCTACTTATTCCTCGTCATAACCATAGTGTACACAGATCTTGATCAATTTTCAGCACGTTCGTTGTAAAGAGAACGATTAAGCATGTCATCCTCGCGGGTTGCTATTGCTTCGTCGATTGCGGTAGCTACATCTACCTTGGCTGGAGCCCTGCTATGGGCCGATTATCGAGCCTGGAAAAATAAAGGTGAATTATTTCTTGATATCTCTTGCAACAGTCCGTACCTAATAATAAATCTATAGGCACGGGGGGCACACCATCAACTCTAGCGGGGTACTACAAGATCCAGAAATGGGGATTGTATCTGTTGTTTCACCCTCAGGATCTGCATGACCCATCATTTATACCGGATGGAGGGCCCTCATACCTATCTGAGTTTCCGGAGAGGGAATTTGAACGTCCAGGTCTCACCCGCTGGTATACATTCCACGTCCAGATTCCAGTCTCATTTATGAAATCGATCACTAATAATCAGAGCAGGGTGCTCCCCCAACGCCAACAGCGCGTCTCCCAAACACAGGGCACACAAGAAAGTCTATCGACTATCCTACCCAGTCTTGCTAACTCCGATGCCTACAAAGACTTGATCTACACTGGGCCCTCCAAAACAGAAGGCGGAACTGGAACTGCGATCTACGTTCGCCCGGAAGTACCCACGATCAACCCCAAGGCCAAGGCTATCTTCTATGAAATCGCGCATGTGCACCCTAGTGATAGCAGTCTCCATGTTTATCTCTCCCCTAGAGATGCGAGGGTGGTGGTTGAGAAGAAGTGGGGGGAACGGTTTTCGGTAGATTGGATTGCTCCGAAGAGTTGGGTGCTGGTGTATGCACCAAGGAACGCAACAGAGGTGGAAGTTATCAGGGAAATCGTGGAGGCGGGAATTAAATTTGCAGTAGAGGGTGGGAAGGAGAATTGAAGGTCGCCCTGTATTTTGTGGTGTGGCTGTTTCAAATGTTTTCTGGCGTTGTGATGCGAGTCCAATTGCCTTTCTTTGAAGATGAATGACATGGTTTGGAAAGTCTCTCATATGATTATACTGTTCTGATACAAAGAGTTCTATATAAGTGTAATGATTTTAGCCAGTAATTCACAGCAGAACTAAGAATCCAAGATGTGCTCCGCATACGATCATGAGGATAGATGTAGGTATTGTCGCGTATAGACGCCTCTGTAGTAGGGAGCATCACAGGCACGACCCGCAATCGGTGAATAGGTAGGAAAGGTAGATATTTGACTCTGTCGATAGGCCTCGGTAGGTAGGTGGATGATGCTCGAGCTCTCTCGGCAGCCCTGATCGATCTATCTATGCCCTGCCTAGTGCTTTTCCTCATACACGTGATCCCCGAATAGCCTCATCTATCCTGCTACACCACAGTATGCAACACCACAAGCCCGAGCAACATGCATCTTTGTTACCGCTGGTCCTATCCTACGACAACGCTTTCTCCTTGGAGGACGCCGAGCATTGTGTCGTTTGAGGCGAGGCTGACATGAACTTGTCTCTGAATGCGAAACACCGCACTGTTGTCCTATTCCCTTGCAAGTAGGAACAATCCTCGTCATAGCTCAGTGACGCAGTTGGATTGTGCATACTCGCCCTTCTATCATCTGGACATCTCCCAGACAGCGCCATGGTCTCCAATCTGGGGACGTCGAAACAACGAGTGTAAGGAACTGACGGGCCATTGTTGCGTTGTATTGGATGCCGCTGGAGGCTCGCGGAGTACCTCGAGGACTTCTTTTGGTGAACTTCCTCAGCAAGCGCCGTCGCAGAATCAAGGGGCCGTACTTTTCAACAGCCTTGACCCATGCACCGGCACGACGGTACTCCCCCAGATATATATATATATATATATAAGCGTATAAATTTCGAGATGAAATGCTAGGTCCTTCGACGGATATGATTCCGCTCGCATTGTGTGCCACGAGCATGTATCGTATATATAGCGTCTGGGTGTTGACGAAAAAACAAGGCGCATTGACCGCAGTCTTGGGCGAGCATGATAAACCAAGAGGACAACGGTAGGACATAGGCATCCGGAAATCAAGAGAGGAAGGGGCGACCGAACCTACTAGTCCGTGGAAGTGGTCAGCTCGCCGCGTCTGAAACTGTCCGCGTGAAGGGCCAGCCAGTCGCCTCCTGGGATCTTTTCAGGAAATCACTAGCTGTTCGTGATAGATCCTGAGCCAGTAAGGCAACAAGTACATCTCCTGATTGTTGCGTACAGCTGGCGGGCTGATCATCGGATTTTGATCTGCTGACGTTCCGAGTGTCTGGCTCGATTGGCCGCTTCCCGCACATTTTCATGTTGTTGTATGTATCAAGCCGGTGTGAACTTGCTCTGGAAAACAGAGGCTTCAATCGCGGTAGGTCAAGTATAAGGGGACGACGAGGCAGTCATTTAATGGGTGTGCAGAACTACCCAGCTAGCGTTGCTATGCCAGTTAGTCACGTACATGCGGTAATGGCAACGATCCTTACTTACATGCGAGTTTTCTGTGCACCATGATCCTCTCCCGTGTATATATAGATTCGATCCTGGCTCGTCGACATACAACAGTGGGCGGCTTTGATAGGCGGGACATCAAAGTGAAGAATCCACCCAGAGTAGAGAGAGGTAACGTATGATCGCACCCCCCACCCAGGCGACCATGGAAGGACTCCATTTTCAAGACATGATGAGGAAATAAAGTCCTGGACTGGGAGATATACCCGAAGGTCACCATTCTGTCTGGATGGATTTTCTTCTCTCACCTTTCCTCTCGTCATCGCTGGTAAAGATACTGCTTCACAGTGGGTTCGAGCGGTTGGCCAACTGATCCCCCGAGGCAGGGCTGTGGCGAGGAAAATGCACCATGAACGGCGGTGGTATATACGAGATGTTTTACCACAGGCTGGGTGAGAATCGTCTCACAGAAACAAAACAAGGTGAGGTCCCACGGCTAACGTTTTGCGATATATAGCGCATGTTTATATATAGAGACTCCACGAACAAAGAAGCGGTCTCTGTAGGTCATTGTCCGGCAAGATCTTCAACTCAATGTTAAGGTACAGAACCTCGTGAAGCTGATGATGCGCTGAAACGACTGGCTCCATGGGTAGTTTTGGCCACCCCGTTCGATATGGATACTTTCCAGTTGCGCCCTGTTGGCCGTCTGGTATGGATCTGATGTCCCGAGTACTATAGGACGAGAGCAAACCGTGGATCCAGATCATCGATTCTTTTGTAGGGATCTTTCCTGTGTGAAACAAGGTCTTCAACTTATGGATTGTGGATGCCATGCCGTCTTATATAGCAGTTTTCGGAGGCCTTCAATCGACAGCGTACCCATAGCAGGTATTGGAAAGGTCGTGGAGTATGAGTTATAAGTCCAGGATCGTGAATATGCGAATGAATTCACAAGAGCTTTGAACAGACATCGCCACGATAGAAGCTGGCAGAGTGCGGTTCTTACGGTGGATTGGTGATGCTCAGTGATGGCTCTGTAAAGTCTGGCGAGGGGTTTGTTAGAGACCATTTGCTTTACGC